>NC_134532.1:3942500-4570000 GCF_050624435.1 Tenrec ecaudatus | reverse complement strand
CACATATGTCATCAACATCATTTTCAAAGCATTCTCTTCCCACTTGATCTCCTGATATCAGCTCCCCATTTCTTCCCTCTCCCTCCCCCGCCCGTCTAGCCACACAAACCCTTGATAAGTTATAAACAATTATTTCCATATCTTACATCATCCTCCATCACCCCTCACCCACTTTTCCGTTATTCGCCCCCCTGGGAGGGGTTCAAGGTTGATCCTTGTGATCAATTCCCCCTTTCTCCACGCAAGCTACCCTAATCCTCCTGGTATCTCTATTCTCATTGTTGGTGCTGAGGGGTTTATATATCCCGGATTCCCTGTGTTTCAGGCTCTTGTATATAGTAGTGTGCATTTTCTGGTCTAACCCAATTTGTAAGGTAGAATTTAGGTCACCATAGTGAGGTGAAGGAAGCACCAAAGAACTAGACGAAAGTTATGTGTTTCATTGGTGCTATACTGCGCACTGACTGGCCCATTTCTTCCTTGTGGCCCCTCTGTAGGGAGGTGTCCAATTGCCTACAGATGAGCATTGGGTCTCCACTCCATGCCTACACACACACACACACACACACACACACACACACACACACACACACATTCATGTTGGGTATTGTTTTGTTCTGAATCTTAGATGCCTGATACATGATCCCATTAACACCTCGTGATCACACAGGTTGTTAGGTTTCTTCCATGTGGACTTTGTTGATTCTCAGCTTGATGGCTGCTTGTTTACCTTCAAGCTTTCAAGACCCCAGATGCTATATCTTTTGATAGCCGGGCAACATCAGCTTTCTTCACCGCATTTGCTTATGTACCCATTTGTCTTCAGCTATCCTGTCAGGTAGGTGAACATCACAGAATGCTGAATTTTTAGAACAAAGTATTCTTTTGTTGAGGGAGTTCTTGAGTCAAGACCCACTGTTCATATGCAACCTTAATTCTTAACATATAGATATGAGTACATAGTTCTATGCCCCTCTCATTATATATATTTACATATTTATTTGCCGGTATTTAGGCCTCTATAAATGTCCTTTGCCTTTTAGCTCTTTCCTCTATTTTCTTTTACTTTCCTCTTGTTCAACCATCATCAGGCCAAGTAAAACAACAAAGGAAGTCAAAACCAACAAAACAATAACAACAAAAACAAAATAGTAACAACAAAAAGAAAGCCACTGGCAAAAATGAAAAAATCTATAAATAGTTCAATGTCTGTATGTTGGCCTTTATGAGTGTTTTCCAGTTGAATCTGATGGGTGCCACACTCTGTCGCCAAAGTCTATTTTTGGTATTCCCCGGGGGTTTCATCACTCTGATCCCCCTGCTGCTCTGCTGGCCCAACATGATGGCGTCAGATCGTGCACTATTCCCACACTGTGTTCCAGTGCTTTCGCCAGCAGTGCCATGATTCAGTGAGGGATGCTGTGTCCCGTGGTGGAGCCGGCCCTATAGTCCTCCCTGTGTGTTGTCTGCTCTAAGCAGGAACATCGTCCTCAGGGCTTGGTGGATCAGTATGTCCTTTCCTCCCTCTCCATCCCTTTGCGTTTCTCCCATGTGCTCTAATCTGTCGCACCCCTCTCCCCAAGCTGTAGCCCCAGTGCTGACCTCTGAAGTGTATTCTTCTGAAGGGGGCAGGTATCTACATACTTGGGATTGGGACCGGACCTGTAGACCTCTCTATTGGTTCCCTGGTACATGCCAGTGAGTTGCATTCATGTCTGAGAGCATCAGGTTGAAACCTGGTCTCTTTCTTCCTCTCCTGTGTAGATATAAACAATATTCTCCCCTTGGGTGGCTTAGTGCCCTGCTCCCTGACTCCCCATGCCTTTTTTCTCCTCTTTCTTTCCATCTCTTATTTAGTTGGCTGCCATATGTATCCCTCCATTGGGTTGGGCTCTGCCATAGTTGCTGGACCTCACCCCAGGGATGTATGTATATAGTAGTTTTTCCCCTATGTCCAGTTTTTTTTTAACTTACCTCAGTGGACACATTTTGTTATCTTCTCAATATATTTACTCAATCTTCATACTGAGCAAATAAGCTAAGAAATTAGATTATGTTAATAAAGCTTGCAACATCAGGATTGAAGTGAAACTTAATTTAAAAATTGCAAGATGCAGATGTCAAAACATTAAAAACTAAAAGGGAAGAGGATTTGAAATGCTGATAGATAAACATCAAGAATAAAGCCTTCATATAAATTGCACCTCAGCATTCAGTAAAAATCCTGAAAACTGGACCAATAAGAAGCATTATGATAAATGGAGGAAATGTGGAAATTATTCAAGATTTCAGTTTACTTAGCTCCACAATCAATACACATGAAGTTACTTTTTTCAAAACTGCTGCAAAGGAGACTTTTAATGTGTTTTTATCATTTTATTGGGGTGCATACAATTCTTATCACAATCTATGCACACATCAATTGAGTAAAACACCTTATATATTCGTTGCCCTCATCATTCTCAAAATTCGCCTTCCTCTTGGGTTCCTGGAATCAGCTCATTTTCCTTTTTTCCTTCTCCCTCACTCCCCATCCCTCATGAACCCTTAATAAATTATAACTTATTATTTTATCTTATCTTACACTGCCCGGTGTCTCTCTTCCCCCACCAAAACCAAGCATGTCACATTGAGGACTCGAGTGCACCTGACCCAGGACATAGTCTTCTCCATCATTACACAGACAGGTGAAATCCGGACAATGAATGAAGGAGATCAGAGAACAAGAGATTTGCATTTGCATCGTGGTGTTGGCCCCAAGCATTGAGTGCAGAACAAACTAACACATCTTTCATGGATGAAAAACAATCAGGATGATTCTAGAAAATGAGGATAGCAAAAGCTCTTCTCATATACTAGGACCTGTTATTAGGAGGGATCAATTGCCAGAGAAGAACAGCTTGATTGGTAAACAAATAAGGTCTTCAGAAAAGGCCCAGGTCTTCAATGAGGTGGACTGACATGTGGCTATGGCAGTGAGAACAGCACAGGGCTTAGCAGTGTTCCTCCTTTCTGTGACTTATGGTTTCTGTGGGTCATAAGTGTCTCTTGACACCCAACAATCACCAAGAAACATCGTTAAGTGACTTTATTGATTCTCTTTTGTGTTGAACATATTTTGACATACTTTCTTGCTACAAAACAAGCTTGATCATTACTTGCCTTCATGAAGAGATCACTGAAGGGATGGGTGCTATAATAAAGTGTGGTGAAGAAATCACACGGCACTCCTTTAGAGTCTGAAAGGTTTGTCTTAAAACAAACAGCCATCTAAGTGAGGTGTTAGATACGTCCACATGGAAGAAGTACACCAGACTGTGTGATCCTAGGATGCAAATAATAAAATCCAAGACCTGAGGAGGGAACTCCATCACATCTTAAAATTTGAGCAACCATTTTGCAGAAGGCTGTGGATGACAGTAAAAGCCCCCAAAGCCATGTGCAGGGTCCCTATATGTTTTAAGGCCCAGAACCTCATCTGACCTTTGAACAGGGCTGTGAATAGCCTGGCAAACAGACAGAGTGCATAGGGAGTGGATGAATGCAAATGTACTTACATGACAATGTAAACATCTTTTCATGTGTTCTCCACTTTGAGCTATTGTAAATTTGTTCCAGTTTTATTATTTTCTGTTTTCAATTGGGTTTTTTTCTGTTTAATTTTGTAATGTTTGTTCTTGTTTATGTTTTTCTTTATAGGAAATCCAGAAGAGGTAGATCCATAGGGACAATAACTAGATTATTAGTTTCTTAGGGTTCCTTAGGCAGGAAAGGTTGGTGGGAAATAGGGAGCTAATACTGAGTACAGGAATTAAGAAAATATTTTAAAATTGTAGTGATGTTTGCACAACTCTGTTTAATCTGTTTAATTCGCTGAATTGTATAATATATGGATTATAAGTCAATAAAACAGAAAATAATTTTTAACTACTTGGTTTTTAAATACTAAATGTTGTGTAGTAGTGTAATATCAGTTAAAAACATGGTGTATTAAATATATATTAAGTGAATGTATAAATGGCTAATGATGTAGAAACGTAACATCTTTGGGAAATTCGAGTGAATGTTCTGAAGCGAAAGAAGTGCAACAATGAGAAAACCTGGCAAGTGTCGTATCTGATTATCATTAATCAAAAGAGCAGAGAATTTACAGAGGTCTAGAACAGCACTATCAGGGGCTATGGTAATTCCATTAAAAACACCAGTAATAGATCTCTGTACCAAACCACTTGAGAACTAGTAATAAATCACATAAGCAGAAGATATAATTTTTGTTTTAGGAATATTTGGTGATAATGCAGGTTAATGGGGCCACTGTTAAGGATAGTGAAAGGATCAATGGGGGGAGGATTATGTTTTTAAAAGCTTAGATATGGAAATAATGGTACTGCAAAAAGGTAGTAGCACTTGCATTTTGGTTACAGTTTCAAATGGCAACAATCATTCATTCAGTATAAAAAATATTAAGAAGACAAAAAATGATTTAATTTTAAACAAAATTCGATGTTTTTTATGACTTTGTTAATGATATGGAATTGGAAATTATACCAGAATGACATTAACACATGTGGAAGTACAGACAGGTAGGTACCAAATGAGAGGAATGGATAAAACAGCATGGTTCTGTAAAGCAGGATGAGTAGCTTCTTATGGAAAAATAGGTGCTCAGAATCAGGATACAGATTCATGGTTGTGGCTTAAGCTAGGGTGGAGCCAGGAAAAAGTAATATGACCTTTGGAAGAAAAGAATTTAAAAAATGTTCTAAAATTGTAGTGATGATTGCATAACTCTGTTTAATCAATTTGAGAGATACTTGAGAGATAAACCTATATAATTTGTTGACATAGTTCTTACAGAATAGGTATGAGGAGGTGGGAAAATGGCATGAGCCAAAAGTAATCCCCAAGTTTCTGGCTTTCATAACTAGATAGCTTTTGTTGTATTGCCTGAGATAGTAAACCCAATGAAGGATCAAGTGTGAGCAAGATGATTAAGGGTTCCATCATAGCTACATTCTGCATAACCTCTCTGGCCAAGACTTCAGTGAAATGTGCAAACCTCCACATGAATCCTTCAACAGAACACAGCGATATTGGAAGGGTGGAGGGAGGATGGGTTGGAAAGGAGGAACTGATTACAAGGATCTACATATAACCTCCTCCCTGGGGGTCAGATAAGAGAAAAGTGGGTGAAGGAGACATCGAACAGTGGAAGATATGACAAAATAATAATTTGTAAATTATCAAGAGTTCATGACGGAGAGGAGAGTGGGAAGTAAGGGGGAAAATGAGGAGCTGATGCCAGGGGCTTGGGTAGAGAGCAGATATTTTGAGAATGATGAGGGCAATGGATGTACAAATGTGCTTTACACAATTGATGTATGCATAGATTGTGATAAGAGTTGTATGAACCCATAATAAAATGATAAAAATAATGATAATAATAATATTCATATATAATATACTGAGGGCTCAGGGCAGTGCTAGGGAGGGGATATCAAGGAGTTCAAGAAGAAAAGAAGATGTATTGACAATGATGAGAACTGCAATTGTACAATTATGCTTGACCTAATAGAACTATGGATTGTAATATCTGTAAGAGCTCCTAATAAAATATTTTTAAAAAAACATCCATTAACAGGGATACCAGAAGATATCGTGTTGGTCCACTACCTGTCTAAAAATTTACTGTGCTGTGGGGGCTTATATGTTGTCAGGATTCTGCAAATGATTTCATTGGTGTTTCAATCAACTAACACAGACTAGGAAGAAATCCCTAGTGTTCTATTTTGTAAAATTAACCAATGAAACTCTGTTTGTCACAATAGAAAATTGTCTAACACAATGTTGGAAGATGAGCCTGCTAGATTAGAAGGTGCTCAAAACATTCAATGGCCATATACCAATGAAAATGAAAATAAAACAGGACCAAGTAGGCACAACTCCATTCTGTTTCACAGAAACTCCCTCTAAGTAGGAGCTCACTCTACACCAACCAACAGCGGAACAACAAAACTTACTTTCCAATACGTAACATGGGGATGATAAAGAACCTATGTTACAGGGTAGCTTTGAGGATTATGTATATGTTTCTATATGTAAAGCATTGATTAGGGGCCCCAGAGCTCAATAAATATCTGCCGTTATTATCATACTGTGCAAAAGTTATTATCTATGTGAGGATACATTCACTTAGCATATCATAATTTCTGAATATATTTAAAATGAATTCAAATTTAATCTGCTATTCCTTTTAGGACTGAAAGCTTTATTTACTTATTTACTATCCACAGCTACAATTTTTGTAAAGAAGATATATAGCCTCATGGGGGTAGTGGAAAGTATAATCACAATTATGTTCTCACTGGTTAAGCAGTCCCACTACATCGTGCCCAGGTACCCAATTAGCGACCATCATCCAAAACTAAAGTTGCTATCTTGACATAATTGTGTTTTGGAGGAACATGTGGAGTATCTGTCAACAGCACTGTCTGATAATTAAACAGTGAATTATCACAGAGCTTCAAGATGTGTTCCAAGTCTTCTCACTAATTAGGCAAACTTCGTTAGTTTATCAGTATTAGACACTAGCTAGTATTCCACTATCAGATATTGACATTTCCAAAGATTCATTTCTCTAAAAAGTAGAACGTTCATTATCTGTTTCTTACAAATAAACTTTGGAATTCAAATCCTAAACAATCATTTCTTACTATAAAGCACTTCTCTCTAAAGTAAGGCTTCAGTTTTTTCACTCAGAGCAATGTAAGCTCCTAAGCCATTTGTCAACATTATCAATGTTAGTTTTTTTTCTTTTCCCTTCTCTCTTCTCCTTCCTAAATATTATAGATAATTAAATGGCAAAGGCATTTTAGATTTGCAGAATTTTCTATAAAAGTTGAAGTTTTTTATGTGGTGCTGTATACAGACCTGAGGGACCTTGGTTCCACAGTGAATAAGCATGGATTAGCTGTCAGCTCAGGAGCTCCCAATCACCATGTGCTTCTGGGGCGAAAGACCAGAATTTCTACTCCCACAGGGGCAGTTCTATCCTAATCTAATCCTAGTTAATAAAAATGAACCCAATGGCAATGAGTATACAAAGTGATTATGAATGAGCAGTTAATAACCTCTTCGACTTTTTAATTTTAACCCTTTGTTTCACAGTTTCTCTTAGAAAAAATCTCTACTTTTCATCACCATTTCATTTTACCCCTAGCTCAATTCTCCTCTTCTTAGCTGATCAATTCTGTCTCCTACTTGGTAAACGTACACATCCAGCATTCTTAGTACTAATGTCAAAAGTGCCTTAAAGATTTATTTAATGTGTTCATCTACTGACTCAGAAAGATTAATGAACTATTCAGACTTAACCGCCATTCCAGATTTGGGGAATACCTCATTCAATAAAGAAAAAAACCCAAACTCAAGCCAAACAAAGCAACACGAGTCCTTCCTCATGTACTAAGACATCAAAAAGTCCATTCAGGGAAGGATGTGATAGAGAGAGGGGTCTCTGAATGAGGAAGGGGAGGGTTGGGCATATGACCTCTATGAAAGGATAGTCCTTGAGCAAAAGTTTAGAGAGTGGAAGAAGTCTAAACTAGGAACATCTGGATTTGAGGCATGGAAGCATCAAGTGAACAGCCCTATGATGGGAACAGGTGGTACAAGGTGCTTGTGGGGAAGAAAAAGAGAATTGCAGTATCACTGAGGTGCATCTACATTAAAGAATATTAGAGATCTTAGGAAGACATTAGGAAGCTTGGATGTTTCTAAAAATGTTTAGCAGTTCGAATCTGCACAGAGGCCACAGCATGTGGGTTGTTACTGAGGAAGAGTAACATTACAGCTCACGTGTCTCAGGCTGCACAGCTGGCTAAATTCTAGGCCCGACAGATGGATTCCGCTCTATATTCTCTTATCAGCAGTTGCCCAGTGTTATGCTAGTCAACAGGAACTCAGGGGAAGGGTATTTTAGCATCTATGTTGAGGAAAAGGGGGCACATAAAGTCCTTAGGATGAGCGTTCTAAAGTGCTCAGTCCATCTAACACAAAAACAAATGTCCACGGAGCGGAGAATAAATGTATGCTGAGAAGAAGCACACGGCCTAAGCGAATACAAGGTGTTGAATGGACCATGTAGCAGACACCAAGGAACAAAAACAATCATTGTGTGATCACCTTCCTCACATATTCGCTGAAGACGAAAGTGTGCATAAGCAAGTGTGGTGAAGAAGGCTGATGGTGCCCGGCTACTGAGAGATATAGCGTCTGGGGACTTAAAGGCTTGAAAGCAAACAAGCAGCCATCTAGCCCAGAAGCAACCAAGCCCACACGGAAGCAGCACACCAACATAGGTGATCATGAAGGGCAGAGGAGACCAGGTCTCCAACAGCAAAGGTGGGGTGATGGTGAGAACCACATCACCATGAAAGAGGGGGAGTACATGATGGGGACCCAATGCCCATCTGTAGACAGCAGGACATCCCTTCCAGAGGGGTAGTGGGGAGGAGATGGGTCACTCAGGGCTCAGTGTAGCAACAATGAAACTCAAAACCTTCCTCTAGTTCCTGAACGCTTCCTCCCCTCCCAATCATCATGACCCCAATTCTACCTTGCGGACCTGGTTATACCAGAGGATGTACAGCGGTGCAGTGGGGATCTGGAAGCACAGGGAATATAGGACAGATGAACCCCTCAACACCAGCGGTGGGAGTGGTGACACCAGGAGGGAAGGGGTTGTAGTAAGGGAGAACCGATCTCGGAGATCTATGTGTAACCTCCTCTCTGGGAGATGGGCAATGGGGAGGCGGGTGAGGGGAGACGCCGGGGAGTGTAAGATAAGATATAATAATTATTTATAAACTATTAAGGGACCAGGGGTGGGAGGGGGACGGGAAAAAAAGGGAAACCGAGCTGATTCCAGGAACCCAAGTGGAAGGTGAATTATGAGAATGACGAGTGCAACGAATGTATAAGGGTGCTTTGCTCAATTGATGTATGTACAGACTGTGATAAGAGCCTTATGAGCCCCAATAAAAAGATTTAAAAAATTATTTTAAAATGCCAATATAATCCCAAGTGTGTGTTTTATGTGATTTTTTATGTTCTTCTCAAATTCTTCATCGTAGAAATAATGAAATGAAAACACAAAAGGCATTTTACTGCCATGGCATCACAATATTAATATGAACACAGGACGTCTGATCAACAGGCTTATCTCTGCCAACATATCCAAGGCTGCCCGCCACCATATCAAATCTCATGCGTGTGATCATCTGGAATCGATAGCTGACCCCCGGGGGCAAATGAACCTCTGCAGGGCCCCTGGTGGAAATAATCAGGCACTTGCAATGAGCATAGATTTTTAAGAATTTGGCAGAAAATTAATGGTTCTCACAAAAGCCCTGCAAATCTTACATTCCAATAATCGCAAGTGCCACGTTGCCAAAGACGGTGAAGCCACGTTGAAAAAGGAACTTGGTCATAGAGATATCTAAAAGTTAATCCACTATACAAAAAACAGGCTTTCCTTTATAAATCTGCAATCAATTACATTTGCAAATTAATGGAATACCTTCAGAGTCCAGCTTTTATCTTACTAGACAAGTGTTTAACAGATTATTTATCACCAGATAAGCAATGAAGCAAAAACTTTGAGTCTGTTCAAACTTAATTTAATATTTGATAATTAAAGAATAAGTCTTTTTCAAAAACACGATTCTGCTGAAGGTTAGAAAATGAGAAAAGCACTTTGATCCTAGCTGAATATCTGCCTGTGACATGTGAAACCTTCTGCCGTTTTACAGCAGAGAGGATGGGATCTGCCCGTGTATCCGAATTGACCTTGGCAAACAGACTGAAGTAAGTCTACCGTGAGTCCGTGGTAAGGGTCTGCGAATGCGCGCCGGGGTCACGCACCCCGCACGTGAGTGCGTTAGTCGTGGAAATCAGCACGTGTTTCCACAAAACCTTCTGTGAAACCTTGTCGTCTCTCCAGAGATGAAAACAAGGGAACCCCAAATTCACTGTAATCTAGTTGGTTTCTGAGGATAAATCTTTATGGGGGCAAACATCCTGATCTTTCTCCCACTGAGAGGCCGGTGGGTCTTGCAGGTAGGCCCAGTGTTTACTCAACTTTGCCACCAGATATGAAAAGAAGAATTATTATGGAAATAGGACCCAAATACTCAGCAAAAGCAATTAAAAAATCATTTTATTGGGTGCTCATACAATTCTTATCACAAACCACATATACATCCATTGTGTCAAGCACATTTGTACATTTGTTGCCATCATCATTCTCAAAACATTTGCTTTCTACTGGAGCCCTTGGTATCAGCTTCTCATTCCCCTCCCCCCCCGTTCCCCCCTCCCTATAGCTACCAAACAAAGGATAGGCTAAAAAAAGGGTTTTCGCAGGCAGTGTCCATACAAGAGCCCTTTGTTTCTACTGCTGATGTCTATAAATTTGAAGACCGTGTCAAGCTGGAAATTTGAAATATTAGTCTGCCTTTACTAAAAGAATTAGACAAGTGTTTTATGGGCTATTCCAGATGGTCTCTGAAGAGGACTTGTCTTACGTATTGACTCTTCTGAATTAAAACAATAATTATTATATATATATAATTATATTATATATTATTATATATTATATAATATTATATATATATATATATATATATATATAGAGAGAGAGAGAGAGAGAGAGAAGACTCCATGTCCTGAAATAAAATTGCCGATAATTCTACTAGCATGTACATTGTTTTCTTTAAAACTGAAAAAAAATTATAAAGGCAATGGTGAAAATATGAAAATGTAGATGGAGGAGAATGTCTCATCAAAGAGATGTGTGGAATAAAACTGTTGCTCTCTTCTGTTTTACCCTTATTTGGGGTATTAAAATAATAGAAAAAATGAAATAATTTAACTGCTACCCAATGTAGGTCCATGTCTGGTGAAATGTTCACCAATTAGGACTCACACTAAGGAGAGGGAGAGAGAAAGGCTATTTAAGGAGAACCTTAGTCCTAGAAGGGAGTGTTTGCTCTATTCCACTTAAAGAGTTCTTGCGTAGCAAATTTGTCCAATGAAAGATGAAATTTTTTTCTCAACTACTACTTTTGTGAGTGTTGATTCTTTTGTGAATGTTGATTGTAAATATCCTTAAAATGAACTCTTTAACCACTCAATCTTTCCCCTATTTCTTATGTCTGTTGGTTCAAGTGTAAGGGTTTTGTTTTTATTCACATTGAGTTCTAATTCCTACTCAAAGTTTTCAGACTGATTTTAATCAAGTTCCCCAAACTCCCCGCAATTTAGGAAGCATGGTTGTGTCCGCTGCTTACTGCAAGTTGTTAATGAATTTCCTCTAAGCCTGAAGCCATGCTCATCATCGAGTTTAGGTTCTTGGATTAGTTGCTCAGCATCCAGATCGAATAAATTTGGTAAAAAGATACTGTGCTGACACGCACCTTTCCTAATTTCTAACCCCACAGCATCCCCTTGTTCTGTTCAAATAACTGCCTTTTGATCCAGACTCAAGTTTGACATCAGCATAAGAAAGCATTCTGGATTTCCCACTCAGAATGCTGGTTATACAGAAACTTTTTGCTATTTGAAAAAAATTATTGACTACAAAGTGGAGTGCTTTTGTATAGTTACCCCAAATAAATATCTTTCTAGTATTCTCTGAATTCAGCCAAGATTCATCTAACATTAGCAATGGTACCCCTCTTTCCAGACCCTCTTCTGAATCCTGCTCACATTTCTGGCAACTCTAAGTGACTGTACAGCTGCAGCTGTTTTTGAATTGAATTTAATAAAATTTTACGTGTATGTGATATTCTTGGTCTTGTATGATAATTTCCACATTTTGTTAGTTCATTGTTCTTCCTTTCTTCACAGTAGGCAAAAAAAAAAAAAGTTGGTGGGCCAGCTATTAGTCTTCAAAATTTACTGGCGTGGACTACTGTTTCCAATAGAATTGCCTTAGATTGCTAAACATGTTGTGGCAATTCCTGGAGACTTTGTTTGTTGCTAATGCTTTCCGTACAATCACTTAGGACTTTTTCCATGAACAACATTGGTTCTTCACCATATGCCACCTCTTGAATTGGTTGACTGTTGGTGACGTCTTTTTGGTATTTCTTCCATCTTCTCTTGTTTCCTGCATCATTCAACAAGTTTTATTCATAGAATCTCTCAAAATTACAATGGAAAGCTTCTTCCACTCGTTTAGCTTGAGATATACTGAATGTGTCCTTCCCTTTTTTGTTTTCTAGTTCAGGATTTTGCTGTAAACTTCATTGCAATGCTTTGTTTTGTCTCCTTGAGCTGCCTTTTGATATTTTCTGGTCAGCTCTTTTACTTCCATGTCTTTTCACTGCACATGCTCCCGACCAAGTTTCAGAATCTCTTCAGAATCCAGTGTAGTCTTTTCTCTCTTTCCTGTCTTTGTAATGACTTTTTGCTTTCATCATGCCTGATGTTCCTAATGTGATCCCATAGCTCACCTGGTCTTTGTTTATTAGTATTTCATGCATCAAATATGGTCTTCAGATGATCTCTAAGTTCAGGTGGGTCAAGGTCACTTTTTGCTTTCCTATGATTGTTGTCATTTTCTTCAGTTTCTACCTGAACTTGCATATGTGTAGTTTATGGTCTGTTCTGTAGTTGATCCCTGGCCTTGTTTTGACGGAAGATATTGAGCTTCGCCATTGTCTCATCTCACAGATGAAGACAATTTAGTTCCTGCGTCTGCCATCTGGTGAAGGATTGTTGGAAAGTGTATTTGCAGGGAAGAAATTCTTCCAAAATTCTGTCATAAAACGTTGTCTTTTGATCACTGAGGCCACATGTTCCTATGACTGATCCTTCCACTTTGCTCCCAGCATTCACATTACTGTCACCAGTAATTATTAGTGTGTTTTGATTCCATGTTTTAACACATGTTTGATGAATTCCAGGTGGAAAAACGCAGTAGAATTTTTTTCACCACTGGAATTACCGGTCGATGTGTAAATTTGAGCAATAGTTGTGTTAACTGGTCTTCCTTGTAGGTGTGTACATGGTGTCCTATCATTGACAACATCAGACTTCAACATGTAATCTTGAAATATTATTTTTGACAATTAAAATGGCACCGTGTCTCTTGAATTTGTCATTCCAAGCATAGTAAACCATGTTTGTTTTATTCAAAATAATCAGTAGCAGCCAATATCGACTCACTAATGCCTAGGTTATCTATCTTTATGTGTGCCAACTCATTTTTCATGATTTCCATTTTTCCTGCATGCATGCTTCATGGATTACACTTCCTAATTATTAACTGGTGCTTGAAACTCAGTTTTCTGTTCTCCTTTTGAGTCATGCTTCATTAGCAATCAAAGCGCATCTTAGAGCACTATACCAGCCAACGTTCCATAGGTTTTCCATAGGTCATCTATAGCTATTCCATCAGGACTGGATACCCTATTCCATTTTCCTAATCTGTTCTTAGTCTGAAAACTGCTGAAACTGGTTCACCATAGGTGTCCCTACTGATATTTGACATATCTTCCATTATCACAGCAACATGACGTCACCACAGTGAGACAAGCCAATAAGTTGTGAGCTTTATTCCAATTAGGAATGTGATTTTAGCAACTGAAAACTTCAATGATGAAAAAAGGATGGGAAAGTTGCACCGAGGAATTTTTCTCCCAATATGACAGTGCAGCTGCTACTTTGTTGAGAGTAGCAAAGAATGCCTTATGAAAATTTTTTGGAAGACTTTACCCCTCTGACCCTACCCTTCAGATAAGTTTTGTTCCCCAAACTCAAAGAACATTTAAAACTGAAAATCTAAGATGTATAGAATAATTAGCCCAATGAATAATGGATAACTGGGCTATTTGTCTCCATAATCCAGAACCCCTATCAAGAGCTCTGGAAGGGGACACAAAGTAAGGGCTTGGATAAAGTGTGAGAAGAAATGTGGAATGGACTCAACTCCATAAAAAAAAAACAGGCTTCCTTGTTATAGAGACTGGTAGAGTCCTCAAGACTTTAGTCATTCTTCAGCTTTGAAACTAAACTCATCCTAATAGTAAACTCAGGAAACGGACAAATCTATAAATAGAAAATAATACTAGTAAACTGCTCACACAATTATTATTTGTAAAATAATATAAATGTACCAGATAATTAAAGGAACATAATGGGTTTGAAATGAAATTCATAACCAACTCTAAATTAGAAAGGAAAGTCCTAATAAGAAGCATACAACATCTATATTAAAGAAGGTAACCAAACTCTACTTAGACCTATAAATTTTAAATAAGAAAACGGAATATATGTTTTTAAAAATGTCAAAATCAATCCAGTTTCTTAGCAAATAGATTCTGATTCACGGAGCCCCTATAGGACAAATAGAACTGCCCCACAGGAACTCAAAAGCTGTAATACATTGAATTAGATTTCTACGACTTTCTGTTGTGGAGATACTGGTGGGATTTTACCAGGTAAGTACAGGTTAGCAATCAAGTGGTTCAATACTGCATCACCAGGGATCATTTTAAATGTATCAATAATGTTTACATTAGTTTTATCTTAATGAAAATTCACAAATTAATTTCTTTTTTAGTGAAATTATTTCAAACGTAATCCTGACAATTTAATTTATTAACCCTGGTTGCTTTATGATTTGAATATTGGGCTACAAACTATAATGTTGGTAGTTTAAGTTCACCCAAACTCTGGCAGGAGAAAGATAATGTTGTCTGTTCCGATAAAGATTTATAGTCTCAGCAACGCTATACAGGTCTGCTCTGGGTTGGAATGAATTCAGTGACAGTGGGTTGGTTGGGGTTTTAATTTTTAAATTTTAATCTAATCAAATCTTGAATTATGGATACATTTTTATCTAGATTATTAACATTGAATAAATCATGGAATCTTATCCATGTCAAATTCTGACACTGTAAAACTCAAAAAATCATATACACATATAATTCTTTCATAGTGACTATATAACAGAAAATATTAAATTGATATAACTAATAATGCTATTGTTAAGCTGAATTTAATATTTGTGCTCATCGAAGATACATTTTCAAATTTAAGATAATTGCAGGCTATTTGTACTTTTGTTTTTAATAAGTTCTGGTCTTAAATTTAAGGAGCCCTGGTGGTACAATGGGCTATACATTGGCCTGCTAGTGGCAAGGTGAGCATTTTGAACCCACCAGGCCATTCCATAGGAGATGGATGAGGTTTTCTGTTACCTTAAAGATGTACAGCCTCATCAACACACACAGCTCTCCTTTGTCTTACTGAATTACTAAGAGTTAGATAAGGGTCAATAGCAGCTAGAGGTTCTTAAATTCATGGATACGTGGTGTTCGAGGCACATGCTTGAGGTTCAAGGCAATGTGTTTGAATGGTAGCTGAAAGTTTGGCAGTTCAATCCCACCAGTCAATCCCAGGGAGAAAGACGAGAGGCTTTCTGTTCTTGTAAAGATTTATATTATCCCAAATCCATTATGGGATCATTATGAGAATCAACTAGATGACAATGGATTGTAGTTTTCTTTATTAAATTTTACCAAATATTCCAAATCAACAACTAAACTGATTTTCCAGTTTTCTAGATTCATATTGGGAAAACCAAATGACTTAATGATTAAACAACGGATGAGTAGCAAAGTCAGGATTTTCACATAGGAACCAATATGGAGTCTGGTTTCTATACAATGATATCTTGGTAGCATTAGTAATAACAATTTGGGGTCTGGTCAAATTGAAAGTGCCAACTGTAATTTTGAACATATTCTTATCCTAGCTCATAGTCTGATTCTGTAACATATTAGAGCACAAATGAAAATCATACAAAGCATGCATAGTAAGGCCTACCATGAATGGTTGTCAAATTTTTAAAAATTGATTCAACCAATATATATTTTTTAAGCTAAAAATCAAGCCAACTGCAGTGAAGTGGATTTTAACTAATGGAAACCACAAGCATTTCAGAAAGACATGATAGTTTTTACAGTTTCCATGGCCTAGCTCTTCTTTAGAGATAACTCCAGGTGGGCTAAGAGTCATCAATCTTTGGGGAAGTTGCCCACCATGAGTGATGGGCTCCACCTAGAAGCACTTCCACTATGACAGGACGTACTGAACAGGATAGTACACCATTCATCTGTGGTAGTACTTTTCTATATTAGAAGATTATGTCTGAGACAGAGATATGCTCTTTTTTCTATGTTTTAGTTTTTTCCTCTAGCTTAGATTTTGAGTAAGAAAGAACTGCTATGAAGAAGCACTCTAGCTGCTCCTTTCACCCTCATTCGTGTGAATAGTATTGCTGGTGTAGTGTATTCCCTGCAAACGCATCCTATTCCATTCCCTCCTAGTCTGCAACTCTTTACAATATGGATTCTAATTCTGTCACTGGTACTGTTTACTTATGTCTTCCCCATCTGACTAGTGTTTTAATGTAGTATTTTAAAGAGAAGAGCCTTTTCTTTGGTCTGGGACACTTACTCCTTAACATTCTTACTTGTTGGATAGGATGATCTGTTGCCAACCTGCCAACATGCTAAGGCCCTTCCTTCCCTCTCTTTGATTGTTTACTTCCTTTTCATTCTTCTTTCTGTGGTATCTGCTTTTGATTTGCTAGTGAACTTCTAGAGGATGGTTGCAAATTTTTACAGTCAGAATCGGAATTCTTAAAGAAAGTCATTTCCAGAAATGCATAAATATTTCCAGTTGGAAATTCATTAAATTTCACAAATAAAATAACTTGACATTTTCCTATGTTTACACCACAGATCCATATAATTGAAAAACTTTAGAACTAAAAAAAAAGTCCTAAATAATTATACAAACCTAGAATCATGATTCTCTACATGTTACTAAAATATAGTATAGCTTTTTCTCACTTTTTAATGTCCAAATAAAAATCATGTAGTTAAGATGGGTATCAACAGTAGACCATACCATATTACTATAAGGACCAGACACCAATGCAATTTAAATAAGTCTTAACATTAATAAGAAGAAATAGGCTGATCACTCCTGAGTAATTAGACACAGAAAAAAAACTTATGGGTGTAATGGAATTTTTTTTCAGATAAGAAAACCACGAAAGGAAGCAAAACATTGTCAGAGATAGTGCCAGAAGATAAGCCCCTCAGGTTAGAAGGCATTCAAAATATGACTGAGGAAGAGTTGCCATCTCAGGGTGGAGTTGACCATCATGACTTGAATGAAGTGACAGGGCACAACTCAAAATAAGTAGAAACAACCTCAAATATGCATTAACAATGGGTTGTGGTAGTTACATAATCCATTGTCAATTTAAGACTTAAGAGTGAAGGGGTGGGTTTTATCCAATCAGTCCGCAGCTTGATGACCTCATTTGGAGGCATTAAGGAGATAAATAGCTTTCTGGAGGTGGGACACATGCACCCTTCCTGCAAGACATGACTGACAATGAGCCTGATGGAACTACACTGATGTAGCCAGAGCCCGGAACTGGAGGACCATGTGGAGACCCACTACAGCCCTGACATGCTTCTACCACCACTGAGTCCTCAAGACTTTCCACCTACTGGCCTGTGATCTTCCTGTATTCAGGGTCACCGCATGGGTTTCATGAGTCTGAAGAGGAATTTATGGATTGGTATCAGGCTTATGGGCTAATATCAGACTTATGGACTTGAGGTGGACTGGGCTGGGATGTTTTCTCAATATTCAATTGCTCTTGTATATAAAGCTCTTTCTTATACATATATGAGTGCCTATGAATTTGTTTCTCTAGTCAACCCTGACTGAAACATGGGTACATGGAATATATGTAGTATAAAGCTAGGAATTTTGAATGGCATTACAAATGCATAAAAATCAACATTTTAGGCACATTAGTGAGAAGACATGAGCCAGAATTGGTTATTTTGAATCAGAAAATCTTATGGCTTATTATTCTGGAAATGAAACAATCAGAGATATGGCATTACATTCATTATCAAAAAGGACATTTCAAAATATATCTTGAAGTACAATATGTCTGTGAAATGATGAATCCTCAAGGAAATCCAAACAATACAACTATGATTCAAACCTTTGTATTAACCACAAAAGATAGTGGTTAAGAAATTGGAAATTTTCCATGTGTCTTCAGTATGAAATTGATCAAATATTCACTCAAGATGCATTAGCAAATTTTACAATTGAAATGCAACAGTTAGAAACAAAGAAGGAAGAACCGTAGTTGCAAAAATATGGCCTTGATGATAGAAATTAAGCTGAGGAGCTCATGACATTTTTGTTCATAACAAGTAATTTTTTTCTTTCTTTAAAAAATCATTTTACTGGGGGTTCATACAGTTCAGGCAATCATCGATCGCGTCAAGCACATTTGTGCATGTATTGCCACCATCATTTTCAAAGCATTTTCTTTTTACTTGAATCCTTGGTATCAGCTCCTCATTTTCCCCCTTCCTTCCCCTCACTCCCTCATGGACCCTTGATAATTTATAATTTTATATATTCATGTCTTGTGCTGTCTGATGGCTCCCTTTACCTCCTTGTCTGTTGTCCATCCCCTTGGCGGGGTTATAGGTAGGTCATTATGATCGGTTCCCCCTTTTGCCCTCCCACCTTCCACTTACCCTCCTGGTATGGCTACTGTCAATATTGGTCCCAAGGAGTTCACCTGCCCTGTATTCCCTGTGCTTCCAGCTCTTATCTGGACCCATGTACATACTCTGGTCTAGCCAAAACAAATACCTTTTTCCAACAACACAAATGGCAAGTATGCACATGGACTTCTCCAGCTAGAATACATAGAAATCAGAGACTGCAGTGAGCTCAATACCAACAGCGAAAACAAAGCCAGAGGCTGACTGTGGAACAGACCACCAATTACTCCTATGTAAGTTGAGGTTGAAGTTGAAGAAAATTCAAATAAGTCCATGAGATCAAGAACATGACAGTGACTCTATCCCACCTAAAAGTCTAGAACATCCCAAGAAAAGATATGACATATCGCACAGTAATGACTAAATCTGAAGAGCTGTGGGAGGACATAAAGGACATAATATATGAAGAAAACAAAAGGTCATTAAAAAGGCAGGGGAGAAAGAAAAAAGTGGATGTAAGAAGATTCTCTGGAATTTGCACTATATTTCGTACTGAAGGCACATGGAAGAAATGATGAGTTGAACAGGAAATGGCAAAGGGTAACTCAGGAAGCAAAGTAAAATATTATAATGAAATGTGCAAACACCTAGAGTTAGAAGACGCATAAGAAGAACCCACTGAAACTGAACAAATTCAGGAGAAAAAGTCAAGCCTAATAATTAGAAATATTGAGAGATCCTGTGGGCAAAATGTTGAATGATTCAGAAAGCATTAAAAGCAAATAGAAAGAATATATAAAATCAGCTATACCAAAAAGAACTAGTACGCATTCTACTATCTCAGTAAGTACCATATGAGCAAGAATCAATGGTACTGAAGAAAGAATCTCAACCTACACTAAAAGAATTAGCCAAAAACAAGGTTTCAGAAATTGATGGAGCATCGACTGAAATGTTTCAACAGCTGATGATGAAATACTAGAAGCACTCACTTACCTATGCAAAGAAATTTGGAAGATTGCTATTGGGTCATCTGACTGGAAGAGATCCATATTTTACTCATGCTAAACAAATCCAATAAGAATGCTCAATTTATAGAACAATATTAGTAGTTATCATGTACGAGTAAAATTATGCTGAAGGTAATCTACAAAGATTGCAGCAGTACATTGACAGGGAGCTCCCAGAGATTTAGGTTGGATTCAGAAGAGAATATGAAACAAGGGATATCATTGCTGATGTTATCTTGTGAAACTATCATGCGATCTTTACTTAGCACAGATAAAACTAGAAAGATGTTTGCTTGTATTTTATTGACTGCACTAAGGCATTAGACTGTGCAAACAAACTATGGATAGCCTTGAGTATAATGGGAATCCCAGAGCACTGCCTTGTGTACATGCATAACCTGGGCATGGATCAAGAGAACAAAACAAGGGAACACTGCATGGGTTAACATCAGGAAGAGGAGTGTGTCAGAACTATACCCTGTCACCATGTGTATTCAACATGTATGATGAGAAAATCATCAGAGAACCTGGATTCAAGGAAGAAGAGTGCGGCATCAGGATTGGAGGAGGCTTATTAATAGCCTGCGAGATGCAGACGACAAAACCTTGCATGCTGAAAATTGGGATTTAAGCACTTGTTGGGTAAGCTCAAGAATTGCAGCCTCCAGTATGGATTTCAACTCACTATAAAGAAAACCACCATCCTCACAATTGGTAATATAATGAAAACCGGAGAAAAGACGGACGTTGTCAAGGATTTTGTCTGGCCCTGATCTACAATCAGTGGTCATGGAAGCAGCCATCAAGAAATCAAGAGATGTATTTCATTGGGTAAATCTTCTATGCAAGGCTTCTTTAGAGTACTAAAGAGCGAAGATGTTACTTTGAGGACTAATGGGTACCTGACCCAAGCTACGATATTCTCCTTTGCCTTATATGTATCTGAAAGTTGGACATTAAACAAGAATGACTGTCGAAAGATGAAAATATTTGAGTTGTAGTTCTGAAGAAGAATATTGAAAACACCATAGACTCCTAAAAGGACAAATTAATCTGTGTTACAAGAAGTAAGGCCAGAGTGTTCTTCAGAGGCAAGTATACGTTACCTTACACACTTTCAGAGGCAATACGTTACTTTCCGCACTTTGGAGATCATGCCAGCAGAAGCCAGTTCCTGAGGAATGGCATCGTGTTTGGTGACTAGTGGGGCAGCACAAAAGCAGGTCTTCCCTGCAGTGTCCAGTGCTGAATGAGCATTCAGTGTGTTTGCTGCGTTCTTGTGCATACCATGTTCATTAAACAATCCATTTATCATGATACAGTTATGTAGTATCTTTATTTTTCACCTGATGTACATGAAACAGATATGCAGATGTGTAAATTCCCTAAAGTTGAACAAGTCATACACAGAAGAGTCAGCAGTACAATCTGTGCAACTTGATGTCAGAGCCTGCATCCCTTATTACACTCTAGACCTCCTTCCTATGTTCAATTCCTTCACAATTATATCCTTTCCCTCTAGGTATATCACTCCCATACACTTGCATGTTTTCAAAGATGCTCTGTCTCAACTCACGAGAATAATCACAGGTGACTTCATATACTGAACAGCTAACAGAGGAGGTGTTTTCTTCATCCTTCAGTTCCTTTGCTACGGTCATCTTCTCTAATAATTAATTCCAAAATTCATAAAGCATGCATTGCATGATCGAATAGGAGAATGATAAGGCTGGGTGTTCCCGTAAAGCTTTACAGTTTCAGAACCCCCTACACAGGATCGCTATGAATTGGAATGCACTCAATGGCAGTGGGTTTGGATTTGGTTGGTTGGAATATGCAGGAAAAAAAATCAGCTTACTCTGAGAGTTCAGATATTTTTAAAAGCACACTTCCAGAAATCTGCTCAAATGTGACCAATTTTCAGGAGGGTGCGATTTCCCTAGGAAGGCCTGCTGGCTCTGTGTGCTACACATTGTACTGCTAACTGAAAATTTAGTGGTCCAAACCAACCCAAGGTAAAGAATGAGATGGTTTGCTTCCATAAATATTTACATGTTAAAAATGGACCAAATTTACTCTCAATTGAGTTGTTATGGGCTAGAGTTGACTCAAAAGCAGTGAGGCTATTTCACTAATATTCTTTGGGGAGTAAAGAATGAGGACACTGCTGCTTTCCTGGAGACTTCTCAGGTTGTTCTGAGGTGCTGTGAACTCTATTCTCACTCATGGGGACCCCACGGATAACAGAATGAAGAGGAATCATTGCTGAACCTTCTGCGCAATTATATTTGAACCCATTTTACAGGCATTGTGCAAGTTGTCTTGACGAAGGTCTTCCTCTTTTTCCTGCCATGCTACTGAACGAAGCCGGATGTCCTCTTGTAGGGACTGGTCTCTCCTGCTAACATGTCCAAAGTATGTGCGACAAAATCTTGTTATCATGGCCTCTAAGTAGAATTCTGGCTATAGAGATAAGCCAATTTCTTTGTTCTTCTAGTAGTCTATGATACTTCCATTCTTCATCAGCACCGTAATTCAAATACACTAATTCTTCTTCAGTCTTATTGACTCCATGTCCAACTCCCACATGCCTATGAGGAGATTGAAAGTACCATGGCTTCAGTGAGGCATGCCATGGTCCTCAAAGTTCCTGCCTCAGAAATGTGTGCCGCCTTTCCCAGATTCCTATCACTATTTAGACAAATTACCAAGACATCACATCAGAAAGCCATTCATACTTTAGAATGGATGTGAAACAGAAGAGCTAATGTGCTTCTATATTTATGCACAATATGTGTTGGCTTTCTCTTACTGATCTGACAAATCATCACAAACTTAGTGGTTTCAATCAACACAAATGTACTACCTGTGCTGGAGCCTAGACTGTCGACCAGAGAAACAAGTCCAGTGACCCTCATATGTGTTTAAGAAAGAGCTTTCTATCAAGGAATGCTTGCATATCAAAAAAGCATGCCAGCCCAGTCCAACTCAAGTCCATAATTCTGACACTAGCCAATAAGCCCCTCTTCAGACTCACACAGCCTCATGCCATGATGCGGAACGCATGAAGAGCACACGCTGGTGGGTGCACAGTCCTGTGGATCCAAGGTCTGTGGAAACATGGCAGAGTGCTGGAAGGCAAGCATTAAGGTGAAGGGGGAGAGAGAGGGCCCCAGAGTTCCTGCTTATAAGGCCAACCCCCAAGGACATAGCTCCAGGCTGTGACCTGATTGAGAAGTTTGATTCCACCCCTAGACAGGCATGTCCAGTTGGCACAGATGTAATTACCAAACTATCGTATAGCTCTGGAGTTCCCAAGTTTGATGTGAGCTTTTTAGTCAATAAAGCTATGTGCTTCCTGGAGCTCTTGCGTGGAAATGGTCCCCTCCCTTTTTCCACCTTGTCAAGGCTGTCTGATCTTGGCTTATAGTCCCTTGTGATCTTCAAGCCGGCAGAAGTATTATTTTAAACCTCTGTCTGACTCTGATCATCTTATATCATTTTTATTTTGAAAGAACCATGTGCTTGCGTTGGACCCACCCTAACAATCCAGAAGCTATTTAATTTAATCGCACCTTCTAAATATATTTCATTTAAGGTAACTGTTTTATCTCAGACAGCGCTTTCTATTTCTCATCTATTTGTGTTGTTAGGTGCCATGGCATTTGTTCCCCCTCAGCGCTACCCTATCCATCACAGAGCAAAGCACTACCCAGTCCTGAGCCATCTCCACAATTGTTGCTACGTCTCAGACCATTTTAGCCATTTCAATCCATCTAATTGAGCACCTTCCTCTTTTCCATGGCCCTTACTAAGCGTAGTGCCTTGTTTCAGTGAGAGACCTCGCCTTTTCACCTAGGTTCTGTAATTCATTGCAGTGACCATCTAGAACTTCCAGCCAGTGCTTATGATTATGGGATTTATTATGGAATTGAGCAGGTGAGAAATGCTGAGGATGCTGTTGTTCACTCAGGACTTTGTGGTAGTTACCTATTCTGTTGTCAATTTCAGACTTACAAGGGAAGGGGTGGGGTTTAGTCTGTCAATCAGTTCAGAGTTGATGAACTCATTCGGAAGTATTAAGGAGATAAATAGCTCATTGGAGGTGGGACACAGGCTCACTCCCTGAGAGACTTTCTACTAACGAGACACAAGAGGCTATGCGGATGGCAGAAAGTGCCCTCTCTCCAGGAGTCACGTGGAGACCCATGCCAGCCCTGAGATGCTTCCACCATCACTGGATCCACAAGACTATCCACCCACTGGCTGATGATCTTGAGGGTGATTAGACCAGCTATCCTGCATCAAGCTGCATCTGAAATGCGGCATGCAGATGAAAGGCAAAGGAAGAACAGACAAGTACAAAGTATGGGATTGGGAGGACAACAGTCTGCTGGACTGAAGTACTGAGTATATTCAAAGCTTGGTTTTTATACTCTTCTTACAAGGGAATGGTTACAGAACAAACATTAAAGCTCTTATTAAAAAAAAATTCTGAACCTCTTATCTATGTAAACATTACTTAACTAGGCCCACTGTCTTAACACTTGCATAATAACAGCAGTATATTCTAAGATAAACACAATGACATGCAGGTTCAAAAGAATCTTAAAGAGGTAATAAGTAACTGAGTTATCTTGCAATGCTTTTAGCTGCAAGGTAAACAGAGGCACAGGGGACTAATTAGTTACACGCCAAGAAACACCTTGACCAGCCGACCACCTCCTACATGATCTTCCTGTATTTGGCATCCTTGAATGAGTTTCATGAATCTGAAGAGGAATTTACATATTGTTATCAGACATATGGGCTAATATCAGACTTATGGACTTGATCTGGACTGGGATGTTTTGTCAATATTCAATTGCTCTTACAAATAAAGCTCTTTCTTGTACACATATGAGTGTCATGGATTTGTTTCTCTAGTCTTCCCAGACTAACACAGACATGTTACAGTGTTCCTTTAGAGTTTCTTATAAATGCCCAAAGGGCATGCTGCTGCACGAGAGGCCACAAGCCAATGGCATTCAACTTCAGTTCTGTAAGTCAGTAAAACCATCCCCCCAATTAAATGCACAGAGGTACCCCATGCCAACCTCTTGCTCAAAAGCATTCAGCTTTCTTTATTCTGTGGACTGTGATATCCTCCACTACCCGAGAATCTGTTTCCTGGTTTTGCTGCTGCTGTTGCTGCTCCTCTGCCATTATTCTGATATGAAAGCTATGTTTCTGGATGATGGAGGGTCACTGTGCAGAGATCTCAGGATCTGAGGTACACACGCCACTCCTAGCCGGTTCCTGCTGGTCACATCTTCACTCCCTGCTTCTGAGACAGCCCATAGTACAGCCAGTGGGGCGGTAATTACTCACCTGTGAATCATATAAAGCATTCACTATGTTCTCCCTCCTTCTTACACAGACCCATCAGGGAAAAGTCTTTTGATGGGAGTTACAGAGACCATGACTACAAGAGCCATGTTAAATAACTCAATATTCTGTGGTAACATAAGAAAATTCCAAGAGTGACCATGTGTATGTTTTTGGTCATTATTTTGTCTATAAAGTTACATAAAATTTTTCTTACAGTATATATTTCATAAAACTTATCCATATTAGAAATGTAATTTTCAATGCAATTTGATATTTAATAGTTAGGATATGTTATTTTCTAAATGACTCTTCCCTCAAATTGTCTCAGAAGGAACAACTGTTCTGAAAACATTTTTAAATAATGTAGAATCAGATCTACTTAGTAGACATATTTTAATCTCTTCATCTTCTGTTTTCTTTCATCTCTCTTTCACTCATAGATGTAAATATGCAGTTAAATTTCCACATATTACACCAATAACAAAGGTAGAGGAACATATGTATTTTGAATTCTAAAAAAGTGTTTTGCTTAGTTTTTAAATAGAAAGCACTCATATATGGAGAGAAATATTTAAAAGTCCAGGGCATTGCTAGAGGGACCTAAGATAACTCTCCCAGGAGAAATAAACTCAGGATTTAGACTAAATTTATGGGAGGAATTTGATGAGTTGGCTAAGTCTGTTGCCTCAGGGGCATGACATAAAATGTTGGCCTTGGAAGATGAGTCAGCAGACAGGATTCCACACGGAACCTGCTTCTTAAAGAGGGAAAAATCCTTTTTTTAATGGGTGCATTGGAAGTGTTCCCTGAGCTATAACCTTGGTGATGTTGGATTCAGGATCATTAACCACGCAAGATAAACATAGTCCTTGGGAGGCAGTGTACTTTCTCTGTGTGGGTTGCGAATGGGATTATTGTTTACAGTAGCGGATGTTAAATGAGAACCAAGTTAGGCAGTGATGACTCAACTATGCAAGCCTCCCCTGAAGAACACATAAAATGATATACATTTTTGAAGTTTGAAAATTACTCGAAATATAATTTTTACAGTTTGAAAATTTCCAGGTCAATTTTTTAGAGTGCCTCGTGGACAGAAGGCTAGGATTTCCTTTCTGATTCTATCACTTAGTAGCTGAGTGACTTTGCCTAAAGTTATACTACACTCTGCTTCCATTTGTATGTTTTTTTAATGTTGAGGAGCAAATCACAATACCAATCTATGCTTTACTGTTGCGACAAGCCTTACAGCAAACTGAAGGAAAAAGTAATGCGAATCTGCACCAACTGTAGTCATTGGTCTTGCGTAAAACCAGAACACTCACTGCCAGCGTCCCTGTCCTCAGAATATGCACCCCAGAAGTCAGAACTATCCCCTGGGGGTTTCCGAGACTGTAATCTATTACTGGAGAAGAAAATCACGCATTTCTCTTGACGACTGGCTGCTGGGTTTCATACAGTAACTAGGTTATAGAGTTTGTTGATAATTACTCAATATTAATTCAAGATAGTAGATAGCTAATAAGAAATAAAGTTTAAGATGTTTACTGTTTTGTGAGGATTTTTTTCAGCTCTAGAATATTAAGGTTTCACTGACAGTGAGTTATGATACAATTTTACAATTATAAAGCCACCATCGAGATGAGGATACAGAATATTTGGATTACCCCTGCAGCTCTCTTACACTTCTTAGCAATTAGCACAGCATGTCCCGGATTATTACAGAACAAATTTGGCTTCCTATAGATTAATTTGACTTCTTTCTGGATTTCATCATTATGGGATTTATTAGGTGAGTTGATAGGTCACTACCAGTCAGCATCAGTCAGCAGTAAGGATACAGTCATTGGTATCCACGGCAACACTCTCCTCAGCCAACAGTCAAGTCTCTCTCTCCAGTCCTCAGCCTCTCAGCCACATGGCTCCTTGAATTCAGCCTCTGTGCGCCAAGGAGCCAGCCTGCCTGATAGTCTCACAGTTCCTTCCTCTTGGACCATATGAGGCGAAGGTACCCGATAGTCTCAGTGCTGATTCGCTGAGTCTTCAGGACATAGTCTCTTGTTCATTGGGTATCAGCCGCCCCACCTCAGACAGAGATCCAGACCTTCTGCTGATGGTCCTGGGATTTCTCTCTGTGTCTGAGATGACCCTTACATGCAGAAAAATGGCTTTCATGGTAGTGTGGTTTTTCTCTTTTTGCAGATTATACCCCAAGGGGAAACATGTGTGACTTGGTTTACACCCTCTGTAGAGCAAAGGACTCCTTCCAAAATTTCCAGGCATAGAGTCCAGAATTATAACATTTCACATAAGGAATTATGTATAGAAGGATCCTATTAATTGACTGTATCTCATGAGCTTTCAGAAGAAGATTGTCAGGTCAGAATGTTTGAACCACTTATCTTTTAGCTGGTAGTCCTGCATTTGATCACTCTGCCACCCGGGAACCATTACTGGTTTTTGTGTACCTGTCCATTTGGTTCATCATATTCATTCAATGGTCACATTCTACAGTTGATGAGTGAGCTGTGAGTTTCCACTGTTTGCGTTTCAATGAAAAGTGGAGAACGGGGCAGTTTTTAGCTTCTTTCAGATATCAGCTATTTCTTTTTTTTTTTAATTTTAACAATTTATTGGGGCTCATACAATTCTTTTCACAGTTCATACATATACATACATCAATTGTATAAAGCACATCTGTACAGTCTTTGCCCTAATCATTTTTTTCTCTTTTCTTCTTTTACATTTTATTAGGGACTCATACAAATCTTACCACAATTCATACATATACATACATCAATTGTATAAAGCACATCCATACATTCCCTGCCCCAATCATTCTCAAGGCATTTGCTCTCCACTTAAGCCCCTTGCATCAGGTCCTCTTTTTTTTCCCCTCCTCCCTCCCCCTTCCCCCTCCCTCATATGCCCTTGGTAATTTATACATCGTTGTTTTGTCATATCTTGCCCTATCCGGAGTCTCCCTTCCCCCCTTCTCTGCTGTCCCTCTCCCAGGGAAGAGGTCACATGTGGATCCTTGTAATCAGTTCCCCCTTTCCAACCCACTCACCCTCCACTCTCCCAGCATTGTCCCTCACACCCTTGGTCCTGAAGGTATCATCCACCCTGGATTCCCTGTACCTCCAACCCTCATATGCACCAGTGTACAGCCTCTGTCCTATCCAGCCCTGCAAGGTAGAATTCGGATCATGGTAGTTGGGGGGAGGAAGCATCCAGGATCCGGGGGAAAGCTGTGTTCTTCATCGAAACTACCTCACACCCTAATTAACCCATCTCCTCTCCTAAACCCCTCTATGAGGGGATCTCCATTGGTCGACACTTGGGCCTTGGGTCTCCACTCTGCACTTCCCCCTTCATTTAATATGATATATATATATACATATATATACATACATATATACATATACACATATATACACATACATACACACACTTATATCTTTTTTTTTTTTTGCATGATGCCTTATACCTGGTCCCTTGGGCACCTCGTGATCGCACTGGCCGGTGTGCTTCTTCCATGTGGGCTTATTTGCTTCTGAGCTAGATGGCCGCTTGTTCACCTTCAAGCCTTTAAGACCCCAGACACTATCTCTTTTGATAGCCGGGCACCATCAGCTTTCTTCACCACATTTGCTTATGCACCCATTTGTCTTCAGCGATCCTATCATGGAGGTGTGCAGTCAATGATATGATTTTTTGTTCTTTGATGCCTGGTAACTGATCCCTTTGGGACCACTCGCTCACTCAGGCTGGTGTGTTCTTCCATGTGGACTTTGTTGCTTCTGAGCTAGATGGCCGCTTGTTTATCTTCAAGCCTTTAAGACCCCAGTCACTATCTCTTTTGATAGCCGGGCACCATCAGCTTTCTTCATCACATTTACTTGTTCACCCACTTTGGCTCCAGCCGTTGTGTCGGGAGAGTGAGCATCATAGAGTTCCAATTTAATAAAAGAAGGTATTCATGCATTGAGGGAGTGTTTGAGTAGAGTCCCAAGGTCCTTCCGCCACCTTAATACTTGACCTATAAATATAGACACATAGATCTATTTCCCCATCCTCCTATATATATTTGCATGTACATGTCTTTGTCTAGACCTCCATGAATGCCCTTTGACTCCTAGCTCTTTCCTCCATCTCCCTTGACTTTCCTCCTGCCCTACTACCATGCTTCATCGCCACCTGGGCTAGAGCATACCTCTTCTCCAAGCAACCTTACCCTTGATCATTTCCCACCAGGCCTGCCACTCCCCCTTCTCTACCATTTGGGGTCCCATGTTTTTCCCTTGTCCCTGGGTTTGTTAACACCATAATAATATCAAAACCTCGTCTGAAAATGGAGCTACTTCTTTATGCAAGCTTCTTATTGTTCATATTATTTGATTATCTCATGTGCTCATATGAGATAATAAAATAATATGTAAGTGTTGACTTTGTCTTTTCACCATAAATTTCTTTTAATAATCATTTTATTGAGGGCTTTTACAGCCCTTATAACAACCTACACATCAATTATAAGAAACACATTTGTAC
The DNA here is from genome assembly GCF_050624435.1 of Tenrec ecaudatus. Taxonomy (NCBI): domain Eukaryota; kingdom Metazoa; phylum Chordata; class Mammalia; order Afrosoricida; family Tenrecidae; genus Tenrec; species Tenrec ecaudatus. Next base: position 4,540,443 of record NC_134532.1, on the reverse strand, counting down.
ACATGTTGCCATCATTATTTTCTAGACATTTACTTTCTATTGAGCCCTTGGTGTCAGCTCCTCATTTTTTTACCCCTCCCCTCCCCCAACCTCATTATTATTATTTTCATATCTTGCACCGACTGCTATCTCCCTTTCCCCCTGGTTTCTCTTGCTCATCACCCTGGGGAGGAGGGTTGTGGTTATGTGTCAATCATAACAATCAGTTCCCCCTTCCTCCTCTTCTTGCCCCACCTTCCCCCGACCCTTGTGGTATTGCTACTCCCATTCCTGTTCCTGTATTCTGTGTTTCATGACCTATTATGTCTTATCTGTACATGTACACAAGCTCTGTTCAGGCCACAGTGAAAGGCAGGATGGGGTCATGATAGTAGGGGGTGAGGAAGCCTTGAGGAACCAGAGGAGCATTGTGTTTCATCAATGTTTTACCACAACCAGACTGATTCATCCCTTCCCTGTGACCCTTCTGTGAGGGGATATCCCATTGTCTACAGATGAGCTCTGACCCACCGCATTCTCAACAGTATGTTTTTATTTGTTTGTTTGGGGTCCTCTGATGCCTGTTACTGGTGACACCTCATGATCACACCGGCTGGTGTGCTTCCGGTGGGCTTGTTGTGCTTCTGGTGTACTTCCGGTGTGCTTCCATGTAGGCTTGTTGTTTTTATGCTAGCTGGCCACTTGTTTAACCCCAAGCCTTTAAGACCCCAGACACTATTTCATTTGATAGCCAGGCACCATCCACTTTCTTCACCACATTTGTTTATGCACCCATTTTGTCTTCAGCAATTGTACCTGGAGCGTGAGCATCACAGAATGCCAGCTTGTTATAACAGAGTTCTTATGTTGAGGGAGGGAATGAGCAGGGGCCCCAAGTCTGCCAACAGCCTCAGTGAATTGCCATATAAATATATGTACATGGGCCTATAACTCTATTTTTATGAATACATGTTCTACATATGTACACACCTATGCTAATACCTCTGTTCATATCTTTGCTTCCTAGATCATTCCTGATTCCTTATACCTTTCTCCTGCCCACTATCTCACTTGCCTTACTTCTGCTTCTTGGTAATTCCTTTCAGCTAGATTGTTGTTGGGTCCACAACCACAGGATATCTACATCCTCCTTGTTATTGACTCAATTCCCTAATTGTTCCCAGCCTATGACATTGTTTGCTCGCCACTCCCTTCCCCTGCCTCCTTCTCCCACCAGTCCCGCTGGGACCATCAGTCCGTTGCTCTCCCCTCAAGCTTGCTTCCCAATCTATCTTATGTAATTAGGCCACCAAACAATAACAGAGACCAAAGGGAAAAAAAGGAGAAAAACAAAAGACTGAAAGAGAAAAAGAAAGAAAGAAACTAACAATAAACAAAACAAGAACACCCATAATTCCAGGCCTGTCTGCTGACCTATATGACAGTCTCCCCCTGGTCCTGCAGGAATTCTGGGAGCTGCCCCTCCTAGCCTGAGGTCTACGTGGGGGACTCTTCAAGGGATTTCTGTCTTTCCTGTGCTCCTGTTGCTGATCGATTAGGCTCCCTTGTTGGTTCACCTGTTGCGGGGGTGTCCACCAGACAAACTCCCGCCATGTGTCCCAGTATTGAATTTGACTTCTTTAGAACATCACATATTTGGAATAATAAAATTTATATTATTTTGTGTCTGACCTCTTTCATTCAACACACTATTGTATCTATTACTGGTTTAATCTTTTCTGTAGTATTTTGAACATTGTCTAAATGCATAATGTAATCTGTTCATCCACTTACTGTATGAGTATATATAATTTCTTTCAGTTTGATGTATGTGATAAATAAAAGTACCAGGAGAATGCATATATATATTGCATAGGTTTTACTTTTCTATGGTAAACAAGCAGGAGTGAAATTACTGAGTCCGATGTGAATGTGTTTAGTCTCAGGAAATGTTGCCAAACTGCTTATAAGTTATTATAGCATTCCACTTTTCCACTAGCAATATTGTTTTCTTCATGTTTGGCGGCATGTATTATCACTATTCTTAATTGTAGCCTTTTGGTTAAGATGTAGTTGTATCTCATTGAAATTTTTTTAATATTCACATGAACGATGTTAACCATATTTTATGTGTATTGACATAATTCTTGAAGGTTTAAAATAATGTCCATTCAATACTAATGGTTTTCATAATGTGATTGTTTTTATCATTACTGAACTGGGAAAGTTATATTTTAGCTACAAATCTTTTATTATTCTCATCAATTCTGACTGATGACAACCTCATGTGTGTCAGAGTAGAAATTCCCTCCAGGGGGCTTCCATGGGCTGATGGTTTGGAGGTATATCTGAGGCGCCTCTGAATAAATTATACTCTCCAGCTCTGTAATTAGTAGGTGTATGCATTAATTGCACCACTCAGGGATCCATCCTTATAGAATACTTTGCTCTGTTAAAAAGGAGAAATATATTTCCATGAGTAGATGAATCTATCGCACCTACCAATGGTATAATTTAAATTTCATGAAATACTGATCGATATTTCCATTAATGGGAATATGCAAAGATATAGAAAATATGTAAAACACAAACCCATGAACGACAGACCCTCACTTTAAATTAAGAATGCATCCATCAATGCAGATATTTGTATTTGGTTCCGTGAACATTATTTTCATATATATATATTTAATTTGTAATCAGACTCACTGAGGAGAAACAAAGGTGAACTATTTCAATTAGATCATGATTAATGGCATTTGTTTACATATTCCGGTTCATTCTTTATAACCATGGAGCTTTACATGGAAGGAGCAATCCCATCATAAGGATCCTAGTAATAGTAATGGTAGAGCTAGTATGTGCTGAATAAGCCTTCTCTAAGTGCTCGTCTTAACCCAAGAGCTCCATGTAGTGGATCCCTTGCTGCTCTTAGTTTAAGCACAGGAATCTCCAACACAGTTGATTTTAGCACCATTCCTTGTTATGAAATTATGTCAGAGTTCCTATACCCTGAGTCCTGAAATCAATAACTCCTTATGTGTATCATTCTGATCCTCATAAGCCATAAGCTAAAATTGAGATATTGCTTCTTTGAATACATATTTTTTACATCCAACAAAGGTTGAAATTGAGAAAAATATATGGATGAGCAGACTTCAGAAACATGTGGAATAACGGAGACAATGAAATTTTTCCATGGACTTTTTAAGTCCCCTAGTATTTGCTATGCATATATACATATATAGAAATCCCCCACGCATAGGACCGGCACTTGTCTGTAAGTTTGTCTTACTATGATGGCTTCTGTATTGCTTGGACGATAGAAGCTATGTCACTTGTATTTCAAATGCCACAAGGCCACCGAAAATGAATAGGTTTCATTGGAGCTTCCAGAATAAAAACAGACAACTTAGAAAGACTTAGCTTCCCACTTCAGAGGAACATTCCAGTGGGAACTTGATGCATAGTTTCAAAACAGTATTCATTTCTGAAGGATCAATATATGAAAGCAGAAGTTTTCCAGAGATAGCACCAGAGGATGGGCCCCTTGAATCAGAGGGCATTCAAAATGAGATCAAGGAGGTGATTTCTCAGAGCGATGTTGATGCTGAGTCCAGTAAAGCCATGGGAGTGGAGTCTTGTGGTTTTTCATTTGCTGATGGGGCACAATTCAAGGTAACGAGAAAGAGCTATGAAATCCCCTAATGATCGATGACTGGAATGTGCAGACTATTAATCTAGGAATATTGGAAATGTTCAGAAATGAAAAGAGCAATATCCTAGCCATTGGTATTGGTAATTGAAAATCAGAAAATCATCAGAAACACAATCAAGAATGGCTTGGCAAATGTACTTGTTAAAAGTACATTGCAAAATCAGTCATGAAGTACAAAGCTGTGTATGATAGGGTTATAGCTATAGGCCTTCAGAAAAATCCTATTAAGATACCTATTATTCAAATTTATGCAAAAAATCAAAAAGCTAGTGATGAAGAAATTGAAAAATTCATCCAAAGGTCTGGTAGGGATTGATCAAGGGCAATGTAACCAAGAGGAATTACTGAAACCCAAATGGAGGGTAAGCATGCTAGTGGGACAAGAGGAAAGTAAAAGGAAATATGGGAAATAACAAGGAGGCAAAGGACATTCATAGAGGTCTAAATACAAGCATGTACATATGTAAATATATTTATATATGAGATTGGTGAAATAGACCTACATGCATATATTTATATGTTTAACATTAAGGCAGCAGATCGACATTAGGACTCCACTCAAGTAGTTTCTCAATGCAAGAACACTTTGTTTCACTAAATTGGCATTCCATGATGCACACCTTCCTGATACTATCACTGAAGACAAATGTGTGCACAAGAAAATGTGGTAAAGAAAGCTGATAGTTCCCAGTAATCAAAAGATACAGCATCTGGAAACTTAAAGGCTTGAAGGTAAACATGCAGCCATCAAGCTGAGAAGCAACAAAGCCCTCCTGGAAGAAACACACCAGCCTGTGTGACCATGAGTTGTTGAAGGGATCAGGTATCAGGCATCAAAGAACAAAAAAATCATATCATTGTAAATGCGGGTATATGCAGACTGGCGAGCCAAAGCTGATCTGTACATAACTGGACATCCCCTTACAGAAGGGTCACAGGGAGGAGACAAGCCGGTCAGGTTGCAGTATAGCAACGATGAAACATACAACTCTCCTCTAGTTCTTAAATGCTTCCTCCCCTCCACTATCATTATCCCAATTGTACCTTAAAAATCTGGCTAGACTAGTGGATATACACTGGTACAGATAGGAACTGGAAACACAAGGAATCCAGGACAGATGATCTCGTTAGGACCAATGGTGAGACTGGCAATACTGGAGAGTGGAGGGAAAGTGGGGTAGAAAGAAGGAACCAATTGTAAGGATCTACATATAACCTGCTCCCTGGGGGTGGACAACAGAAAAGTGGATGAAGGGAGAGAAACTTCAGACAGTGTAAGCCATGACAAAATAATAATTTATAAATTATCAAGGGTTCATGAGGGAGGGGGGAGGGAGGAGGGAGAGGAGAAATGAGGAGGTGAACCAAGGGCTTAAATAGAAAGCAAATGATTTGAGAATGATGAGGGTAATGAATGTACAAGTGTGCTTTACCCAATTGACGTATGTATGGATTGTGATAAGAGTTGTATGAGCCCCAAATAAAGTGATTTCATTTAGAAATTGGTTTTTTTTAAATGCAATCGAGATACACTAATAATTATTGGCAACTGGGATGCAAAAGTTGGAAACAAAGAGGAAGGACTAGTAGTTGGAAAATATGGATTTTGGTGATCAAAGAAGCTGGAGATAGCATAATAGAATGTTACAAAAGCCACCACTTGTTTATAGCAAATGCAATTTTCAACAACACAAAAAACCTTTACACACATGGTGTAAAGAGCAATCAAACAAATTACGTCTATGGTAAAGTGCACTGGAGAAACTCAATCTCAGCAGCTACAACCAGGCCAGGGGCTGACTGTGGAACAGACCATCAATTGCTCCTCTGCAAGTTCATGATACAACTAAAGAGAATTAAAACCAGTTCAAATTGGGAAAGCTGTGCATCATGACTGTCTTCTTTCACCATACTTCCTCAATCGGCATGCTGAGCAAATCACCAGAGAAGCTGGATTATATGACAATGTGGCATCAGGATGGGAGGAAGGCTTGTTAACCAGCTGCCATAAGTAGCTGACACACATTTAGTTGCTGAAAGTGAGGAGGATTTTAAATACTTGCTAATGAAGATCAAGGATTGCTTGTAGCCCTAAGTATGGATTATGACTCAACGCAGAGAAGACCCAAATCCTCACAAGTGGACCGCCATGATAATTGGAGAAAAGCTTGGCGTTGTCAAAGATTTTATTTCACTTGGATCCACAATCAAGGCTCATGGAAGGAGCAGTCAAGAGATACAACGACAGATTGCATTAGGTAACTCGCTACACAAACCCTCTTTAGCGTGTTGAAGAGCAAGGCGGTTACTTTGAGTAAGGAGGTGCTCCTTTCCAGGACATGGCATGTTCTGGACATTGAATAAAGAAGACCATTCAAAGAATGGATGCTTTTGAATTGTGGTGCTGGAAAAGAACATTGAATGTACCATGAACCGCTGAAAGAATCCATGGATCGGTCTTAGAAGAATAAGACCAGAGAACTCTTTAGAGGCAAAGATGGTGAGACTTTGTCTTACATACTTTGGACATATTATCAGAAGAGGCAGATATGATGTCCCTGGAGAAGGACATCATATTTGGTGAATAGAGGAGAACCAATACAGAGAAAGACCCTCAGCAGGGTGGATTTATACGGTGGCTGTCACAATGCACTCCCACTCGGGAACAAGCGTGAGGACAGCACAGCACTGGGCTGTGTTTCCTTCTGTTGTGTGTAAGATCGCTGTGGGTCAGAAGTGACTTCATGGCACCCATCTCAACAACACGCATAAGAGTAGACACAGAGATTTGAAAATTCATGATTCCATTGCTTATGTTGTGCTTCACTTTTTAATCCTTAACTTTCACCAAAATCCATGTGTGAAGACTGGTTGGGGGAAACCAAGGAAGCAAGGATTCTGTGCCAGCACAATAGATGAGTCGTGAGCAGACTAAAGGATTCAGTTGGAATAAACCTGAGTGAAGAAAAAAGTCCTGGAAACTCATAGGACTTCTGTGCTCCTTATTTGTAGTAAATGAATGGACTCGTTTGACATCTGGCTTTCCATAATGAATACTGAAGGACAACGGACTCACAATTTTCTGTTGTTCTTTCTCACAGATGCAGATTTATCTGTGAAATATATATATATTTCATATATATAATTTATAGATTTCATAGGTGAAAGACATCTGGTATAAATTTACAGTTACTCGATTATTTGTGAGGCAGAGATTTAGGTTTGTCAGCTCTTTATGAAAGAAGTAGCAAGCACACTAGACATACTACAAATATTTAGTATACTGAACTGCTAAGCAAAAGGCTAGAATTTGGAGCCCACCTGGAGGCACGTGAAAAGAAAGGCATAATAAGCTATTTTAGAAAAATGAGCCATAGAACTTCTTATGGAGTAAAGACGGACTTTAACACTCATGGGATTCCCATGAGTCGACTAACTCATTGGCAATTGATAAGGTAAGCAAAACGTAAACATAATATTTTAGGATTCTAAGAAATATTACCAAGAAATTTCTCAAGTGTAGTACTCATCCTACAAATATTTTATACTTTTAATTCAGTTAGGAATAAAAATATACCTTTCTAGGACTACATCAGAGAATGACTCATTTTAAAACCCAGGTCTCAAAATTGTTTACCTGTTATTACTGCTTGGAGGACTTTTAAGAAATGTTGACACGCGGGTGATCGCATCTGAAACTTGAGCGTGGGATCTGGTCATCAGCTTTAAAAGTGACTGCGGTAATTTTCCTGCACAATGACAGTTAAGAATTTATATTCCAGGTGACACCTCCTGCTAAATAATACAAGCAATGCATTTTAATGATGATAAGCTATCGATCTCTTCAAGAATAACATTTTAAGCAGTTATCTGTAATTATATTTTAGTGCAAGAAAGCTATCTTTGGGTAGCAAGTCATACGCCAAGTTGACAATCTTCCTGAAATTCTAATTATTAAGAGTGAATACAAACAACTTACAATGTACTTCCAGTTCCTTCTGAAGCAGCACTTAACACTAGTGATAGACGTTGTGTCAATGTGATGGTCCCTGGGTGGAGGTAGGGGTGGAGTCCAACTTTACAATCAGGTTTTAGCCGGAGGATGCCTCCTAGAAGGCGTAACTTTAATAAGAGACACATTGAGAAATTCTCTTTCTCACAGTTCTTCACCTTCCTGCTTGCTTGGGTTCTACATCTTGCTCTGGAAGTGGACAAAGTAACCTGCAGTCCCTGGGAGCACTCCACAAGCTGCCATATCTTTCTTTGCGCCATTGAGTCATGTGACTTGCATCCCTCAGCCTGTGATCCCTCAGCTTCCCAACTCGCCTTTCTCTTTCATCGACTGGCAGCTGTGTGAGTTTGAAGGGGACTCTGGCCAGCATGGGCCCCATGGACTGGAGTTGAATTGGACTGGCTAACTATCCAGATATAAAGTTCTTCCTTATACATTTATAAGTGTCTGTAGAAAACTCAGCTTCACACAACATTTATCTTCATTTTATTTTCAGGGAGAACCTAGAAAACCTTCTTTAAGTGAAGCATATTAACATGTGCCTTTATCGAACTACAAATGATGTTTTTAAAAAATTTCAGAACTATACGTGCTTCTTAGTGGTGTGAATAATTTGCAAGCAACTGCCTAGAATAACCTCACGACTTCAAGACCAGTCTATTAGACTGTATTAAAAGTAGAGCACTGTAATTTTCAATTCTTTGGTGTAACTTCTCAAGGGAAAAGAAAATACTGCAGTAAAAATGACTGCTATTTCTTTCTCTTCATCCTTTATGGGCCTGCAGCACTGTCACCTGGATTCTAATTAGGTCTTTGTACAGGATTTTGATCCTCAGAGACAGATGAGTTTATTTTTCTCTGACCTGCAAGTATCACCAAGCAAACATGAAGGATGTTCTCCTTCTCTCAGACCTACTTTCGTTAAGAAATAATACTTTTTTTGCTTTTGTCATACACAATCCACTGATACTGCTGGTAGTGTTTGCGCCTTGGGATGTTGAGGTTATTAATAGATGCAATCCTCTTAGTTTTCCTACTGCATCCTGTTCGTATTACAAATTACGCCTTTAAAAAGAATAAAACAATTTAACTTGTTTTATAGCTTTTAAAGTGTACCTGGAATGAATTTTCAATAAAAAAGAAGTACATTAAAGGACTACTTTGTGAGTCTGTTTGACAAGATGAAATTGTACTTTAAGGTAGAATCTCATACAAGCATGAATTGTATTTTTAGGGGCTGGAATACAGGAATGTTGGCTCTATTTCTAAGGTAAACTCTTACTTCATTTTCAGAGGAGTTGAGAGCAAAACTGTCACTTTGAGGACAAAGGGATGCAGACTTAATTCTGGTATTTTCAATTGCCTCATATGCATCTGAAAGCTGGGCAAAGAAGGAAGCTAGGAGAAGATACCATGCATCTGAACTGTGGCGTTTGCAAATCATGGTGAAGTTCACTGCACTGGGAGAAGAACAGACACATTTGTGCAGCCAGGGTGCTCATTAAAAGTGAATATGGGGAGATTTTGTTTCTGTTCTCTGGACATATTATCAGGGGAGAGAAGACCCAGGAAAATGATACTGTACTAGGCAGTGTTTTGTTGTCTTGTGCATTGGTGTGCTATGATGTGGAGCTGACTCTATGACACCTAACGGCGATGGCAGTGAGCAATACTGAGGGAGTTCAAAATGTCTAGTTCAACAAGAAGGCCTCGAAATGTATCATTTAATAGTCACTTGGGACATTTTATCTAAGCCTTTCCTCTTCCCCTTTAAAGTATGTTTACTTTTGTTACCAAGTAGAACTGGGTCCAACAAAGTTTCAAAACTGGGTCCCGTTCAGAAGTAAATCATCAGGTCTTACCTATCTTGCAAAGTAGTTCTGGTGGCCTCGAACTCATATTTGTTGGTTAGCAGTTCAGCACTTAATCGTCTGTGTCACCTATGACCCTGCACAAAGAACATTAATATTAGAATGCTAGTTTTACATGTATACCTTCAACTACTTTCACTCCCCAGCACCATCATGATCACCAGTGCTGATGGAAAGGTAAAAAGGAGACTGCTAGAAGCTGTCATTTTAATTCCACCTGGTGGCTCTCAGGAAGAGGGGCCTCACAATTTGCTTATAGACTACACCTAGGAAAATCTAATGGAGCAGATCTATTCTGTAAGACACAGGGTTGTCATGAACCAGAATCCACTCAGTGGTAATGTGCATGGTTGCGTCTTTGTGTTTTGGCACCCGAACTATTTCATGTATTTTTTTTCACATTTTAAAAGAGACAGGCCAGGTTCAAACTGGAAAATTGATATCTGACCAAGTTTCAGAATTTCTCAAATGTATATTATCACATACTTTTTGATATAACCTCCTGGTCCATTTGAATTAGGCTAAACTTCTCTGGACAGACTCCCATCATGCTCTACCCCATTGATTGGTAGCTATCATACCATATTCCAGATGTAACTTGATTTAGAGCTACTGAGGGCTGGTGACTGTGGCTGTGTGTTGCTATATCTACTGCCTCTGGAACTTCTAGTCCCTAAGGCTTTGTCAGTGGGAAGCCCTGGTGGTGCGGTGGTTACTCATTAGATCAGCATTTTGAAACCACCAAGAGCTCTGCTGGGGAAAGATGGGGCTTACTAGTCACATAAAGAATTACATTCTTGAGAACTCACAGGGATAGTTCTACCCTGCCCCGTAGGGTCACTGTGAGTGGGCATCAACTCAATGGCAGGAGTTTATTTCTGTTTTAATGTTTTGTCAAAGTCAATTAAAAATGTGCTTTCTGATGCAAAGGGCTTAAGTGGAGAGCAAACGCTTTGAAAATGATTAGGACAAAGAATGTACAGATGTGCTTTATACAATTGATGTATGTATATGTATGGATAGTAATAAGAGTTGTATGAGCCCCTAATAAAATGTTTTAAAAAAATGTGCTTTCAAACACGTCTAATATATATATATATATATATATATATATATATATATATATATATATATATATATATATACACACACACACACACACACCACTGTGTTAATCTTGGTAGACTAGAGAAACAATTCCATGGACATACATATGTGTATAAGAAAGAGATTTATATACAAGAGCAATTGAACATTGAGAAAACATCCCAACCCAGTCCAGATCAAGTCCATAAGTCCAACATTAGCCCACATGTCCGACAGCAATCCATAAAGTCCTCTTCAGACTCATGAAACTCTTGCAATAATACCGAATCCAGGATGATCACAGGCCAGTGGGTAGAAAGTCTTTGGATCCAGTGGAGTTGTAAACATCTCAGAGCTGGCAGGGGTCTCTCTGTGGCTTCTTCGGCTTCAGAGGTCTTATCAGCTGCAATGTCTCCCAAGGAGTAACAGCGAGAGAGAGGTGTCTTTGGTCTCCAAGGAGGAAGTACCAGATTTCCCAGAATTCTGAGGAGAAGGCCATGCCCACACAGAATTCTCATTAGCTATCTCCAGATTGACAGCCTAGACTCCACCCCTACACTCTTAATCCTTAAATTGACACCAGATTAGGTGACTACCACAACTCCATTTGTTCTCTTTCTAATATATATATTTATATTATTTATATTTATCACATTTGTTCTTTTGTCTTCCTGCTTAACATTTTCAGTTACATAACTTCCATTCTGACAATGATATACATAAGTTTCCATCTTTCACAATATGTGATTCTTGTCCAGTGAAGTTTCTAAAACTTGGGGTGACTCTGTCTTCACACATCAGAAATGTCTTAAGAATTCCTTGAGTTTTTAAACATGCATAACTCTTTTGTTCATGTTTAAAATTTCACTGTGAATTGGGTGAAGGTTTACAAGCTCAGGCACAATCTTGAAATACAACTTATTTTTACAACCCAAAGCCAAAATCAGACCTACTGCCAAATGCATATTCCACCTCATAATGATGGTACTATGATGGAAACCCGTATTGGGTTTCCAAGGCTGTAGATCTTCACAGAAGCAGATGCTTCCAACTTTCTCTAATGAGTGTCTAGTGGTTTTGAACTGACCACCTTGCTTTAGGGCCTCGTTAAAGAATTCAGAAAATAACTTTTAAAAGATCTACTCCTATCAACTACCTTCCCCTTTCCATTGTACCCCCAAAATGCTATAATTTAAAGATATTGAAATATCTTAAGGTGACCTTGTGGTACAATATTTAAGCACTGTGCTGCTAGCCAGAAGAATGGTGATTTGAATCTGCCAGTTCGGCTGGAAAATGATGTGGCAGTATGCTTCAGTTTGGCTCTGCCTGGTACCATAGCTCTGATGATATCAACTTGATGGCAAAAGGGTTTTTGTTTTTGTTCTTTTGGTTTTAGAAACCTCTGTGAACATACATTTCAGGAAGCTACAAGGAGCTCATGTGAACTCACTGTATAATGTGGCTTCTCAGTAAGGATTTAAATAATTTATTAAATAGTAATTAATTTATAGCAATGTTCAGACACAAAATATTCTAACCAGTTGATTTGGGTCTCTCATTTTTTATGGTATGAATTGTTTAATACATATGTTATATTTGAGATTATAAAAATGACTTTATTGGGGGCTTGTACAACTCTTAGCACAAGTCATACATACATCCATTGTATCAAGCACCTTTGTATATTTGTTTCCCTCATCATTCTCAAAACATTTGCTTTCTATTTGAGCCCTTGGTATCAACTCCTTATTTTCCCCTCCCTCCCCACCCCCACCATGAACCCTTGATAATTTATAAATTATTATTATTTTGTCATATCTTACACCATCCAATGTCTCCCTTCACCCACTTCTCTGCTGCCCGTCCCCCAGGGAGGAAATTATATGTATATCTTTGTAATTTGTTCCCCCTTTCTCCCTAACCATACCCTCCATCCTCCCAGTATTGTCACTGCTCCTAAGGGGTTTATCTCCCTTGGATTCCCTGTCCAGTCCAGCCAGATTTGTAAGGTAGAATTGGGATCATGATAGTGAGGGGAGGAAGCACTCAAGACCTAGAGAAAAATTTTATGTTTCATCATTTCTACACTGAACCCTGACTGGCTGGTCTCCTCCCTATGGCCCTTCTGCAAGGGGATATCCAATTGCTCACAGATGGGCCCTGGGTCCCCACTTTGCACTCCCCCTCATTCACAATGCTATGATTTTTTTAGATGCCTGATACCTGATCTCTTCAACACCTTGTTATCCCACAGATTGGTGTACTTCTTCCATGTGGGCTTTGTTGTTTCTCAGTTGGATGGCCACTTGTTTATCTTCAAGTCTATAGGACCCCAGACTCCACATATTTTGATAGCTGGGCACCATCAGCTTTCTTCACCACATTTGCTTGTGCACCCGCTGTCTTCAGTGATCATGCCAGGAAGGTGAGCATCTCAGACTGCCAAATTGTTAGAACAAAGTATTATTGTGTTGAGGGAGTACTTGAGTAGGGGTCCATTGTCCATGTGTTTCCTTAATATTAAGCCTATAAATATATGTATGTAGATTTATTTCTCCATCATATATAAATATACTTATATCTGTATATACCTGTATTTAGATCTCTGTAAATTCCCTTTGCCTCCTAGTTCTTTCCTCTATTTCTTTGTACTTTCCTTTGGTCCCACTATCATGTTCAGCCTTCATTTGGGTTTCAGGCATTCCTCTCAGTTACCTTGTCCTTGATCCAGCCTTGCCAGATCTCCTACACTCTCCTTGCCACTGATTTTGGATTAGTTGTTGTGCCCTTGTCCTAGGGGTTGTTAGCACCCACTTCCTTCCCCCCACCTCCCCTTCTGCAATGTCCCCCCAGAACTGTCATCCCGGTGTTCTCTCTTCTGGCTTGTTTATCCTCACCTATCCCTTCCTGGTAGATATGCGGCAACAACAATATGCACCAACACAAGACCAAGTACTGAAGAAACAATTATTTAGGTCCCTTTTTAAGAAACCCAATTCTCTTGTTCTACTCTCTTCATCCAGAAGGTAAAACAGATATCATTATTCTACAGTGGAATTGATTGCTTCCAGTTTATCCATTTGCTTCTAAAATTTGAATCAAATCAGGGAGAATTTCTGCTCAGATGACCATCAGTTTTCTCCATATGCCTCACAAATTCCACCACTTCCATTCAATTAGGAAAAGTTCCAATGAAAAGAAAAGTACATTCATTATACTAGTACAGTGTCTTATGGTATAAGAAATTCTCAAGGTCCCCTATACTTTATGTTTTCAAACTTAAAACTAAAATAGCACCGTCTTGCAGACAAGAATGTATTTCAAAAGCTTTAATTCAGTAAAAGACATAAAACTTTAAAAAAATGGCATTAACATCATATAGAACAGAAATTATCTTTTTAATCTTTCAATATAGCACCTAAACCAACAAACTCAGCAAATTGCTCAGTATTTCTTGATGTTGACAATGACATTACAATAATTAAATATTTCTTTCATTAGCTCAAAATATTTTATTATGTTCTTTTTCCCAAGGAAATTCTATAGGATCATATCAGCAATGAAGAAAATTAAATACGGGCCAGTACCACAAATAACTATATTCCCATTTAGCTCTGATTATCCTGACAACAGAAAGCACATAGTTATCTTGCCGTTCAAGTGGCCACTGAAATTTTACCTCCTAGGTGGAACATTGCACGGCTTTGAAAATTTTAAAATGAGTTATCTAACTGAGAAATCCCAGAGAATGATGATGGCTAGAAGCCTGGCAAGTCTAATATTCCCAGGATGTATTGAATTGGACAGACCACATTTTGCCCTTCTATGTCCACACTTCTCCTGTCCCTTTAAAGAAAAAGCGGGTTAGGAACACCACAATCAAAATGTTCTATTTATGGTTATACTCCTAGGACATCATCTGAACAATTAGCATCAAATCCAGACTTGAGAAGTGAGTGAGGATACCAAGAGTTGATCTGTCTTTTGAAACTTGGGGAAGTTGGTGCCTTTCTGGTTTGGGAGCTGCTGATGTTTAGCCTCTGGGTGATGAGAACAGTTAACTCACACATCCACATGTCACGTCAGCCACTCATCAAAAGGCTTGACGTTTCACTCCACTCACCTATAGCTCAGAAACAATACTGCTGAAAAGGTAGCTATTGAAAACATTGTGATGCAGAATTCTCTTCTGACTTGTTTTTCTTGCATTTTCTTGGGTTCATCTTTTACCCTATTTTATCGAATGTATCTTTATAAAACACTTTATATTGGGGACAAAAAAATCACTGCCATTGAGTTGAATCCAATTCATAGTAACTCTGTAGGACAGAGTAGAACTGTCCTTTTAGGTTTTATAGACTATAAATCTTTACAGAATTAGGCAGCCACATCTTTCTCCCACAGAGCAGCTGGTGTTCAAATTACTGACCTTCTTATTACCAGTTCAATCCGTAACAAATGCCACCCAAGCTCCTATTTAGAACAAAGAAGGACAAAAATAAATGAAAAAGTCAGCCAACAAACCAACTCATAACCTCTTGCAGAGAACTAGAATAATGCAAGCTCATTATTGTTGAGAATGTGAAGCGAATTTTGCATACTCCAGCTGAAAACATTGAAAATGTTTTTTAAATGTCTAATTATAAAATTCCATAAGACAGAATGAATACATAGGACTCGCTGTATAAGGTAAAGGGTGTTTTTGATGGATATTTGCTGCATCACAACAGTTTAAGTTAGTTCGGTATCACCTCTGTTCACACTGACTTTTTTGATATCAGAAGCCCCCATCAAAGTAAATGCTAGTGTATATATATAAAACTGGTGGTATAGTGAGTACAAGCGGGTCTGCTAGCTGCAAGGTTCACATTTCTAAACCAACAGCTTTTCCTGTCATAACTCTACTCTGTTGTGTCCTACAGTGTCACTATGAGTGAGTTGTAATCAACTCCATGGCAGTGGGTTCAGAATTTATGGGTGTGTGCATACATATAAGTGTGCAATTCTTTCATTGTGCTTTATAGAGAAAACCCCTATCTCTTTCTTATCATTTGTGATCTTTAGGGATCTTGGAGTAGTTAAAGTGCTCAGTCTCTCATCTGACGTGCTGAGAGAAAAAAGAGAGAAGCACTTTAGGTCTGCTTCTACAAAGATTGATGTATTGGCAATCATATGTGGACAGTTCTTCCTTCTCCTGAAGCACAGTTCTCAACCTATCACCTAAGACCATCAGAAAACACACATTTCTGATGGTCTTAGGAACTGAGACACCACTCCTCTATTCATCTCCAGGTGTGTCCACCCACATGCAGATATGCCCACATATGAGTACCCAGTGTGATGGAATCATCATGCCAACCCCATCACATACACCCGATACAAATACAGGTGTATGTGACAAGGTTGGCACCATAAGGTACTTATGCAGATCAGTCACACATGTGTAGATAGCAGCTACTGTATGGAGAACAGCTACTGTGTAGAGAGCAGATACTCTGTTAAAAGCAGCTACTGTGTTGAAGGCAGCAGTATTGAAGGTAAAATGACACTTCATGAATTATAATTATTGGATAAATGTAAAATCATGTACTGTAAAATCATCAACTACTGATTTATACACACACACCATGGAAACTTAATCTGGTTGTGGATCAGTCTTTATATTCAGCTGTGGTTGATGTGAATACTGCCCTGTTGTGATAATAGCAGGTATGTAAAAAAAACCAGAATGGAAAATTATAGAAAACATTAAAAAACTATATTGATTGAACTATTCCATGTATCATCTTTTGTATTATTCAAACTATTGTTATATATTATTTTCATTAGCAAACCATCCCATGATGATGGATCGTGTAGAGATGAACATAAAGAAAATATAGTGAGGATTTTTTAGAGTATGGTTTTATCTCAATAATTACACATTTAGAAACCATAATGTGTTATTTGTTGTGAAGTTCTACGAGAAGAATCTATGAACCCAAACAAGCTAAAACGCCATTTTTATTGCAAGCAACTGAGCTTTGCTGGCAAGGATACCAACTATTGTAGAAGCAAAGCTGATGGACTCAAGAAAGCCAGACTTGACACTGGTGGAAAGTACCACAAACAAAACGTTGCAGCCAATGAAGCTTCACATTTGATGGCACTCAGAATCACCAGAGCTATGAAACCTCACACCATTGCTGAGGATTTACTGTTGCCAGTGGCCAAAGACATTCTTCGAGTTATGATCAGCGACGAATTTGTTATGAAATTGAGTGCAATTTCTTTATCTAATGACACTCTCTGCAGAAGAATAGATGACATGCCTGCTGATATTCTTGATCAGGTAATCTAGAAAATTAACTCTGCTACAATTCCAATATTTAGCATCAAGCTTGATGAATTTACAGATGTTGCAAACTGTTCAGTTACTGGTTTACATGAGGTATATAAATGATGCAAATTTAAAGATGGGTTTCTTTTTTGGCAAACCTCTTGAAACGACAACTACTGCACATGATGTATTTGACACAGTTGGTTCATTTCTGAAACAGCATGAGATCTCTTGGGAAAAGGTTTGTGGTGTTTGCACAGAGGGTGCTCCAGCTATGCTAGGATGTCAATCTGGATTTCAACGTTTAGTACTGAATGAGTCACCAAAATCACTGCATGATTCATCAGCAAATATTAACAACAAAGACATCGCCACAAGAGTTACAAGAAGTAATGAAAAGCATCATAAATTCTGTCAGTTTTCCAAAGGGGAGCACTTTAAACAGTCAACTGATTTTGCAACTGTCAATGAGTGGAATGCACTGAATAATGTTCTGCTATTTCATACTGAAGTGAAATGGTTGTCGAGAGGAAAAGTTTTAAAACATGTTTTTGAGCTTCATGATATACTTTAAACGCTTTTAATCAGAAAGCAAGACCGCCGTCCAAAGTACTTTTCAGAGATAAAAGTGAACTGCAGAAAATAGTTTACTTGGTTGACATCTTGACCATCTTGAATGAGTTAAATTTATCACTGCAAGGATCAAATGCAACATGCCTCTCTTTGTCTGAAAAGATCTGGTCATTTCAAATGAAACTTCAGCTTTGGCCAAAAAAATTGGATGAAAAAAAAATTACATGTTGCCTACCTTATCTGCTTTAATTGAGGAACATACCGTGATAATTTCTGTGAAAGAACATTTGCAAAAGCAAAATAAAAAAAACTAAAAAAATAAAGGACATTTGCACATGCTTGCAGACAAAATTTCATCATACTTTCCAAATCTACCTGACACCTCATTTGCACTTGCCAGAAGCCCATTCACAGTCGAAATTGAAAATGTTCCTGACATAGCACAAGGGGAGTTCATTAAACGTAACAGTGTGCAGCAAGAACTGATTTCTCTACAATGCCAGTTACAAAATTCTGGATCAAGTGTTTGCAGTCAAATATCATGCCTTCTTCTTCCATTTTCAACAACATATCTTCATGAAACTGGGTTTTCCAGCTTGATGGTTATCAAGTGTAAATACAGAAGTAGACTTGTTGTGGAAGATGATCTTCATTGTGCTCTTGCAAAGACTGCCCCAAGAATTTCTGATCTGATAGGAAGAAGCTTTCTCAGCCTTTGTACTGACTTTGGCATTTTATACATACTGTTGCAAATTGTAGCAATGTAACTTAATGTTGTTATATTAAGACTGTTACCCATGCTACACCATGCCTTGAGACAAAAATTTATTTATTTATGATTAGAAATAAATATTTCACAATATATAAGTACATAGTGTTTTTGTGAGTGGTCACTATGCTTTAATTATGTTCAATTTCTAGAAATGAAAATACATCCTGCAAAAAAAGAGAAAATAAAATACATCCTGCGTATCAGATATTTACATTACAATTCATAGAAGTAGCAAAATTACAGTTATGAAGTAACAATGAAAATAATTTTATGGTTGGGGGTCACAACAACATGAGGAACTGTGTTAGAGGGTCACAGCATTAGGAAGGTTGAGAACCACTGTCCTAGAGGATTGCTACGATTCGGAACCCACACAATGTCATTAAGTGTGGTGTTGTAATCTCTAATGGACACTTTGAATTTCTGCTTTTTATGATTTGTAATACATCAAAAGACTTTATAAATAAAGTGCAGCAGTTGAAACAATTATGAGATGTCACCCTGCCAGTACATTAAAAAGAGGCACTATGTAATTATAAATATATGGTTCATTTTATATTTTTAATATGCTATGTACACAATTGTGACTGAACTAGCCAAATGATACTTAAAATAGGTATTTTATAATTGTGTTTTATGGACATTTTTTCACTGTTTCTGTGTACCATAACTAGAATATGATCAAGAAATGCTCTCTAGATTAGCATTACAAGATCTCCTAAAGTGGCTTTATCTTTCCTTTGGGAAATTGATACAGCCTCACAATTTCTGGATTAATTCGGATATTTAGCAGTATTTACAAAACAAAAATGTTTTCCTCATTTGCTTTGATTTTAATTGGCTTAACACTTTTTTTAAAAGGCAAATTTAAGTTGTTCAATCCCAGATTTCTATGAGAAAGATGTTGTTTTAGACCAGATTTTACGGTTCTATTATTTATAAAATATTATTTAACTCGAGCAGACTTGGCACTGTAGGGGTTATGCATGGAGATGCTAACCGCCAGGTCAACCATTTGAAACCACTAGCTCCTCCCCAGACAAAGAGGAGGCTTTCTACTGCCATACCTTTTACAGTATCGGAAATTCCTAAGGGCAGTCCTACTCTGCTTATAAGGTTATGTTGGAATAAATTCAATGGCAGTGAGCCGTTTGATTTTTATTTAACTCTATCTTTGAAAACAAAATATTCCTCATTTTGATAATTACCTGCTAATTAAATTAAAATGAATGTGGACATTACATATTTACCAGTACATCAATATTTTAGTCAGCAGAGAGGTAAAAGTACTTTAGTATGCATCGCCGTCTTTAAATTCATGGCTGTGCAGTGGAATGAGAAACAGAAGCTGTGGTCTGCTCCCATTGCATAGAGCGGAGATGTCAACAACCTTCAAAGTAAGCAAGATCACACTCATTGTCAAGTACAACTTCCCACATCTGTGTGGCAGCTTTTGCATTTGTTTTAAGTATTCCACTTTGGAATACTCACATTCATCAAATGTGCAAATACTTCCAATTGCACAATGAGCTTAGAGAAGATGAAGAATGCTATGGGACAGTGGGGCTTTAAGAGTTGAACTAACCTCATTTGCTAGCATGTTCATCTGTAATAGTTAATGAACCAGAATTTAGCAAGAACAACGGGTTCCAAACATAGCACTTATTTTTAGCCAGTGAGAAATGTTGCCAGCCTTTCACCATTTATAATTGGGCATGGTGGCTTCAGTTTGTCATCTGTCTACACACCACAGCAGTCTTTTAGGGAGTGGGTAAAAACTGATTATGTAGTAAAACTTCTATCAACGCTAGCCCAGGAGCATGCTCAAAAATATTACATTAGAAATACATTGTTAGTCATAACTTCAGGCAATTTGAGAACTATTTTTGTCTCCAATTAGATCCAGAATGTAGCCTCCCTTCTAAAAAATTATAACTCTTCCCACCAGCATAACAGGGCCCAGAAAACAGGGAGCAGAGAGAGGATATAGAAAAATAGAGAGAAGAAGCCATATACTCAAAAAAGGGAGTGCATGTTGTTCTTTTGATGATAGCCCAAAACAAATGGAATTGCCTAGTACAAATATCATTTACAAATAATTCATGGCACATACAGTATAACTCCTTTTCCTAGCGCTTTTTACCATGTGTTAGGCCGAGTAAGTTTCAGCGTGTGTTAGTCTAGGTAGGCTAGAGAAACAAATCCATAGAAACTCATATGCATATGAGAGAGGGTTTTATATAAAGGGTAATTGTACATTAAGAAAGTATCCCCCCCCCCAAAAAAAGAAAGTATCCCAACCCAGTCCAGTCCAAGCCCATAAGTCTGACATTAGCCTGTATATCTGATACCGATCTATAAAGCCCTCTGCAGATTCACAAAACACATGCAATGATGCCAAATTCAGGACAATCACGGGTAGAAAGTCTTTGGATCCAGTGGCTTTGTAAGTATCTCAGCTCTGGCAGGGGTCTCCACATGGCTTCTCCAGTTCCCAGGGCAGGGGGTCTATCAGCAAAGTGCCATGTGTCTCCTTAGTAGAGTGTCTCCAAGGGAGTGAGTAGCAAGAGAGAGAATGTCTCTAGTCTCCAAGTAGGAAAATCCCAGTGTTCCCAGAATTCTCAGAAGTCCATGCCCACACAGACCTCACTGGTGATGAGCTGATTGACAGAATAGACTCCACCCCTTCACTCTTAATCCTCTTAAATTCCAAATTGACACCAGATTATGTAACTATCGCACACCTTAAAAAAATCTACTATCAAAGGGGCACATATACATATTAATATATTCTGTAAAGTACCTAATATTGGCTATTTGAAATGGAATTGCTTATACAATAGATAGCTCGAGCTGTCATAATAAGCAGTGTGGCAAGTCTGTGTAACCTGTTATTTTTAGAACCTGATGCTTACATTTATTTGGAGTTCTCAATGGAAAAGAAGTAGTGAACAGGTCATTTTTATTTTCCTATCAAGGTTTGTTCATAGTAATGATCCTTTCTCTTTAGTATACAATACAGCTGAGTTTGTGTATACACCAAACCTGATTGTAAAAGAAACATTTGCTCTCTGCAGTGAGGACAGAAATGAGAGCAACTACATAATCTTCTACTGCAATGACTGCTCAATTCCAAGAAAAATAGAAGTACATGACCCTGCCCTCTCACAGCTTCATTTAGAGCTGTCGGAAAAGTGCTGCAAGTGTTCTCGATGCAAAGGCAAGAAATAAATAAAGACAAAACAGATATTTTCCCCATTTATGTTTGTTTAGCCTAAAATCTTAGGTATTTTCAATAACCATGTGTTAAATGCAAGACCATAATAGAAAAATATTGACAAGCTTATCAGATGAGCATCTAAACTACTATTAATATGATGAACATTTACTTCTAAACTCTGGGTCTTACTATAACCAGTAAGAGAAGCAAAAGAAACATTGTGGAAGAGATTTTCAAGATTAAAACACACAAAGCATAATAATTTATGATTAAACATGTTAATGAATTATAAAATAGTCTCATGAAGGAGGGGGGAGCGGGGATGTAGGGGGGAAAAAAAAGGAGGACCTGATGCAAAGGGCTTAAGTGGAGAGCAAATGCTTTGAAAATGATTAGGGCAAAGAATATATAGATGTGCTTTATACAATTGATGTATGTATATGTATGGATTGTTATGAGTTGTATGAGCCCCTAATAAAATGTTTTAAAAAATTATTAAAAAGCAAGATTGTATGCATTCAGTCACTTAATTTATTTTAAAAAGAGATATTATATGTGTACATAGAAGGTTCTGTTCTACAGTTTCTGTTGGATTTAGTGTTGTACTGCTAAAGACAAGATGCGTGTTCAAAACCCAGCAGTAACTCCACAGGAGAAAGATGAAGTCATGTATATTGACAAAGCTTTGAAAATCCTAAATAGGGCCACTTTAACTCAGAATGCACACACACACGAGTCACAAGCTACTCAATGGCATCTATGTTTTATATATACATATATAATGCCATATATACATATGTAGATACATATGTGTGTGTATATATATATATATATATATATATATATATATATATATATATATATATATACATCCACTGCACAAATCAACAAATCATTCATGGGGTAATTGCATTTCTGTTAATTTAGCTTCTTTTCAACCTTTATGTTATATTTAAAATATATTCCTAATAAAAGTAGCACTTATATAAGCAAAAATATGTTAGCTATATTATGTAGAGAACAGCTGGGGGAGGAATGGGATTGTTCAAAAGTTCTGGACGCATCCTGCTTCTGTCTATGATAGACTACTTAGGATGAGACTTACAAAGTTACCATCTGGAAAATTAAGCACAATAGATGATACATCTGTGTCCAAACATTGGACCTCAGGCCAGCAAGAGCTATGAGCCCTTACAAAAGCTAGAGGAGTCCGCCAATTGCTTGGGATTTTGCCTGGAGACTTTCTCCAGACTACAGTGAAGGGAAAGAGAACCAACAGGGAATGTGCTCTCACTGAGAGAAGAGAAAAAGCAGAGCAGGGGAAGGTCGAGGTAGATGCCAGTTAGACCGTTGCTGGAGTCCATTCTGACTCTTGGCGATTCCACTCGTGCTCCAAAAGGTTTTCAATGAACACAACTGTGCTCCCTACGTTTCCAATAGCGGATTTTTCAGAATTAAATCACCAAACTTGTTTTTGGTTGCACCCTCTACATAGACTCAAACTTTCAGCCTTCTGTTTTAGCAGCTTATACCATCTAAGATATTCAATCAAAACCTAATCATAGTTATAACTCTTTATAGGTATAGCGTATCCAAAGATCTGATGGCACCCAAAGATCTGTATTGCCAGATGTTCATTACACTATATCATTTTTCCCATTCAATGCCAGCTGGATACAGTGATTTGCTTAAAGATAGTAAAAATGACAGGTCGTCACATCTGAGATTTGCTGCTGTTAGTTGAGACCACGATGGTGACCCCATGCGCCAAAGAACAAAATATTGCCCAACTCTGTGCCACTCTGGCTTTCATTTTCTTGCTGTGTCTCTTGCTTCTACATTATAAGCTTCTCTGTGGCGAGGCCCATGTGGCAAGGGACCGAAGGAGACCTACAGCTGATGATCCAGGAAAAAATCCGTCTTGAAACCAACTACTTCCAAATGAGCTCAGAAGATTATCTTGACACAGGGAATCCTTCAAATGACTGGAGCCCTGAATGACAACGCTATGTCAGTCTGTCAGAGATTATAACCCAGATGACTCTGTCCCCAGGTTTTTGTCCCACGGGGATAGTGTGATGATGAATGTTTCGTTTTCTGAAGGTCAACACATAACCAACTTGCAATAAGACGTTGCTTCTACAGGCTAGGACAGTGCTTGGTTCTGGTGAACCTATGGTACGGTTGCTATCGTTTGGAATCATCTTGACGACCCCTAACAACAGCTTGTGAACAACCGCAGTTCCGGAAAACACACTACAATTATATCAATTCCAAAGCATAGGGACCATTTATGGTGTGTCCATGACTGTAAACTTCTAGAGGAGCAGACAACCTCTTCTTTTTCCAGAGGTAGATTTGAATTTCCAGTCTTGCAATTAACAACTGAGGTAGTTAGTTTATTGTTCCAACCTGGCCAATAAACACATGTGGGGTTAATTGAAGGGCAGAGAAATAAATGGCTTGGTGAGCCTCGCCTTTCTAGTTCTCTTGATTTCTGATGATCCGACCAGAGTGCAGCTGCCTTAGTCAGTTCCCTGCTTTAGCTGGTAAGGCTTACTTCCTGCAAGACATCCCCAAGGAGAAGCCACATAGACCTACCCTGGTGCAGCCCTGGGTGCTGGAGCACCCGCGTGGAGACCCCTGCCTGCACTGAGATGCTTACACATTCACTGACTCGGCTTTCCTCCTGCAGTTGGTATCATTGCCTGTGTTTTGTGAGATGGAGGAGGTCTTTGTGGATTGGTGTTAGACATATGGGTTAATGTTGTACTTGTGGGCTTAGAAAGCACTGGGCTGGGATGTTTTCTTGATGCACACTTAACCTTTATATAAAACTCTCTCTTACACATGAGTTTCTATGGATCTGCTTATCTAAAGTACCCAGACTGGCACAACAGCCCAATAGTATTCCCACAGTGCTATCAAGGACCCTTGAAAATCAGGCAGAGTGGTGGGAGCAGAAAAAGGAAATAATGGTGAAATTTTTCCAAAATTGGTATAGCCGACATTTTTCATATAGCAGAAGCTCAATGAAACACCAAGGAACAAAACTAACAAAACAAAACCTGAGCTCATGATAATCAATTTATTCAATTTCAACAATAAATCAAAATATATCTCAAGCATATCATAGTGAAAAAAATTATTTAGAGATGTACAAATTAATGCAAACCAGAAGACAATGGACTAGCATCTTCAAAATGCTAAAAAGTAAACTTGTTAACCTGTATTCCAGACCCACCAAAAGGTCACTTAAGAAAAAAGACAAAAGAAAAGCATTTCTTTTCATCAACAAAAGACGGTGAGTGTGTTATAAGCTACCTTGTACTCTTGGAAATACTACAGAAATGCCTTTCAGTAGGACAGTGATAGATGTTGAAAACAGACTTATGAAAGGAAGCTATGTTGTAAATGGAAAATATAGGTTTGGAGTGATTATAATGTTTCCTTATTTTTAATATCTATGAACTTTGGTTGCAAAGTGGATTACTCTCCGCTATTGACCACAAGAGTAATAATTCAGAAATAACAATCAATCCTGAGAAAGATGGAACTTTTCCTGCCAATAAGGCTTAATACTCTTGTCAACCAACAGAAGCATTTCTGTTCTTCCCTCTAGAGTTGCTATAGATGGAATCAAGTGCCATTGAGTTCATTGAAAATCATAGAGGCTTTTAAAGTTTGGGTATAAAAATCAATTACTTTAAAATAAAATAATAAAGATATCTTGTGGAATATGTAGCATATGTAGGACATGATAGAAATGTCATGTATGAAATAAAAAACATGGAATGGAAGAGATATTATGACTTGTTGTAAAATGCGTTCATTACTAGACTGGTATCGTACTGGGTAAATCAGAGTATCAAGAAAACAGAGAAAGACCTGCAATAAAATGGCTTGACCCAGGCATGGGAACAGTTGTGGGGATGGCACAGGACCAGGCAGTGTCTCACTCTGTTGTACATCATTTGGAACCTACCCAACTGCATCTAACAACAGAGGTGTTAACATTATCTGAAAAGGAATGTGATAAATTAAAGGTATATTTGTGGAAAACGTAGAGAAAAGCAGCTAAAAATACAGCATAGAAATATTCATAATAAGAAAACAGAGGAAATAAAATAAAATATAAATTCAACCAATAAGATGATTTACAATTAATAATAAGATATTAGATGTAATTTTAAAAAATATTAGCACAAGTCTTTTTGTTAGGTGTCATTGAGTCAGCTCTGACTAATAATGCCCCTATGCACAACAGAACAGAACATGGCATGACCCTGCCCCTTCCTCCATATTGTTCATATGCCTAGGCCAGTGGTACAGCCAAAGCATCATTCCATCTTGTGGAGAGCCGTCCTCTTTTTCACCACCCTTCCGCACACTTTACTCAGCATGTTGTCCTTCTCCAGGGACTGGTCTCTCCTGACAGTATGTCCAAAAGTATGTAAAGTCAAGTCTTGCCATTCTTGCCTCTAAGGAGCACTCTCTGACCTTACTCCCAATACAGACCAGTTTGCCCTTTTGGAAGTCCATGTCACTTTCAATATTCATCTCCAGCACCACAATTCAAATGAATGAATTATTCTACAATCTTCTTTATTCAATGTCCACTTTCACCTGCTCATGATGCAATGGATCAGGCATACCCTCAGCCTTCCAAGTACCATCCTTGCTCTCCAATACTCTAAAGAGGTCTTGTGAAGCAGACTTACCTAATGCAGCATGTCTTTTGATCTCTTGACTGCTGCTTCCGTGAGCATTAATTGTGGATCCAAGCAAGACAAAAATCCTTGACAACTTCAAACTTTGCTCCATTTATCATGATGTTATCTATGGATCTAGTTGTAAAGATTTAGTCTTCCTTACATTGAGTTATAATCCATACTGGAGGCTACAGTCCTTAATCTTCATCAGCAAATGCTTCAAGTTCTCCCCACTTTCAACAAGTCATCTGCCTATTGCAGGTAGTTAATACAACTTCCTCTAATCCCAATGCCATACTCTTCTCCATATAATCCAGCTTCTCTGATGATTGATGTGCTTGGTATACAGATTGAACAGAAATGATGAGAGGATACAACCCTGACACACTACTTTGATGATGTTAAACCAGGCAGTATTCCCTTGCTGTTTTCACATGACTGCCTCTTGATCCAAGTACAAGTTCTGAATGAGCACTGTGAAGTGTTTTGGAATTCTCATTCTTCTCAAGGTTATCAACAGTTTATTATGGTCCACGCAGTCAAATATCTTTACACAATCATTGAAACTCAAATAAACATTTGTGTTTATTTGGTATTCTGGTATTATCTGCTTTGAATCTACATCTATCTGACATCAGTATTGATATCCCTTGTTTGTTCCATGTCCTCTTCTCAGTATGGTCCCAACTTCCGGTAGTTCTCTGTTAATTTACTGCTGCAATCGTTGTTGGATGATCTTGGGCAAAGGGCATCATTTGGGTTTCTTTTATTGTTGCTTTAGCACAAATAGATCTTTAAAAGATAAAAACAACAAAATATGCCCCCTCCTCAAAAATAAAAAGTATCAAGTTAGCTCAGACCCATAATACAACTGACCCTTTATGTTTTGAAGTTACACATCTTTTACAAGATCAGAAAGCCTCAACTTTCTCCTGTGGGATGGCTGGTGGGTTTAAACTGCTGACCTGGCAGCCAAACATGGGATCCACTACAACTTCAGAGCACCTGTAGTTAACCTTGGGACTATAGATTAAACTTGGAAAAAAGATGAGCAGCTAACGAGTATAAAATAGGAAGTTAATCAAGCAGTAGTTATAACCTTAAATCCATATGTCCTAAATGTACATGTGTATAACTAAATTTAAAAATACATGAATCAAAACCTGACTAAACTGAAAAGAAAAATAGACAAATACAAAATTTCACTACTTCTCTCTCAGTAATAGATTGCACTGATAAAATCAATTAGGATAAAGAAGAATCACTAATTGCACTAGCCAAGGTAAATTAATATACATTTATAGAATATTATATTCAGCAATAGTAAAATGTATTTGTCTATTCTTCTGGCAGTCTACAATATATTTGAGTCTTTGATTCAAAGGCGTAAGTTATTCTTTGTATTCCTTATTCATTGTCCAGCTTCCCCATACACGTGAGATAATTGAAAATATCATGACTTGAATTGGGTGTATCAAACTTCTTAAAGTGGTATTTTTGATCTTTAATAATTTAAATAAAACCTTTGAATCACATATGCCTAATGTAAGAAGTCATGGCAGCAAAAGTGGGCTAAACTTTTCACTACTATGTTGTTGTTTTTTAAAATTAATTTTAAAAATTAATTATTTTATTGGGGGTTCATAAAGCTCTTATCACAATACGCACATACATATATTGTGTCAAGCACATTTGTTCATTTGTTGCCATCATCATTTTATTATTAAATACTTTTATTGGGGACTTTTACATCTCATCACAATCCATACATTCCTCCAGTGTGTCAAGAACATTAGGACCCATGCTTCCCTCGACATTTTCAAACCATTCTCTTCTCATTCAAGCCCCTGATATCAGCTCCCCATTTCGTCCCCCACCCTCTCCTGCCCACCCTTCCTCATGAAACTTGTTAAGTTATAGATTATTATTTTCAAATCTTCTATCATCCTCCATCACCCTTCACCTACTTTTCCATTGTTTGTCCCCCTGAGAGGGGCTCATAGGCTGATCCTTGTAATCAATCCTCCCTTTCCCCCACTACCCTCCCTTAATCCTCATGCTATCACTACATTCATTGCTGGCCTGGGAAAGTTTATCTATCCTGCATTCCCTGTGTTGTGGGCTCTTATCTGTAGCAGTGTGCATGTTTGGTCTAATCCAATTTGTAAGGTAGAATTGAGGTCATGATAGTGGGGTGAAGGAAGCACCAAAGAACTAGAGGAAAGTTGTGTGTTTCATCGGTGTTATATTGCACTTTGACTGGCTCATTTCTTCCCTGTGCCCCCTCTGTAGGGGGATGTCCAATTGTCTACAGATGGGCATTGGGTCTCCACTCCATGCCCCGTCCCCTATTCACCTTGGGTATGATGTTGTTCTGAGACTGAGCAGCCTGGTACCTAATCCTTTCAACACCTCATGATCACACAGGCTCGTGTGCTTCTTCCATGTGGGTTCTGTTGCTTCTCAACTAGATAGCCACTTGTTTATCTTCAAGCCTTTAAGACTCCAGATGCTATATCTTTCAATAGATGGGCACCACAAGCTTTCTTCACCACATTTGCTTATGCACCAATTTTGTCTTCAGCGATTATGTCAGGAAAGTGAGCATCACAGAATGTCAGATTGTTAGAACAAAGTGTTCTTGTGTTGAAGGCGTACTTGAGTTGAGGCCCAATGTGCTTCTGTAACCTTAATTCTTAACATACAGAGTACATAGCTCTGTTCTCCTCTAGTTATATATTTGTTTACATATGTACATGACTGTATTTAGACCTCTATAAATGCCCTTTTCTGCCTGGTTCTTTCCTCTATTTCATTTTACTTCCTCTTGTCCCACTACCATGTTTGGCCTTCATTCAGGTTTAGTAATTCCTCGCTGCTACATTGCCTTTGATTAAGCCCCACCAGGTATCCTACACGCTTCTCTCCATTGATTTTAGTTTACTTGTTGTTCCCTTGTCCCTGGACTGGTTCTCCCCACCCCACTTCCATTCTCCCACCTCCTCTTTCATATCCCCCCGGAAGCATTGGTCCCGTCATTTTAATCTCCGATTTAACCCGCCTATCTGATCTAGATAGATATACAAATACATTAATAATCACAAAAAACCGGCAAAGTCAAATAAAACAACAAAGGAAATCAAGACCAAGAAAACAATAACAACAACAACAGCAAAAAACAACAACAAAAAGAAAGTCACTGACAAATATGGAAAGGCCTATAAATAATTCAATCTGTTTGTTGGCCTTTATGAGTGTTTTCCAGTCGAATCTGATGGTGTGCCACACTCTGTCTCCAAAGTTTAATTTGCGTATTCCCCGGGTATTTCATCACTTTGATTGCCTTACTGCTCTGTTTCATGCCCTTAGTGTTTCACCGCAGTGTGATGGGGTCAGATTGTTCACAATTCCTGCACAGTATCTCCAGTGTTGTCCCATGCAGCCCTGTAGCTTAGTGAGGGATGTCGTGTCTCCTGGTGGGGTCAGCCCCATCATCCTCTATGTGTGTTGTCTTTTCTGAACAGGAATATCGTCCTCAGGGCTTGGTGGGCCAGGATATCCTCTCCTCCCTCTACCTTGTGCTCTAATTTTTCCCTTGTGCTCTAATCAGACATGCCCCTCTCCCCAAGCTGTAACCCTAATGCTACCTTCTGAAGCGCCCCAGTGCTATCTTCTAAAGCACATTCTTCAGGGTAGGGGCATCCACATAGTTGGGATCGGGGCTGGCCTTACAGACCTCTGTATTGATTGCCTTGTACATGTCAGTATGTTGAATTCATGTCTTAGCACATCAGGTTGAAACCTGGTCTCTCTCTCCCTCTCCTGTGGAAATATAAGCAATACCCTCCACTTGGGTTGGTTAGTACCCTGTTCTCCCCTACCCATGTCTTTTTAATTTTTTTTCTCTTTTTTCTCTTTCTTTCCCCCTCATTAATTGGCTGCCATATGTATCCAAGGAACGGGTTTGGCCCCTGACACAGGGATGAATGTATATAGTAAACTTTTTCCCCTATGCCCCATTTTTTGTTTGTTTGTTTAAGCTTCCCTCAGCGGACTCATGTTGCACTTGTCGTTTTGTGCTTGGCTTACTTCACATGGCATGATTTCCTCCAGTTCTTCCCATGTGGCGATATGCTTCATGTGTTCATCACTGCTTTTTAGGGATGCGTAGTACTCCATTGTATGTATGTACCAGTTTCTTGATCCATTCTTCTGTTGATGGAAAGTTTGAGTTTCCAACCGCTTGCAATTATGAACTGTGCCATGGTGAACATTCGAGCACAGATGTCTATGCCCAGAATGGGGATTGCTGGGTAGTGTGGTAGTTCCAATTCCATCTGTTTTAAATATCACCAAATTTATTTCCATAATGGCTATACATACCTACAGGTCCAACAGGAGTGGATGATAGTTCCTATCTCACCACAGCCCCTCCAACACTTGTTACTTTCTGAATTGTTCAATTAGGCTATCTTTGAGGATATTATGTGGTATCTCATAGTTGTTTTAATTTGCGTTTCTCTATGGCTAACAATCGGGGACATTTTCTCATATGTTTATTAGCCACTTGAATTTCTGCCCCTGTGAAACTTGTTCAGGTCTTCTGCTCACTTCTCTAGAGGGGAGTCAGTTTTTTTTCTTATTGTATGCTTGCAAAGTATTGTAGATTTTAGTGATAAGACCTATGTCGATGTATCATCGCTAAAGATGTTTTCCCAGTTGGTGGGCTCTCTTATTACTCTCTTGGTGAATTCTTTTGGTGTACACAGGTGTTTAAGCTTCAGTATAACCCATTTGTCTATTTGTGACTCCTCTGTATTTGTATCCTTGCCTATTTCTGACAGTCTGTGAATTCCCTGTGCCAAGGTTCTGAGGTTGGTCCCAATTCCCTTATTAATGAACCAAAGAGTTTGGAGTTTCACCTCAAGATCTGTGATCCACCTTGAGTTTATTCTTATGCATGGAATGAGGTAAGAGTCATGATTTATTTTTCTGCAGGTAGAGATCCATTGTTTCCAGCACCACTTCTTGAAGCAGGCATCTGCTTCCCATTCAATATTTTGCAGGTCCTTATCTAAAAGCAATTGTCTGTGTACTGATGTTTTTATTCCTGGTTTTCAGCACTTCTCCATTGCTATGAATATCTGTCGTTGTACCAGTACCACACTGATTTGACCACTGTGGCTGCATAATACATGCTAAAGTCAGATAGAGCCAGCCCTCCCACTTTGTTTTTGAGGAGTTCTCTTCTAATTTTGGGAGATTTCCTTCTCCATATAAAGTTTGTAATCAGTTTTTCCAGTTCTTTGAAGGAGGGTGATGGTATTCATATTGGGGTAGCATTAAACGTATATAGTTCCTTGGGCAGAACTGACATCTTTATTATATAGAGTTTTCCAATTCATGAGCACGGTATATGCTTCCATTTGTTGACGTTACTCTTGGTTTCTTGGAATAGTGTTCTGTAGTTTTCCATGTACTAATCTTTTGATGTTTTAGTGAGGTATATCCCTAGATATTGCAATTCGTGCTTGGCTATTGTAAAGGGTACTACCTTTTTAACCGTCTCTTCTGTGATCTTATCTAATGAGTATAGTAGACTGATAGACTTATGTTTGTTGATCTTGTATCCTACCACTTTGCCATATTCCCCTATTGCTTCCAACACTCCACTTGTAGAGTTTAGGGGATTTTCCATGTATAGAATCATATTGTCTGTGAATAATGATAGTTTTGCCTCTTCCTTCCCCTGATGAATAATTTTGATGATTTTTCTTTGTCTTATGTTGTTAGCTAGGACATCCAGTGTGATGTTAAGTAGGCCTGGAGACAAAGGACATCCTTCTCTGGTCCCTTTTTTTCAGTTGAATTATTTTAGTCTTTTCTCACTTGATATCACTTTGGCAGTTGGTTTTTCATATATAGCTTGTATGATATTGAGGAATTTTACTTCCATTCTTATCTTCTTGAGTGTCTTAAGTAGGAATGGGTATTGGATGTTGTCGAAAGATGTTTCTGCGTCTATCGATATTATCATGTGGTTCTTGTAATTTTTCCTGTCAATGTGACAAATAATACTAGTGGTCTTTCTTATGTTGAACCATTCCCGCATTCCTGGTATGAATCCCACTTGGTCATGGTGAATTATTTTTTATATGCTTTTGTATTCTATTGGCCAGTACTTTGTTAAGGATTTTTGCATCGATGTGCATTAGTGATATTAGTCTGTAGTTCTCAATTCTTGTAGGATTCTTGCCTGCTTCAGCTTTCAGAGTTGTACTAGCTTCATAGAAAGAGTTTGGGAGTTTTCCGTCTTCTATGTTCCGGAAGACTGTGTAGGATTGGTGTTAGTTCTTCTCTGAATGCTTGCTAGAATTCTCCTGTGAAGCCATCTGGCCAGGGGGATTTTTGGGGGGTAATTCCTTGATAACCTTGTTTATTTCTTCTATTGCTATGAGTCTGTTGAGGTTCTTGTGTCCATCTGGGATAGTCTAGGGAGGGATTGTTTTGCCAAGAATTTGTCCATGTCTTCCGAGTTGTTGAATTTGTTAGATTACAGGCCTTTCATATTACTGTGTAATTATCCTTTTGATTTCATTAGGGTCTGTTGTAATGTCCCCTGTTTCATCCCTCATCCTTGCAATTGACATTTGTTCCTTTCTTTGGTTAGATTTGCCAGCAGTTTATCAATTCTGTTAATCCTTTTAAAGAACCAACTTTTAACTGCATTATTTTTTTCATAGTTTTCTTGTTTTCCCTCTCCTGTATCTAAGCTCTGATATTTATTATGTCTTTCTGTTTACTATTAATAGGATAGTTCTGTTGACTCTGCTCTGGTATAAGTTTTGTGCCAGCATATCGACCATAAGTCTCTCTTCCTTTTTCATGTGTGCATGTATTGCTATCTTTCTTCCTCTGATAAATGTCTTTGCTGTGTCCCAAAGGTTTTGGTCGTTCATATTTTCATTATCATTAATTTCTAGAAACTTCCTGATCTAGGCCAATATTCACTCCTCTTGCAATAGAGAGTTATTCATCCTCCAATTGTTTTCCCTTGTTTTCTTAATCATCCTTCTGTTGATTTCCAACCTTATGGCATAGTGGTTGGAAAGAGAAGTCTGTGTAATCTTTATGTGCTTGAATTTTTCAGGTTCGACTTGTATCCCAGGCTGGGGTCTATCTTTGAATGTGTGCCAGGTGAGCTTGAAAAGAATGTGAAATTCATTGCATTTGGGTGGGATGTTTTGAAAACACCTATCAGGTGAGGTCGTCCAATTGTGCTGTTTAGATCTGTAGCCTCTTTGTTGAGTTTCTTTCACTGTGATCTGTCTTTTTCAGAGAGTGGTGTATTAAAGTCACCTACTATAATTGTTGAGCCTGTAATTTCTATTTTCATCTTTTGAAGTGCTTGATTTATGAATTTCACAGGTCTCTCGTTGGGTGCATATCTATTTATTATGCTCACTGTTTCTTAGTCTACCATTTCCTTGAGCTTTATATAATGCCTCTCTTTGTCTCTTGTTATGCCTTGTACCTTGAGATCAATTTTGGCAGAGATCAAGGTTGTTACCCCTGCATGGTTTTTCATTGCCATTTGCTTGATATATTTTTCTCCAGCCTTTAATTCTCAACCTGGTATTGTCTGTAAGCTTGAGATGTGTCTCCTGTAGGCAGCAGATCTATGGGTTATGTTTTCTAAGACAGTCTATTAGCCTCTGCCTTTTAATGCCTGAATTCAGTCCATTGATATTCAGTGTTATTACATCCATCTCTGGACTCTGTGATGTGATCTTGTATATTTTGTGCTGGATATTTTCCTACCTACCTATCTCATTGGTTTGTATTGTGGGTGTGTGTGTGTGTGGTTCATTCTTGCCTTCTTTCCACTATTGAGCTAATGCTATTTTGTAGGCTGTTTTCTCTTTGTTGCCTTCTGGAAGGGGTTGTTCCATATGTGTAAGAGAGAGTTTTGTATAAAAGGTAAGTGCACATCAAGAAAGCATAGTTCTCTCTGCCATATGTATAAGATACAGTTGTATATAAAGGGTAAGTGAAAATCAAGAAAACATCACAACCCAGTGCTGCCCAAGCCCACAAGTCCAACAGTAGCCCATATGTCAGACATCTATCCACAAAATCCTCTTCCATCTCAAAAACGCACACAATGATGCTGACTGTAGGAGTAAAGCCTAGTCAGTGAATATGCAAGAATCTCAGTGCAATAGGGGTCTCCACATGGCTGATCCATCACTCAGGGCTTCATTCGGGTAGGTCCATGAGGCTTCTCCACAGGGACGTCTTGCAGAAAGTGAGCCTTGCCAGCTGAAGCAGGGAAATGGCTAAGCCAACAACACCCTGGTCCGACCATCACAAAGCAAGAGACCCGAGAACTAAAAAAGCAAGGCTCACCAAGCCATTTCTCTCTCTGCCCTGCAATCAACCCCCATATGTTTATCAGCCAGGTTGGCACAATAAATATTAACTATCTCAGTTCCGCCCTTCAATTATGAGATATTTAGTTGTCAAAATCCATGACATGAGCAATTTCTGGCAAAAAAAATGGTCTAAGCAAATTTCAAAGGGAAAAAAATTGATACATTTCTGATATTGTTTTCCGCATTCAAATATCTTCATTAAAAATATAAAAGCTTAAAGTTTAGGGAAGTGGTTAGGAACACAATTTATTTTTATTCACCTAAGATCACAAAAAAAACATTTTTGAAAATATTAAATTAAAAGACAATGGAATATTTCACAAGTTTTTTGCAGCCCCTGTATATTATAGGTAAGGTTCCGTGTATACTGCCTCTGCCATAGAATAACACTACATCATCCCCTGCCCCTGAAAAATCAACACCCCCCCCCAACAGTTGTTTCCGAGCTTATTCCAACTGCATGCAGTGCCAAAGTTGAACTACACAAGGATTTCAATGATACGACTCTTTCAGAAATGGATTACCTTCTTCCAAGGCCCCTCTGGGTGGATTCAAAACACCAAACTATTGATCAAAAGCTAAGCACTTAAATGTTAGCAACACAGACATCATTTAGATAACTCTTCTGTCCCTGAAATATCATGCTTTACATAAAAAGAGGGAACAAAAGCCAGGCATATAATTAATGAAAAAGAATTTCGGATCAAACGGCAGAATTAGTGCCATAGGTAATGTATATGTACATCTCTGTATGTATATTATATATGTATATATTAGATATTCAATTTTACATATATGTAAATTTTAACATCATAGATTTTCAATCAATTATTACTGGATTATGGGGCTGGAAAAGTGGTCATGTATTGGGTCTGGGGTCCAAAGGAGAACATCAATTTTCAAATTCATTTATGAGGCTCGTTTGGACTATTTTCAAAGGAAGGATACACATTCATTTTTAGCCTCTTGGAAAGTCTGGAGTAGATACCTCCCAAATGGAAACAGACATGTTGGACAGTAGCGATCATGCACCTTTATTTGAAAAGAAATGTTACAACACTTTTGCATAAAATTGTCAATGATGCTTTTTTACAATTTCATGTTCTGGTTGAAAATATGCACTCCTACCTCCCATGTCCACTCTCATCGATTTTAGGCAGATCCCAATGTAACCACCACTTCTAGGAGTGACCTTTGGTTCACAACTTCTTTACTTACCAGGCCCTGCTGATAGTAGACGCTCAATGCTCAGACACATTCTGCGGGGGAAAGTAAGTTTTCTGTCTGTATGAGATAGAAGGAAAAGAATGTACCATTTTTTCAGATGCAGACCAAGGTATCCCGGAGTAAAGCACATCCTCAAAATTCAAACCAAGTTCTTTGAGCTGGTATGACAGAATGGTGGCTCTGGGCTTTCTTTGGTGGATTTGCAAAGTTGATGTAGAGAATTCTTCCCATGGGACTTTACATTTCAAAGTATCACTTTTAGCTGCTGTGGAGTTAGATGAATTTATGTCAACTTGATGTATGAAAGTGTAGGGGAAATATCCTACCTGTCCATCAGGTCACAGCCTCATGGTGCCTCCTTCTGGGGGTAGCCTTCTCATAAGGAGGCCCCTTTCTCTGGGCATTTCCCTTCCTGATGATTGACCCTGAGAGTAGAACTTGGATCCACAGAACTTTGTGCTCACTGGCCTGTGATCTTCTTGTATTGTGAAATATTGCATGTGGTTTCATGAGTCTGAAGGACTTATGTACTAGTACCAGACTTATGGACTTGAGTTGGACTGGGCTGAGATGTTTTCTTGAAATATAATTACACCTTGATATAAAATTCTTTTTAAATATATGTGGGTATCATTGGATTTGTTTCTCTAGTCAACCCGGAATAACATAGCTTCCTTAATGGAGATTATCCTTTTAATCTGGAGGAATAAGGAATGATGCCTGGTACACTAGAAAAATAAAAGGAAAGGTCTTATTCTTTAAATGGCAAATGTTTTAGAAAAAATAGAGCAAGGCTAAAGTAATATTTAGAAATGGCAACACATTGAGATAGCTTATTATACATATAAAGATTATCTACATAGATCATCTATACAAATTAATATAGATTGCTATCTATAGCAAATTCCAGTGCAAGCTTATTTTATTTATTTCAAATTAAAAATTTCAAATTAAAATCAATATTTATAAGATATTAGATCCTGAATTTGGAGTTTCTAGACAGAAATCACTTAGAATCATAATCCACATTTCTGTATTTAAAGGCTTTTTATGTACATTTACTTACATGTATATAGCAGTTTTCAGAAGTGATTTTTCCTCATTGCCTAGATTTGCATAATGTTTATTGCAAGAAAGGTTATTTGAGAACAATAAAATTTTGAAGTTCAGGCTGTTCTCTTTACTCAAGACTGGTAACTGCAGCTGGAATCATTTGGATATTCAGGGGAAAAAAATCTGTTTTTCCCATGACTCTTTAACAATAAATTATTTTTTAAACACAGATTTTAAGACAAAACTACTTTTACGTTTTAGTACATACAGACTTACCGCATTGTCTGCTTAAATTTATAGTTACATAATTGGAATATATATATATTATATATATATATAATTTTTCCGCAGGATGCTGTCATTTTGACAAGCAGAGGAAGTGCGAAATTTGAATCCATGAATAAAAGATATTTTATTTTTAGCTCTTCATGTACTCTTTGGAAAATCTTAGGCAAACACGTATATAGTTTCCAATTCCACTTATAACCAAATATGCAAGTAAAGCAATACTATTATTTTTCAGACATGAAAGATATTTATGTTGCATTGTCTTGATGCACCAAAAATAAAAGTAACATGCAGGATTTAAAAATAAAAACTCTCTCGTTCCCCACGCCCAGCTAGTCCTGGGGCTTTGAAGCTCAGCTCAAGGGGAGACCCTCTGGGACATGGGGGTAAAGTGAATGGTGTGACCCTTTGCTGGGCTTGCCTACACAGTAGGGTATGCTGGTCCCCTCTAGAGTTTCCCGTAGGGGTTCCAATAAATGTCTTCCTTTTTGCTTAAAATAAAAATAAAACCTCTGTAATTTCTAATTCATCTATTCTTACATGCAAATGGAAATCCACTTCCGTTTGTCTTTTAATTCTATTCACATTTGAAAAGACACAAATATCATATTTATATTAACAGTTGATAAAAACTTAAGATTAGAATGAGATAGAATGATACTTATCATCAAGTTGGTTACTTGAACCGTAAAACTTGTGTCACGTACATTACACTGCTTACTCAAACATGTTCATCAAATGTCTTTCTCTCTGTTAGGGAAATGGGGTTTCTATCTGCTCTGAAGCATGAGAGCCCTATAGAGCCTGGCATACCACATGTGTGACTACCGATTTCATAATAGTTTGTATGTGTTTCATGATGCCCGGCTATCAAAAGAGATAGTGACTGGGGTCTTAAAGGCTTGAAGATAAACAAGCAGCCATCTAGCTCAGAAGCAACAAAGTCCACATGGAAGAACGCACCAGCCTGTGTGATCGAGTGGTCCCAAAGGGATCAGTTACCAGGCATCAAAGAACAAAAAATCATATCATTGACTGCACACCTCCATGATAGGATCGCTGAAGACAAATGGGTGCATAAGCAAATGTGGTGAAGAAAGCTGATGGTGCCCGGCTATCAAAAGAGATAGTGTCTGGGGTCTTAAAGGCTTGAAGGTGAACAAGCAGCCATCTAGCTCAGAAGCAAATAAGCCCACATTGAAGAAGCACACCGGCCAGTGCGATCACGAGGTGCCAAGGGACCAGGTATAAGGCATCATGCAAAAAAAAAAAGATATAAGTGTGTGTATGTATGTGTATATATGTGTATATGTATATATGTATGTGTATATATGTATATATATATCATATTAAATGAAGGGGGAAGTGCAGAGTGGAGACCCAAGGCCCAAGTGTCGGCCAATGGAGATCCCCTCATAGAGGCGTTTAGGAGAGGAGATGGGTTAATTAGGGTGTGAGGTAGTATCGATGAAGAACACAGCTTTCCCCCAGATCCTGGATGCTTCCTCCCCCCAACTACCATGATCCGAATTCTACCTTTCAGGGCTGGATAGGACAGAGGCTGTACACTGGTACATATGAGGGCTGGAGGTACAGGGAATCCAGGGTGGATGATACCTTCAGGACCAAGGGTGTGAGGGACGATGCTGGGAGAGTGGAGGGTGAGTGGGTTGGAAAGGGGGAACTGATTACAAGGATCCACATGTGACCTTTTCCCTGGGAGAGGGACAGCAGAGAAGGGGGGAAGGGAGACTCCGGATAGGGCAAGATATGACAAAATAACGATGTATAAATTACCAAGGGCACATGAGGGAGGGGGGAATGAGGAGGGAGGGGGAAAAAAAAAGAGGACCTGATGCAAGGGGCTTAAGTGGAGAGCAAATGCCTTGAGAATGATTGGGGCAGGGAATGTATGGATGTGCTTTATACAATTGATGTATGTACATGTATGGATTGTGGTAAGAGTTGTTTGAGTCCCTAATAAAATGTAAAAGAAGAAAAGAGAAAAAAAATGATTAGGGCAAGGACTGTACAGATGTGCTTTATACAATTGATGTATGTATATGTATGAACTGTGAAAAGAATTGTATCAGCCCCAATAAATTGTTAAAAAAAAATAAATAAAGACGGGTGAGACCTGGGGGGGGAAAAAAAAGAAAAATCATACAGAAGTAAAAAAAAAAGTGTTATATGGAAAATACATGGTATTTCAATGGCGAACTCAAGAGTATGTTGTGCTTTAATGCAATTACTTTGTAAACTTTTTGTGATCACCACCTGAGAGCCTTGAATCAATAAAATCAAAATTCATTTATGTAATTAAACGAATTGACTGTTTGTGTGTATTTATTCCCATGTATTTGACTTCTAGTACTTGTAATAAAAATCTCCTGTGACTCTGTTAGGTTTTCTGGTGATTTTCCTCAGTTCTTGCTTCTAAAAGCTGAAAGAATTCACACTTCTCACGGCAGAAGCACTTTTGTAAATCCGAGTGACTTTTATGAGGGAAAGGAAAGTTTCAGGTCTTACAATTTCAAAAAGTACATGCTACTTCTGCAAAGTATACTAAGGCCAAGTGGGGACCATGTGAGAGCTCACCGCAGAAGCTGACCACTCAGGAGAGCTCAAATACCCATGTGGAAAACATACCAGGAAACCAGGGGTGTAGAACTAAGAGCAGGAAAATCCCCACAGGCCCAGAAAGAGACTTCCCCCTGGGTCTTATCTTTCCACCCCTCCTGCATCACTGGAGGGTGTGTGGTTGAGGTTATGGCCAACCTTATTGGCTGAGTTCAGTGAATCGGTGTGATGCCAAGTCGTTGAGGTACCTCCCACATGGGCCTGGGTGACGTGGGTCTGAGCATGCTCAGCTTTGGATTTCCCCACTGGTGTCTAATGTATGTGCTTGATTTCTTTCCAACCCCTCTATGGTGGCATGGGCAGCTAATTTTCATGTAGCCTAGGCATTCGCTGGAAACAACCCCTTTGTCCCTAATCTAGCGACCTGTCAACTGTCATTTTGTAGATATTCTTGCCATTTCTCTTTAATAAAATCACAATCTTCTCTTTGCTGTTTTGAAGTTATATAACTTTAAAAATGTAGCTCTATTTGGCTTGCACGTTAAACTTTTCATCTAGATGTTTTTTAAAAATGTAATCTCTTTAAATATTGCTTGTCCACACTTTCCCCTTTTTGTTTTTATGAAATGCCATTTATATATCCAAATCTATGGTGTCTCTCCCTCATAACTTCTTCATCTGCTGAAACATTGTTATGGGGCCAGAGGCCATGGCTCAGAGGTAATAAACTGTTTTCCCCATCTACGACCCTTGAAACAATGGCTAGAATTATCGTTTAAAATTCATTGACATTGTGGCTGAATTTCCAGTCAGTGTGAACACAGACATTTGATATTTGGCTGTTTTAACCACAGAAGCGAGCTTGTCTACAAAATCGCTCACCGCCTGATTTTAAATCAGTCCTTGACAGTGGCAAATAGCGAGGCATGTCGGATAGTAAGCGAGCAATGACTGCCAATTAGATCAATGAGTCACTTCCCACACGCACAAATGGCTGCAAGTGAGACGTTCCTGGATGTTTATCTTGTTTGTTGGTTTGTTTGTTGTTTGTCTTGAATCAAAACAAAATTAGTGAGTAGACACTAAGACAGAAGTTAAAATATAAAAGATGAGAGGTCGCCTAGGAGGTAATCCTCTTTAATAAACAACACATCTACCATTAACTCTGCAAGCATATAGACAATCTACAAGGCTGTGGCCCTCTTTACTCTTTTAAACACAAGATTAAGAAGTTGTTGATTTTTGCTATAAAAATGTACATAAAACACCAACTGATCATTTTTATCCTTAATTCCTAGGACTCTGCCATCTCCCTGAAAAGGCCAGGAGATTAAAAATGGGATGAATCATCCATTCGTCTTTCCTGTACTAAAAAGGCATCAGGGTGGCGGTGGGTGTGAGTACCATTTGAAAGAAAGGAGGATGAGTGGGAGAGCAGTGTAATTGCCCTGAAGATGAAGCAGTCTTCAGAGCCGCACCTTTCAGCACAATCTGTTTAAAGTGCTTGCCAATGAAGCTTAAATAGCTTAGCCTGGGACAAAAGAGAGGTGAATAACAGTAGATCAGACAAAATAATCTCTCAAAAGTATTGCTCTTCTATTGTTGTGTAAGCAGGCTCCAACCACCGTGGCCATTTTATAATACCCACAGACCCAAATTTAATTGTATTTTATATTTACAGACATCGCCAAAGGGCATTCTGACATACAACTAGAATGCCTTGCAAAGAAGGGACTTTTATTTTATTCCAGTTTATTTATGGTAAGGACAATTATCTTAAAAATCTCTCTCTATATTTATAGAATCAGAAATAAGCACATGAAAACAAACAGATGGGATAATTTAGGTACCAGTCAAGTTAGGTCCAAATGCGCTGCAAGAAAAGCAATTTTTTTTTGTTTTTTTCTTACTAGCATATAAGCATGACTGTCTCCTCTTTTATGTTGCTTATTCATCACTATCTAGGGCCTGGCTCAGTCTGACCCATCATCAAATGCCACCCAGGTTAGAGAGGCAGCGCCAAGGGACATGTCCCAGTCAAACAGAGTGGAGAATCGTGTAAGACTCATTGATCTTCTGTTTACAAGCGGCACACGTGACACTCAATGTAGTCCATTCGCAAAAGCCAATGGCACAATTAAGCACAAACTCAGGGCGGTGGGAGCAAGACATCTACAGAATAGAGCCCTGTAGGAGAAGTAGGGAATATTTGAAACCAAAAGCCAGCATCCAAACACGGACTCCTTTGCTAGCGATATGGTTTCCACTCAGAGTAACCGTATGGGACAGAGTAGAACTGCCCTAAAGTGTTTCCAAAGGCAGACTGCCAAATCTTGCTCCCCCAGTAGAGCTGGTGGGATGAAACTACGGCCCTATGTTAGCGGCCAAGAGCCTCAGCCCCTGGAGGCAAACACACTTCAATTCAAATCTCATGTTATCATCTCACTATGTGACAGGTTCCCTGACTTTTGTGAGTCTTCATTTCTGTATTAGCCTAGAGTACTTATCCGATAAAGTGATGATGATAGTTTAAAGAGATAATGTACATAAAAACACTTAGCATATTGTCTGGCCTTAAAAAATCACTCAATATTTAACTGGTTTATAAACTGTCAAGATTGGTGCAACGATTTAAAAAACACTTTCAGTTATTTAAAAATATTTAATATATTGGAGAAAATAGCTGTAGCTCTAAATACCCCAAGTTCACCAAGTAAACTATTAGAATCTATTAGTTTCATATACTCAATAGAAATTCAACGAGTACTTTATATTTTGGCAAGAACAAAAGAAGAGGTTTGGAAAGGGTCAGCAGGCATTTTTGAATGGAAAAAATCAAATTAATAAATTAGAGCCATTTCTAATCTAAAGTC
This sequence comes from Tenrec ecaudatus, assembly GCF_050624435.1. Lineage (NCBI taxonomy): Eukaryota > Metazoa > Chordata > Mammalia > Afrosoricida > Tenrecidae > Tenrec > Tenrec ecaudatus. Next base: position 4,497,722 of record NC_134532.1, on the reverse strand, counting down.
ATTTGTTCTCATATGCCTTTGCAATTTGTGATTAAGATTATTTTTCCCACTCTTATAATTCTACCTGTATGAGAATTGTTTCATTTTTAATTTAGATATTTTGTCTCAAATCTTATTAATAGTTCTGAGTGCTAATAAGACAATCTCAAGAAGGAAAACAAATCTAAGAGAGAACACATGGTTTAATGATCCAGACAGGACAGCTGGGAGCTGTGCTAAATATCACAGAATTAGTTCCAGATTTCTTTTGTATTGATAAAATGGCAAAAAAATTACTCATCAATATTCATAAGACCTCTGTGTCTGAATTTGACATTGACAACTGAAAATCCTTTGTCTGAAATACTAAAGGTTGCAGTAATAATAAAGGAAAGAAAGACTGGGATACATTAAAAAACAAAGAAAATTATTCGCACATTTGAAATTCATAAGCAAAATTTCCATGAAAACTGGCATTTCTTTCTGCTGACATTTGAGTCTGAGTTTGCCCTCATTTGGGATCACCAGCTAATTGTTCAACAGGAGAAAGTTTTGTAGATCAACATAAGGCAAATATAATATTACTGAATAAAAGGATCTTTCTTAAAAATAACTTTTGGCGTTCCTTCAGCTCCTTCCCAAACACAATATCAATCAAATGAAAAAGATAAAGTTTGGCTACGCGTTTTAGAAAAGGAGACATTTAAGTAGAGCATTTTAGAACAACTAATTAACATGCAAAAAAAAGATAAAGACAATGATGTGAGTCTTATTCAAATAATCTTCTCAGTCACTTAAACTTCTAGAAATACACCAAAATGGTTGACTTTTAGGATGTAGCAAAACCTGTAAAATATGAATTAATGTTGTACCCACCCAGTGGTTTTATGAAAGTTGTGTGCCTGCAGCAATCAGCTCTCTTGAAGAATATAATCTAGAGCAAAGCTTCTTAAATTGTACGTCCTGACCCCATGTGGCAGAGGTTCTCAACCTTCCTAATGTCGCAACCCTTTAATATAGTGCCTCGTGTTGTGGTGACCCCCAACCATAAAATTATTTTCGTTGATACCTCATAACTGTAATGAATTGGGCGACCCCTGTGAAAGGGTCTTTAGACCCCCAAAGGGGTCACGACCCATAGGTTGAGAACCATTGTCATATGGAGTTGTACCTAAATGTGGGGATCATGGAAATTGTGGCAATAGTGAAAAGGTTTCTGTACATTCGACACCTCAAAATTAATTAAAAATCAAACGTGAAAGGACTCTGGAATGTTTCAGGCTGCACGTGCTGCCAATTTCTCCAGTGAAAAGGGTCAAGACTAGGACAAGTTTAAGAAGCCATGTACCCTGTCTCATGAGTTGTAATGAGTCGAAATCAATTCAAAGGCACCTACCGACAACAAACTATATAGAATGTCTTTCTATGATTCTCTTTGAAAATGTTCCATTTTCCCATTACCTTAGTTTTAACTCTTAGTAGCCCAATGTGCAACCGGATAAAGCACTGCTTGACTGATACTTCCACGGGTACTGAGGAAGGCTTAGGCAAAATGAAATCTTGGACAATGTCATTCTTCACTCCTTTGATTTTAATGTTGCTTACTAGCTCACATGTGAGGACTTCTGTCTTCTTTCCTGTTCAGCTGTACTTAGTGCTAAAGATTGTAAGCTTTGATGTACATCAATAAGTACCTCAATCATGCGCTCTTTAGCAAGCACAGCTGTTTCATGTGCGTATTGTAAGGTGTGAATGGGTCTTCCTCAAATTGTGATAGTTTTCATCTTCTCCTATTTGTTCAACATACAGATTGGGTAAGAATGGTTAAATGAGAGCACACTCTCACACCTTTCCTGATTTTCAGCCATGAAGAATTTCCTTGTTCTGTGTAAATGACGGTCTCTTGTCTGTGTACACGCTCTGCATGAGCACAAGTAAGAGTCCTGGAATTCCCAGTTTTCAAAATGTTATCCATCGTTTGTTGTGATCCACACAGTCAAATCCTTCACATAGTTAGTAAAATACAGGTAAACATTTTTTTTCTAGTACTTTCTGCTTTCAGTCAAGAAGTGTCTGATGTTGGCAAAGATATCCCTTGTTCCATGTCCTTCTGTGAGTCCAGTTTCGATTTCTGACACTTCTCAGTTGTGCTTCACAACAATTTTAAAATTCCTTCAGCACAACTTGGGTGTGATATTAATGATATCATTTCATCATTCTGCATTCTATCTGATTATCGCTCTTTGGACCAGGTGAAAATGTCTAATGAGTCATGATGCTTTAAAATCAACTCAAAGGAACATATCTTGACAAGCTACTTCACTTGGCTAGACAAATGAGACCTTCTGTGACTTTTAACTGTTTTACATCTCTGTCGCTATACTGAGCAACTTGCCCAAGTTTACTCTGTGGATCTGCATCATGTTTCTGTTTTGCCTATGTCTGACCTTGCGTTCTTGAGACTTGAACCAGTGGCCTATCACATGACCTAATTCACTATCTTCTAAAGTCTTGTGAGTTAATAGTTAATTTGGTGTGAGTGAAGAAAATCCTATGGATGTTTACACTGTGGACTTGGAACTTACCAACCTATATAACCAATTAAGTTATTTTTTTATTGATTCTATGTGATTTTCTAATCCAATTTTGTTACCTGGGACGTGAAGAAAACCAAAGGTATGGAAGGTGGTTGATATTAGAGATGATGAAATAGTGTTGTGTTTTGGAAAAGTCAGACATTTGGGATATCTTTAAACCCCACTGTGCAGGTAGCAGCCTGGCACTGATCCTTCTGAGACAATTATTCTTGAAGAAGGTAATGCTTTTGATGTTTTATGCAAAGCTCTGTAATGCGCTGTATGCAGAGAAATTGAAAGTGCATTAGAAAAATATATTTACATGCTTCAATGTACAGATATAGGGTTTATATGTGATATATTTTAACAGTAAAATTTTTTACTGACAGGAACGTTAAAAAGTACAAAATTCAAGGAAGCTTCTTTTAAAATGTTGTTTACTTTTTGTTGTTGTTTACTTTTTTAAATTAGGAAAGTATAATTTTAATCTTGGGGAAACAGGTAAAACTATTTTCCCCTTAATCTGTGAGATAATAGAGCCAATATGCTACTGACATAATTTTATCAACAAAATTAAGTCAATTGGGAACATTTATTTTTCTATGAAAAATGTTTACCTTATCTTTAAGCTTGGAGACACTTTTAAGTACTTTGAAGTGAGATGGACAGTGACCCTCTGGATATGACAAAATTACGTACTGGTCACTCTCTCCTTATGGAAGCATTTTATGAAAACTGTATTTTTTAAGAAGCAGTAAAGCTAATATGGAAATACATAAATTATTGGGATTTACATTTTGTGAACAATAGACAACCAAGGAAGAATAGCACTGGTATTTCCTTCACCTTATAAATCTCCTCCTCTCCTGTCAGTATCCCTTGCATACATAGGATACCTCACCAGCTGAGTAAGAACAACAATCTTCATGAGCATATTAAATAATAAGAGAAGGAGGTTCATATATCAGATTAAGTGGATTTAGCAGAGGTAGATATTCCAACATTTTATTCCATCTTGTGCATATTTGGGGCTCAGATCATACTTTGAAGACCACTGCTTTAAACACAAGGAGGAAGCATACTGGCATTCTAATAGAGAGATAATGTTGAAATCCAAACACACACACAATGTAGCTTGTTGGTTAAATAATTTTTAATTGGTAATATAGTCATATTTATATAGAGCCCTGATAATTAACTAGTTAAGCTCTCAAAAGCGAACCAAAAAATGGCAATTTATATCCTCAGTCACTTCATAGGCAAAAGATGTAACAGTCAGCGTCCATTAGGATCACAGCCTTACAAATCCCATTGGGTTGCTCTACTCTGTCCTACAAGGTCCCTATGAGCCAGCGCGGCCTGATGGCAATGAGTCTCATAATTGTGCTAATTAAAAAAGTTATTCCAGTTTCTCAGAGAACGCAACAAATTGTTCCTCAGGGACACCCTGAAGTTGGATCATATTTGACCTTCTTTTATTGTGATGCACTAATGCTGCTCCAGGACCAACAAAATCATTCCAATAACCTATTCAGTGTTGATATTTATGAAGAAGGAGGAGTGTTATATACGAGAAAAATACCTGCCAATAGAAAGAATAGTCTCCAAATAAAAAGGAGGCAGTTTTGGCAAGTCCACTTATGTCTCCAATATCAAGTTGGCATAGTGGTTTATGAATGGGTCTACTAACCCCAAAGCTGTCAGTTTGAAACCACCAGCGGCCCCCTTGGAGAAAGATGAGGCTTTCTACTCCCACAAAGAGTTACAGTCTTGGAAGCTGACAGAGGCAGTTCAATCCTGTCCTGTAAAATAGTTATAACTCAATTTCAGCTCCATGGCAGTGAATTTAGTTTTCTTTGTTAAATCAAAGTGTGACTATGCAAATGAATGAGGTAAGTAATGGAATGAGTACATTGTCTAGCGAGTAATGTTCACTTCATGAAGCAATAGAGAATATTTGAGACCGATGGTGCATAAAAGGTAGGGAGAACCACCTATGATCTTCTCTGACTACACAGGGGAGAAGGAAACTCCAGCTCCACACAATCTCAAGGCTAATTGTCGCATGACAGATACCAGAAACCTCCATCCTTCATCTTCTTTACCTATTCTGACACCGAGGATTCCTCTCATCACACTCATTTTCTTTGTAACCATCACACAGAAATAAATGACAAAACTCACAATTATGAGAGCTTATTAGGGAAGTTAGGGACCCTAGTGCTGTAGTGAGTTAGATGCTCTGCTGTCTCTTAGGCTGGGTCATCTAGAGAAACAAATCCAGTAACATTGGATGCATAAGGAAAAGCTTTATATTAAGAAGTGATTATATACAAGCCCAGTCCAACTCAAGTCCTTGGATCTGATGTGAGTTTATAGGTTCCCTTTAGACTCACATAGACACATGTTGATGATTCAGAAAGGTGAGCCCAGCAGCAGGAACATCACGGGTCAGTGGGTTCAGGTTGTGTGCATACAGGGTGCCTGGGAATATGGCAAATCACCAGCAGCCCTCAGGATTAGGAGACCCACATGAGGCCAACCCTCCTATAGGTGAAGAGCAGGAGGACAGAGAGAACATCTCTGTTGCTCTTACTCTCATACAAAAGGCTATGGCCTCGAGGAAGTGTCATCAGGCTGGGACTTGATTGACAGGTTTGACTCCGCCCTTAGCCAGTAATGTCTAGTTGATATAATCCCTAACTACCACAGGTTGATAACCAAAGAATCAGCAGCTCAAAGCCACCAGATGGTCATTAGGAGAAAGATGAGGCTTTCTACTCCAGTCAAGAGTTACAGTCCCTAAAACCCACAGACACCACCCTGTCCTATAGAGCTGCTATGGGTTGAAATCGATGCTATGACAGTGAATGAGTTTTCTTTACTTTTAGCACATGTCAGCATGTTTATCAGTGGGGAGTATCTTTATCATAAATTATATGTTTTTTACTACCTCAGTGATTATGAGAGTCACATCAATAACTAAGGTGGAGTTTTAGTCCAGGTACCCTAGAGAAACAAATTCATACACATTCATATGTGTGTAAGAAAGAGTTTTATATATAAGAGGAATTAAAATATTGAGAAAACATCCCAACCCAGTTCAATCAAGTCTATAAGTCTGAAATTAGCCCATATGTCTGATACCAATCTGTAATGTCCTCCTCTGACTCACAAAACACATGCAATGATGCTGAATGCAGGATGATCACAGGCCAGTGGATAAAGTCTAAGTATCTCCGCATTGGCAGGGGTCTCCATGTGTTTTCTTCTCAGGGATGTCATGGGAAGTGAGCCTTGTCAGTAGAGTGTCTTCCAGGGAGTGAATAGAGAGAGAGAAGTGTTTCGGGTATCCAAGAAAGAAAATAAAGCAGTTCCCAGAATTTTCAGAAGAAGACCCCGCCCGCACAAAAGCCTCATTGGCTATGACCTGATTGACAGACTAGACTCCACCCTCTCACTCTTAATCCTCAGATTGACAAATGATTATATAACTATCACAGGCAGAGACTCAAAATACATAGCACATTAATACATAGCAATTAATAGGGGATTATAATCACAGGCATGTTGCTAGGAGTCAGTCATCGAGTTGTTTTACACTTATAAGGGGTTACCCCCCAAAACTGGAATTATATTTTCAAAGCAATATATTTAATTTTTTTTACAAAACAACCTTAGAGAAGCTGATTCCAGGAGCCCAAGCAGAAAGTGAGAGTTTTGAGAATGTATAAGTGTGCTTTACGTAATTGATGCATGTGTGGATTGTGATAGAGTTGTATGAGCCCCAATAAAATGATTTAAAAAAAACCTTATCACCTTCAAAGTACTCTCCTTTACACTTAATAAATTTGTCAAATCTGTGATTCCATTCTTGGAAAAAGTTTTCAAACTCATCTTTTTGCATGACTGACAGCACCTCCTTGTTTTTTTCTTCACCTCTTCTATAGTGTCACATCACGCTCCTTTCATGTGCTTCTGCATTCGCAGAAAAGAAGTTGCGCAGACTGAGGTCAGGTGAGTAAAGAGCGTGGGGCAAGAGAGGCATTCTGGGTTTTGCCAAAAACTGGGCCACCGAGATGGCAGCATGGGCAGGTGCATTGTCGTGGTGGCAAAACCAGTCCATTATCTGCCACAAATCAGGCCTGTTTTGTTGCACACTGTTACACAACGTGTTGTAGCATCTCTAAATAGAAAGCTTGACCTGGTGGAATGAAATTCAAATACACCACAAGTCAACCTTTATCTACCATTTGGGAGGTTGACAGATGACCAAAATGAGGCTTGTCATCAGTCAACATTTCACCTTTTTTCAGATGTGAAAACCACTCAGACACTTGAGTTATTCCCATTGCGCTGCCCTTGTAAGCTGTGTTCAACAACACGATGGTTTCTGTGGCTTTTTCCCCCAGCAGCAAACAAAATTCCACAGCTGCATGCTGTTCTCTTAAATCGTCCATCACAAAACACCAGGTTCAAGTGAAACTGCTTTCACGAAAAATTCGCTGTGACCAGAGAGGACCTTCCTAAGTGATGCCTCTGGGTGCACTAACTCTGAGCGAGTTGATTGATGGTCACCTTGCGGCGGGGCGGGGGTGGGGGGGCGGGGGGGGGGGGGCGCGGGGGGATGCGCACTACAAAAGCTCTGCCCAGTGGAGCTTTCTTACATGTTATAGGGGGTACTGCATTAGAAGCTGTTTTTGTTGTTAGGTGCCATCCTCACAACTGTCCTTCATTTGAACCCTATTGTTCCAGTCACTGAGTCAATTCTGGAGGGTTTGCTCTTTTTCTTTTCTTTTTCTTTTTACATTTTATTAGGGGCTCATACAACTCTTATCACCATCCATACATATACATACATCAATTGTATAAAGCACATCCATACATTCCCTGCCCCAATCATTCTCAAAGCATTTGCTCTCCACTTAAGCCCTTTGCATCAGGTCCTCTTTTTTTTCCCTCCCTCCTCACTGCCCCCTCCCTCATGTGCCCTTGATAATTTATACATTGTTATTTTGTCATATCTTGCCCTATCCGGAGTCTCCCTTACCCCCTGTTCTCTGCCGTCCATCTCCCAGGGAGGAGGTCACATGTAGATCCTTGTAATCAGTTCCCCATTTCCAACCCACTCACCCTCCACTCTCCCAGCATCGCCCCTCACACCCTTGGTCCTGAAGGTATCATCCACCAAGCATGATATAATTTTTCATGGACTGGTCATTCCTGATAACATGTCTGAAATACTTGAAGCAAAGTTTTTCTGTGATTGCCTTTCTAAATGCAACCTTCCAGTTGTACATCTTCCAAGATTGATTGATTTATTCTTTTGGCAGTCTGTGGGACTTTCAATATTCCAGGCCAGCATATAATTCATGTGTTGATTCTTCTTCAGTTCTCCTTATTGACTGTTCAACTTTCACATGTTTATGAGGTGATCGAAAATGCCACACCTTGGGCCAGGGCACCTGAGTCCTCAGAGTAACATCTTTGTTTTTCAACATTTGCAAATGGTGTTGTGAAGATTTATCCTATGCGATGTGTTTTGACTTCTGTTTCCATGAGCATTGATTGTAGATCTAATCAAGAGAGAATCTTTGACAATGTCAATCTTTTTCTCCACTAATCATGATGTGACCTACTCGTCTAGTTTTTCTGGGTTTGGGTTTTCTTTACATTGAGTTACAATTCATACTGCAGGATGCAATACTTGATCTTCATCCGTAAATTCTTCAAGCCCTCCTCATTCTCAGTAAGCAAGTTATGACAGACCTAGAGGCTAGAATTGATCACACATCACAAGCGTAATTACATGTAGAGAGGCCATATTAACTGACTGCATCTCAGATAAGTTAGTGATAGATTTAAAATAGGTCATGGGAATGGCATATAATATGACAATGTCTATTTAGGAAAAGAGTCTATGTTGCATTAGTCAGAACCTTAGCTGAGAATAATTGAATTGATGAGCAAAGACCGTTGAACAAAGAGATAATTTACAAACATGTAGTCAAGATTAAGGGAAAACCACAAGGTTGGTGACACTCCCTTGGGTTGGCAACATTAGTCTCAGGGAAGCAAGAGATAGAAGAGAAATGATGTGATCAGATATTACGACTATGCAATTTTGATTTTATTATAGAAAGAGAGTAGTCACGAAGGACCAGGCAAACAGACTGATGGCCAGAGTAAGAAATTATGTTCCCCTCTCTTCTACAGTCGGATCTACCACAGAGACTTTCAAAACAATAGACTCCAAAGCCTGCTGAGGCTGAACGCAGGGATTGAGGGTAAAGGGTCTGAAAGAAAATAACCACCGGTTTCCAGGTTGTTGATTCCACTTTGGGGTGACTGCAAGTCACAGCAGAACTGTTTTCCAAAGGGTCTTCAATGGCTGGTTTCTTAGAAGTAGAAGCTCTTCCATGAAACTACAGGAGACCTCAAACTTCCAAAATTCTGGTTAGCAGTTGAGTATGCTAATAGTTACACTACCCAAAAAACAAGCCAGCACCAACAAACAAAGATACAAAAACCTTTAGCATTGAGCAGCTTTTGACTCATGGCACCTGTGTGGAGAGAATGATTTGTCCTGAGCTGCTAACTGAATGCTTAGCAGTTTGAGCCCATCTGTTGCCACCAGGGAAGAAAGAGTCACTAATCTACTTCAGTTAAAATGGATTGTATGACATGTCAAAAAGAAAATAGAAGAGATCACCAATAGCTATTTAGATGATACAGTAATAGGTGAAAGAGTGCAGACAACTCCCTCTTAATTTTTTCCCTCATCTTACAAATCAAAGATAGGGATAAAGCAAAATGTGTAGATTCAGTGAGGACTTACTCTGGCTGTAATTTTCAATGGTCCAGTTCTTTGACATTATGTCTCATGTGAATACATTTAGCAAAATGGATTTTAGTAGTTTTCCACAAATGAGAAATATGTTTTTGTTTGTTTTTAAGAGAGCAGTGTTATGCCCAATAAAGGAATGAATAGCATAAAATAGATGTCTTTCCCCTAATTATAGACTGCCTGCATTTCTCTTCTGCGGTAGTGACATAATCTCCTGTCAACTTGCGAAGAGGGGGAGTCTAACCTGTCAATCAGGTCACAGCTTGATGACCTCATTTGGCGGCAGTAGGGAGATAAATAGCTCACTGGAGGCCAGATACTCTCTCTGCTTCATCTTCCTTCTTACAAACCACATGAAGCTATATTGATTGCTGCCAGAACCCTGGAACTGGAAGAGCCACATGGAGACCCATGCCAGTGCTGAGATGCTTCTACTACCACTGGATCCGCAAGACTTTCCAGCCACTGGCCTGTGATCTTCAAGAATTCAGTGTCATTGTATGGCTGCATGTGTCTGAAGAGGAATTTATGGACTAATATCAACATTTGGGGTAATATAGGACTTATGAACTTGATCTGGAATCGGCTGGAATGTTTTCTTATTGTACAATTGCTCTTTAATATAAAGTTCTCTCATGCACATATAAGTATCTATGAATTTGTTTCTCTAGTCAATCCAGACTAGCACACCCTCTCTTCCTTCTTTGAAAAATACAAGATTGGTTTCCAACTAAACTTTGTTTACATAATTTCTTTCCTCCTGTATTGAACATCTTTTGTGTGTATCATAGAACCCTTGTGTGGTATGAAATTGCTCAATTGCTAAGAGCAAAGTTGAAGGTGAGATTCCACCCAGGCCCTTCTGAAGAAAGGCCTTTACTTAGGCAAAACAGTCTCTGAAAACCCTATGGAGCATAATTCTTCTCTGAAGCCTCTGGTTCCCCATGACTAGAAATTGACTCAACGATAGCTGGTTTTATATGTGATACACAACATCAATAAGATCTGTTTTTGCAGGAGGTGCAGAGGAGTGATGGCAGTAGTTTATCTACAGCTTTGAGGTGTGAGAGAATTGTATCCCATATTCTTATTTCATTCTCAGAAGGAACTTTAGACATACCTTTCCATTAAATTTAGCTAAAAATGTTTTTTTTCTTAATATAACTCCAAGAGCATTTCAATCCTTTTAAAAGCTCACAAACTTTTCACAATACAATCTGCACAGGGCAGCTATCTTCCAAACCCAGTTGGGCAGTGACTGGGAAGAACGCGAGGCTGTCATCATTTGACATTGTTCAATGTCACCAGGACTTTGTGCGAATGCGAGCCCTTTTGATTTTTCTTGACTTTTTGAAATGTGGACTAAATTTCTTTGAAGTCTCCCTTACAAAAACGTCATTAAGCCAAAAGTAAAGGTTTAATGCTTTCCACTAAGAGCTGGATGGTTCAAAATAATGTATTTGCTAGCTCAAAAGTAACTCTGAGTGACTCATGGCTTGGCTGGAGGCTCCATTCTATGGTCCCATGAAGTGTATGCTTTGGAGCTCATAGACAGTGGCAGCTGCCTGACACATCCCATTGTGCCCCCAGACCAGAAAGTGATCAGGTTAATGAGACTGCGTATTGACGTAGCTCATTAGAGTAGAGAAGGCTATGCCAACACTGCTTTGTAGGTGCGCCTGTGATTTTACAGTGTGGGCTATGGGAGAGCTCATCTCGGAAAATGGCCACTTCAGGGAGAGAGAAAAACCAAACGGAAAAATGGCTGGAAATTGCAGTCCAGGGAACCAAAAGAGGCATCCCAAAACGAACAAAAGAAGAGAGGGTACGCACATGCACAGTGCACAGATGGGATACCCGCCCTCCAACCTAAAATGGTGTACCTGAAAGATTGTGGCCTGACCTCAGTCTGTGCTGTTTGTCCCCTCCTCTCCCTCCCTGAGGTGGGGGCGTGGGGGCATAGTTGAAGGTATTGGCCCTTCGTAGTGGCTGAGTTCAGGCACAGGTGATATGTCACTGGTGCCTGGTGTGTGCCCAGGTTGACTTTCACCTTGTGTCTAGGTGATCTTGGTTTGCAAATGCCCAGCTTTAGATGTTCCCATCAGAGTCCAATGTGGGTCTGATTTCTTGCAAACCCCTTGAGTGTGGCCTGGCTGCTAATTTCCGTTTAGCATAGGCATTGAGTGAGGACAACCTCTTTTGTCCCTAATCTGTCTACCTTTCAGTAACTATGATACTTGAAGCCATTAACACCCATCACCACCCAATCGCGGACCCATAGCAAGTGGCTGTGACCTAAGGAGCAAACATACTCCCCGGATTTCTCTTCCTTTGTCTCTTCTTGTTCCTGTTTTCCTCTCAAGACGTCAAGCAGTGCAATGGGGAGAATCCGGAATCAGGGCCTTGTTCAGAGGCAGAGAGAATAACTGTATGAGAGTGCTGGGTTGCTGGACTCCAAAGCCTAAAGAGGCATCTCCTCCCCCTGCTCCAGGTACCACTGGCAGCTCTGTGACAAAGACGGCTTTCTACTCCTGTCCACAGTCTCAGCCTGGGAGACCCACAGGGGGATGCTCTTTCTCAGCATTTGCTAGATAGCAGTGATCTGGGGTGGGGGAGCGTTGTATTTCAGAATTTTTCATTATTGGGACTTTGGGAGCCTTCACAGCTCCATTTTGGAAATGTGAAATCCTTGTGAGAAACTGAACACAAAGAGAAAAAATTGAGTTTAGTATTTCAGGAGAGATCTACAGATATCCATACGTCAACCCATGATTAGTGATGACCACTCAAAAAAACAAACAACAAAAGCAACCAGAAAACCAAGCTCACTGTAACCAAGTAGATGACAACTGTATGTTGGTGACCCTATAGGACAGGATAGAACTGGGTTGCATTTCTGAGGCTTCCTCCCGCAGAGCAGGTGGGGTTGTGAATGACTGATCTTGCTTTAGCAGCCCACTGGCAGCTTAGTAACCATAGGCTGTGGAGAGAACCCTCACACATTCAGAAAAGAGCATGCTGGTAGGTGAGATGCTACCTTTCCTTCAGATGCCCACTCAGAGCAACCTTACAGGGCAAAGAAGAACTGCCCAGTGAGTTTCCAAACTAAAACACAAGCGCCCTGTTGTTTGAGCCAGGCTTCTGATATAATGGATGTGGGGAGAGGTCAGACACTCACAGACAACCTCCCCAAGGGTAGTTAGTCACCAGACTACAGAGTAGGCCTCTAGGGCAGTTAGTCACCAGACTATATGGCAGGCCTCACTCCCTGCTACTGGGGACAATAAGCTATTTCCTCCCTTAGGCCTGTGACCAAGGTTCTCACCCTACCAATAATGATCTCTATCAGATGAGTCAGACAACAGGCCAAACTGACTCTGTGACATCCAAAGTTAAGTTATCCACCCATCTTATCACATGTATACCACCAATCCCTCCTCTTACTGTTGCATGTATGTTCCTCTCATTACTGTATTACCTATAGCACAACCCCTCCCTGTGATGTATGTACTCAGCTGTGATTAGGGGGCTTGCACGTCCCTGGAGAAGATAAAAAGCCTGGAATAGCATTAAAGACATTCTCTCCCTCCACGTAGACCATCATGTGGGGTAGAGGTGAGCATGCTACCATGAAAAATGACTGACTCCATTTATTTCAATACTTCTCTTATATATCTCATGCTCTCTATAACTTTGCTATGATCTTTACTTATTATCGCTGTACAATTGCACCTACCAGACCCGTAATGATGTGTTAGGGACTGACTTCCCCTGACATATGGTGCCCATTACGTGGGGCCCTGTAGGAAAAGAACTCTTTTGAGTTATATCCTATATAACAATTGTATGGCCTCATTGAACAGTGAGGGTGAATCCGGACTCTTTTTTTTTTTAGTTTTTTTTTTTTAAGTGTGAAGTTTTTTAGTCCGAGTAAGATAGGGGTCAGGCAAAGAGCAAGGACACAGAGTATGGTATCACTCTTTGGCACCTCTTGAAGAAATAAAATGTAGTGGTAAAGAATAAGAGAACGAAAGAGTTTCTTCAATTGGTAAAGAAATTTAATCCTTCTTTTCCGGAATCAGGAATCTTCGATATGGAGATCTGGGATAAGGTAGCCATTAACTTAAGAAAAGCTCACAGGGAAGGACAGAGCATACCCATGGAGACTTGGGATCTGTGGGTGCAGATTAGAGCAGTGTTGGAGCCACTGCAGGGTGAGAGAGCAAAAGATGAAGACCAACAGAGTAGTGAGAAACCTCTAAGCTACGCAGACTTAAATCAGGTGAGAAGCGGCCAGAATGGGTTTCAGGCAGATGAGAAGATTTTAGACAGAACTGGAAGAACTAAGCCTGAGTCAGAAGTGGACACAGTAAAAGCATCTGCTGGAATTTAGTATAAGAAAGACCAGAGATTGTAAAATAATCAAGCAAGCCAGTGCTGGAGGTGGAGAGTTAGCTCCAAAGAGATGCAAACAGGAGAGGTAACACAGTAGTTGAGAAGCCAGCTCAGAGAATAGAAGCAGAGAGAAGTACAGGAAAGCACCTTCACTTTCAAGAGTAGAAAGAGCACTTGCAGAAGGAGATTCAGAGTCCAGAATGTCTTAACCTGTTAGGGTTGTTAGCAGACAGGCTTACGGGAAACACCCACAAGGAATTCACAGTGCCTTTCTCTTTGAGTTGCTAAAAGATCTTAAGCAGGCTGTCAATGATTATGGCCCAGACTCACATTTTGTAATCAGCATGGTAAGGGCCTTAGCAGAGAACGAAAGCTGGACGCCTAGAGACTGGAGACTTGTAGTGAAAACTTGCCTTTACTTTTCAGAATCCTTGCAATATCAAATCCTGTGGAAGGAAGCAGCCCTTGCACAAGCTTGGGAGAATGCTGAGGATGGGATAGATATAGGGATTCATCAATTACTAGGAGATGAGAATTATATCACAGTTGAGTCTCAGCTACAGTTTACTGAACAGACAATAGGACAGATACGTGAAGTTTGCTTAAATGCCTGGGAAAAAATAATTCCATCAGAAGAGAGAAAGCCGAGTTACACGGCTATAAGACAACGGAATGATGCGCTTTATGCTGACTTTGTGTCCCGACTGGAAGATGCTATTCCAAATGTGTGAAGAATGTCCAGGCAGTAAGAGACCTAGTGCATAAGCTATCTTATGATTTTTCTAATAAGCACTGTAAAGGTGCCTTAAGTCCCTACAGGGAACAGGGCATGCTGCTGGATTTTCTTAGGATATGCAGGAGTGGAGACGCAGAGGAACACAAGGCAGACCTCATGGCAGCGGCCTTGGTAAATTATATTAGGCCTAGAAGAGAGTTTTTTAGTTGCGGAAAGACAGGTCATCTTCAAAGAGAGTACAGACAGCACAGGCCACTAGCTTCCTCTAAATCCAGCGTGGTAGGAATGAGTGAAGTTAACCAGGAGAAACAATTGCAAGGTTGTAAAATCATACAGTGTAAGAAGCCCGAAAGGCAAAATGGCTTCATTGAGCCTATAACCTTGTCGGTAAGTAAGGAGAAAAAATGTCTATTTGGTAAGTTGCTTCAAGAACAGCTGAACAAATTTATTAAGAATTTTTTCAATCATTCAAAGTAGGGTAAGTTTCCCTAACTAGTAAGCTCTCTTAATTCTCTGAGAGCTGGGAGCCAAAATTTGCATCTTAGCTCTCCAGATTCCCTGAGAGCTTGAAGCCAAAATTTACTTGACAATGAAGGCTATCTAACTAGCCCTTATACTGAGTCAAAGGCTAGCACATTAACTGAGATTGCTAGCAATGCTTTAATATTTACATTGCCAAAACAGAAGGGGGAGCAGAGGAATCTTATGTGTGACAAAGTTCATTTAGTCATTTTAACTAAAAAGTTTTTCTCCTTACTAAAAGCTTGTAATAAAATTAGGGAAGATAAACACGTTTTCAATTCTACAGAGAAAATTGATCCTAAGTAATCCGAAGGTGATGGAAACCGTGTTTGGGATCCAGGTCCATTCACCTGCAGAAAGGGCTATGCATTTATGTTTTTACATAATAAAACTGTTGGACTCTCCTTAGAAGGACGCAACCATGTTTGGAGAAAGGTGGACAGGGAAGAGATGGAGAAGCCACCAATATTAATCATAATTCCTTTTTCAGGTTAATGACACCCCGAAGAGAGGGGCTTCTTGTTTATATTTTCACAGGCTAAGGAGACAGGTGGATTTCTCTTCAGCCAGCAAGGCTCAGAAGAAAGGAGGGAAGCTGATGTGTGACCTGACCCTGTCCTGTTGCTGAATTTATCCAAAACATCAAGAAGACCTCGCAGATTCCTGAGAGTGGTGATTGCTGACTGCTGGGTTATTTCTTCCACTGCTGATGCTGTCTAAGACTGTTCACTTGCATTAACCACGCTCTGCTTGTAAACCTTTCGAAAGACAGCATCCTCATCCTAAAGAGAAGGATGGGGGTGTGGATCCCGGTGGAGATGAAGCGCAGACAGGAGAGCAGTTCGGAATCATCCTTCTTGATGCAAGTGGTGTCGGAGATGCTGAGGAGACCTCGCCAACTCGTGGGAATGCTGATCGCAGCTATAATTGGGGTCATAGCCATTGCCACCACTGCTGCCGTCGCTGGGGGAGCTCTACAAGAGTCCATCAAAACTGAAAATTTCGTGCAGAAGTGGCGAGTGAACTCACATCAGCTCAGGGCCACTCAAGCAAAGGTGGACGATGAACTGGGGTGTGGGGGGGGAAGTAGCAGAGCTGCAGCAGACTGTTCAGTGGTTGGGAGATCAAATCATGGACTTGCAACATCAGTTAATGCTGAAATGTGATTGGAATGTAACTGAATTCTGTATAACCCCTTACCCATATAATAAGACATTGCATGATTGGGATTTGATAAGGAAACATTTGCAAGGGTTTAAGGGAAACATTTCATTAGATGTTGATCAGCTTAAAAAGGATATTTTCTTTACATTCAAAGACAGGCTTGAGGCATCTCCTGGCTCTGATATAATTAAGCAATTGGTGAAGGGCATGGAAGGATTGGACCCTCGTGCTTGGGTTTAACGTATTTCTCATAGCCTGGGTTCCAGCCTAACAGTGCTGCTCATTATCACAATTTTGGTCCTGGCTATCACATGTTGCTTCTATAGAAAGCTAAGGCGTATGAAGGAGAATCACACGCCTCTATGGCACTTTTGAAGTTCATGCATGAGGCAAAAACCGTGAGGAGCAGAGAACGGGAAGAGAGGTTTAAGGATGAATCCTTCATTGTCTTGCAAAGGAGCCTGGAAGGCTAGGTTCCTAGTTGTAGGGGGGGACCTCCACCCTTGTGAGTTGTAGGTAAGTCCTAATCACATTCTCATAACATTGTTCCTCACTTTATCCTCCTGTGTGGTGCTGATCTGAGGTTGTTTCTTACAAGCACACAGCTGGTTGCTGTGTGGCCAGTGGCTTCAACTACAGAAGCAGACATTCCTAATTGGCTCTATTTCTTCCTGCCATGGCATCCAATCTCTCTCATGCCTTCCTCCAATAGCAGATGGGCTTAGGGGACTTTTCCTCCATGCCTGGATTCAAAATGTTTCTATTAAACCTGAATTTTTGGCTATATTAATTGGATCATGAAGTTTTGCCTTGACAGCTTTTTTTTTTAATTTTTTTATTTTAACAATTTATTGGGGCTGATACAATTCTTTTCACAGTTCATACATATACATACATCAATTGTATAAAGCACATCTGTACAGTCTTTGCCCTAATCATTTTTTTCTCTTTTCTTCTTTTACATTTTATTAGGGACTCAAACAACTCTTACCACAATCCATACATATACATACATCAATTGTATAAAGCACATCCATACATTCCCTGCCCCAATCATTCTCAAGGCATTTGCTCTCCACTTAAGCCCCTTGCATCAGGTCCTCTTTTTTCCACCCCCCTCCCTCCCCATTCCCCCCTCCCTTGTATGCCCTTGGTAATTTATACCTCATTATTTTGTCATATCTTGCTTTTAATGTATAGAAAATATAGCCACATATAGATCTATGTGTCTATATTTATAGGTTTAGTATTAAGGTGGCAGAAGGACCTTGGGCCTCTACTCAAGCACTCCCTCAATGTATGAATACTTTCTTCTATTAAATGGGCAATCTATGATGCTCACCCTCCCGGCATAACTGCTGAAGCCAAAGCGGGTGAACAAGTAAAGTGGTGAAGAAAGCTGATGGTGCCTGGCTATCAAAAGAGATAGTGTCTGGGGTCTTAAAGGCTTGAAGATAAACAAGTGGCCATCTAGCTCAGAAGCAACAAAGCCCACATGGAAGAAAACACCAGCCTGTGTGATCACGTGGTCCCGAAGGGATCAGTTATCAGGCATCAAAGAACAAAAAAATCATATCATTGGCTGCACACCTCCATGATACGATCACCGAGGACAAACAGGTGTATAAGCAAATGTGGCGAAGAAAGCTGATGGTGCCAGGCTATCAAAAGAGATAGTGTCTGGGGTCTTAAAGGCTTGAAGGTGAACAAGCGGCCATCTAGCTCAGAAGCAACAAAGCCCACATGAAGGAAGCACGCCAGACTGTTTGATCACAAGGTGCCAAAGGAATCAGGTATAAGGCATCAACAAAAAATACCATAGTGAATGAAGGGGAAGTGCAGAGTGGAGACCCAAAGCCACTGGAGATCCCTTCACAGAGGGGTTTAGGGGAGGAAATGAGTCAGTCAGGGTGCGATGTAGCACTGATGAAGAATACAGCTTTCCTCCAGATCCTGGATGCTTCCTCCCCCACAAATACCATGCTCCGAATTCTACCTTGCAAATCTGGATAGAGCAGAGGTTGTACACTGGTGCATATAGGAGCTGGAGACACAGAGAATCCAGGGTGGATGTTACCTTCAGGACCAGGTGTGTGAGGGACGATACTGGGAGAGTAGATGGTGAGTGGGTTGGAAAGGGAAAACCGATTACAAGGATCTACATGTGACCTCCTCCCTGGGGGATGGACAACAGAAAAGGGGGTGGAGGGAGATGCCGGATAGGGCAAGATACGACCAAATAATAATCTATAAATTCTCAAGGGCTCATGAGGGAGCGGGGAGGGAGGGGAAATAAAAAAGAGGACCTGATGCAAAGGACTTAAGTGGAGAGCAAATGCTTTGAAAATGATTAGGACAACGAATGTACAGATGTTCTTTATACAATTGATGTATGTATATGTATGGATTGTGATAAGAGTTGTATGAGCCCCTAATAAAATGTTAAAAAAAACCGAAAACCTGACTCCTCTGAAAATGTGACCTCTACGACCTCTACATGCGGAGGATTCTTCAATTATCCCGAGTCTGCTTTATGGAGACTTTCCCTCATTATTGCATCATTTCATTTTCATCATTAACTCAAGAAGCTAAAAAATAGGGAGTGCTCTTCCCATTTTGCATGAGAGAGAAAACCCAGGCAGTTCAGGAACTTTCTTTCAGCAAGAAAGCGACCAAATTTTGGATCTTAAATCAGAAGGTTGGCTTTGTTGACTTTTAGGTTAATTGTTTTCATTATTCAAAAGGTGTACTGTTTTGGAGATGTTATATTACAGCCACATAAGCCTTTAAATTGTTAAAACCATTTAAATGACAGCATAGAATATTAAAATATGATATATTTCTGGATATGTGTGTAATGCTTAAAGGAACATAGTGCCTCGCTCCCAGTGAGCTAGTGCTCCCTCTGACAACGTGAACTTACGGAATAATGAAACTGATCCCTTTAGCCACGTGAAAAAATGTGTTTCTAATAAAGTTACTTGCCTTTTTAATAATGCTAACATTTATTGAGTATTTAAATGTGTCGTGGGTTTATGATTAATTATATATTGATGACTAGCAATTCCTTTGATTGTGAGAACAAGCTTTGAGGCAAGTGCTAACTGAATCCTCAAGTGCTAACTGAATCCTCACAGTTCAGCTGAGGAAATGAGCCATAAAGGAGCTGGGCCGAGGCCTGAGCGAAGTGCTAAGGCTGAATCCACCTCGGGCAGGCTGTTTCCGTCCGTGAATTGGGCCTGCTTGTCTCTTCTGTTGTTGGAATGAACACATATCCATCAGTGTCTGTTTTGTATACAGCTTAAAACAATTTGATGCATAATCAAACTGACATAATAATTGTGTAGTTATGAGAAAAATATGTTGCCTAATAGACTATATGTTTTATTGTTTTTAGAAACATAGTTTAGAAACAAACTGAAAAAGCTTTAAATCTCATAGGTCACTATATTTATGCCCCAAATTCAAAACTTCCTTGCCTTAAATAATATTAGTATTGATAGATAATTACTGGAAAAGCTGTGAGAGCCAGAATACAAAAATAAGGCTCCTTTGACCAGGTCTAGTAAGCTTTCTATCGTTTAATGTTTATAGTCTCTATTTTAAAGGATGACATTGAATTTGCAGCTACGGGAGAGGGACATATCTGATCAGAGCACATGGGAGCAGAGGAAGGGGGAGTAGGAGAGAGTGGAGCACATCCTGGCCCACCAGGCCCTGAGGATGATGATCCCAATTAGAGCAGCCAGTTCACAGAGAGGACCACATGGCCAGCCCCACTATGAGCTATGACGTCCCTCACTGACCCAGGCCCTGCAGGGGACAGCACCAGAGACACAATGTGGGAATTGCGCCCGCCCTGATCCCACCACACCGAGGCAAAGCACTGGGGGAGTGCAGCAGAACAGCAAGGGAATGGAGCAGCAAGGTCCCCAGGGAATGCTGAAAGTGTACTTTGGGGCCAGGGAGTGGTGTCCCAACAGACTGGACTGGAAAACACTCCTAAAGGCCAACAAATGATCCTTGAACTAACTACAAAAAAACAAGTTTATAGTCTCACTTCATTACAGTAGCTGCTTGCAGTGGGAACCACAAATGTTCCCTCCTCTACCAGGTTTTCACTTTTCCCAGGTTTTAAAGACAGGTGAAATTATACCCACTACCTTTCTATTATATGAGATATAATTATATTATATCCCTTATTTCATGACCCTGGATCAAACTACAGGGCGTTTGTGTTGTGGGTACATTGCACTGTAACTTACGTTTTACACTTCTCCAATTCCATCAATATTTTGTGAGCAAAAATAAGGTGTTGATGCATAAAAGAAGTACCCTTGATGCATAAAATTAATCTGCCACATTTAGCAGTTCAAATTTTGAGGCCTGGTTAGAGAGGGTATTTAAAGAAATGTCAATCAATCTTACTGCCATATAGTCACCACCTACGCTGACTCAGCAACCATCTTTGGGTCTCTTAGACTGTGACTATTTACAGGAGCAGGTGTAGCTAAATAGAGTGATAATAAAATGACATCAAATCCATACGATACCCATGAAAATTAATCTTGTAGTTTTATATCTCTTACTTTTAGTCTGAGGTTTTGTAATGACTGCTTTTGTTGTTTTTGCTGTTTTTCCCAATTCATAAGAATCATGGGACATTCTTAAAGTGCAGAGCTTGAGGCAAAAAGACCTGCTTCTCTTTGATTTAGAAAGAGCTACATCCTACCTGTTCTGGCTTCAGGGCAGCTTGCAGAAATCCATCTTCCTTGTGCTTATAAAGTTCAATGACACTTTATGTGGTCTAATTGAGGAACTCCATTTCCAGTAGAGGACAAGTGCAGATCAATAGTTTGCAGCTTAGCAGATTTCCCCTGGAGGGAGTGAGAAAAACAGTCACAAGAGAACAGGAATGTGTGGCTTTATAGTTTGTGAAGATGCACCAATTACTTTGCAGTCTGCGTAACTTTGGCTTTAAATGGTGATGGCAATGAAGAAAGGGAGAGGATATAGAACCCAATTTAAGAAGGTTATTGGATTTATATCTTTTATTAAATGGACGTGTTCACAGATCTAATTTCCAAGGATGCTAAACATAATTCAGAATCATTAGGTTGCGTATAGAAGCCTTGACAATTTCCAAGGGATTGTTATTCTGAATTGAAATTAGATATAAGCTGTTGCTTTCCTCTCTGACAACCTAGAACTTTGCTTCATTCTTACAACATAATTTGTGGCTGATGTTAGTTACCACCAGGTAGAGGATTCCCCATAAGTTAGAGTAGATTCCGTTTCCCCCTTTTCTTTTGAGATGCCCCTCTCCCCAATGAGTGGGTTCAAATTGCCACCCTTTGGATTAACGGTCAAGTGCAAACTGTTCTGCCTGAGGACTGTTAGAACTGATTTCTACAGAAACAACAACAAAAGTATTTCTTTCAATTCAACTCATTGCCCTAGATATAAGGTTCTGTGCATCTAAAACTGCCATTCGGAAGCTTCTAGCTCCATTTTCACATTTTTCAACCTTGACAAAACGTGTCTTGAGAACAGAAAAGCTCACAACTGTAAGTGGGTCCTACCTGAGTACAGGCTCCTGTTTTCAAACCCTCAAAGTGAGAAATGCTGTCTCTATATTCTCCTCATTCATCCCACTGAAAACTCCATCCCACTGTTTCTTTACCAAAACAATATTGTTTTCAGATGAACGAAAAAAAATAGTTTTGGTCTAGGAGGGATGCGCAATGATGTGAAAATACCAAATACATGGTTTATGGGTTGTTATACAATGCCATTTTGGGAATGGACTCTTTTCTTTTTGAAGAAAAAACTCTCGACCACTGCAATTTAGTATAAAGAGTTGTACAGGGACAGTTACAGTTTGTACAAATCCTTGTTCTACAGCCTGGAAGTAGTTATTAAGTAGTGAATTAGGTGAAATTTCTTTCATGGCCCAGTGGTATTCCTTAATTTTTAGCAAATAATTCCATCTCTTCAAAGTTCGCCTTTTCATTTCTATCAGAAATAATTAGATCTACAGTCAGTATTGTGTCATGGTATTCTGAATAGTCTCCCTGGTATCTCTCCAACTTCCAAAACACAAGTTTATGGATGTGATAAGCAATGGAATACATATATGTAGAGGTGCTGTCTTGCGTCTCATGGCAACATGATCGTCTGCTGTGTTGTGCTGTGTTGTCTTGCATGTTGCCATGATGCTGAGCTATGCCACCCCCATTTCAAATACAAGTAGGATCCCCCAAGGCAGAGAGATTTCAGACCAAGCACATAGTTGGGAGAAGTAAGAGATGAGTCACTTCAGATAAACTAAGCACCGAAAGCCTTGTGAACAGCAGGGGAGCGCTGGCTGATACCACGCTGGGACATGAACCCCTCAGTTTAAAAGGCACTAACAGCTGATTGTGGAAGAGCTGCCTCTTGGAAGAACCAGCCTTGCACTGGGTGGAGTAAAGTTTGGGGAAACTTAATTTACTGAGGTGTCATGACTCAAAGGAGAAAAAAATAGCTGCAAATATTATTTAAAAATCATAACATGAAATGTCCTAATTACGACTCTAAAAAACTTGGAGGTCATCAAATACAAAAGGGAACACACAGGGATATATTTTTTTGGCATTGATGTTATGAAATGCTCTGACATTGGCCATTTTGAGTCATGTGTGTGTTTTATTGTATCAGAAAAGAAAAAGGGAAAAAGAATGACATCACATTCATTGTCTAAAGAACATTTCAAGATCTGTTCTGAAAGTACATGCTGTCAGCAATTGGTACTATAAAAACTCCTACAAGGAAGAACAATTAATACAGATATCATTCAAATTTATGCAGCAACCATTAATGATGATGAAGAAATTGAAATTTTACCAGCAGCGTCTGTATGAGATTGACCAACCATACAATGAAAATGAATTGATAAATACTGGTTGCACATTGAGGTACTAATTGCAAGGTCAGCAGTTTGAAACCACCAGCTGCACCTGGGAGAAAGACGAGGCTTTCCACTCCAGTAAACAGTTACAGTCTCAGAAATTCACAGGATAATTCCAGCCCTAGCCCATAGGGTAGCCCTGAGTTGGCATCAACTAGATGGCAGTGAGTTTTTGTTTGTTTCATAATGGTTATCCATTGGGTTGCTAACCACAAGGTCAGGGGTTCTACACCACAAGCCACACAAGGGTAGTAAAACAAAGCTTTCTACTTCTGTAAAGACTTCCCAGAACTCACTGCCATCTAGTCAGAGCTGACTCATAGCGACCTGCTGTGAGTTTCCAAGACTGCAAATGTTTCTGGGAGTAGAAAGCTCAGTCTTACTCCCTCAAAGGTGCTGGGGGTTTCTAACTGTCGACCACGAGGACTGCAGCTCAGTGCGCAATCACTATGCCATCAGGGCTCCTGTAAACACTTAGACTCTCAGAAACCCACAAAGTCAGCTATACCCTGCCCAGTAGGGTTGCCATGAGTCAATTGATTCCATGTCAGTGAGATTTTGGGTTATTTATCTGTTTATGGACTTTTCTGTTGTTTCCACATTTTGGTGATTATGAATAGCGCTATAATTATGATTTCTGGGCTGTACCTAGTTTTTTGTTTCTTATAAATTTTACTTATAATGTGTTTGCGGTTGAGAATATGCATATATATGCATATATATGTGTGTGTGTATATATACACTTCAACCCTTTCTACATGAGCATTTTTGTGGCACTGATTACATCCTTGGGGTTTTGCACTGATTGTCACCCTACTTATAGAGTTTTTTTCCTTACCCACCTAAACCCAGTCTCCTGTAAGGTTTCTATCTCATCGTTTTAGTTGCTACTGTTAATTTAAACCCATATAGATAGTTCTTGAAAGAGCATAGAGTTCAAAGCAATATTTTGTTACTCATTGTGTTCTACTGTTTTTCAGCTTTAAGATAAATTTAAGTGATATGTTTGGTCAAATGTTAAAGATTGCCAAGAGGTAGAGGTGTTCATTCACCTTCCATGACTTCAGAAGTTCAAAACCCACAAACATTTTAAAGTTTGTTCTGCATTTCTCTCCTTTTGTTCAGAATTTTTCTATAACATCGCTGATCAAAAATGTTCAGTAACAAGAGACAGGTATTATCCGATTATCTGGTGCCATTGCGATATGCAGTTGTTCTTAGGGGCAATTGGCCACACATTCCATATTCCTATTCCTGATATTTCTCCTTTTTCTGATAAATTTTTTTCTCTGTTGTCATAGGCGAATTGAGACCAAATTTTTTTGTGGTTTTAATGATTTCTTGTGGCATTTTAAGACTTCAGGCACTATTCAATGAACCAAAGGGTACAACTCATTTTCTCACTGCCATCCAATCCATGCTGACTCACACAACTACCTCCTGTGGGTTTCCAAGACTGTAAGTGTTTATGGGAGCAGTAAGCCCAGTCTTCCTGCTGGGGAGCTGCTGGTGGTTTCAAAGGATCGTGAAGATCTCATTCCAATGCACAGCCACTACATCATCAGGGCTCCAAGAGGAAGAAGTATCCAATACATTATTAGGCCAATTAATTGGGATAACTTATGAAACCATGTCTCTCAACTTCCAAACAAAGAATCAAATCCCATGAGATGTTTGGTGATACAAGAGCCGCTACTTTTTGTGGGGAAGACGAGAGGGGTGATTGTTGTGTATGTACATAATACACAGCTTCTGCCAATTCACCTACTTGCATACAACTTATTGACACGGATCGCAGTAATCAGCTGTGCAGCTCTAGTCATAAATATTGCCAGTTTTCCATCTCCTTGTCTTCTGTCCCTTCTGCTCCTAGCAACAGCAAGCAGTAGGATTTATTTTCTAGATATTTGCCTTTTATTTATATGAGATAATAAAATTTACACCTTTGTGATTGGTTCAGTATAATATCTTCAGACCCATCCAATATATAGCATGCTTCCAGGCTTAATTTCTTCCCCTGACTGGATAGTAATCTATTATGTATGCATGCATACAGCATTTGTTTATCCTTTCTTTCTGTTGATGAGCATTTAGATTGTCTCCACTTTTTGGTTATTGTGAATAGTGCTGCAAGTGAACATTGGTTTACTATCTCTCTTTCTGAGTACCTATTTTCAAGTTTTGAGGTTACATACACAGAAATTGGATCACTATGGAAATATAGTAGCTTTATTGTCAGTGTTTTTATTGTTTCTCAGAGTGGTGGTATCACTTTGCATTCCCAAAAACGATGCATACAGGTTCCAGGGTTTCCACATCTTCACCAAATTTTATTTTATTTCTTTGCTTATTTTTTTTAAATAACCATTCTAGATGGAGCGCAATATGGTTATGATTTTCCTGTCTCTGAGGGATAATTTCATGGAGCATTATTCCATGGGCTTAGTGACTATTGAGTGTCTCTTTGGGAAAAGGTCTATTCAAGCCTTTTGTCCATTTTATGATTAGGTTATATCTTTTTGTTAAGTGTCTGAAGTTTAATATGCACTTAGTCATTAAATTTTTGTGATGAAGACACGTTTTGGACTTTTATTTTTATTTAGTTTGTCTTGTGCTGGTTGGGGTTTTGTTATGTTAAATAATCTACTATTGAAAGCAAGGTCTGAAAGTGTCACCCCTACTTGTTATTCTAAGAGCTTTATATTTTCAGTTTGTGCAATGAAACTCTTAATTAATTTTTGATACCATGTGAGGAATGGGTCCTGTCTCATTTTTCTACATGTGGAAATTTAATTTTCCCAGCTACATTTATTGAATAGATCCTCTTTCCCCATTGTCGGGGCTTAGCACCTTTGCTAGAGATCAGTTGACCATGGATATGAGAGTTTATATCAGATCTTTACATTTTTATTCCACTAGTCTATGTGTCTGTTTTTATGAGTATCAAACCTTATATATGTTTCAGACCCAACCCAATGTCACTGGATTTTTAAAACTCATAGGGTTTCTGAGGTTATAAATCTTGACTGGAGTAGATAGCCTCATATTTTACCCCAAGTAGTATAGGCTAGATTTGAATCACTGACCTTGCTATTCACAGCCCAGTGCTTACCAACAGCACCACCAGGCTCCTTACTGTCATTGTGTGATAGTTTTCAAAATCAGCAATAATGAATTATCTTCTTTATTCTTCTAGTTCAACATAATGTTAGCATTTCAGGACCTCTTGCCATTCCATACAAAGTCGAGGACTGATTTTATACGTCTGTGAAGAAGGTTGTTGGAATATTTTTTGAGATTGTCTTGAATCTATAAACCTCTTTCATCAGTATTGACGTCTTAATAATATTACGTCTCCCAATCTATGAACTACTTTCTATTTACTTTATTTTTCACTAATCTCTTCCTACAATTTTCATTCTTTAAGTCCTTCATATACTCGGTATTATTTCTTCCTCCAAAAAACAAGAACAAACTCATTGTCATCAAATTGGTTGTCATTCACAAGACAGATCAGAACTGCCCCTGTGGGTTTTGAGGCTGTAACAAGAGCTGAAACCTCATCTTTGTCCCTTGGTGCATCAGGGGAGTTCTGATTACTGATCTTGTTGGTATCACCCCAACTGTGGACTACTCTGTCACTAGAGGATTTCTTCCTAGGTGTTTAATTTTCTTAGCTGAAACATTAAATGGAATAGTTCCCTTAACTTCTCTTTCTGATTTCTCATTGCTGATAAACAAAAGTTTTATCATTCTCAAGTTAAAGGCACATATTTAACTCTCTCCTATATTAAGAGTCTGGGACACATCATTAGATACACAAATGGCTACAAGAAGGACATCATGGATGGATAAACAGCAAGTCAACAAAAATGGGAGCAAGCCTAAATCAGATGTATAGAATTAAACATACTAGTGACTGTGAATATGGAGTAGGAGAAGGCAACATTTTATTCACTTACACTTAAGTTTGCCAGCTTCTAGAGCCAATGCCTATGCAATCATCCTTCAAATGAGAAACTGCAGCCTGGAGAGAAAATAATTGCAACTCTGTAAAGCATATGCTTGCATAGATTTTCAGTTTACAGCCATCTTCAAATCAAGTTTAAAAAGTTCGGCAGTTAGAGGTGATTATCAAATAATTTATTCCAAGATAAATGTTCATCCAGTGCAAATGTAAAATCCACAGATATGGTACATTTAGTTTGGAAATTCAATTTGAAAATAAATGAACTTTTCCCTCGATATCATTCTTATTTTAAAGCTACTTACAGCTGAGTTTGAAGGGATTGGAATCTTTCTTGTTGGCCCTATCCCATTTTACTCCCAATGTAAGTGCAGTGATACTTTCTTATTG
Organism: Tenrec ecaudatus; assembly: GCF_050624435.1. NCBI lineage: Eukaryota > Metazoa > Chordata > Mammalia > Afrosoricida > Tenrecidae > Tenrec > Tenrec ecaudatus. The sequence continues at coordinate 4,470,197 of NC_134532.1, read as the reverse complement.
ATAAAAGCGCTAAGTTGTATCTATGCACTGTAAGAACTAACCTATAATACTAGACCCAAATTTCTGAAACTTGAATGAAAAATTTGAATCATATATCTAGGTATAGATATATATATATACATTTATTGATCTTATCATCAATGACTTATCTTATTTTTTCTTTGCATAATTTATTTGCTTGAATTTTGTGCCTTAAAATATATAGGAAAATATTCCCTGGGTCATGTAAATGGAACATAATTCTAAAATTCAATTATATATATATATATGCTTTTAAAAATGAAAATAACGTAAGAGTAGATTTGGATAAACTTCCCAAGAATGCAAGCCAATCCAGGACAGATGAATACATTGGGAAACAAACCAAATTGAGTTTCTAATGGAAAGAGAGAAACGGGGCAAAACAACGACATACAAAAGGCAAGTTTGAGAAACAGAAAGTAGGATAAGCTAGACATTTCAACCTCACCCTGCAGTTTCTTCTGCTGTTGCTTGGCTAGGGGATTTTCACATGCTCAAATTTTCACATAAATTAAATTTTGTTCCAAATTTAAATTCTGCTAAATATTCGTAGTAACTGTGTACACCTGTGCTTCCCTGTTGGATGTTCCTGCTCTGGTGTACTTTAGAAGCATTTACAGCTTTAATGAGGCTTTTTACTTGTAATTGGTCCCTATAGGAACCTACTGCTGCCTTTCATCAAATTGGAGTTATTTTCAGTTATTCTCTTGAGAAAATATTCATTGGAAATAAGATATAAGAAGTTGCTTTTGATTTTGGAGAATGATGGTTTATCAAAGGCATTTTAACATGTCAGACAAGCGACCGTGTTCTTATACTTCTTCCCAAATTTCAGAAATACTACTTTTACATCATTGTGCTTCTTTTAACCAACCACCCCCAACCCAGGTCCTAGAACAAGAGGGCGAGCACAGCGCTGCGATTAAAAATCATCTTCCTTCTGATTTTATCATCTAACTTCCAAGACATTTAATATTGTCCAACTCACTTGATGTTGCTGAGCTTTAGTTTATTTTTTTCAACTGAAAAGCAAATATGCTCAACCTTATAACCTGTTGTAAGAGGCAAAAAGAGCTTTGCATTTTGGAATTAAATGTACAAGCCAATTCAGAGATCCAACTTTATTTTGTTTGGAGTTTTCAATGATGTTCAGTGTGTCCTACCTTTGGTGAAGGCACAGAACCTCCTACTAAAAAGAATAAAAGCTGTGGACTGTCTAACCAAGTGACTCTTAATTTTTCTCTTTTGTATCCACATTGCTTAGGTCAAACCATTTTCCTGGGTAAATAATTCAATTTTCAGCTGTGTTTATTCTACAGGGACTGCAATGTAATCTGCCATTTGGGTTTTTTTCATTTTTATTTTATCCCTTCATCTCTCCTTTACAAATAATACTTTTCAATTTTCTTGCTGTGGTATTATATAATAAAATGCATGTTTTAATTCCCCTTTTCAAGACCACGGTACATGGCAGAATTGTATCCCGGCCATTCCATTTACTTCTAAAACGAGCTTTTTATTTTGTTAATTGTTCATACATTAAACTTTGTTTGCTTGCATTTTCCCATTATTTTAATTTATCTCTCTCTTGGAGCTTGTGCATTATAGCTCTATTACTGAAACCATACTTTTCAAATTTGTATTTACTCAAAAGGGCCAGCCCCTCGACTCACTCTGGTATCTGGTATCAGTCCAAGAAATTCTCATGGTGTATGGATTATTCATCTCCCTTCTGAACTACAGTTCGAGGGCTGTTTATCATGTTATCGGTGCTGTTTTGGGGAGCCCTGGTGGTGTATTGGTTATGCATTGGCCTATCATCCTCACGGACATCAATTTGAAACCTCCAGCAGCTCCACAGGGGAAAGACTCAACTCTGCTCCCGGAAACACCTGCAGTCTCAGCAAGCCCCAGGGGGTCTCTATGAATCGGCATTGATTGGCTGGCATCGACTTGAGTGCGCCTGGTTTGGGGTTTGGTAGTTGCTCTTAGAGACGCACAGTCACCTCTCATCTACTTCCTCAGTTCTTCGTTCTGAAGCCCCCTCATCCACATTTCGCACCATTGTAAGTTTTACTGGCTTCCTTGATAACGGGTAGCCATAACTTTCTTATTAGGAAGAGCAGTCCTTGTGGTTGTGGCTGTTTTTAGGTGCCAATAGGTCAGTTCTTCTCAGGGCAACCCTAGGCACCACAGAATGAAACACTGGCCAGTCCTGTGCCAGCCTCCCAAGCATTGCAATATGCTGCAGCTACTGTGCCAGCCCAGGGCATAGAGGCTTCCTCTGTCTTGCTGACACTCCACTTTACTAAAAAAAAAAAAAAAAAAAAGACTGAGGCTTCCTAATAACATGTCCAAAGAAAGCTAAGAAAAGGCTCACAATTCTGAGCAATACTCTGGCTATCCTTTATCCAACACAGATTGCTCATACTTCGGGTGAATTGAAAAAACAAACAAACAAACAAACAAACTCACTGCCATCGAGTCAGTGCACACTCATGGGGACTGTAAAGGACAGAGTAGAGCTGCCCTGGAGATTCCCAAAACTAATCTATTACTGGAAGAAGCCTCCTTTTTCTCCAGCAAAGCACCTAGTGATTTTGAACCGCCAACCTTGTGGTTGATAACTCAATGCATGACCTCTACATCTCCAGGGCTCTATATTCTTATGATAGTCAATAGTGCCTTCAATATCATTCACCAACACCATGATTTACACACATTAATTATTCTTACATCTTCCTTATTTATTGTCCAGCAGGTGTATGAGGCAGTTGAAAATACCATTACTGCTTCAAAAATGCCTTAATCCTCAAGGTGACATTGGCTTTTAAAGACTAAAACAAAGACTTATGCAGCAGATTTATTCAATGCACACTTTGTTTGATTTCCTGACTGCTGTTGTCATGGTTTTTAATTGTGGATCTAATGTAAATCAAATCCTTAATAATTTTACTTTTTCTCTGAATACCATGATGTTGTTTGTTAAACTAGCTGTGAAGATTTTTGGTTTTTTTTTTGGTTGTTACGTTGAGGTATAATCCATAATACTCTGTAACCCTTGACTTTATCAAACTATCCTCTTAGCTTCCAGCAATCAAGAGTTTGTATTATGTGGGTTGTCAGTTTTCCTCTAGTACTCATGCTCTGTGCTTCATCATATAGTCTAGATTCTCAGATTATTTCCTCAACATATAAATTAAAATGCATGGTAAAAGAATGGATGCTCCCTGTACAGATATAAAACCAGGCCCTTGTTTGGTTTGAACTATTGTCTCTTACAGGCTGCATGGGAGCACGAGAAAGTGATTCAAAGCCCCACCCTTCTCAAAGTTAGTCATAGTTTGTGATGTTCCACACTGTCAAATTCATTTGCACCCAATGACACACAAACAAGTATCTTTCTGATATTCTCTGCTTTCAGCCAAATCCACCTGACAAATATATCCCTTGTTTCACACCCTCTTCTGAATTTGGCATGAATTTCTGGCTAGTCAGTGTAGAGATGCTACTGAAACTGCTTTTAAATTATCTTCAGCCAAATTTATGTCCATGTAATATCATTATTTGAAAATTTGAATATTTTGTTGGCTTCTCACTAGCCAACACCCATTTTAGTGCCTAAAATGCTAGACTGGTTTCTGGGTGCATTTGATCCGCTGATTCCAACAATGACATTAGTTTTCCTCTGTCTGCTCTAGTTTCTGAGAAACAGGGCATATGTGATGTGCTATTCTTCATCTGCTGGACCATAAAAAAATTAGGTTATTTAATATGGTGTTTGATAGCGCAATGTACAGAAATGGCACACGGGCTTCATTTAAAGCTGTTTGTGTTGTACGAAATAGTTCATAGTTGTCTTTAAGTCCAATCGGGTGATAGCGCAATGTACAGAAATGGCACACGGGCTTCATTTAAAGCAGTTTGTGTTGTACGAAATAGTTCATAGTTGTCTTTAAGTCCAATCGGGTCAGTTCTGACCCTATGCACAACAGAAGAAGCACTGCCAACTCTTCACCATTCTCACAATGGCTTGTATGGCCACTGCATCAATCCATCTTGTCCACATTGTTCTTTTGTGATGTCCTTCAACTTTACCAAGCATGAGTTCCTTCTCCAGGGACTAGTTCGCCCTGACAACATGCCCAAAGTATGTAAGACAAACTCTTGCCATCCTTGCCTCTAAAAAGCACCATGGCCGTACTCCTTTTGGCAGTCTATGGAATTTTCTTTTTTTATTTAACATTTTATTAGGGGTTCATATAACTTTTATCACAATCCATACATATATCAATTGTGTAAAGCACACCTGTACATTCTTTGCCCTCATCATTTTCAAAGCGTTTGCTCTCCACTTAAGCCCTTTGCATCAGGTCCTCTTTTTTTCCCCTCCCTCCCTTCTCCCCCTCCCTCATGAGCCCTTGAGAATTTATAAATTATTATTTTGCTATATCTTGCCCCGTCCGACGTCTCCCTTCACCCTCTTTTCTGTTGTCCGTCCCCCAGGGAGGAGGTCACATGTAGATCATTGTAATTGATTCCCTCTTTCCAACCCACTCACCCTCTACCCTCCCAGTCTCGCCACTCACAACCCTGGTCCTGAAGGTACCATCCACCCTGGTCTTCCTGTGCCTCCAGCTCCTATCTGCACCAGTGTAAATCCTCTGCTCTATCCAGACTTGCAAGGTAGAATTTGGATCATGATAGTGGGGGGAGGGGGGAGGAAGCATTTAGGAACTGGAGGAAAGCTGTATTCTTCATCGGTGGTACATCACACTCTGACTGACTCATCTCCTCCCCTAGACCCCTCTGCAAGGGGATTTCCAGTGGTCGACACATGGGCTTTGGGTCTCCACTCTGCACTTCCTCCTTCATTCACTATGGAACGATTTTTTTTTTCTGATGATGCCTTATACCTGATCCCTTCGACACCTCTTGATTGCTCAGGCTGGTGTACTTCTTCCATGTGGACTTTTTTGCTTCTGAGCTAGATGGCCACTTGTTCGCCTTCAAGCCTTTAAGACCCCAAATGCTATCTCTTTTGATAGCCAGACACCATCAGCTTTCTTTGCCACATTTGCTTGTTCACCCGCTCAGTCTATGGTATTTTCAATAGGGTTCTTCAGAACTACAATTCAAATACTTCAATTCTTCTTCAATCTTCTTTCTTCAATGTCCAACTTTCACATGCATATGAGACCATTGAAAATACTCTAGCTTAAGTCAGGTACACCTTCATCCACAAAGTAAAAGACCCTTGCTTTTCAACACTTTGAAGAGGTCTTGTGCAACAGAGTTACCTAACACAATACATCTTTATCTTTTGACTGTTGCTTCCAGAGCTTTGATTGTGGATCTATGTAAGAAGAAATCCTTGACAACTTCAATCTTTTGTCCATTTATCATGATATTACCTAGTGCTCCAGCTCTGAGAATTTTTTTCTTTTCATTACACTGAGTTGTAATCCAAACTGAAGGCTTCAATCCTTGAGTTTCATTAGTAACTGCTCCAAGTCCTTCTCACTTTCAGCAAGCAAGGCTGTATCATCTGCATATTGTAGGTTGTTAATTAGCCTTCCTCCACTCTGATGTCACAAGATATTTTGGTCAAATTATACTTCACATGGTGTCCTTTGGTCCAAATATATACTTGAACAGCACAAATCACACAAACTTGGAATTTTCCTTAAGTAGGTCTTCACAATTATTAGGAACTAATGACTAGGCAGTTCCACTTTCTACCGTAAAATTGGGCTGTAAATAAGAGTTATTGTGCAATAGGTAAGGGGCCCCAATGGAATGGTGGATTGTGTGATTGATGGCTCATTACTACTGGATCCCACCAGCCACTCTGCAGGAGAAAGATGAGGCTTTTTGCTCTTGTAAGGATTTACAGCTTCAGAAATCCACAGAAACCCCTTTCTGCCCCAAAGGGCCACTCTGAGTCATAATCAATATACTAGTAGTGATTTTTGTACAATATATAGAGATTCAAATGTTCGGAAACCCAAAATAGGTCTGTCAGGGTTCAATTTCCTTTATTAAAATTAAAATGTTCCATTCTTTTTAAAAGATGGCACAACATCTTTACCTATGCACAGAAATTCTTAATAAAAGCACATCTAATTTTTCTTATAAATGAGCTTGGAATCAACCTCTGAAACATTTAGTATGAATTATACATTGTCTTCAATATATTAAATGCATTCTGAAATGTTTAGTGCATGATTTGAAGAATAAAAATTTGTATCTTCAAAATATTGCTGAAATTCCTATGAAATTTTACATTTTTGACACTTTCTGTATGTGTGCCTTTTTAATTTTCTTATTTATTTTCAACTTTTTTCAGGTTGTGTTCTGGCTTTGCGGTACCCAACTTGTAGTCTGTGTCTTGCAGTTTCCCATACTAAAAAGAAAAATCAGCTTCCATATAATCGATTCTTACTCATAGGGGCCCTATAGGACAAAAACGAACCGCACACTTTAGGTTTCCAAACTCTTAAATATTTTAAAGGCTGCAGAGTGACTGGGTTCAAACCACTGATTGACAGCTCAAGCAGTAATGCATTAGCCACCAGGTTTCATACAAAACCTCCCTTGGAAGTCCCTTAATACCAAATTCTTTAAAAATTATCTCTTATAGTTGTGTTCTTATCTTGAAATTTACAGGTCTGAGTATTTCTCATATTTAAAACTAGGATAACAAATTAACCAATTAGTGTAATAATAGCTGAACAGAAAATGAAATACTTTACCGAAGAAACTAGAAGTGATGGGGTATACCCAATGCAATTTTCTGAATCAGTGCTTCCCAAAGCTCAGCAATGGGCCAAACTTGCAGGGAGATTGTGTTTTTTTTCTCTGTAACTGGCATAAATATGGATATCTTCCAGTTGCTTGACCAGGTACCTGTATTCCTAAATTCTTGACATAGGTATATTGGAGTTTCTATTTGGTAAATATTCCATTCATTTGTTGATACAGCTCAATGTACTTAAATGATTTTGATAGTATTAAAATGATTTCTATAATACCCTTTATTAAGTCCACTTATTGATCTCAATAATTTAGGATCATTGTTTCTTTTTGTTTTGTTTTTGGTCAATATCTTCTGTGTATTGCATGGAATTCTACAAGAATTGTATAGCTTCTCTAAATTCCATGTAGGACTATCCAGCTGGAAAAACAGGGTAGCTTTTCATTGTGCCTACCAGTTCTTTTGTTAATTTATTCAGTAATTTTATATTCCACTTCTAAGCACCAGGGCAATATACCCCACAAATTTAAAAGTTCCACCTTGTGGAGACTTGGTAAGTCACGTCCTTTGCTATCACTGTATATAAACCGGATGGAAAGTTGAATGAAATGAAGAATGTCTTTCTTTTTCAATGCAGGGGGCCCAATTGCTCATACTTCACCTAAGAAAGCACAGGGCATTAAGAATGCGAGTCAATCAGCTTTTTTCTTTTGTTTATAAATGTGGATCAAATGGAGAAGTAGTAGTCTTGGTAAATATAGATAAAGAACACAGAGAGCTTAGAAGAAGGGTTCTTTAAAATCTAGTGTGTTTTCATTTCAAGTTAGACTTGAAATATCCTCTAATGAAGTATGAGCCAATCTCTCTAACACTTAAAATAAATCATAAAATAAAATGTTCAGTTTTCATGCAGGGAACAATATGTAGATCTAGGTTTGTTTGTTTGTTCCCTTTAGTTGTGGCTTGATATCTTTACTATATGTTTGCCATCTGTCTTTTCTTTCTGCTTCACTCAGAAACGTTGATTCAGTGGGAGCAAAATGTCATTTCTGCACAACAAAGCTTCACATGGGTTTTTCCCCCAAAACTCATCAGGTTGACAAGTGCTATAAAAAATTAATTTATCATCTATTATACAGTCTTTCTCATTCTCTGCATAACAAAAGACTGATATGAAGGAGTTAGGAGTTGAATAATAGACCCACACTCAATGCCCTTAACAGCGTACTCTGGAATATGACTATGTGGTTGGAAGTAACATTTCACTCTTGCAAATTATGACTGGTGAAGAGGCAGCATTTTACTCTTAGGGCAATTAAGCCAGCAGAATAATTCTCCAGTGACATTTTGTACTTGAATGACGTCTATACTATCCTTTACTGAATCTACTGATTGATAAAAGTTCTGGAACAACATTTCATGGTGTGAAATCTTTTCATCTTAAAATTTAAAACATGGTTCCATGCACATGTAGAATGGGGCTGATACAGCTGCTGTGAAGACTGCCTCCACGGTAGATTCTAGCAGGTATTTCCAGCTGCAAGTAATTGAAGATGAAAAGAACTTATTTTGACATAAATTTTTTCCTTTATATTTCTTTTTTAAAAACATTTTATTAGGGGCTCATACAACTCTTATCACAATCCATACATATACATACATCAATTGTATAAAGCACATCTGTACATTCTTTGCCCTAATCATTTTCAAAGCATTTGCTCTCCACTTAAGCCCTTTGCATCAGGTCCTCTTTTTTCCCCCCTCCTTCCCCGCTCCCCTCTCCCTCATGAGCCCTTGATAATTTATAGATTGTTATTTTGTCCTATCTTGCCCTATCCGGAGACTCCCTTTCCCGCCTTCTCTGCCGTCCCTCTCCCAGGGAGGAGGTCACTTGTGGATCCTTGTAATCAGTTCCCCCTTTCCAACCTACTCACCCTCTACTCTCCCAATATCGCCCCTCGCACTCCTGGTCCTGAAGACTGGAGGCACAGGGAAACCAGGGTGGATGATACCTTCAGGACATAACTTTTAAGTAAATAAATATTTAAGGAAAATATTTGTGAAGTTTTTAAAATTTAAGTTTGTGTTTTTTCGTCCCAGGACCCCTGATGGTACAGTGGCTAAAACACTTGGTCAGTGGTTTGACTCCACCAGCTGCTCTGTGGAGCATATAGTGGTCTACTGTCATAAGATTTACAGTGTTGGAAACTCTGGGGGTCAGGTCTACTCTCTCCATGGCACAAAGAAAAAACCACAACACATTTTCGAAGTAGTTCAAATGGTCATGTTTTGACCTTTAAGCAATTGCCAATTTTATAAATTGACATTTATAAAATGCTTAATGCTTCAAATTTTATTTATATCTATAAAATTAGATATAATGTATATCAAATTTTATTTGATATACCATAAATTACATCTAATTTGATTTAAAAAAACCTATAAATGAAGCTATTATTTTCATTTTACAAAAGAAAGATGACATTTAGAAAAGCTATTTGTCAAAGACCAAATAGTGGGAATTCAAATTTAAATCTGTAGATCATCCCATCCTTCTTCTTTAAATATTTTGTCACAATATATAGGACTTATAATACATTTATTATGTATTGTAAATTGTGATCATTAGCTTTAATATATGAGACCATCATTGTATAATATTTTTAAATTCTACCCTACCCTAGTGGGGTAGTGAATCGACATTAGGCTACTAAGCTCAAGGTGAGCAGTTTGAAACTCTTTCAATGGAAGAAAGACAATGCTTTCTACTCCCATAGAAACGACACAACAGGGAACCCAGAGGGCCGTTTCTACTCTGTCCTTTAGAGTCACTATGAGTTGAAATATATGCGATGGCAGTGAGTTTCGGTTGCTTTTGCTCTGACCAGCTCTTTAGTCATGAACATGCAGCGCGCTTCTGTGTCAGGTGCTCTTCTACGTATTTTGCACATGGTCACGCGGTGCTTTGGGCAACTGTAGGAGGTAGGTGTACCTCCATTCATTTAACAAACTAGCTAAACTTCAGAGATCAGATAAGTGTGTGACATTCAGTGTTACGTGGAAATGAAGCGTACTTTGGGTGATGTTTCAGACCACCCATTTCTCAGATATTTTTCTAAAAGAAATCTGCTCATATACATAATTACAACACATGGTAACGGATGTACTCATCACGATGAAGAGTTCAAACTCAAAACAAACAAGCAAGCAAACCAAATTCACTGCTATCAAGTCCATTCTGGCTCACAGTGACCCCATAGGACAGGAGAGAACTGCCTGTGCGACGTTCCAAGACTTGTTCCAGGACTTAACTGCTTTAGAGCTGTAGAAAGTCACATATTTCCCCCTTGGAGCAGCTTGGGAATTCGAACAGCTCACCTTGTGGTTCGCAGCCCAACACTAACCCATTCCACCACCAGGGCTGCTGTGTGGTGTCCATAACTGGATTATCCCCGACAAAGAAAAAGGAGGCACAATTGGATCAACTTGATTATGTGACTGGAGGGCCTCCAATACCTACTTCCCCTTCTTCCTGTGCTGGGTCAGCGTTTTGTTCAGGGAGCTGCCTCTCTGACTCAGCTCACACCCTGGAATCTCGGCACTCAGGATTTGGGAGCCTGGTCTTCTTTAGGGCAGTCACTAAGATGTAGGGTTTCTTGGGTTGGTATTGGGATCCTGGGGGGGGGGAGGGGCACATCAAGCGCCAAGGAGGCAGAGACTTCAGGCCCACTTCCATTGATTATGAGATACCATGAAATTGAATGTATTTCTTTCAAATACCTCTTCCTTTTCTCTCTCTTCTAACTTCCCAATGCCCAGTAACTTTGAGTTAAAGGACGCAGGCTACAGAGAAGCTGGAACCCAGACTGGCACCCCCTGACATGGCTTCCTGTATATTGGCCTGGAGGACACAAGGATGAACACCTGCAGGCAGGTGAGAGCAGAGGGTGCATGACAGGGTGGCTCAATTTCCAGATGGCCGCCTGGAAACCTTCCTGCAGGGAAAGGACACTCGACCTATATTGCTATCATTAATGCATAAAAGAATTACATGGTAGACGTTTTACTACTAACATAGTGGGAAATAAGAGAGAGAGTCAAGAAAAGAGGAGTACATATATTATTATTTCCATCGAAATATTCTGATGAGGACATCACAGCACAAATAACTTGTTACATGCTGACATATCATGGATTCCTTTAGAAGCAAAGCCTGAGATGGAGGCTTGTGTGCAGGTAGTTGATAAAGGAAACAATCATAAGAAACCAAGGTAAGGAATAAGGGGAATTAAATAAGAAGGAAAAGCTGAATATAATAAGCATTACTGAATTGGATACTGTGATGTAGGTTTTAAGCTGAAGAAAAAATTAAAACAGATCCACCGGAGCAAATACAAACTTGCATATGCCCCATCACAATTTCAAGAACATCGCAAGAATAGACTTGAGACATCTATCACTAATCATAGAAGACCCAAAGAGCTGTGAAATGACATCAAGAACATCACACATGCAGAAAGCCAAAGGTCATTAAAATGAGAGGAAAGAAAAACTCAAAGCAGATGTCAGAAGAGACTCTTAAACTTGTTCTTGATTGCAGAAGAGATGAAGCAAATGTACACAATGTTTAATGAAAAGATCTGAACAAAAAATATCAAAGGGCAACTTGTGAAGACAAAGTAAAGCATTGCAATGAAATGTGTGAAGACCTGGAGACGGAAGAAAATGCTCAGCATATATCTGGTAGCAATAATTGAGGGAGAAAAAAAATGTTTGCTTGAGAAGGAAAGATACTGAGGGGAAAATATTGAGCAATGCACCAAACATCAAAAGAAGATCAAAGAAATGTACAGTCAATGGACAAAAAGAACTGGTCGATATTCAACCATTTCAAGAGGGAATATAGCATCAGTACCTGATGGTACTGAAGGAAGAAATCCAAGCTGCGCTTAGTTTTTCACTGAGATTTTTGTTTTGTTTCTTCACAAAACCTAAACAAGCACTACCATCAAGTCAACTCGAACTTATAAGGACACTAGAGCGCAGGATAGAACTGTCTTATGAGTTTGCAAAGATTGTAACTCTTTGTAGAGTAGAAAGCCACATTTTGCCCCTGTGAAGCAGCGGGTGGATTCAAACCGCTGACCCTGTGGCTATCACACTAACATGTGACCCACTATGCCGCCAGGGCTCCAGGAATTGACAAAATACTAATTGAAATGTTTTCATTCACTGAGGAAACCCTGGGAGTGAGTGCTCATTCACCTCTGCTTAGAAAATTGGAAGAAATTTACCTGGCAACTGACAGGGCGGGATGTGGATTAAGGATATCATTATTGACGTCAGATGCACTTTGGTGGAAAGCAGAGCACCAGTTAGACATTTAGTTTTTATTGAATATGCAAATACATTTGACTGTGTGGATGATACCAAACTGTATAGGATTCCGAAGAATGGGAATTCCAAAGCTCCTAATTATACTAATGCAAAACCGTACCTGGATCAAGAATCAAAGAATAATCATTAGAACAGAACCGAGGAATACTGCTTGGTTTCAAAGGAGGAAAAATGTGCTCCAGGGAAGCATTCTTTCACCATACTAATGGACTCAGTATGCCAAGAAAACAACTGAGATGCTGGACTGTATGCTGAACAATGTAGCATCAGAAGAAGAGGGAAGCTTACTATCAACTTTCCATATGCAGATGACACAGTCTTGCTTGCTGAAAGCGAAAAGGATTTGACACGTTTGTTGATGAAGATCAAAGATTTTGTAGCCTTAAATATGAATTAGAATCCAATGTAAATAACACCCGAATACCCACAGCTGGACCAATAGGTAACATTGTAATGGAGAAAAGATCAAAGTTGTCAAGGATATCATGTGGCTTGGATTCACAATTAATGCTCCTGGAAGCAGCAGGAGTCAAGAGATCAAAGGATATATTGCGGTGGGAAAGTGCTGCCTAATACCCCTTTAAAGTGTTGAAAAGCGAAGATATCACTTTGAAGACTGAGGTGTGCTTGACCAAACCATGATGGACTCAGTCACCTAGGTGCATGTGACACTGAATAAGGGAGATGACGGAAGATTTGATACATTTGCATAATGGTGCTAGTGAAGACTAGTAAAAGTACATGAACTACCCTAAGAACAAACAACCCTGTCTTTTAGGAAGTACAGCCGGAATTCTCCACAGGGGCAAGCATGGCTATACTTCATCTCATGTACTTTGAGCATTTAATCAGAAGAGACTAGTCTCTGGAAAGCAGCATCGTTCTTGGTAAAGTAGAAGAGAATTGAAACGAGAAAGACCTTCGGAGAAATGGATTGACACAGTGGCTGCAACGATGGGCTCAAACACGACAATTGTGAGGTTGTCACATGAGTGGGAGGGTTTCCTTTTGTTATGCGTAAGGTTGGAACCAACTGGGTGTAACCTAACAAAAACAACCATGAGCTATAGAGTATAGGCTCTACTAGGACCCTCTGAGTACATATGTCTGATAAAATATAGAAAGACTTATTCATCAAACCCATTCTCCTATTTCTTGGGATTTGTCCCTTTTGGTGTCATTTGCTCTTACTGATGTGGTGATCATATAGGAACGGCAAGTAACATTTTCAGGGCAGGCATAATTGCATAGCATACTTGATTTTTGTCACCAGGAGTATGAAGCAAGCTGAATTTTGCTCAATTACTCGCCATAATGATGGCTCGGATAAAATAATGTGAGATCCTAAAATAGTATCCATAACTTTCATTCTTGCTGTACTTGCGTCTATTCACACATATATTAGGTCCAACAGAGAAACTTGAATAATACAGAGTGGTTAAAAAATAAACTATTGCTTTAACTTGTTTTTAAATCATATATATACCCATTCTTTCCACTCCAATTTTCCTTCCTTCTCTGGAATCACTTCACTTAGGCTAACTTGTTTGCTAGACAGGTTGAGCCACATCTTTAAAAAAGAGCTTTGATCTACTAATAATCTTGCATATATTCAATTGCTTTATTGTAATTAAAAAGGCATAGAAGCATAAAGAAATGCCCTTGTGGATTCCAAACTAACTCCTCCCTGCCACCATCGGCAACAGCATCCTAAGATCCTTATGTTTTCTGTTGATAAGAGTTGATTAACTCTCAGCATAGTCACTTTAAAAAACAACCAAACAAAAGCTTTGTTTTAGCTTTCTCTTCTCCTAGCCCAAAGGACCCAGATCCAGTGGTTGTAGTTGACTGAGCCCTGGCACTTTCTGGGTAATGTAGACTAGAGTAGCATGTAGAAGCCATGCAGTTCCTACTTTTCCAGGAGATGAATCTGTTGGTCTTGAGGCATAACATGCTAATGAATCAAGTATTTTGTAATGCTAGAAATGGAAGTTACCCACAGCAAAGGAAGTACAGATCTCTAAATATCAAATGAGCCCCGGTGGAACTATGGCTTGCTATTAGGCTGCTGCTAGTCATGATGTTGAAAATAAAAAGTCCATAGCTGTGTGGAAAAGATAGCACATTAATTCCAGCAAAAATGAATCGCCGCCGAAGAGGAAGCTGTTTTTGTTAAGTGCTGTCCAATACATTCAAACTCATAGAAACACTAAATACCAAAGAAAAAAACACTACTTGGTCCTGTGTCATCTTAATAATCATCGCAAAATTTGAGCCCATGGTTGTGTTAGGTAGCAGGGTAGGGGGTTGTTTCTCTTTATGCCTAGGGGTCCCCAATGCATGCTAAGAGACCTGAACCATGGGCTTAATTCAGCCAATCGGGTTAATCAGTACTATTGACCACACCTCCCAGTGTAAAGTTTAAGGGCCAGAACCTGGGAACCACCGCCCTCTTTTCCCGCTGCTCCTCCACCTTGTATTAGGGCATTCCATGGTCTCTCTCTGGCCTCAGGGCACCATGTGTGGGGTGTGCAGTCCCGTCAGGGTGCCTATGTTCAGTTTCTGTAACGCCTGAAACGTCTCCTGCCCTTTATAAAAACCCACTTGGATCACGAACCAGGCTTCTGTGTGAATTCTTTCTCATGGGAAGCCAAGAACTGGGTGGGTATTTCCCACCTGAGAAATCTAACAGTTGCAGTCATTTGTCAATCTATCTCATTTAAGGTCATTTTCCCCCCACCCCAAGTCATTTCTTTCTTTTTGCTTCTTTTTTTATGAAAAAACAAATTTTGTTAATTTGAAAAATACTTGGAACTAACTTAGAGCGAGAGGAAAAAAAGAACAAACCTTCTGTGGGAAAAGGCACTTTTAAAGAAGAAAGGCATGGATGGAATTACTGCCTTAGCCTCAGGGGGCCACAGCAAACCTAATTGGTTCAAAGTCTCCAGAAGATATTGGGGAAGTAAAACTGGAGGAAGGAGAGTGAGAATTTACTGACAGAGAGGGCCCCAAAGGGGACCCCAAGAAGAACTGGAGGGTGGGAGTGGTCTGGATGGAGGAAGGGGCCCCCACTGGTAGCCTTCGGGTAAGGTCATGGAGGGCCCTTGTATCCATTCATGAGAAGGCATCAGTGGAGGAAGTCTTCACATGCCATGCAGAGGAATAGGAAATCGGTGACTCATGGGCAAGCAACCCCAATGGAGGCCTTCTTGGGGCCATGCCCATTGGAAGAGATCAAGCATGAGGCATTCTGGGCAGGGATGGGGGTGTTGGCTGTCCCTCACAGCTTGGGGGCCTTGTATGGGCATGTCCTAAGCCACGAGGGTTAAAGGGGACCAGCTGCATCTGAGTCATCCCTGGATGGGGCATCCCACCTGGTGGGAATGGATGGGATGAGAATGCCCAAGTCCAGGATGTCCTGGGATTCTTCCTGCTTTGAGGCCATGCCCTGCATTCCAGGAGTGCATGGCTGAGGGAATGACTGGGCATATACTCAGTGCAAGGGCTCAAGGAGATGACACTGGGGGTGGAAAGGAACCAGGAGGAGCCATGCTTGGTGGAGGGAGCCCAGACCCCAATGATAATGTCACAAGATTGGGGAAAGAGTGAAGGGGGCGGGGGAAGGTGGGGTGCATCTGCAAATAACAGATACAGTGATAGGCCAGTTACATAGGTACTATGCATTCCAGGACTCAATCACTGCATCCAAAGTATCAAGTGAAACAAAATTAATGAAGGCATAACCCTTGGAGTTGCCTGTGTCAAGGTCTCACACATACTGGGGATTTGAAATAGGACCCCAAAGACATTCCAAGTATCGGAAAGCAGCTTCTTTTCAATCTCTGGGTCCATTTTCCTGATAAAAAATGTTGTCCCCTACATCCAAGTTTTTGTTGGAAGTTGATGACTTGTTCACCTGGACGGGTTTCCCACATAGTTTGATCATGCTCATGATTTTAATGCCATTCTCAGCGTCTTCCTCACAGAAGAATTCCATGAAGTTATAGCCTAGGTGCTAGCCGGTGACCATATCCTTGGCTATGTGATTGTTGATTGCTGACTCTGTCTGGCGAAACAGCTCCCTTAACTCTGGTTCACTCACCTCAGCCAGGCCCCTCATTTACACCTTAGCATCCTGACAACAGAATCCCCCTCCTCCAACTTTCAAATGTACCCCTTCTCCAGCCTCTGATCAGCTGGATATGCCATTCATAATTGTATGTGCTGGAAAATGGCATGGAAAGACTCCATCTTCCATAATTTGGACATATCATCAAGAGGAACCCACCCCTGGAAAAGGACATCACGTTTTGTAAAGTAAGGGTCAGTGAAATGAGGAACACTCTCAATGAGGGCTGTGAACACCATGGCTACAACAACATGCTTGAGAACTGCGACAATCCCGAGGCCATCACAGAATGGTTGCTGTGAGGTGGGAGCAACTTAATGGCACCTAACAAGAATAGCAAAAATATGAGTATTATGCTTTTCGTTTCATTCTCTATGACTCTCACTCGTACTTCATATCTATAATTTTATCTCAGCTTGGGGGTGCGGGGATTAGCAAGCAATTTGTTATTTACACAATCTGCTATTTTTTTCACTTGAAAATTTTAAATAATTATATTTATCTTATCACTTGCTGGCTCTCCTTCTCTCAGTTTATGTTTCCTTTCTTAGGTTTTGTTCATTTCAGATATACTCAATATATAGTTTCTTAAATTTTTTGTCAACTATTTTCTGAAGTGTTTTGGAGACCTTTAACCTACTCTTTCGGATCTACTAATCATTCTATTCAAAATATGATTACCCAGAACATACAGAAAGTTGCATACATTAATATAATGAAGATAACCACTGCCATAGAAAATGAACGTGATCAGAAGATTTAAAATTGTGAAAGGAATAAAAGTTTAATGGATAAGAAAATAGACTTAGTTCCAGAAGTAAGTAGAAATTTAGATTAAAATATTCAGGAGCTATCATTTTATGCAAAATATCAACATATTACCTGAACACTCTTGGTGAAGGGGTATTCTCACACATTTTTGTGGCACCAGCCCCACGGTCCAACATCCTGCTGAGGGAAGTGTTTCATTTAAGAAGACAATGAAGATGGAAAGGGGTGCAGGGGAAGGGAAAACAGCCTCGAGTTTATTCAGCAAAGGGTTTTTATAGCTCTTGCAGCACATAATTCTTTGGTTAATCATATACATCAAACAAGTGGGCAATGCACTGATTGTGAATATGACAAAACTTCAAAGGGAATATTTCAAAAGGAGTGCAAGACATCTAAGAAACAAAAGGAGCAAACTTTCTTAAAGATATGAATACATTATCTGTGTGTGACAGGAGTCAAGCATCTCCAGAAAGCACTTTGTCTGTGCATTTATGGGAAGGAGATGTGCTGTGGAGAAATGTCCTTCCTGAAATATGGTGTTATCTCAGGCTATGGAGGTGTGCCTCTCACTTGGGATGGACCAGTGCAGGACACACTTGCCCTTCTTCTAGGTCCTGAGTTTCACATGCATTGTAGGGGGAGTGTGATAATACATTGTTCCAGAAAGAATGTTGGCAACTAGAGGCTGGCTTTCTACTCCTGTGAAGAGTTACAGTCTTGGAAACCCACAGGGAAGTTCTACCCTGTCCTATAGGGAGGCGATGAGTGTGCATAGACTCAATGGCAGTGAGTTTGGGATATTTGTGAGTGAAACCATAAATGTTTATATTATGTTTTTGTTGGGTGTCCTTCAGTTGGATCTGACTCATACTGATCCTATTTACGGTAAAACAAAACACCTCCCGTTCCTGCACCATCCTCAGAATTGTTCTCACCTTGGAGCCATTGTTGCAGCCACTATTTGAATCCATCCTCTCAAGGCCTTCCTCTGTTTCTCTGCCCCTCTACTCTGCCACGAAGTTGTCCTTCCCACAGCCTGGTCTCTGCTGACAACATACCCCAGGTATGTGATACAAAGTCTCATTTTTGCCTCTATAGGGCATTCTGGTTGAGGTGTTTTCAAGACAGATTTGTTTGTTCTTATGTCAGCCCAGAGTAGTTTTAATACTTTTTGCCAACACCCTCCTTCAAATGCATTGATTCGTCTTGGATCTTCCTGATTATATTTCCAATTTTCACATTTATATGAGGAATTTGAAAATATCACGGCTTGGGACAGGTACACTTAGTTCCCAAAGTACCTTCTTTGTTTTTCCACACTCTGAAGAGGTTTTGTGCCGCAGATTGACCCAGTGTGATCGAACCTTTGATCTTTTGACTGCTGTTTCCATGAGCATTGATGGTGGATCAAGAAAGAGGAAATCCTTGGTGGCTTTGATCCTTGCTCAATTTATCGGTCATGCTACCTATTGTTCCACTTGTGAGGATTGTGGGTTTCTTTTCATTGACTTGCTGTCCATATGGAAGGCTACAGTCCTTAATCTTCAACAAGTTCTTCCATCCCCCTTGTTTTCAGCAAGCTAGGTTGTGTCATCTGCATATCACGGGTTGTTAATAAGCCTTCTCTCAATCCTGATGCTGCATTCTTCTTCAGCTTTCTAATTATTTATAATGCAATTTTCTGATGATTTGCTCAGTATACAGATCAAATAAGAATGCTGAGAGGATAAAACCATGACACATACCTTTCCTGATTGTCAACCAGGTACTATTGTCCCGAGCGGCACCCTCAGTAATTACTTAATGCTCTTTGACATTTCTGAGTACTCGGTTTATAGACTGCAGACACACATCAAACAATCTAATAATCCTAATGTTAACTCAAACGATAATATTATTTCAAACAAATATCAGGTACAGGGGCAACACACTACATTATTATTTCAGCATCACAGTCCCAAAGAGCATTGCCTGCATTGGTGTACTCATCCAGGTAGAGTTGGAGGGAGCAGGAGTTGATGTCTCCTTGGTTCCCAGCTTCCCAAAAAGTCAGTGTCTCTACCCGGGTTTATACAGGCAGTTCCGCTGGCTCCTTGACGTCATTCTGGAAATTCTGTGGTGTCCAGTCAAGTCTTGTTATGGTCCCCAAGACTTTCTGGAGTGGCACTTTTGAACATCTGTTGATTCTTGGTAGTGGTCCAACATTTGAGCTGGGCCTAAATATCATACTTTCATTTCTTTTCAAAAATGGAGTCTCTTGTGTTTACATCTTGTGAGGTAGTTCAACATCTTGCAAGGTAATTCTCAATGCTCTCATCAAGCATTCCCTGGTTCTGTTTGCATGGATTCTTCAAGCGCATAAGGAGGAGTTCTGGAATTAATAAGGCTCTCCATAGTGTGTTATGATCCACACAGTTTATTAGTATGAGGGGGTCCCTCCAAATACCAGAAAGCTCCCAGCGGAGCTTTCGTGGAGCCAATTCTTCCCACTGAGTGGGCATTCTTCCCACAGGTAGAGCACCCAGAAGCATGGCCAGGTAGGTTCTCCAGAGTCACAGTGCAGTTTTTAGTACAAGGGTTTGTTCAAACCCTGTTTTTTATGATGGTTGATTTAAGAGAACAGCGTGAGACTGTGAAATTTTGTTTCCTGCTTGGGGAAAATGCCATAGAAACTTGTGTGATGTTGAACCCAGCTTACAAGGACAGGACTATGGGAAAATCTCAAGTGTTTCAAAAAAGGTGAAATGTCCTTTGGTGACAAACCTTGTTCTGGACATCCACCAACTTCCTGAGTGGACATAAATGCCAAAATCTGTGCACTTGTGCTTGAAGACTGACGACTGATCATTGAGCAGACAGGGCAGTTACCTGGACTACCTTGGAGTCCGGTTTGGTGAATTATAACGGACGATTTGGGAAAGAGGAGGACTGTTGCAAGATTTGTGCCTTGGGCTCTGACTGACCAGGAAATGAGCAGAGAGTAGAAACATGCTGTACTCTGAAAGAACAGCTTGGTAGCCACCCAGAATTATTTGTCCAAGGTCAGTTCCGGTAATGAGAAATGGTGCCGTTTTATGACCCCACAACCAAATATCAGTCAAGCAAGTGGAAGACGCCAAGGTCACCTCGCCCAACAAACCTAATCAAGTGAAGTCAAAGATCAAGACGATGGTCGTTTGATTTTTTTGTTGTGAGGGGGGATCGTATAGTGCATTTGGAGTTCATTCCAGCAGGTCAGACTGTGAATCAAATTTTCTACTTAAAGGTTCTACAAAGTTTGTATGACAGTTTATGACCCAAAAGGCCTGATTTGGGGCAGACAGGGGACTGGTTTTGCCACCACGATAATGCACCTGCTCATGCGGTCATCTCAGGACTCCAGTTTCTGGCAAAAACCCTCGCTCCATGCAACTTCTTTTTGTTTCTGAGAATGCAGAGGGACAGGAAAGGACAGTGATTTGACAATGTTGAAGAGGTGAAGGAAAAAATGAGGGAGGTGCTGCCGGGCATCCGAACAGAGGAGTTTGAAAAATATTTGTAAGAGTGGAATTGCAAATTTGACAAATGATTTAAGTGTAATGGAGAGTACTTTGAAGGTGATAAGGTTGTATTTTAAAAAAAATTAAATACATGACTTTGAAAAAAATCTGCTTTGCGGGGATACCCCCTCATCTAGTCAATGAAGCATAAGTAAACATCTTTTTCATATTCTCTGCTTTGAACCAAGACCCATCTGACATGAGCAATAGCATCCTTTGTTCCACGTCCTCTTCTGAATCCGGCTTGAACCTCTGACGGCTCCCTGTCAATGTACTGCTGCCACTGTGGTTGAGTGATCTTCAGCAAAATTTTACTCGCATGATATTAATGACATTGTCCTTTAATTTGCCATTATTTTAGGGCACCTTCTTTGGAATGGGTAAAACAATGGATCTCTTCCCATCAGTTAGCAGCGTAGCTTCCTTCCCAAGTTCCTGGCAGGGAGTGCTTGCAGTGCTTCATCAAATTGCTGGAGCATTTTAATTGGTATTTCATCAATCCTTGACGTCTTATTATTGGCTATTCAGTGCAGCTTGAATTTCTTTTTTCAACACCATTACACATGCTCATATACTACCTTCTGAAATGGTGGAATGTCCACTAGTTCTTTTTGGTACAGTGAGTGTATTCTTTCCATCTTCTTTGGATGTTGTCTGCATTATTCAAAATTTTGTCCATAGAATATTTTGATATTGCAACTCAAGGGTTGAATTTGTTTTCAGATCTTTCTGCTTTTTTCACTTTTGATTTTGTAACTCTCGTTTTTGTACGTTTCATTATGTTACTTTGTCTTCTTATGCTTCCCTCTGAAATGTTCTATTAACCTCTTAAATTTCATCCTTTCTTCCATTTACTTTTGATATTCCATGATTAAGAGAAAGTTTCAAAACTCTCCTGACAATCACTTTGATCTTTTCTTTCTTTTTTTATTTTATTGTCGTCTTTTTGGGTTTTTTTTTAATTGAAGGTCCTCGTTGGCCCAAACAAGTGGCTGTCTGTGACCATGGGGAGCAGCCGGCGAGGGGAGGGTCATCTTAATTTTCCACTTACACACAGTACCAAGTGAACAAGCACAGACTCGCTACTGCAGTTAGAGGTTGGCAGCCTGGAAAAGGAGGATGCGGAATGGGGAGTGCTTGTTAAAAAAAAAAATACAGCCCCCTTTCCCAACTGTGGTGCCTGTAGGGGGCGGGAGGGGGAGGATTTGAGAGAAACTTGGTCTGTTTCAACAGAGGTATCAAAGGTCAGAAGGCATTTGGGAAGGCCAGAGCCATATGGGCGGAGGCAGGAAGGTTGGTTCAGGGGGTGGGGAGCTGTTTGGCAATTGGGGTGAAGGGATTGCCCTCCCCCTGCTGGGGTCCCCCCAGCCTTTCCGGTCTGGCAGGGAGAGGGCAGCCAGCAGCCCCCGCAGGCAAGTCTGGGTGCCTGCAGCCCCCGCAGGCACGACAGGGTGGAGGGGGCTCATAAGGGCTTGCCCTCCAGGGAGATGATGGCGCTGACCCCCACCCCTGCCCCCTGGATTCTCAGCCAGGGTGCAGCGGTCCTTAATCTTTTCGGAGTCGTTTGCTTGTAATTCCTGATCCGCTTCAGCTTCTTGATGGCATCCTTGGAATTGGCGTAGATCATTTTGCTCTTCAGGGATGCACACTCGGGGGCCCCAGAAGATGAACACCGGGTCCTCCTTCTTGCTCTCCTTGGTCTCAAGTAGGTGGCGTCTTACAGAATAGCGTCAGTTCTTACCAGGCAGCATCTTGACAAAGGTGGCGTAGAGGTCGTCCACAGTTTGACCACATCCCTAACCAGGATCTCCCTCTCTCCTCCTCCAAGATGATGCGCTTCGTGTCCTCCCTCAGGCAGAAGAGCACGGCCTGCTTGCGCTTCTTGACCTCCTGTGTCGAGGATTTGCGCACCTTTATGTCATTGAACACCTTGATGACACCATCGGAGACAGCCACACCAGAGGCCACGTGTCCGGAAGCGAGAGGAGGAGTATGGCAAAGAGGGGCAGAGAAGAGGGGAGCCACTGCAGCTGCTGCCGGTAGCCGACTGAACCCATTTTTTCTTTCTTTCCTGTCGTTTTAAGGCCTTTTGCTTTCTTCGTGAATGGTCTTGACACCCCTGCACAGCTGATAAGGCCTTCTATTAGTGTTCAATGCAACAAATCTGTATATGAGATAGTCTCAAAATTCAACTTTGTGAAATTGTTTTCATTTTTTTCAACCTTCAACCTAAACTTACATAAGAATAACTGAGGGTCTTTTGCATAGCCAGTCATCGACTGGCTTCATTGTAGTTGCTTCTCCATTGAATTTTCCATGGATACAGTCAATTTGATTTCTGCCTATTCTGTCTGGAGAAATCTATGCATAATTTTTTATATTTTGTGTTGTTCAAAAGAGGTATTTGCTTTGAAAATATTGTCAGTCTTGCAAAATTGTATCATGCCATCTCCAGCTTCATTTCTACTAGTAAGATTGTATTTTCCCATGCCTTTCTCTTTGTTTCCAAATTTTGCATTTCAATCACCAATGATTATCAATGCAGCCTGATTGCATGTTTGATCAATTTCAGACTGAAGATGTTGATAGAATTCCTTTTCTCCATCACTAAGGTTAATGGCTGGTGCATAAATTTGAACAATAGTTGGATTGATTGGATTGTCTTCAATGAGGACAGACATAATCCTATCTCAGGCAGCATTGGACATCAAGATAGACCTTGAAATATCCTTTTTGATGGTGGGCACAAAGGCATTTCTCTTGCTTGTGTCATTTCTAGCATAGTAAATCCATGATTTTGTGACTCAAAATATCCATTACCAGTGCATTTCAGCTCACTCAATCCTAGGATCTCAATCTTCGCGAGGTCCATTCATTTTTGATGACTTCTAATTTTTGTAGAATTTGTCCATTTCAAGTTCCTATTGCTAGTAGATTTTTACAGTTGTTTCTTCTCATTTTGAGATGTGCCTCATCTTGCAAATAAATGAGGGTTCTGAAGCCTTTACTCCCACAGACTTTACTCCGTGTACATTATTATGGTCAACTCTACTTTTGGGGGGCAGTTCGATTCCAGCCATATTCCAAGTGCCTCTGGCCTGTGGAACTCATGTTCAGCTCTTATATCTGATAATGTCCTGCTGTTATTGATCGGGCTCTCAGCATCTGACAGTGTCGTGCTTCTGTCCATAAGGTTCTCAGTGACTGATTCCTCCAAAGTGGGCAGCTTTAGTCTCTTCTTAGTATGGAAGTTCTGCTGAGACCTGTTCACTCTGCTGGTATTTGAAATACCAGTGACATAGCGTCTAGCATCATATCAGTGCACAAGTCACCGCAGGTCTACAACCCGACAGACAGGTGGTGTTTTTTATGGCGAGTGCCCTTATTTGTTATACTATAGATATTTGAAAATTAAAATGCTTGAAGTGTTAGTATCCTAAAACTTTACAGTATAGTATTTTAATACACACTGGTCTATATCTAAATAATTTCTTCCCTAAGAAGGATACAGTTTAATAAGAAAAATTAAATAACTCTGATATCATTATTACTTACACTTAAAAATGGAAATTTCCCAGTCTTTAAAATGGATCAAGCTCTTCTCTGATATAAAATATATGGGCACTTAAAAGGATATAATTTGCTCTTAAATTTTATTGGGTCCCAATTCAATGACACAATGTCTGTGGATCAAGTATATCAAAAAGTGTGTATTTCTGATTCTGGTTATTTTATATACAGCTAAATAGAGAACCTTTTCAGTGACTGAACTATTTAATGGTATGATGTCTGGATTATGCCCTAATAAAATGGTTTGAAAAAGAAAATTTATATTTGTTGTACATCCTACTTATATTTATAAATAAACTCCTTGGTTATCTCCCCCCCCCCCCCGCTTCCCATGGAAAGGAAGCATATATCTTTTTACACACAAAGAATACCACTATATTTAATCCATATATTTATTGATTAAATGACCTTGACTGAATCATTCATGTTTATCATGAATGTATTGACCTAATCCATATTTAAAAATAAAATGTAAATCCTACTTAAGAAGGACAAAAACAAGGAACATAAATACTAACATCAAATTCAAAACTAAACACAGGTAATACTGTGAATATATATAATATGTATTATATAAATCTGTATTTATTTAATGGCACTGATTCTTAATCCAAAATCACATTCTGAAAAATAATTTCAAACTAGTCATATTTTTTAATTAGTCATATTTCGCTTTATCCAAGAGGAATCTAGTAGAATGACAATGACTGGCAAGTATGAAAACCAAGTTACTTTTGCTCAACTTTTCCCTGTTCATTGAAATTGGCTGGTCAGTTTGATTAACATCTTCTCCTTATAAATAAATGATTCTCCAGTGGTTAGCGATTGTTGCCAAATTGAAGTTCTGTAGGTTGAATCCACCCCTCACTCTGCAGGAGAAAGGTTTAGTAATCTGCTTACATAAAGATTACAGTTTTGAAAAACTTATGGGTCCGTCACCTGGGTTGCTATTAGTCAAATTTGACTTGATTGCATCTCTGACAGCAACAATTAAATTCTACGAAGGGACATCTAAGGATGAGTGAGTTCAAGAATTTGATTTATTTTAAAAGTTCCAGCTCATTGTACAGCACACAAGATAAACAACTTGGTCTAGAGATAAATGCATGTATCTAGTGCTCAGTAGAGTGATTCTGTATCTGCACACTTCTATATGAGCGAAACAGAGATGGAATGAGTGCTGAGGAATACCGATATGTAATTTGAGAGAAAAGAGGATACGCTCTGGGGAAGAGCTCTCAGAGGTCATAGGGATACCATCTGAATGTGGTTCAAGAAAGGCAAAATAAGGGTTTGGGAAAAGAGGCGACAATAATAATAATCATCTCACCAACACGACTAAAAGTATAAAAGCATATGTCCTTAGTCTTTTATTAAATATACAATAAGGATAATTTTATTGAATCCTCCCCTAAAACATCATTATGATGATCATTTTGCATGTAATGTGACTGTCGCTTCCAGAATTTAGCCATCTCACCCAAAGTCAGACAGGAAATCTTACTTCAAAACTTCCCTATTTACCTGCAGAATTGTAATTTCCCTCTTCTATAATAAAATCTTTTATTATTTAGGAACCTTTTATTTTAACTTATAAGACTGCAACTGGAAGGGACAAAAGCTGCATTTGGAAATGGGTGCACCATAGCTTCTAGTATGATGGTTTCCAGGACGTCAGTAAACAATAACATTTTTAAAAGGGCCCAGTTCTATGTTTCTGCCCCATCTTCCATGGTAGGGATGCATGCATAGAGCAGTGTAAATCCTCAGAGAGAAACAGAGGTCATAATCACATTAGAAGGTCTTGCTGAGCACTTGCCCTTTGTTATTTGATCCATCCCCTATAAGGGCTTCAGGCTCCTGGTGGTGCCATGGTTGCTACACAACAAAGTCAGTGGTTTGAAACCACCAGACATTCTGAAAAGGAAAGACAAGGCTTTCCAGTCCCATAGAAAGTGACAATTTAGAAACTCACAGGAGCAGTTCTGTTTGGTCACTCTGAGTCACAATGGACTCAATGGCAGTGATTTTTTTTTTAGATTACATCCTCATTTTCATAAATCCATCACTTACTGATGTGATTTAGACACTGAATGAAAATTCTTTTAATTACAACTGAAGGCATTTATTCATTCAATGATGTGTTCACTCGTTATCAGTTAATGAGCCTAGAAATATTATACTTGTATGCTGTAATTAGGCTGGCCTGTTTTACATGCATTCACTCTACCTGAGTTGAGCCCCAGATCAAAGGTGGTACATAATAATGCAGTGAATGGCATTACGAAGAAAACCTGGGAAGTGCCAACCACAGTTTCTGAGACTGAGTGAGATGTAAAGTGGCAGATGTTGATTAAAGTCAGAATTAATTACTTTCCTAGGTTGAAGTCCATATCCCCTTTGGTTCTGATTGCTGAATAACATAGAGGGTTCACCCTACAGCTTCTAGACACATGTGAGCGTGACAATGCTTACCCAAAGGTGTTCTGCCCTTTCACGGTGCTGATATTTTCCCTCGTCATTCCAAAAACGTCATTGGCTTTTAACTTTTTGGCAAACCTGGGGCCATTTAACCATTTTGATATCATTTTTTGCACATGACCTCTTTTTGTTGTTGTTTTCATTTCTGGAATTTAAGGAAACTTCTCTTGGTTTCCGTGTTTCAAAATGCCTCGTGTTCTTCAGTTCATCATGTCCATCTCTTTATTCCCTTAACCGTCTATCCTGTGGATTACTCTAATCTGTGATTGCTTCACAGTTACCTTAAATTAAAAAATAACTTTTTTATGATCTCTTTCTCCTTCAAGTATTTATGCTATTCCTCACTCATATACTCAAAAAAGAAGTGCGTTTATTACAAAACATTGGGCAACCAAGCAACTGGATGTAGGTTAAGAGATACACTTTTCATAGAATTTTGAGATTCTTACAGCATTAAAAGAGATGGCTAATGTTTGTTCTTGTTACAGAATAAGCAGCCATCTCTACTACTCTCCCTTTCACTGTCCTTCAAACATAGGGATGGAGTGAAATATCCACAGTGTGATCCACACACAGCACTAACAGCATCCTAGCACAAATGATAAGAAAGGGATAACAGACAACCTGCTATTGTGGATTTCTTGTCAACTAGAAGCTGAATTCACTCAAAGGGAGCATTGGCTGTCAGCAAAGATAAACAGGTGACCCTTATGGTGGGTCACTTGCTTTAATCAGATAAAATTAGCAGAGTTACAAATGAATTCACCAACTTCCTCTCATGCCTTTATTTAAATGAGATGTCCCATCTTGTAGAGTGAGTTGAAAGAAACTATACTTCCTTAAGCAGACTCTTCTCATCAGAATCTTCTGTGCATTTTTTCAGGGTCTATCTCCAAAGCAAAACTAAACAATGTATAATTCAGGGCTTCTTTTTTAAAAACATTTTATTAGGGGCTCATACAACTCTTATCACAATCCATACATATACATACATCAATTGTATAAAGCACATCTGTACATTCTTTGCCCTAATCATTTTCTTTTGTTTCTCTTTTCTTTTTTTACATTTTATTAGGGGCTCACACAACTCTTATCACAATCCACACATATACATACATCAATGGCTCTTTTTATGGAGTTTACTGAGAATCCCCATCTTTCTTTTCAAATCCCCTTTGAGGTTTCAGGGTGTGACTATGGGCATAAGCATTGGAGCATGAGCTCAGTGAGTGCTGGGCACTCCAGCAAGCTCTCAGGGTCATAGTCATATTAAAGAGCGACCAGCATATTTTAGGGCAGATTTGAAACCTCTTGTTAGAGCATGGATCCCGCATGAGCTCACGGAAAATCTCCATGGAGCCATTCTTGTAGCACCTAGATAGTGGAACAACCAGCAGCCTTTACAGAAGCCCATCAGAAACCAACTTTTGGAGAAAGAAATATGCTGTACATTTGTTAGAAGAAGAAAAGTATTTAAGCTTTTGAATATTCACTAAAGCTTCCTCAGAAATAGAATTGTAAATGTCAACATGAAAGTTGAACTGATTTGGCACGTTATCTCCTCTTGTTTCAGAAATGCCAGTTTCTGAAAGGGCACTGAGAAGTGTATTTTATAGTTTATATAATATCTCATCTCAATTCAAAAAACAAGTTTCATGTATTCAGATTACTATATACTCAGTGTTTTATAACTTCAAATAAACTATTCTCTACAGATAGAGAGACAGACAGACAATCTGAATATAGTCATGATATAAAACTCATTGCATTTTAACATAGAGTTTAAAATATTACAGATTTTGGCCACATTTTAAGTATTTTTCATTTAATTTTTCATTACAGAGGCTAAATGGTGTTACTTAGAAAACACATATCTGGTGAAAAGAGTGAAGTTGTCAAGGATTTCATCTTGCTTGGATCCACAATACGTATGGAAGCAGGAGTCAAGAAGTCACATGACACATTGCATTAGGTAAATCTGAAACACAAGCCCTCTTTAGAGTGTTGAAAAGCAAAGCGATTATTTTCAGTACTAAGATGTACCTGACCCAAGCCATGGTATTTACAAGTGTCTCATATGCACGTAAAAATTAGATATTGAATGAGGAAGATTGAAGAATTGATACTTTGGAATTACGGGGCTGGCAAAGAAAATTGAAAGTACCGTGGATGACCGCTCCAACAAATCTGTCTTGGAAGAAGTATGGCCAGAGTGCTCCTTAGAGGCAAGGTTGGTGGGACTTTGTCTTGAGTACTTTGGACATGCTATCAGGAAAGACCAGTCAGGGAAGCCAAATGAGGAATTCCCTGGACAAGATGAATTACCACAGTGGCTGTACAATGAGCTCAAATATAATAGTAATTGCAAGAATTGTGCAGGACCGGGCAGTGTTTCCTTCTGTATATGAGGTCTTTATGAGTTGGAATCAATTTGATGGCACCCAACAACCACATGGAGAAATTTGTTTATAATAAATATTTTTAATTTCAAGGTCTATTGGACATTGTCTTTTGATGTAACTGTGGGGATTAAATACATGCCCTTGGCTCTGGCCATCACCATAGGTGAAAATACCTGATGACTAAGCCAGAGACTAGAGCTTTGACATTGCAGATAGTAAGACAATAATGGAATTCAACACTTAGCAACCGTGAGGCTGGTTAAGGAAAGATTGAAACCCACTGACTAATTTATAAAATCATTTCTGAAATGCAATTGCATAAACTAATTCATGGTTAACACATATATGTCAGCATGAATTGTGCTCCACGGGATTTTTAATAATTGATATTCCAGGTGTAGATCACAAGGACTTTCTGCCACAGTATTAAGTCCACTCAGTGAACTTAATCATAACCTTTTCCTTCACAACCAAGTGAGTTAACAGTATGCATCAACCAAAACCTCCTATAAAGTCATAAATGAGAATAAATTGGCAATGGATGATTTTTTTAAGTGGCTTAGCTCCTCGTTGACTTCAAAACTATTTTTAGTAAGCCAAACATGCTGTTCAGTCTTATTACTCTCACTATTCTTTTGTCCTTGTGGACACACTAGACTGCTAAATGCAAGGTCTTTGATTAAAATCCACAAACTGCTGAACTGGAAAAACACCAGGTTATCCGTGTCTCTAAAGACATACAACCTCAGAATCCTTACATGGGTTTTCTGTGAGTCTGAATCAACCGGATGACCATGGGTTTCATTTTGTTCTATGATGAAATTGTGATAGAACTTGGATAGAATTCATATATGATATTGGGAGTGTTTGACATGTTTTCCATGAACAATGCAACTACTTCGTAATTCTTCATCTCCCAAATTTCAAGTCCTACTCTAATGCAGGTTTCTTAGTCTTGCATGTATACTAGAATCATAAAGACAGTCCTTAAAATAATATGATGATGTAAATCAGGATTGGGGAACCATTTTTCTGCCAAGGGTCATTTGGATACTTCTAATATCATTCACAGGCCATACTGGTCAAATATCTAATTCTCTCACTCTTAATGTGAGGTTTCTGCATTACAGGCACTAGCCAAAAGAAAGGCACCAGGAATTGATGGAAAACCAATGGAAATGTTTCAACAAGCTGATGAAGTACGGGTAGGTAGCACTTTCTAGGCTATGCAAGAAATTTTGGAATACAGCTACTTGATCACCTGACTGGAAGATAGCCATATTTTTACTCATCCCAAAGAAAAGTGACCCAACAGAATGCTCAAATTAGGGCATAATGTCATTGATATTACAGCCAAGTAAAATTTTACTGAAGGCCATTCAACAACACATTGATAAGGAGCTGTCAGAAATTCAGGCTGGATTCAGAAGAATACAAAAAACAGGGATATCCATGGCAGTGTCAGATTGATCTCTGTGTTAGTCTGGGTCTATTAGAGAAAGAAATCCACAGAAACTCATATGTATAAGAGAGAGTTTTATATAAAGGGTAAGTGCACATCAAGAAAATATCCCAAGCTAGAGCTGCCCAAGTCCACAAGTCCAACATTAGCCCATATGTCCGACACCAATCCACAAAGTCCTCCTCCATCTCACCAAACACACGGAGTGATGTCGACTGTAGAAGGAAAGTTGAATCAGTGAAAGTGTAGCTTCTCAGTGCTGGCAGGGGTCTCCACACGGCTGCTTCAGCACCCAGGGCTGCATCGGGGTAGGTCCATGTGGCTTCTCCTTGGGGATGTCGTGCAGGAAGTGAGCCTTTCAAGCTGAAGCAGGGAATGGCTATCGCAGCTGTAGCCTTGTCTGGCCATCACAAAGCAAGAAACATGAGAACTTGAAAGGTGAAGCTCACCAAGCCATTTATCCTTCGGCCCTTCAATTAATCCCACATGTTTTTGGTTTTTTATTTTAGCCCCACATGTGTTTATTGGCCAGGTTGGCACAATAAACTTTAACTCTATCAATCTGGCAAGAAAGCAAAAAAATACCAGAAAGGTACTTACTTGTATTTTATTGACTATGCCAAGGCATTCGACTGTGTGGCCGAATACAAACTGCACACTTGAAAAGAATGGGAAGTCCAGAACACTTTATTGGGTGATATTAAAAGTGTCGCTTCAAGTTTAGAGAAAGGTTTGTGAACAACCTTTGATAAGCAGAAAACACAAATTTGCTTGCTGAAAATGAGGACGTGAAGCACTTTTTGATGAAGATCCAGGATTGCAGTCCTCAGTAGGGATTACACCTCAATGTAAAAAATACCAATACACTCCTAACTGAAGCAATAGATAGCATCATGGTAAGTGGAGAAAATATTAAAGTTGTCAGAGAATTCATCTGCTTGGATTCATAACCAATGTTCTTGGAATCAACCGTCAAGACATCAAATGACAACACATTCCATTGGGTAATTCTGCCACACAAGACCCCTTTATAGTGTTGAAAAGCAAGGCTGTTACTTTCAGGAGTGTTGTTAGATGCCATTGAGTTGGCTTCTACCAATAGCAACCCTATGCACAAAAGAAAAAAAAAACACTTCCCCATCCTGTGCCACCCTCACAATTGTTCCTATACCTGATCCCATTGATAGAGCCACTACGTCAAACCACCTCATTGAACACCTTCCTCTTTTTCACCTCCCTCCACTTTACCAGTCACAATGTTCACTTCCAGGGACTGATCTCTCCTGACAATATGTCCAAAGTATGTATGACAATCTTGCCATCCTTATCTCTCAAGAACACTCTGGCCTTACTTCTTCCAAGACAGCTTGGTTTGTCCTTTTAGCAATCCGTGGTCCTTTGAGTATTCTCCAGCACCGCAATTCAAAAGTATTGATACTTCCTTGAGCTTCCTTATTCAGAGTCCAACTTTCACATGCAGATGGTGTAATAGAGAATTCCATGGCTTGGGTCAGACTTACCTTAATCCTCAAAACAACACCCTTGCTCTCTATTAATCTAAAGAGGTCTTGTGCAGCAGAATTACTTAATGCAATAGATCTTTTGATCTCTTGACTGCTGCGTCTATGGACAAACTGACGGTGGGAGCAATTGTACAATACTGCTTAATGTGATTGAAGCATGGAATGTAAGAGTTCCCAATTAAATTATCTTTAAAAAGAGAAGAGAAAAAGATAAGTATACAAATATATTAAAACATACAAGGATGGGGAGTTCAAAATAAAGTGTTAAAGAGCAAAGATGCCTGTCCCAAACCCTGGTATATCCAATAACCTCATATACATGGGGAAGATGGGCAATGAATACAGAATTGGAGAAGCATTAATAAAGTTGAATTATGTTGTTGGCATAATATATTGAAATTATCAATCACCAGAAAAACAAACAAATCTGTATTGGGAGACATACTCTCAGAATACTCTTTACAAGGGAGAATGGCAAGACTTCCTCTCACATACTTTGGACATGTTATCAAGAGACTCCAGTGTCCATAGGAAGATGCCATGATTGGTAAAGCACAAGGTCAATGAAAAGAAGGAGGATTCTCCAACGAGATGAACTGACTGATGCAGGAACCATCTCAAGCAGGAAGACACAGGACGAGTTAGTGTGTTGTTCTGTTGTACATGGGATTCCTCTGAGTCACAACCAAATTGAAGGCGCTGAAAAAATTGACTAGATGGCAGTGAGTCATTTTTAGTTAAATGCAACATCACATCAGTTTCCTATGATGCAGATTAAGGAGGGGAAAACACATGCTGAGTTCTTTTGCCTGTGTGAAATGAAGAAATTTGTGCTCCTGTGATGGAAAACTCTCACCATCATGCTTTGAATCTGTGGCTATATTTCAAAAATATAATCAAGGAATGTCCAGATTGAAACCCATAACCCGTATCTGAATAACCCCCAAAGATATAGTATATCCCTTTGATTTCTATCATTTGCTATTATCAAACATGCTCTGCACTGTTATATTACTTTTGTACATACAATATTGCCCACTGGTAGACTGATAGACAATATTTCACCATAAACTAGGTAGAACTTCTGCAAATGTTTACTTGATGGTTAATGATCACTTATTCATTTCTAAGAAGAAGGAAGTAACAACAAAAATGACCAATAGATGGTGTGCTTCAGAGGCTGTGTGATTGCTAAGCCAAGTTAATGGTTGTTACTTAGGCTCTGAGACAGATAGAAAGTCTGAATGGTCACTTTTACTACTGACAGGAAGGAGAAGCACAACATGCCTGATTCAGAGTTGATTTGTGGCAACTTGTAAATGTCCAGACTATACCATAGTGCACCCTGACTAGTATGCAACAGATGCAAATGTGCAGTCATTATGGAAATGAACATTCACTTTCATTGACTCATACCGGGTGTTTATGAGGGTCATCCCAGCTTTTGTTTCGCAATAATGGTGAGGTGGTACTCTTTCAGAGACAGTGGTAGCTCAGTATAATCCGCAGATTTTTACTTTATTCAAAGATTGCTCTTCTGAAACCCTCCCAAATGAGTGTAAGAAAAGTAAACACGGTTTCTTAAGGTATTAGGAAATGGCATACAGGAAAAGATAACTTAGTAATTAGGTAGCAGAAGGAATGCCCCTGTGTACAGACATAGTCTCCTCATTATTTAAGACAACTATTTGAGTATTAATTATATAATTTTAAAATCAACGTGTATATTAGCAGTTCAGTCAGCACGTTTAATTTTAATTTATAACTAGTATTGAAAATGTTTCTGTCTTGGAAAAAATTGATTCAAACATGCATGACTTCACATAGAGACAAAATAATAATACAATCCTATTTCAATGAGTTATAAATAGTATATTTCTCTTTTAGATATTTTTATGAAGTGCTAGTGTGTTAGTCTGGGTAGACTAGAGAAACAAATCAATAGAAACTCATATGTGTTTGAGAAAGAGTTTTATATAAGAGGTAATGTAAAGTAAACTGAGGTAGGGAGTGACACCAGAGTCCGATTGAAGTAAAGTAAGTTCAGCAATACCTTTTTTGCCGTGAAAGAGCTCCTGAGTGAGGATCCATGACCTAGTGAGGCAGCTCATGGAAGTCATGCCCAGTGGTCAGGGTATAGGGTTTTTTAAAAGGTCCCTGGGGATGGGGAAATCATCTGAGGCGGCAGGTTTTGTAAGCTCATCTGAGAATGGTTTGTCAGCTTCTTGCGGTGCTCTGTGTACTGGAATGCTTGGTTTCACTTTCTGAGCTGGATTGTTTCCATCTTGACTCCATTTGACCTGGCCAGTTTTCAGTTTTGAAGGGGGCCCTTCAATTTGCCTGCCTGACCCTGTCCAGAATGCTAATTGTTCATTAAGGAAATGTCCCACCCCAGTCCAGTCCATTCCAAGCTCATAAGTCCAATATTATCCCATATGTCCAATGCCAATCTATAAAGTCCTCTTCAGACTCACAGAACACATACAATGACACCAAATGCATGACAATCACAGGCCAGTGGGTAGAAAGTCTCTGGATCCAGTGGCGTTGTAAACATCTCAACACTGGCAGGGGTCTCCATGTGGCTTCTCCAGTTCCCAGAGAACAGGGTCTATCAGCATAGTGCTATATGTCTTGTCACTAGAGCGGCTCCAAGGGAGTGAGCAGACAGAGAAAAGTGTCTCCCGACTCCAAGGAGGAAAACCAGGTTTTCCAGAATCCTTAGGGGAAGGCCATACCCACACAGAAGCCTCATTGGCTATGACCCGATTGACAGAATAGACTCCAAACCTTCACTCTTAATCCTCTTAAGCCCTAAATTGATAGCAGATTGTGTAACTATCACAGCAAGATACTGGAAATGCACCAGAACATGAGGATTTCTTAGCATTATAGTCAATAATTTTGTAGATCAATTCAGATCATTTTAACAATGTCAAGGAAACTTTTGATTTGCCAGAGTAATTTATAATGCAGCCTTCACAAATTGCATTTCCACTAAATTTTATATTTTGTATGAAAATGAAAACAAACTTTCTTTAATTTTTCAATTCCATGGGGTAACAAAGGAACATTTTTATTACAATGTTATTTCATATGAATGACTTATTGTAACTTATAAGATGAATTTTATCATGAGGTGTTGACAGGATCAGGTATCAGACATCAGAAGACCCCAAACAAATAATCATATCAATGTAAACAAGGGGTGGGGGGGGTGCAGAATGTGTAGACAATTGGATATCCCCTCACAGAAAAGTCACAAGAAAAGGATGAGCCAGCCAGGGTGCACTATAGCCCCGATGAATCATACAACACTCCTCTAGTTCTTTAATGCTCCACTACCTCCCACTGCCCAACCCCCCTATCTTGACCCCAGTACTGCTTTACTAATCGGGCTAGACCAGAGCATGTACAGATACTGGTACAGATACGAGCTCTTGACACGTGGAATACTATGTCCTTCTTCAGGGGTTTGTTTATGCTGACAATATATACAAAGAACACCACACAAAGCCTTGCCATCTTTGCCTCTAAGGAGCTCTCTAGCCATACTTGTGCCAAGACAGAGAGGTTGATCCTTTTAGAAGTCCGTAGTATTTTCAATATTCTTCTCCAGCACCACAATTAAAATGCTTCCATTCTCCTTCAGTCTTCCTTATTCAACGTCCTACTTTCGCATGCATTTGAGGAAATTGAAAATATAAAAAATGGCTTGGGTCAGTCACACCTTAGTGGTTAAAGTAGCATCCTTGCATTTCAATACGCTAAAGGCTTCTTATGCAGCCGATTCACCTAATGGAACACTTCTTTTTATCTCTTGACTACAGATTTCATGAGCATCCATTCTAGCCAAGAAAGATAAAATCCTGGACAACTTCAACTTTTCCTCCACTTATCATGGTGTCACCTTTTGGTCTAGTGGTAACGATTTTTATCTTCTTTACATTGAAGATACTGAAGACTAAATGCTCTATTTTTATTAGCACGTGCCTCAAGTCCTCCTCACTTTCAACAAGCAAGGTTATGGCATCTGCATATTGAAGGTTGTTAATAAGCCTTCCTCCAACCCCGATGCTGCATTCTTCTTCATATACTCCAGCTTCTCTGATGATTTGTCAGCATACAGATTGAAAAAGTATGGTGAGAGGACACAATCCTAACACAAAGCTTTCCTGATTTTAAACCGTGCAGTGTGTCCTTGTTCTGTTACAACAATTTCTTTTTTGATCCACGTACGTGTTCAACATGAGCACATAAAAGGGTTCTGGGATTGTCATTCTTCCCAAGGTTATCCGTGATGCTCCAGACAGTTGAATGCTTTGGCATGGTCAATAAAACACAAGTAAACATCTCTCTGGTGTTCTCTGCTTTGAGTCAAGGTTTGGCATTGATATAGTTACAGTTTATTGTGCCAACCTGGCCGATAAACACATGACCTCTTGCTTTGTGATGGTTTGACCAGGGTGCTGCTTCCTTAGCCAGTTCCCTGCTTTAGCAGGAAGGACCATTTCCTGCAAGACATCCCTGAGGAGAAGCCACATGGACCTACCCTGATGCAGCCCTGGGTGCTGGAGAAGCCACGTGGAGACCCCTGCCAGTCCTGATATGCTTGCACGCTCACTGACTCGGCTTTCCTCCTGCAGTCGGCATTATTGTGTGTGTTTTGTGAGATGAAGGAGGACTTTGTGGATTGGTGTTGGACATATGAGTTAATGTTGGACTTGTGAGCTTGGGCATCGCTGGTTTGGGATGTTTTCCTGATGCACAATTAACCTTTATATCAAATTCTCTCATACATGAGTTTCTGTGGATTTGTTTCTTTAAAATACCCAGACTAACAAAGGCATCAACAATGATATCCTTCATTCCATGTTCTCTTCTGTTCACCCATTAAAAACAATATATTTTAGTGTAGGGTAAAAATTAATATATTTTAAGCATAAAGAAAACATATTAGAAATTAACAGAAAAGTGTAATACATGAGAATCTACTTATTTCATGCCAAAACACAGATTTCTGACACAAACTCTCCAGCCATTTGATGCACAAGGAGCCCCTTTTGTAGGACTTTCAAGAATGGAATCTGCCAGGATAATCCTGCATGAGGCTCTACCAGTAGCTTGCCATTGTATGAGCATCCCATCTTCTTTGGTCTTTCACTGCCACTAAGTTGATGAAGATTCAGAGACCCTATAGGACAGGATAGAACCATGCCTGTGGATTTTCGAGATGGTAACTCATTAGGGGAGTAGAAAAACTCATCATTTTCCCAAGAAGCAACTGCTGGTTTTGAACTGTTGACCACTGCAAGCCTCACTGCAATGGCACTCAGTTCAAGCGCCGTGGATCAGCAAACCCACATCCTTGAATAAAGTGCCAAGAGTTGCCCCACACCAGTAAACCTCAGTGCAAATGTACTCAGCACCACAATTGCAAATCAGCAGCTCAGTTTCCACCATTTCATAGTTCAGAGGCACCCTGCTGCACAGGATGATCAAACTATACATTCTTGCAAAGATGGCAAGACTTCGTGTGATATTCTTTGTATATATTGTCATTACACAAACTATACATTAGGTCCATTTTCTGCACAAGACCTCTTTAAAGTGGTGAAAACCAAGGATGTTGCTTTAAGCACTAAAGTATGCCTGAGCCAAACCATGGTATTTCCTTTTAAAAAAAAAATCATTTTATTGGGGCCTCACCCAACTTTTCACAATCCATACATCTATCCATTGTGTCAAGCACATTTGTACATTTCTTGCCATCATCATTTTCAAAACATTTTCTTTACACTTGAGCCTTCGGTATCCGTTTCACATTTCCCCCTTACTCTCCCAACCTCCCTCCTCATGAACCCTTGATAATTTACAAATTATTATTGTTTTTTCATGTTGTACACTGACCAATGTCTCCCTTCACCACTTCTCTGTTTTCCATCCCCCCTGAGAGGAGGTTATAGATAGATCATTGTGATCGGTTCCCCCCTTCCTTCCCCCAGCTTCCCCTTCCCCTCCTGGTATGGCTAGCCTCTTATGTATGCGAAGGTTGGACACTGAATAAGGAAGACCAAATGAAAATTGATTCATTTGAAATACGGTGTTGGTAACGAGTATTGAAAGTACTATGGCTTCCAGAATGATCCTTAGAGGCAAGGATGGCAAGACTTGGACTCCCATACTTTGGAAAAGTTATCAGAATAGACCGGTCCATGGGGAAGGATGTATAACTTAAAAACAATGAGTTCTTATGGTGTGGCTCTGCTCTGTACTTACTCTCATGGAAGGGTCACTGAAGATAAGGGTGCAATAGCGAAGTGTCATTAAATAATCAGATATTACCCAGCTATGCAAAATAATAGCATCTGGAGTCTTAAAAACATTTCTTTAAATTACTTCTCTTTTCTCTTTCCTTCCATATTTCAAGTCCATCTTTAATATTTCAAATATTATATCTTTAAAGAATTTTAGAAAACAGCCATTTCATTCAATTAGTTTCCTTATTTTTTAACTTTGGGAAACTTCCATGGGAATTGCTGGTATCAGGAGAACATAGAGATTCTAATACAGGTGAGATAAATTTCTTACAAGATAGACTTCCCAATGGGAAGAATATAAACGTGCTCTGTAAATTCTGACATCACTTTAAGTACTTGTCTCTATCTCTTGCTTTTAGTCTGAAGCAGTGTTTTACATTTAGTTATTTTATTAAAATATCTCAGTAAAATAAATGATTTTTCAGTCTCTACCAAAATTTATTGAAATATAAATTCATATTTTTGCATTATTTAATGGCATGAATGTGATTTCTTCTCTAAAAACATGCTTTCTAACCTATTTCTTTAATTTTAATTTCTCCCTTCCAATTTTCTTTTCCTATTCTTTTTCCTTTGATATTTGATGTCAGGATAACAGAGATGTCATTCATCCTGTCAAGTAAGTATCTTCAATTGTATCTTGGAGCTATATAGACAGATATACCTATCAACATTAAGTCATATGGAAACACCATATGTTACAGAATAGAACTGCCACATAATATTTTGGAGCAGGCGGGAGGTGAAGAGACTGTTATGTTGCTAAGAGCCGATTATCAGAACTTCTATTTATGGTGCTACTGAATATATTTGAAATGCCAATCTCTACATTACAAGTGGAGTGTTTATCTTTCATGCCATTCAGGACCTTTATAGATTAACAATAATCTTATTCTCATAAAAGCATTCTGTTACCGAACTATCCATCTAAGTAAAAATAATCCACTCCCCTTGCACAGAAGAAATCAGGAAGGTATGCGATCAAGTGTTAATCACTTAGAAGAGATGAAAACAACAGCCTGTTTCCTGTCACTGTACAGTACGGAAGAACAGAAATATTTATGTTCCCTGGGTGAGATATGAACTCTAATGATAAACCCTCTTTTGTGTCTACTCATCTGCAAGTATTAGTGCAAACACGAGTTTCCCCAAGAAGCACTGAATGTCCTAAAAAGTAGTTAGCTTTTATTTTATTTTCCCTCTATTCTCACAAACTATACCTCCAACACAGCTACAGATACAGTATTTAAGTGATTATTTTCTTATCTTTTCCTTGGTTTTAAGTTTCATAAAGTAGAATTAATGTTTTTATTAACATATTCACATAATCTCATTTAGCACTTAAACATTAGTGGATGCTGTTGTTTTGACTTAATCAATAAATTAAAATTCAGAATTAGTTTGGATCTTCTTTCCAAAGAGAATAAATATTATTGACTGCTGTGAGGAAAATTGGACTCCCCCCCCTCCTTTTGCATATTATCAGCACCTTGGAAAGTAAAAACAATTAGAAAAGCCATTGCTGTATAACAATATTTAATGCAAATTTTGTGAAACTTATATGAAAAATGAATGAACTTCTATAGAATAAATAAAGTTTACAGGCGGTTTCTACTAATATAGTAATTTTCTAAATATTTTGCCTGATTTAATTAAATTCTAGCGAATGATTTAAGAGCAATTGTTTGAGTGCCTTAACATGTGGTGTAATCTTTCCTAGTAAATGCCCTAAAGTAGTAAATACTTTTGAAAAATGCTGCATACTCTGTCCTGCCTTAGAGTCTCATAATTGGCATTAGGTTGTTAAGTCTCTGGAAAGCCTTAACAATAAAGAGATATATAATCGAAAAATTATATTTCCTAAAAGGATTGAATCATATCTGCATCCCACAGGCTAGTGTTCAAGAAAACTATTTTGAAGATCAGTCTTACAGTAAATTGCTGATATTATTTTGATGTGCATCCAGAGGAAGCATAATAAAGAGAGGGGTCTTAAAAAGACGATGGTTCTCTTTTGCACATTCAAGCTTTATATTAGAAAACATTAAAATTAAATTCTAACACAAAAGGTGCTCCTAGGAGTTGTTGTCCCAGAGTTAGACCTCTGGGAAAGTCAATGCAAAAGTCGGTCTGAAACTGTGAGCTCAGTTAAAGCAGAAATGGACAGGATAGAGCGAACCGAGATTGTTCTCAAGAAGATAGCCCTGAAATGAAATGAAATAGAAATACAGGGTAAAAATAATTAAGGATAGAGTTGGGAACAACTTGAGCTGTAATATGTATATACATTTCACCCCAGGTGAAAGTAACAGAGAGATGGATACATCCTACAACTCTGGTTTGATTGTCTTCTGCAGTTATTTTTCCAGTCAGTGCCTGCATATTTGTTTTCTTCTCTTCCATACAAATGAAATCTTGGAAGCATCTTAGAGCACCATAATGAAGAGGTGTTTCTACAAGGTTTGAGTCTATGGGTCTTAGCACCAAGCAATTGTTATGAAAGAGCAAGGAATCTATGTTTGCCATGTCTGCCTGATGGCAGTCGTGAGCATGGACTTTTTCTCATTGAAGTGGATACTTTAGGAAAATGTGATCGATCTGAAACACTGTAGTTTGTTATCTTACTGGATAGTTAGAAATGGCTTGGGGGAGGTGACATCTCACTCCTCTATCTTTATCAGGAAAAAAGAGGATTCAATTCCACATGACACCCAAGGCCAACTGCCCCAAGGGAGAGGTCAGACATGCCTCCACCTTCTATCCTTCTTTTACCCTATTTTGACATCAATCCTTTGTTTACCCTATTTTGTTTACTCTATTTGGACATCAATCATCTATCCTTTGTTTGCCCTATTTTGACATCAACCATCCTTCCACAGCACTCTGCTTCCTCCCTGGGTTTGACAATGTATCACAATATGGCCATACAGATCTCACAGGCAAAATTCATGATCATGCATGCTTAATAAAGAAGGTAACTGGCTACCATAAGCCAGCACCAGAAAACATTAGGGTCTTTGGTCCACAATAGTACTTCTTAGTCGGCCACCATATCTCCCTTTTGATTATCAGCCTCTCAGGAATAAGCCCTTGGCCTCCATGGGCCATGAAGCTCACCTGCCTCTCAGGTTCACTCACTCATGGTCTTTCCTGCATGACTCGTCTCCTCTGTCTCAGTGCGGCTCGTCTGGTATCTCGGGCCTTGGTCTCCGGTGCTTTGGCTTCTTCCACCACGATAGGCAGGGATTTCACACCTGTTCAGCTGTTGGCTCCTCTTTCTTTGCAGTATGGAAATCTCTTTGAATCTGCTTCTTATCCCAAGAGAAATGGCAAAACTGACCAATCCCTGAGTTGGATCAATCTACCTCTTATTTACATGGTTCTAACCAATCCTTTGGTGGGAGTTACAGAGAAACGGTTAGAAGAGCCATAAGTATATAATTTCACATTGCCACAATAATACTCCAAAGTTGTCTATTTTATTTACTGTATGTTATATTACATACAAAATCTCTCTGCAAAACAACTGAAAAAGTATATTCCATTAAAGAGCTTTTAAGAAGACTGGGAGGGTGGAGGGAGAGTGGGTTGGAAAGGGGGAACGGATTACAAGGACCTACATGTGATCTCCTCCCTGGGGGATGGACAACAGAAAAGTGCATGAAGGAAGACATCGGACAGTGTAAAATATGACAAAATAATAATTTATAAATTGTCAAGGGTTCATGAGGGAAAGGGGAGTGGGGATGAAGGGGCTTAGGTGGAGAGCAAATGTTTTGAGAATGATGAGGGCAATGAATGTACAAATATGCTTTATACAATTGATGTATGTATGGATTGTGATAAGAGTTGTATGAGCCCCTAATAAAATGATCAAATAAATAAACAAACAAATAAATAAATATACAGAGGGGAAAAATGACTAGCAGCAATCAATTAGAGAAAATTGTAAAACTCTGAAGCAGGGAACAAATGAAAGTATGCCCCATTGAAAAGTAAAGGTAGAGTACTCAGCTAGGGTAGCTGTATAAGAAAATAGATGAATTCAAAGAAATGGCAGGAGTACCATAAATGTCTGAGTATAAACACAGGTTAGAAAGAGATTTAATATTCACAAAGTCCTCATACTACGAAAGACAAAATAAAGAACCAGGAGCTTCTAAAAATACGGCATATCTACATATCACATCAAATTAATTAAAACATCACCCACAGATTGGGAAAACATATTTAGAAATGTACATCAGATAATGGGCTAATATCCAAAATCTATTGAAAACTACAACAGCTTAACAAGAAAAATACAAATAACTCAACAGCGATATTTACATAATCTGGTGTCACCTTGAAACTATTAAGAGTGAAGAGTTTGTGGTCTGTCACTCAAACCTCAGCTGGATGGTCTCACTTGGAGGTGCTACATAGATAAACAGCTCACTGGAGGCCAGACCCACCCTCTCTGCTTCCTCTTCCTGCTGACAAGACACGTGGAGCTACACAGATGGAACCAGAGCCCTAAGGCTGAAGGAGCCACGTGGAGACCCATGCCAGTGCGAAGCTGCTTCCCCCGCCACTGAATCCACACGACTTTTCACCCACTGACCTGCAATCTTCCTGCATTCAGAATCATTGCATGGGCTGTGTGAGTCTAATGGAGAAATTGTGGACTAATATCAGTCATGTGGGCTACTATCAGACTTATGGGCTTGAGGACTGGGCTGGGATGTTTTCTCAATATACAATTACTCTTTGATATAGAGTTCTCTATTAAACACATATGAATGTCTCTGGATTTGTTTCTCTAGTCTACCCAGACTAACATACCAATCCAAAATTGGATACAAGACATGAATAGACAACTTACCAAAGATGACACCCAGGTGGCCAAGAAACGTAGAAAGAGATGTCAGAGTTCATTAGCAATAAGAGAAATACAAATCAAAACAACAAGGAGATATCACCTCACACTAATATTTGTAACAAAATTCAACAAAGCAGTAGTAAGCGCTGGAGAGGATATAAAGAGATTGGAATGCTCTTACATTCATGGTGGAACTGTCGAATTGTCCAACCACTCTGGAAATCAGTATGGCACTTCCTTAAGTAAATGCACACACCATTACCTAATGATCCAGCAATCTCTCTACCGGGGTTAGACCTTAAAGAAATCAAGAATACAATGTGGACAGACAGACAGACACACACCTGTGTTTCTTGCAGCACTTTCCATCATAATGAACACTTAGAAAGAAACCAAAACCATGATTAAAAAGGAATGGATAAACAAACTGTGGTGTCTTCATATAATAGAATATTATACATCAATAAGATGCAATTTCAATTCCACTTCAGCAAGACATGAACAAAACTAGAGAACATCAAATGGAGTCACTCTTATAAAGACATATATTTAATAACTTTATTAT
Organism: Tenrec ecaudatus; assembly: GCF_050624435.1. Lineage (NCBI taxonomy): Eukaryota > Metazoa > Chordata > Mammalia > Afrosoricida > Tenrecidae > Tenrec > Tenrec ecaudatus. The sequence continues at coordinate 4,426,399 of NC_134532.1, read as the reverse complement.
TATTATCATAAGGAAAAGCAAAGAAAATGCTAAAGGGGCTTTACACCAAAATTTAAGTTTTGAAGATTATGACGAGGGGAAGAATGCGTTGGGAGTGGAGAATGGGAGAGAGGAGAAGATGTGTAGGAAATTATAGGAGAGAGGAAGGATGGGAGGGGTTTTGTTGTTGATTTCAATTGTTGAGAAGGGCTTTATAACTGTATACATTGTGCTGCTTTAAAAAACAAAATAGTTATTAAAATCTCTCCGGATTCCTTATTCCTCAGACCGAAATATTGGTCTGAGTAGATAAAAAAAAGAGAGCGAGAGAAAGAAAATTGACACTAAAATGGACTTGGAATCTTTAGTGATAAACAAATTCCTTTTAAACACATGAAGGAGAAAAAGGCATGGCTGGCAAAACCAGTGAGATAACCATGCACACATCCATGGGTCCATTTAATCAGGCATTCATAAGTAGAGCATACAAAACTAAACTTATGAAAGCTGTAAAGTTCTTTCACAAATGCTCTAACAGGGGATTATACAGTGTAGGAACCTTTTGTACATTTACTTTGGCTTCAAATACAGAATAGATGAATGGAATTCGTCTCTGCATCTGCTTCCATTTTAATCACAATTTGGCGAGCAATGTGACCCATCGAAGCCGTACCTATTGTCACAAATGCTCTAGTCTTTATTTCCCATCAAGTGGAACCTAACTCAAGGGGCGCAGGTATGTGCAAGTACAATGGCTCCGCGGGGGTTTTAGGCTGTGACCTCTCAGTCACTCACCAGGTGTCTGTGAACAAGGTGAACTAGCAGAAGGACAGCCAGTGGTGGAACGCTTAATCCTTTGTCCCCCAGCGACTCCATATGCTCTAATGAGTCCAAAGGAAGATAAGGTTGATTTATATTACGGATATCCACCAGGCAAACACATTTCCTAAAGAAAAATTCTCTCTGAAAATAATATGAAGAACCTTTCAAAGGACACAGATGAATAAAATAAAACAAAGCATAGAAAAAATAGGCTTAGGGTAAATAGGTGTAACATTCTGGTGAGAAAGAAGGAGCACACACGCTATAGTTATTTTGAATATTATGTTTATTGCACAATTATCCTATAGCTATTATTACCTGGTTTAATTTACTTATGTTCTATTTCTTTATATGCCCCCAAATAAAACAAGATGCTTTCAAAATATCCTAAATTACAAAGGACATCATTGACTAATTAAAGCAGCTCTCTTTTTTAAATAATCATTTTATTGGGGACTCTTATAACTCTTGTTACAATCCATACGTCAACTGTATCAGACATATTCATCCATATATTCCATTGTTCTTTTCTAGACATTTACCGTCCATTGAGCCCTTGGGATCAGCTCCTCTTTTTTTTCGCTTCCTCCACCCCCCAAATCTCGTGGCCCCCTGATAGATCATAGATTGTTAATTATTTTCAAATCTCACACCGACTGCTGTCTCCCTTGCCCTCTGGTTTCTGTGGCTCTCCCCCTTGGATGGGGGTGTCTGGTTATGTGCCATTCATTGTTATCACTGGCTCCCTCCCTCTCCCCTCTTCCCCCCACCCTTTTGGTATCTCTATTCCCATTCCTGTTCCTGGGTTCCATGTGTTGTGAGTTTTATATCTTGCCTCTACCTATGTACATGCTCCCATCTAGTCTAGATTGGGAAGTGGCACTGTGGTCGTGCTAGCGGGGGAGTGGGGTGGTGGTGGTAAGGAGGCCTCAAGTAATCAGAGGTGCATTGCGTGACCCATTAGTGCTCTACTGCACCCCGATTGACTCACCCCATCCCTGAGACGCCTCTGTGAGTCTCCGCTCCAACGTCCCTCCATTCTCACCACCAATGCATTTTTGTTTTGTTTGTTTTACTGTTTGTTGTGAATCTTCTGTTGCCCGTTGCCCAGTCTCGATGACAGCTCATGATCTCACTGGCTGCTGTGCTTCCTCCATGTGGGCTTGTTGCTTCACTCTTGGATGGCTGCTTTTGAACTACAAGCCTTTAAGACCCCAGACACTATACCTTTTAATAGCCGGGCACCATACTTTGTCTTCACCACATCTGCTTATGTACCCATTTTGTCTTCAGCAATCATGTGTGTGTGTGTGTGTGTGTGTGTGTGTGAGAGAGAGAGAGAGAGAGAGAGAGAGAGAGAGAGAGAGAGAGAGAGAGAGAGAGAGAGAGATGGGTGTGGGATGAGCATCACAGAATAAAGCAGCTTTCTTTGAGAGTTCAAGTGACAATTTTCTTCATTCATAAATTTATTTCCTTCACACATCTAAACTTTATTACTGAATTACAGGATCTGAATTGATTATTTTACTTATATATGCCACCTATACCAATGTCATGATTTTTATTTTCTATATAGATGGATACTGTACTGAGATTTCATATATTCCCAATGATATACTTACTACTGTTTTACAGATACACATATCACATATCATGTGTTTGGTCTGAAATTACTTGTAACATTCTTGAGAAAGTGAAGAAACTTAAAAGGAACTTAACTATAGCATGGGGACTCAATTTTTCAATTTTGGCTGAGAACCAAACATTGCATTCCTGAAAACTACCAGGAATAATTTCTTCGATTAATGAAAACTTAAAATTCTCAACAATAATGATAACTTATCAGAAATTATATAAATACATTTTCTATTTCCTTTGCCAATGTGTTGCTGTTGAAAACGACTACTTATTTGCCATTCCTAAAATGTATTTAGGAAAAAATGCTTGTCTCTCTCTCCCCTCTTGTTCATTCATCTACAACCTGATTGGTGAGAATGGAAAAGGGACTGCTTCATGGGCAAACCGCTTCCTTCTGCTGTCATCATAGAGTCTGCAGCATGCATCATTTTCTGATGCTCCTCTGTACTTTAGGGTTTATAAGAGTAGCAGAGCAGAACACAAGTCTTTGTGCACAGAGTCCCAGGAAGATAAGATAAAAGAAGCAAAAGGAACCGATTACAAGGATCTACATGTGACCTCCTCCCTGGGGGATGTATAGCAGAGAAGGGGGTGAAGGGAGACTCCGGATAGGGCAAGATATGACAAAATAACAACCTATAAATTATCAATGGCTCATGAGGGACGGGGGAGCGGGGTGGGAGGGGAAAAATAAAGAGGACCTGATGCAAAGGGCTTAAGTGGAGAGCAAATGCTTTGAAAATGATTAGGGTAAAGAATGTACAAATGTGCTTTATACAATTGATGTATGTATATGTATGGATTGTGATAAGAGTTGTATGAGCCCCTAATAAAATGTAAAAAAAAAAAAGAGAAGCAAAAGAAGCTTGTTTCAGGAAGTTCTCAATGTCTAATAGATTCACTTAGCAGTAAATAAAAACATTTCCCCATATTCAAGCCAAACTCTAATACAGCGGTTACATAGAGTTGATTTTTCCCCCGATATGATTGTCATCTTTCATTTCTCAATTAGTTTAAGACTTCAATGGGGAAAAAAAGTGTTGTTAATTGTTGTTTTCACAAGCTGTTTCCAAATCATGCAACCCATGTGTTACAGAGTAAAACTGCTTCACAAGTTCCTTACCTCTACTCATCACAGAAGTAGATTTCCAGTTCTTTTCTTCCATGGGCCTTCTGGGTGGGTTTGAATAATCAAGCTTGCAATGATCAACTAAGTGTAACTCATTTGGGCCATCCAGGGACCTTTATGTTGGAAGAAAGTAATGTTTCTCTTAGACACTTACATCAAATAATTTGTAACTTGGGGGAAATAATTACTAATAATTCTAAGATACATAGAGGGTAATAGATGGAGGAGTTATGGATATCACAGTAATTTAGGAAGACTGAAATATTTGAGCATCAGTCATATAAACTTCATATAGTTTTAATAGAAAAGTTAAATAAGCTTCATATTTCTAGAAGGTAAAAGACGAGGTAAAATTATAGTGTTACTGTGAATAAGTAGGGGGAACTATATTCTGTTGTAGAGAGGACACCACGTGGCTGATTTGACTGGACTAAAACTATTGATTTAGGGCCACTGTTGCTTCTCAGACTCTTAGGTTGTTCTTGGGAAGTGTTGACTGTTACAAACTCACAGGTTTTCAACCTGGAAGAAAAACAACGATATCTGCCTCCTTAAAAATCCACAGCAGCAAAAATCCTATATAGATCTCTATGCATCAGAATCAAGTTAATTGCAGTAAGGTTTTTTGGGGGTTTATATGTATTTGTTATTGTTGGTTGTAGTATTTACTGGATCAGGTCGCCAGATTCCCCCCACCCCCAAAAGCTGCAAGTGGATTCAAACTACCGAATTTTTGGTTAACAACTGAGTGTTTAACCACTGCACCACCAAGTTTTCTTGTTTCCAAACTAGAGGATTATATTTACTAGGAATATGTATCCAGAACACATTACATTTATAATATGATATATCATTTTTCTACAATATTTAATTGCATTATATTTTTCGTTGTTTCAAACTAAACATTCTCACCTCAAATTACCTTTGCATAGACATATTTATTAAAGACTTGGGATAGTTCAGGTTTATTGTGCCAACCTTGCCATAAACACATGTGGGATTAATTGAAGGGCGGAGGGATAAATGCGCCTTTCTAGTTCTCGAGTCTCTTGCTTTCTGATGGTCGGACCAGGGTGCAGCTACTTTAGTCAGTTCCCTGCTTCGGCTGGCAAGGCTCATTTCCTGCAAGACATCCCTGAGGAGAAGCCACACGTGGACCTACCCTGATGCAACCCTCGTGCTGGAGCAGCCGTGTGGAGAGCCCTGTCAGCGTTGTGATGCACACACATTCACTGATTTGGCTTTCCTCCTGCAGTGGCATCATTGCATGTGTTTTGTGAGATTGAGGAGGACTTAGTAGGCTGGTGTCAGACATATGGGCTAATGTTGGACTTATGGGCTTGAACAGAACTGGGATGCTTTCTTAATGTACACTTCTCCTTTATATAAAAATCTGTCTTATACTTATGAATTTCTGTGGATTTGTTTCCCTAGTTTACCCAGATGAACCCAGGACTGTTTTCTAAAATAGATCTGTAATCCCATGATGATAAAATACAATGTGCCAGAAAAACGATTATCTTCATCTCACTTACATACGTCCTTGAAAAGGGAATGTGTGATGACCTTGAAAAGGGGAATTTTCGAGATTATTGAAATGCTAGATTTTGAAATAGCAACAAATTTGTTCTTATTTTTGTGCCTTATTGCTTTTCATACTGAATAGCCTCATAGATTCATGCACTGAAAACATTTCTATTTAAGTAAATTTTAATTTTGATCACTCCAGGAAAGACAATGTATATGTCAAAGTGTTCATCACAGATGACAAGATTGTGAAAAATATGAAATGTAAAAGGCCCTCTAACTTTGAAGACAGTTTTTATTATGCTTCCTTGGCTCCCGGTACTACAAGCTTATCAAACAAGTGGAAACAGTTCATCATAAGCATCTTGGGGTAATTTGTTATGACAGAACACCATGCGTGCTCATTAAATGCAGGAACGTTTTCATCCCTCTAATCTTACTTACTTGCTTTTATGATTCTTGTCTACCACATCTAAGGGACTGTGCGATGATAGGAGGCAAGAATTAATAGTCCTGTCTAACATTTTATAAGAAGCATCATAGAAATGGCTCCTCATTAAAATTAGGAAAATGAATAATTTCGCTAAGTAATGCGAGGATGATCTATAATTCTGAAGCATGAATCGATATGTTATTTACATTTTGTTGATCGAAACAATAAAAGATTGATGAGATAATCAAATGGATTATATAGTATCAATATTTTAACAAAATAGAATTATACTACATTTTATCCTGAGTGAAAATATAATCATCAAAAAATGCTACCATTTAATGATTTTTACACATATTTTTAGTGACATTGGTTACACTCTTAACTTTGTGTCAATGTGCTCTTTATTTCTGTTTCATCTCCATTCATTCAGATGCATGCTCTAGAGCTATTTTAGTTCCTTTGTCTCAGATACATAATACTGAAAGTATAACACTGAAGACAGTCTCTATATTTCCCGATGAAGTGGGTTTTCCCCCATTTGTTTATGTAAAGCTGATTCCCAGGTATCGCTTCATTTCCCATTTAAAATGTATCTCAGGGAAACAGTCTTTGGGATGTTCAAGCCTCAATGGGTCCAGTAAATCTGAATTATTGGAAATTTTTAAGTTCTGCTCCATAATTTTTCTTAGCCACCATGATCTAGGTATTGTAAACCTGGAGGGAGAGTGGGAATTTGGTAATAGAAGCCAGACAACCACAAATTCTTCTGATTTCATGTTGCAGGAACTATATAGTATTTTCTTGACTGTAACATATTTTCACACCACACACTTTGAATTTAGAACTTATTATTTTAACAAGATTTACATGTGACGCTATTCTTGACTTTGCCGTTGAAAAGCATAAAGCATGGCATTTTCTTATTTGCGAAGTCATTTGAGAGACGTTTTGGAAGAAATTATCTCTTTTGAACGGATAGTTAATTTATAAGTGTTGCTGTCTGTGGGTGTCTTCGAGTCCATTTTGACTCATAGTAACCCTATGCACCAGAGAACAAAACATGGCTTATTTCTGCGCTATCCTCTTAATTGTCCTTATAGTTAAGGCTATTGTTACAGCCATTATGTCAATCCATCCTGTCAAGGGTCTTCCTCATTTTGCTTCCCATTCTACTTTGCTAAGCATGATGTCCTTCTCCTGGAACTGGTCTCTCCTGCACCATGTCCAAATTATGTGAGATACTGTTACCACTCTTGGAGAATTCTGGCTATCCTCCTTCCAAGACAGATGTGTTGGTTCTTTCCGCCATCCAGGGCACTTTCCTTTTCTTTGCCAACATCATAATTTAAATGCAGCTATTTTTATTCAGCTTTCCTTAATCAATGCCAAACTTACATACTAAGCAATTGAAAATACCATGCCCATCTGTAGACAATTGAACACGCAGAAGAGACACAAGGAAGGGACGAGCCAGCCAGGGTGCAGTGTAGCACCAACTAAACACACAATATTCCTCTAGTTAGTTAGTGCTTTCTCCTTACCACTATCATGACAGTAGACTTACTTTACAAAGCCACCTAGACTGGAGCATGTATACTGGTACAGATAAAAGCTCTTGACACACAGAATCTAGGACAGATAACACCCTAAGGAACAATAATGGGAGTAGTGATACCATGAAGATAGGGGAACAATGGGGGGAGAAGGGAAAGAAAGGGAGAACTGATCGCAATGATCGATGTCTAACCACACCCACACCCCCACACTCCGGGGTATGAACAACAGAAACATGGGTAAAGGAAGACACTGGATAGGGTAAGATATGAAAATATTTATGATTTATAATTTATCAAGAGTTCACAAGGGTGGGAGGGTGGGGGAAGGAAGGAAAAAAGAGGAGTTGATACCAAGGGCTCAAGTAGAAAGAAAATGTTTTGAAAATAATTATGGCAACATATATACAAATGTGCTTGAGACAATTAATGTATGGATTATTATAAGAACTGTTAGAGCCCCAAATATAATGATTTCTAAAAAATAAAAACTGGATAGAGGGTGGATGTATGTCTGACCTCTGCCTTGTGGCAACCACCCTTGGGAGCCAGAGGTGGTCAGTTGGGGTCCCTACACTCTGTTTGCACAAGTGATTAACCATTTGTGCCTTTCAGAGAATCTGAATTCCCAGCACCTGCCTGAAGCAATCAGTTCATATGGGTTTTCTGAAGATGTCTTGGTTTTAAACCAGAATTATACATTCAGGGAACCTCCTCACCTGTGGGACAACCAAGATAATTTTACCCTGCACCTAAACCTCCCTTAAATCTTGATGCTGCATTTTTTCTTCATGTATTCCAGCTTCTCTGATGATTTTCTCAGCATATAGGTCGAGTAAGTATTGTGAGAAGAGGCAACACTGACTTACATCTTTCCTGATTTAAAACTATGCAGTATGTCAACCATGCATGTACAAACAGATGCAGGTTTGACTTGTGCTCAATGATGTGTTCTGGAATTCCCATTCTTCTCAAGGTTGTCCATAGTTTATTACGTTCCACACAGTCAAACGTCTTGTCATAGCCAGTGAAACACAAATAAATATCTCTCTGGTACTCTATTTGAGCCAAGATCCATGTGTTAGTCTGAGTAGACTAAGAAAGCAAATTCACTGACACGCATATGTGTATGGAAAAGAACTTTTTATACAAGAGCAGTTGAATATTGAGAAAACTTCCCAGTCCAATCCAGATCAAGTCCATATGTCCAATATTTTCCCATATGTCCAATACCAATCTATAAAGTCCTCTTTGGAATCATGAAACACATGCAATGATGCTGAATCCAGGAAGATCACAGGCCAGTGGGTACAAAATCTTGTGTGGTCTGTGGATCCAGTAGCAGTATCAGCATCTCAGTACTGGCCGAGGTCTCCAGGTGGCTCCTCCAGCTCCCAGGGAACGGGGTCTATCAGCGTGGTGCCAGGTATCTTGTCAGTAAAGCATCTCTCAGGGAGTGAGCGGGAAAAAAGAAGTGTCTCCAGGGAGGAAATACAGGAGTTCCCAGGATTCTCTTGAGAAGGCTGTGTCCACACAAAGGCCGCATTGGTTGTATCTTGATTGACAGCAAGACTCCACCCCTTCACTCATAATCCTCTCAAATTGAAACTGGATTGTGTAACTGTCACAATCCATCTGACATCCACAGAGAACCCTTATTCCATGTTCACTGTGAATCTGGCCTGGACTTCTGGCAGCTTCCTGTCAATGTATTGCTGTATCAGTCATTGGATTATCTTAAGCAAAATTTTACTTGCATGTGATAGGAGTAATATTGTTATGTAATTGGCACATTCTGTTGGGTCATCTTTTTTGGAATCAGTACACAGACCATGTCCAGTCAGTTGGCCACGTAACTGTCTTCCACATTTCTTGGCATCTATAATTTATGAAAACAATATTCTAATTCCGAGTTATCAGGTGTGTAAGCTACCTTCCTCTAAATTTGTCATATCACTGTAGTAGATGACATAGCTGCTATGATTCTGGAAGCTACATCATTGGTATTTCAAATGATGACCTGTCCTCCAGATCAGCCACTGTGGGCGGGTTTGAGAGGGGCTGGCAGATTCAGCCACGCTATGGAAATGACTGGATGATCCACCTGTGAAGAACTGGCTGAGGAACACCATACACACATATTGTCTTATAGAGGATCAAAGGATGAATCCCTCAGGTGATAAGGCATTGGAAATATGATAGGGGCAGAACTGCCACCTCATCATAGCATTGATCTTAATGGTGATGCTAGAATGAGACTTTCAGGACGATTATATGTTGATGTGGCATGACTCAAATTGAGAATGAAGCTGCAAATTTTCAGGAATCATCAGAATGAATCATTAACCTAGGACAACTGAAAGTTGTTAAAAATGAGATGGAATCGTTACAGATAGATATCAGAGGCATCAGTGCACTGACATGTACTGGTATTGGTCATTTTGAATTAGATCATTATATGATTTCCTATGCTGGCCATGACAAATTTAAGAGAAATGACATAACATTCATTGTCAAGAAGAACATTTCAAGATTTATCCTAAAGGATCAAACTGCTAGTAAGGGGATATAGCTATATGCATTTAAGGAAGTGCCGCTAATGGATATTACTCAAATGTATTTACTAACCACCAAGGCCAAAGATAAAGAACCATATTTTTTATCAACTTCTTCAGTCTAAAATTGACCAGGCATTCAACCTAAATGCAGTGATAACTCAGGGTAGCTGGAATGTGAAAAGTAAAATCAAAGAAGAAAAATTAGTAGTAAGGAAATGGGCTTGGCAATAAAAAAGACGCTGACGATTGCATCATAGCATTTTGGAGGTCAATGCCTACTTTTTGAAAATGTGCTTTAAAGCATGTATCACAACAATGCACGGGCTTAACCAGGTAGAACACATAGGCATCAAATGAAGTATATCTGCAGGGAGAGGTGATGGAAAAGCGCAATATCACCAGTCAGAGCAAACCTGGAGGCCAATTCCGGAACGAACTAGCTCACATGTTCAAACTGAAGCTGGAAAAAATTCAAACGAAATCATGAAGTCTAAAGCAAAACTTACAATATATCCCTCTTGACTACTTTAATACACTTATTATTGTAAACTGAGTTGAAGGCTTATGAAGCAGATCATCCATTTTATTTTGAACAATTCATATATATTTTATATCATTTATTGCAATATCTTCAACCTACCTGTCACTTATTTCACACCCTCCCTGTGTTTTCTGTTCTCATTTCTTCTTTCCTAAGCTTCTGGATGTTGTTCTTGGATATGTTGCCATTTGACCTTAAAAGATGGGTTATTTCAAGGTGTGCACACCTTACTACTGTTACGCAGAATTCCAGCTTACTCCTGTCTTATGGTTTGTCAGTTAGTGTTTAACTGAAAATGGAGCTCCAGTTCCAGACCTGAATGGTGATTAAGCGCTGAAGGAGTAAAAGTTCTTCCTTTCTCTATCTGACTGACAAGCCAGAATTATTTCATAATTTTGTGAGAGATATATATGCATATATATAATTTTAGTTATTTATTTTTTCAAAACCTTTTTATTGGGAGGTAATAGAGATAGTATATCATTCCAGTGTTCAGTCACATCAAGGATATTTTACAATTGCTATCCCAATCATTTTCAAAACATTCTCTTTCTTCTCGAACTACTTAATATCATTTTCTCCTTGCACCCACCCTCCCCAGCTTTTCTAACTTGCTAAGTCTGTATCCTGGATTTCATATATTGAAAAACAGAAAATCATATAACACAATCTCAAGAGTGTTACGCCTAATGACAAAATATATAAAAGCTAAAACCCAAAATGAAGAAAGAAAGGAAACCCGAAAAAAAACCAAAAAACCAGATTAGGCTGTGGAAAACCAGATTAGGCTCCACATGTCGGGGGTGGTGGAGGTGGTTGTCAATTGGCAAGGTTTTAACTGTTCAAGTGAGATTTGCCATTTTAACCTTCTAAGAGTGCCCTCTCTAATGTATTCTGTTTTGTAGCAGTTTATTCTCATCCTCTATTATGTATAGGGGAAAATCACCAGAGGCCTATTTCCTGCATAAATCTCATAAGTATATCTTGTGCTCCCACGATCATCCACAGCCTTCTGCAAATCACAATGTCACAATTTGGACTCTGATACTATTTCCTCCTTTCATTTCAGATTATGTGATTGGCAGTTCTTAGGTCACTGATGTTGGAATGCTTCTTCTATTTGGAATTCATTGACATCTCAGTTATATGACTGACTATTTGGAAGTAGGCCTTACAGACCACAGATGCTATATCCGATAGTGTGGCACAATCTAATTTCTTCACCACATTTGGCTAGAGCATTTGACTTTACAATTTTGGGTTTTGTTCCACATTTTTCTCCCACTCTCTTCAGGGTCTTCTAATGCAATTATTTTCATAGTCATTGATACTGGCAGCCAGATCCCATCTAGTTCATCTGCCCTAGAGTTGTGGAGACTGATGTTTACCTAGTTCATTGGACCACTTGACTAATTGTTTCCACATGAGGTCCATTTTTCATCACTGAAGTTAAAGAACATCCAATGGACAGGTTTGATGCATGGCACACTGAAGTCTTAATTCCAGAGGAGCTGTGTGATGCACCAAGGTCATGCAAGTAAGCAACTGGCCACTAAAAAGATAAGATAGAAAGTACAAAGCAAACAGAGGACAGAAGAGATTCTTAAACTTGCTCTGAAAGGTAGAATAGCTAACACACTGTAGAGTAGCTAGGGCAAAGTAATGAAGGAAAAGAGCAGAACAAAGACTTTAAAGCGTAAATCGATAAGACAAAGTACCGTATATACTCGTGTAGAAGCCAAGTTTTGCAGCCATTTTTAATGCAAGTTTGGGTGGTAAAATTGTATGCGTAGGCTGATATTTGGGTCGGCTTATATTCGAGTATATACGGTATATTAACAATGTATTCTAAAAGACCTAGTTTTGAAAACACAAAGGAAATAATACACTTGGCATTTTCAAGCTTAAAACAAAGATGAAGAAAGAAGTAGAAGGCTGTAGACTTCATACGGAAGGATTCCATTAGAAAACCATTGAATGATCCAGGAAGCATCATAAGAACATGAGAGGAACTCAGGAAGTTGCTCTTCCAAAAAGACGGTAATGATGGTTCTACAAATCTGCATTCTATGACAGAACGGTTAAGTCGCGTGATATGTAAAGGACAGGCCAGTAAAACTATTTTACAATAAATAAATGCACGATCTATGAAAAACCTAATTTCTCTGTCAGTTTTGATAAATAGGAATCAAGAGATAGAGCAGATTGTCTCCACCGAATGCCTACGTTAAACAAAACTTAGCCGGCCGTGTCACAGCAAAGGGGCTGGAAAGAAATCCAGCACACATTAGACATGTGTGGGGCAATCCAAGCTGGGCACGCACAGAACCAAGGTCAGTTAGACATACGTGAAGTTCGCCCAGGGCACACAGTAGGCACCTGCAACATCACTTTGCAGGTGCGACTGAACTTTCCTGGCACAGGCAAGTGCTTCTTCAGCTTGTTAACACATTCCCACTTAAGTTCAGTGCTCTAGGTGCTTTAAGTATTTTCTACAATTCTTTGTTTTCCTTTATTTTAGTTTTTAGTAAAACAGAAATAAATTAAAAACAAAAATGTCTAAATAATCACTGTGGTAGTCATACATTTTCCATGTCAACTTGATAAAAGAATGAAGGGGTCGGGTTTAGCCTGTCATTCAGGTCACAGCCTCATATCCCTCCTTGTGGGCATGGCCTTTTCATGAGAATTCTTGGAATCTCTCTTTTGATTCTTTGGAAGAGGTGGGCCACTCTCTCCCTCTGCTACACATTCCTCTTGACAAGAGCCACTCAGATGGCAGCGCGAACCCTGGAGATGCTTCCACCCCCTCTGGGTTCACAAGACTTTCCACCCACCAGCCTGTGATCTCTCAGCATTCAACATCATTGCATGTGTTGCATGAATCTGAAGAGGGATTTATAGACTAGAATTGGATATATGGTTTAATGTCAGGCTTGTTCAGGACTGGGCTGAGATGTTTTCTTAATGTAAAACTACTCTTTCAGTGAAAGCTCTTTCTTATATATACTTGATTGTCTCTGGAATAGTTTTTCTAGTCAACCTGTTCTCCCACAATCACTGTAAAAGATGTAATTGTTAAAAAATACAGAGGAGCAAAATTTAAGCAGCTAGAAGGATTCACAGAATAGAGCAGTCTAGAAATTTCACAGAACAACCCAATACATTTTAATATTTTATTCTGGGACTGTCAGTCATAAAATATGCAAAAAATCTTAATGATGAGCGGCACTTAGGGGGGAAAGAATTTCATAGATTATGCATTGATTAAGATCAAGAAATACAAGGTAGCTCAATAAATTTTACCGAAGAGTTTAAAATAAAAGTTTTAGTGCTTTATAAAGTAGCCTTGAATATCTGGAAAATGTAGACTAACAAATCAAAAGGATCTTGGAAACCTGAGTAACAATTTACAGAGAGGAAATTTAAAAGCAAGAAGGAAAACTTATTTTTATAAGATCATTGCAGAAAACAATAGAAAATCTATATTTAATTATTAAATCTCAATATTTAACATTTACATTAGCATTTTATATATTCATGGACTCGTATTTACCTTCCTTAACATGTATACTAAAGACAAAGGAAAAAATATAAATGAAAATATTAAGATCCAGTCTTCATTAATGTCACTTGCTCTGAGATAGTAACTTTCATAAGTATTATAGGAATATCCACCTATTTAATATTGATAATGAATGCAAGTTAGTGATCGATTGTCTATTGCAACAAAACAAATGATATCAAAACACTGTAGTTTTATTAGGTAGTAGGTTTAGGGACAAATGGGGTTGTCTTCCCAATGCCTGCAAAGGGCCACATGGAAAGAAATCAGGCACCCAATTAGACACCTATGGGAAAAGCCCAGAACTGAGCATGCTCAGACGCAAATTCCCCAGGCCCAGGTAAAATCAATGCCTTAGGTACATCACACAGGTACATCAACCAAAACTGCTAACCGTACCTCCGTAGTCAGGTGTTACATATCTGCACGCCACCATCACCACCAGCACCAGCACCACCACCACCCCTGGCTGCTGGAAGGCCAGGACTCTTACTCTACTCCTGTTCAGTGGCAGGTGAAGGGTAGGGATCTCTCTTCTCCATTCAGGCACACATGGGCCCACCCCTGGCCTACATGGGCCCACATATGCTTGGGCTGTTGGCCTCTTAGACTCTGGGAATGTCCTATTTCCAGGCGTGTTCTTTTCCACGTGGTTTTCCCGGTCCAGTTGTGAACCCCAGCATGGCTTCTGCATGGATTGACATGCTTTCTAGAGATAACGTATATCCTTTTGAGACTGTAAATCCTGAAACTTTAAAAATATTTAAACCATTAAATTATGTGAATTTATGCCAATAAACTGTTAAAAAATAAAGCAGCATCAACATGAACAAACCTTTATAACATAATACTCAGTCCTAAAAGGAAGTTTTAAAAAGTTAGACTAATTTTTCACTAATAAAAATTGTAATCATTTCAAATAACAATATGCACATTTTATGCGTACTTACATATGTAGTTAAAATTAAACTATATGTTTAACTTTATTTATATGTTTAATTTATTTAAAAATCAACTCGGAAGAAAAGCTATTTAGGGTTTGAGAAGAAAGTTGTTACATTATAATTAAAACTTTAAAAAGAAACATGAAAGCAAAATTTGAAAATTACTGATATAAAAAATATACTGGCAGGTACAAAGAGTCTAGTTTGTAATTTTCTTTATGTTTGAGACATTTCATAATTAAAGCTTAAGAGTTATGCAATTTCCTCCAGATAGTTCATCTAGCCTGTCTTATTTAGACAGACCTGTGGAGATAATAACATGCACAAAAACAAGACAGAGGAAAACAAGCGGCCATCTGGCTCAGAAGCAACAAAGCCTACATGGAAGAAGCACACCAGCCTGTGAGATCACGAGGTGCCAAAGGGATCAGATATAAGGCATCATCAAAAAAAAAATCTTACCATAGTGAATGAAGGGGAAAGTGCAGAGTGGAGACCCAAAGCCCATTTGTCGGCCACTGGAGATCCCCTCACAGATTGGTCTAGGGGAGGAGATGAGTCAGTCAGGGTACGATGTAGCACCGATGAAGAACACAGCTTTCCCCCAGATCCTAAATGCTTCCCCCTCCCCCCAACTGCCATGATCTGAATTCTACCTTGCAAGTCTGGATAGAGCAGAGGTTGTACACTGGTGCATATAGGAGCTGGAGGCACAGTGAATCCATGGTGGATGATAACTTCAGGACCAGGGGTGTGAGGAGCGATACTGGGAGAGTAGAGGGGGAGGGGGTTGGAAAGGGGGAACCGAATATAAGGATCTACATGTGACCTCCTCCCTGGGGGACGGACAACAGAGAAGGGTATGAAGGGAGACGCCAGATAGGGCAAGATATGTCCAAATAATAATCTATAAATTATCAAGGGCTTATGAGGGAGCGGGGAGCAGGGGCGGGAGGGGGAAAAAAAGGACCTGATGCAAAGGTCTTAAGTGGAGAGCAAATGCTTTGAAAGTGATTAGGGCAAAAAATGTACAGATGTGCTTTATACAATTGATGTATGTATATGTATGGATTGTGATAATAGTTGTATGAGCCCCTAATGAAATGTTATAAAAAAGAGTTATGCATTTAAGTGTTCCCCAAATCAAATCTGTAGAAATACTTGTATTATTAAAACAGCAGTATAGGGTAAGAGCCAGCCCCCACCACTAATCATGGGTGCAATAGATCTAATTGTAAGGTTGAGATAGATAAATATTATATTAAAGTTATTGAGAGCATGAGAGATAGAAGAGAGATTGAAATAATGGAGTCAGACACATTTCATGGTAGCATGCTCACCTCAGCCCTGCTTGGTGGTCCACGTGGAGAGAGGGGGAGGGGAAGGAGGAAAAGGGGAAAGGGAACAGGGGAGCGAGGACAAGAGAAGAGAGGGAGAACAAATGAGAGGCCAAGAGGGGAGCCCAAGAGAGCCCAGGCCTATATACCTTTGGGGGGAGGGCAAGCCCACTAATTACAGGTAAAGACATGCATCACAGGAAAGAGTTTCCCTACAGGTTACACAGCAATGAGAGGGGGAAACATGATGGATATACATGCAATAGGAAGAGGAGGGATTGGGGACATACATGTGACAAGAAGCAAGGATCCTAGATTCAGAATGGCAGCCTAACTTTGGATGTCATTGAGCCAGTTTGACCTGTTCCCTGGCTCAACTATAGAGACCCTTATCAGTAGGGTGTGAACTCCACCTACAGGAACCAAATCCATGATTGAAAGCCTTTATGAAGAAGTAGCCCATTGTCCTTAACAGCAGGGCCCTAGCTTGGTGGGACCAGCAACTGACTGCCTTTAGGGAGGATGGCTGTAAGCATCCATCTCCCACCATATGCTGGGAAAAAACCTCTAATGTTTGGCCTGTCTTTGGGGGAGACAAAGCTGGGGAAAAGTCACTTAATAATCCCACACAGCAGATGTATATGGAAAATTAATGACAATGAATTAAGATGAGTTTTTATTTAATGAATAAAGTTAAAATTTAACATACATAGGACATAGCATACACTTAGAAAACAAAATAGTCCTACTTGTTTATATTGTAAGAAATATGTTTTACAGTAAATCGTCACTGAAGAGTTAGACATGTCTTCTGTACAGACTTGAAATGCCAAAGTTCACCTTGGGCGGTGCAATCTCAGCATGACGGGAGTTTTATAGTACTAATTTGTGATTCAAGATGTGAGAAGAGCAACCCTGGCTTCAGACTCAGAAGTGTCAACGCTTGAAAATAAAACAAGGCAGTGACACAAACAGGTTACAACTCAGAAGCGCCAAACACAATGTCATGTGAAGGAAAGATGAACTCAGGACACCATTCTCAGGACACCTGTTTCCAAAATGCTGTCTCCTCCAATAAACAGCAAATGAAAACAATGATTTCCATTTTAACCTTGCCAGAAATGTGATGCCGTTCTCTATCAAGGTGCTCTTTAATGATTTAAAAATTGTATACATTTCCCCTTTAGAATAGAAGTTTAAATTTGCCTATGAGCTGACAACATTTTACCAAAAGATAGGGAGTAGCGAAAGCGCAGGTCACGTCTGTGATCCCCTTTAATTCTGCAAACATGACGAGTTTTTTGACCCTCCCTAGCGTAGATGATGTGTCCTCCAGAGCTAATTGAAAGGTTTGTTACCAGAATTTAGGTTATTGTCTTATTAAGAAAAATATGTAGGTTATTGTCTTATTAACAAAATATTTACTTTTGGAGGACATGGAGCATCACAAGATAATTTTAATTGGAGACTCCTGGGAAGGAAAAAAGCCTTACTAGGTAGCATGGCCAGTCTTAGTATTTCTTGCCCTGGGCATGCATATTGAGTGTTTTTCAGAGTTACTGTATTTACATGCAATTTTGGGAACTTCCATATGGTTGTGGGTCCCCAGGTGTTGGCAGGGATTCCGCACTTAGTGTGCCTACATTTCCACCTCTGCTCTTTTTCCCCGTGTCACTTGTCTCTTCAAATTCACTGAACAGCACCTTGGAAAAATGGTCTGGTGTATTGAAGACTACAGACAAGGAAATCTTTTTTTTTTTTCAGACAAGGAAATCTTATGCAACTCTGTAACACATGAGATTGATAACTAACTACAAGCTTTTCTCTTGTGAACTGTTTTGTTCTGTTCTTTGTCAGTGGTTTGTTTTTGTTGTTTTCTTGTCTGGTTGTATACTGTTGCTTTGTTTTCCTCTGTCTTGTTTTCGTGCATGTTAGTGACTCCACAGGTCTATCTGAATAGGACAGGCTGGATGAACTATCTGGAGGAAAAACAACGGGACCGACAGTTCCGGGGGGACTTGGGGTGGGGGGGTAGGGGGGGTAAGGAAGTGGTGTTAACAAACCCAGGGACAAGGGAAAAACATGGGACCCCAAATGGTAGAGAAGGGGGAGTGGCAGGCATGGTGGGAAATGATCAAGGGTAAGGTTGCTTAGAGAAGAGGTATACTCTAGCCCAGGTGGCGATGAAGAGGTATACTCTAGCCCAGGTGGCGATGGTAGTAGGGCAGGAGGAAAGTCAAGGGAGATGGAGGAAAGAGCTAGGAGTCAAAGGGCATTCATGGAGGTCTAGACAAAGACATGTACATGCAAATATATATAGTAGGATGGGGAAATAGATCTATGTGTCTATATTTATAGGTCAAGTATTAAGGTGGCGGAAGGACCTTGGGCCTCTACTCAAACACTCCCTCAATGCATGAATACCTTCTTTTATTAAATTGGAACTCTATGATGTTCACTCTCCCGACACAACGGCTGGAGCCAAAGTGGGTGAACAAGTAAATGTGGTGAAGAAAGCTGATGGTGCCCGGGTATCAAAAGAGATAGTGTCTGGGGTCTTAAAGGCTTGAAGGTGAACAAGCGGCCATCAAGCTCAGAAGCAAAAAAGCCCACATGGAAGAAGCACACCGGCCAGTGCGATCACGAGGTGCCAAGGGACCAGGTATAAGGCATCATGCAAAAAAAACAACAACGATATAAGTGTGTGTATGTATGTGTATATATGTGTATATGTATATGTATATATATACCATATTAAATGAAGGGGGAAGTGCAGAGTGGAGACCCAAGGCCCAAGTGTCGGCCAATGGAGATTCCCTCATAGAGGCGTTTAGGAGAGGAGATGGGTTAATTAGGGTGCGAGGTAGTACCGATGAAGAACACAGCTTTCCCCCAGATCCTGGATGCTTCCTCCCCCCAACTACCATGATCCGAATTCTACCTTGCAGGGCTGGATAGGACAGAGGCTGTACACTGGTACATATGAGGGTTGGAGGTACAGGGAATCCAGGGTGGATGATACCTTCAGGACCAAGGGTGTGAGGGACGATGCTGGGAGAGTGGAGGGTGAGTGGGTTGGAAAGGGGGAACTGATTACAAGGAGCCACATGTGACCTCTTCCCTGGGAGAGGGACAGCAGAGAAGGGGGGAAGGGAGATTCCGGATAGGGCAAGATATGACAAAATAACGAGGTATAAATTACCAAGGGCACATGAGGGACGGGGGAAAAGGGAGGGAGGGGGAAAAAAAAAGAGGACCTGATGCAAGGGGCTTAAGTGGAGAGCAAATGCCTTGAGAATGATTGGGGCAGGGAATGTATGGATGTGCTTTATACAATTGATGTATGTATATGTATGGATGGTGATAAGAGTTGTATGAGTCCCTAATAAAATGTAAAAAAAGAAAAGAGGAGAAAAAAATGATTAGGGCAAGGACTGTACAGATGTGCTTTATACAATTGATGTATGTATATGTATGAACTGTGATAAGAATTGTATGAGCCCCTAATAAATTGTTAAAATTAAAAATAAAAAAATAAAATAAAAATATATAAATAAATTAATTAATTAATTTTAAAAAAAGAATTGAAGTTAATATGGCAGTAATTTTTTTCTTAAGGAAAGATAAAAACAAATACAAAATGAAAATAAGAAATTGCCAATCAAGATGTAAATTTTTGTATTAATATAAAATATGTCAGAATGTGTTTATAGAGGGTAGGGTAGCTCGATTTTATGTCAACTTGATGGCAGATAAGGGTGGAATCCAACCCATCAATCAGGTCTCAACCTGATGATGCTTCCTTAGGGGTGTGGCCTTTTGATAAGAGAGAAATTGGGAATTAATCTCTTTGTCTCTTCCTTCACCTTCTTGCCTACTAAGACTCTGTGCTTGCTTCCAGGGTGGCACATAGGGTGGCCACATATGTTCCGCCTGACCCTGAGAGCTGTTTGGTGTCCTGCTGTGTCTCCACTAACCTTGCACCCATGGACTGCACTCACGGCATGTGGTCTTCCTGCACCCTGCATAGTCTTTCTGAGTCATCAGCCTGCCGCTTCATGAACCTGAAGAGGTCACTGGATAGCACTGGACCCACGGACTTCAGTTGGACTGTTCTGGGATGCTTTCTTGATACAAGCTTGCTTCTTAATACACCTTTCCTTCTTACACATACATAAGTCTCACTGGTTTTGTTTCTCTAGACAACCCAACCAAACACAGGGGCGTTTATCCCCACTACCACCACCAAGATTCTGCATTTGAAATTCTATGTACTTTTTTTTACCATTAATGGAGTGGTGTAGATGTAAGAGAGCTCATGGGTAATTTTCATAATCGTGCACATGCATGCATTCAAACATTAATTCAGAGTGACAAGTAGCTAGAATGGGGATAAAGGGACATTGTCTTCCCCAATGTCTGTGCTGGTGGAAATCACCCAGCAGGGCCCCAATAAAGGGGCTGCAGTGAAGCCAGGCACCCATCAGACGCCTATGGGAAAACACTTGCATACCAGAAATGTGAGAAATGTGACATCACACATGTGTACCTGAACTTGAGACAGACTAGCAAAAGAAACCCTGTTTTTGTAAGCTGCTTCATAACTTGCCTAATCCTCCCTCCCATCTCAGGAAGTTGACTGCTGGTTGACCTGCCCGTTTCCCCTCACTCATGGGAAAGTCTCTGCTGGTGAATAGAATGTACTCCCATGTCCCCAGGTTCTGGACACTACAATTAGTTTCAATTATTCTTTAATGCATCGTTTGTTCTGATTCAATCTTGTTCCCTTGGATGTTGTCATCTGAATGGTGTAGTTAATCCTGTCATGATAACCAGGATGTCACCATATGATCTTATATGGTAACCAGGATGTTATAATCAATTTTGGTATTGTTTCTTTTATTAGAAGTGTACGTTATAATGCATGATTACTCTTCTTGAAGTTACAATTAATCCATTAATTTTGCTTTCTGCTTTTGTTCATGCTTGCTGGAACCCTGGATAGGTGATAAGTGAGTTTTTCACTCTTACCGATGAACTGAAATGTGGACTCGGGACTGCAATCAAAGAATAATTTTCACATTCTAGCTGTCCAGTTACATGGGTATCCAGGGCGAATGATCCCTTCAGGGACAGGGGTGTGGATGGCAATACTGAGAGGGGAGAGGAAGAGGGGGTTGGAAAGAGGGAACTGATCACAAGGATCTCTGAGTGACCTTCTCCCTGGGAGAAGGACAACAGAAAAGGAGGTGAAGGGAGACGTTGGACAGGCAAGATATGACAAAATAATGATTCATAAATTATCTAGTGCTCAAGAGGGAGTGGGGAGAGAGGAGGGAGAGGAAAAAAGAGGACCTGATCCAAAGGGCTTAAGTGGAGAGCAAATGCTTTGAAAATGATGTGGGCAAAGAATGTACAGATGTGCTTTACACAATTGATGTATGTATGGCTTGTGCTAAGAGTTGTATGAGCCCCAATAAAATGTTTAAAAGAAGAAGAAAATTGCAACCACAACAAAAAACAATAAAAAAATAAAAATGTATTTCATCAATGTTCAGTTACAAACAAGAGAGTAGCTGGTCTGCAGTCCACATTTTGATAATGCAACAATACAATATGTTTCACTGAAAAAAAAGCTAATAAAGACTCTTCTAAATTATCAAGACGTTATAGTGGCTGTCATTTATTCAAATCCACAACAAACTCAGCCAATTACACTCAACCACACACCCTCCAGTAATGTAGAAGGGGGATCAAGGCAGGGCCCAGAAAGCAGCCTTCCTTTTGGCCTCGGGGAACTTCCTGTTCTTGGTTCTGCACGTGTGCTTTAGCGCTCCTGATCTAGTATTCTTTTCAAATGGTTTTTGCACTCTCCTGAAGTGGTCTTCTACAGTTGCAAGCTCCCAGGCGGTCTCCACACAGCCTGTACGCTTTCCAGAAAGAGAATATACTTGGGGGGACTGTTTAATACCTGAAACTTTCCTTCCCCCCATAAAAGCTAGTTGGATTTACAAAAGTGCTTCTGGGCATGGATTCTTTCAACTTTGCAAAGCAAGCTCCGAGGTAAACCACCCAAGAAGCCTAACACGCTTGGTGCCCTGATCACTTCTGTACCTGGAACCGGGTGCAAATCTCTGCCTTGTGTTTTCGGTGCACAGACTTTTATTTTGGCCTTCGCCTATCACCACTTGGGTAGAAGCTGAGGGGCGCAGGCAGCAGGGACTCTCGACATGTTGGACTTAATCTTAACCTGCAAGACTTACAGTTGGAAACCACCAGCCTTTGTAGGAGGGAGATGGGCCTTCCCTCGGACTTTTCTAGATTCAGCCTTACGGATTCCACCCTGTCCTTTGGAATTGCTACCAGTTAGCGCGGACTACAGCAATTCTCCCAGGACCACATGTAAATGTTAGTAACCAAGGACTCTGACAAGATGGCAGCTGGAACCCATTACCCCTCCACCAACATGCCTGCCTTTCTACTCCGATGTGATTCCTGCCTCCATGTTTCAGTATCTGGACCTCCCTAAGCCTCCTTTCTTGAGATTGCTGCTTGTAGACCCTGCACTCTGCTCCTGTGGGCACCCTTCCACCTTCCTTTGCTCTTCGGGCACATTGTTTAAGTCTGTTGGTCTCTCTGTAACATACCCTTTCCACTCCCGATTTTCTCGCCGTTTTGCAAGAGAGCTGAATAGGTTCTCCTTTGCTGTCTCATTGCTAAGGTGACTTTTCGAGATTATGTCTCTTGTTCCACCCACTGATCTAACCACACATTCCTTGGGGTGGGACTTATAGACGCGTCAGCCTCTTCAGGGTCCCTACGGGTCCTTACACCAGTCCTTTGTACTTTGTTCCCCACTCCCTTTCTGGTTTTTCCATGCTGGTCTCTTCCGGGTCCCATGGGTCCTGCTGGGTTTGGGTTTGTACCCCACAACCAGTTTGTGCCTCTGTCCTTCTGGTTTCTCCAGGCATACTTTCTGGGGTTCATAGGTATGCCGAATGCAAGGGAATGCCTAGTGTTCTTGAGTTCAACGCTGTTTGGGTTTTGATATTTGATCTTTGTTTTCTTGTTTGTTTGCTGTTTCCTTTTGCCAAGCTTTGGCAAAAGGCATTGGGAAATAAGATCACGGAACCACTGTTAATTCGGTCATTTCCAAGACCATTTAAGAGGCTTTGTAAGCACAGCTGTGCCTCCTGCCTGGGCAATGGATGGGCCCATACACTGGCTATTTACATTCTTGTTATTACTTCATTGAGTTAATACACACACAGCTAAGGATTCTAACTTCCTTAGAGTTGACTTCATTTAGATCGAGCCATTAGACAGGTCCCTCTCCCTTTCAAAGGTCCTGGTGGGTCATCCAGAGTTCATGATCCCCTTCAAAGATCATGACGATGCCACCCATAGCTCGTGGTACTCTGATGCCTGGCTTGCTGTCTAGAGAATAGGAGAGGCCTAGCCAATTGGCCAACATTGGATCCCAACACTTCTAAGGACTGAGACACCTTTCTGGGGCACTCAGGCTCCACAGCCTGCCAGAACCTCTGGATAAGAACTCAGGATGCTGGGAAATCTAACCCTTTTGCTGTTTTGTTTTCTAGATGGGCAATCAGGAGTCTGTTCCCAGGGGAACAACTTTGTACAGCATCCTGTCTCATTGGCCAAGATTTGACCCACAGATGCTAAAGAAGCGGGAACTAGTGTTCTTCTGCAACTCCATCTGGTTCCAGTACATTCTAGATGACGGGTCATTGTGGCTGAGGAATGGCACACTCTCCCTCCCTCCCGTACTCGGATTCAGATGGAGTTTTTCTGAAAGGAGGTGGGAAAGTGGGTGGAAGTCCCTTATGCATTTTTTTTCCTCTTGGGAAACAGTAGAGACCTTTATTCCAAATATACCAAAGACCCTATAAAAGGCCTAGTGCCTGAGGCTGACAGCCTCTCAAGCCCAAGCCCAACTACATCGCCCTCTGTCACTGAGCCTACGGAATCTGAGAAGAAAGGGGGCCTCATCACAATTCTACTCTTGGTAGAGGCAGCTGGAGAATTTAGTCCTCAGATGATTCATAAATTTTCACCTTAATTGAACTCAAGCAGATTAAGAGTGAGTGACCTGGGCAGTTATTCAGACAATTCAGAACAGTGCATGGCTACCTTCCAGCACCTCACCCTAGTCCATTTCTTGGCTTGGAAGGATGTAATGAGAATTCGAAGATGGACTATGACGGACTTTGAAAAAGAGCGAGTACTAAAGGAAACGAAGAAATGTTCAGATACTTTACATGTGATGAATGATAAATATCCAACAGGAGAATTAACTATGCCTCCCACTGACCCCACCTGGGATTATAATGATCCCACTACCAAGTGGGCATGGGATATTTTCTAGTGCGTGTTACAACTGGACTAAATGCAGAGTGGCAAAAGGCCATCAACTACACTAAAGTGACAGCCAAAAACCAGGAGCCTAATGAAAATCCTGTAATCTTTGAACAGGTGAGAGAAGGCCTAAATAAGCAGACCACGGTAGATATAGACTCATACGAAGGGCAAATCTTACTAAAAGACAAATTTCTCACACGGGCTACATCTGACCTTCAGAAGCTCCAGAAGTCAGTGCACACGCCTGGAGGAGCTAACACAGAAGAGATAGTCACTAGTACAAGTGCAAACACAATAGGGACTGAGAGCAAAGGCTCAGGTTCAAGAGAAGGAGAGAAGAAAAGATGCTAGCTATGCAGGGCTACTGGCTGCCATTGCTAATCAATGCCCATCTATTGCCTCCCAGGGTCCAAAGACCCCTGCACAAGGTGCTAAGTGCCATGTATGTCAGCATGTGGGCCACTGGGAAATGGATTGCCTTAACAGAAATAGGTCTCTAAGGGGCCATTCTATCACTGCAAACTGGCCACTGCACGGCACTCTGTCCTCTGGGGAAGACCCAGGAGGGGAGCAGCGCAGGGTTAGTCTACAGCTGGTAAGGGAAGACAGAAACAGCTTGGACCAGATGGGCCAGCAGCAGGAGATCACTCGTACTGGTCTGGAGCCTCAGGTGAGCATTGATGTGGCAGGTAGGTCAGTAAATGTCCTCCTAAATAATGGGGCCATGCGTTCTGTTTTTACCTCCTTCCCCAGACCCCTGGCACAACACAAATGCACCATCATGGGAGTGTCAGGAAAACCTGTAGTCAAACATTTTACAGAACTTTTAAGGTGCCTCTGGGACACCTTTTAATTCTTGCATAGCTTTCTAGTAATCTCTGATTGACCAGCTGTCTTCTAAGCCAAAATATATTGCCTAAGCTACACACATACATAGTCATAGGGCCTCATCCTTGCACCCTATAGATTTCCAGACGTTCCTCACTTCAGAGGAGCTGCTATGTCCCACACAGGAACCATGGGAAAGTACTAAACCACCCATCACCAATGGAAAACCTTTTAAACCCGAAGCCATCAAAGGATTCCAGCATCTTATTAGTAAGTTCCTCCAGCATGGACTTTTACTCCTTGTTAATTCCCTGTGTAACACCCCAATATTACCATTCAAAAAAGAAATGTAGGTCTTACCGGCTAATGAAAGACCTCAGGATAATAAATGAAGCCGTGATCCCACTGCACCCAGTAGTACCTGGCCCGTATACACGCATAAGGGAAATTCCTAGCTCCACAAAGTGGTACAGTGTCCTGGACCTGAAAGATGCCTTTTTCTGCATCTCACTGGACCCTCAACGCCAGTTCCTTTTTGCTTTTGAGTGGAAGTTAGAGCAGGGGCAGTCACACCAACTTTGCTAGACTGTCTTGCCTCAAGGTCAGAGATTGTCCCCAATTCTTTTGACAAGCCCTTATTCAGGACCTAGTTGGTCTTACTTTACAGCAGTGGTTCTCGACCTTCCTCATGTCGCCACCCTTTAATACAGTTCCTCATGTTGTGGTGACCCCCAACCATAACATTATTTTCGTTGCCACTTCATAACTGTAATTTTGCTACTGTTATGAATAGTAATGTAAGTATCTGATATGCAGGATGTATTTTCATTGTTCCAAATTGAACATAATTAAAGCATAGTGATTAATCACAAAACAATATCGAATTATATATTTTGCAATATTTATTTCTAATTACAGATAAATGAAAATTTTTCTTGAAACATGCTTTAGCATGGGTAACAGTCTTCATGCCGGGTCTTCGTATGTGGGTGTATCTGCATGCGGGCAGACCCGCCTGGAGACGGATAGAGGAGCAGTGTCTTGGTTCCTAAGACCATCGGAAATATGTATTTTTGATGGTCTTAGGTGACCCCTGTGAAAGGATCATTCATCCCCACAGGGGTCACAGCCCAAAGGTTGAGAAGCACTACTTTGCAGGGAGGCACAGCCATACAATATGTGGACGGCTTCCACATCTTCTCTGCCACTTGAGGACAGTCTGCCACCCACACTGTACAAGTTCTAAACATCTGGGCAGAAAGAGGCTCTAGAGTCTCTAGGGCCAAGACCCAGCTACTGTAACAGGACTAGTGTTGTCAAAAGGAAAGAAAGGACTTGCCTTAGATTAAGTCATAATTGTGGAGACACCTGAATCAGAGATGCAGAAACAGCTATGAGCATTTCTAGGGCTCACTGGGGTCTGTAAAGTTTGGATCTCCAACTACGGGCTTCTCACAAAACCTCTATAGGAAAGCCTAAAAGAGAAAAAGTAACTTAGAACCTCTCCTGTAGGGCACAGAGCGAAAGAACACAGTAGACCAAACTTAAGGCTCTACTGCTTCAAGCCCCAGCACTGGGCCTCCCAAGCCCCATGAAAAAGTTTTTTCTATATGCCCATGAGCGATACGGGGTAGCCCTGGAGGTGCTAATCCAAAAACTGGGATCCGAGCTTCAACCAGTAGCATATTTATCAAAGAGGCTAGATTGTACCTCAGCTGGCTGGCCACCTTGCCTACACACAGTAGCTGCTGTGGCAATCCTGGTTCAAGAAGCAGTTACATTTACAATTGGAAGAACTTTGGCTTGTAGAACTTCGGAGATCCTATGGTTAATTACTAACTCTAAAGGCTATACCTGGATTTCTGATAGTTGCCTGTTAAAGTACCAAATCATTCTTATAGAGAACCCCGACGTCACAGTCCAAACCTGCAGCAATCGCCACCCAGCTACGTTAATCCCTGACCCTAGGGGTGACTCTGAGGCCCTTTATTCTTGCTTTGAGCTACTGTCTGTCAACAACCTACCTTGGTCAGTCCTTAAAGATCAACCACTTCCTGTAGCAGAAGGTCTGGTTCTCTGATGGTAGCAGCTTTGTAACCAATGGAGTGCACAGGGTCACTTATGCCATCGTTTTCCTCAACCAAGTCATTGAAGCCAAACCCCTGACCCCAGAAACTTCAGCCCAGCTATCTAAACTCAACTTTATCAAGGGGCCTTGAGTTATCAGAGGGAAAGACAGTAACCCTGTATACGGATTCTAAATATGGACTTTTCGTTCTTCATGTACACACTTCAATCTGGCAGGACAGAGGATAACTAATCACTCAGGGAAGCCCCATTAAGTGTGTGTGGGGGAAATCAGAATGCTCCTAGAAACTGTCCAAAAACCTACTGAATGTCAGTAGTATGCTTCCTGGGAGCACCAGAAGGGAGACTCAGAAGTTACTGTGGGCAACCAGACAGGCAGTCATCAGCACAAAGCCCCTAGTCCCCATAAATGCCTTCGTTCCCCCAAACCAGCTTCCTTTCGCGAATTACTCTCCTGAAGAAGTGGAACAGGCTAAATTTTAAGAATTCTGCCTTCGACATGATGGCTGGAGAAAAATAACGAATTCTTATTGTCACAAAGTTACAGTGGAAAGTTGTAAAACCTTCCCACGATGCCACACGCCTTGGCTATAAACATTGCAAAAGCCTCTCATTCAATAGTTCTGTGGGTCCAATTTATTATCAAGTTAGTAGCCTTTCACTGTCCCACTTGCCAGACCAGCAGTCCAAAGGGCATGTAGAAGTCACCTTGCTCAGCCTGCTCAACACAAACCCTGGGGAAGACTGGGAGGTGGACTCTTCTCTAGTACCAGCCACCCAAGAGTTCAAATATCTTCTAGTGTTCATGCCCTGTTTCCCCGAAAATAAGACAGTGTCTTATATTAACTTTTGCTCCCAAATATGCGCTAGGTCTTGTTTTCAGGAGATATCTTATTTTTCCATTAAGAAGAATATGGTACACATTTATTGTCGAACAACAACAAAAAGGAAATTTATTACCTGTATATGGCACGGTAGTAGTTGTCATCAAAAACCAGCATAACCAGACAAACTGAATCCTACAGTATCAACAATTTCTTGTTACTACCGTTATTTCCATGTACAACGATCTATGGTACATTTACTGATTTATTCAATGACAGTCATGTCATCATCTTCTGGAACATCACCATAAAAATCCAAACCCTTATTTTGGGGGAGGTCTTATTTTCAGGGGGATGCCTTATATTTCAGCAAGAGACAAAACTTTAAGTAGGTCTTATTTTCAGGGGACGTCTTACTTTCGGGGAAACAGGGTAGACATCTTTACTGAATAGGTTGAAGCATGTCTCACATATCCCACCTGCACTGAGAAGGCTCATGAAATATCTAAAAGGTGACTTCAGGAAATAATTTCTCGATTTGGGCTTCCCAAATCCCTACCAAGTGATAACAGGCCTGTTTTTATTTCTCAAAGCACTCAGGCAGTCTCTCAACACTTAGGAATAACATCGTCTCCACTGTGGCTTAGGGCAAGTGGAGAGGATTACCCAACACTTAAAATTAACCCTCAGGAAACTGATGCAAGAAACTCAGATGAATTGGAAACATGCACTGCCAATAGATCTGGTATGTCTCAGAATTGTCCCATGGCGCCCTACACATGGGAGCTCCTATGAAGTTGTATATGCGTGGACTTTCCTTATAACAGGGCTGGCTGGAGATGCGGAAGTATCCTTGATACAGCAGTATGCTATAAGAGTGGACCAATGCCAATAAACCTTCCATCAATATGGGCTTATCCAGGCCCAAGGGGAAGAAAAATGACCCTTTTTGTCCCTTCCTGGAGACCTAGTTCTTATGAAAACCTGGAAGGATGAGTCCCTAAATTCCCAGCTCAAGTCAAGTCTGGAAAGGTCCCTTCCCAGGATTTCTCTCTAGCTCCGCTGCCAGGTATGGACCCACCATTCATGGGTAAAGCTATGGACGCCGTTGGAACGAGACCCCTCAGAGGCAGAGTGAACGGAGCAAGGTAGATACACATGTGAATGATTAGACAGCCTTAAAATGGTGTTTCATTAAGTGCCCTGCAGAAAACCTTTCCTCAAATCCACAACTGTCTTTGAGCTAGTATATGCTATGGCAAAATTCCTGTGTTGAAAGTAACCTTGCAGGCTATGCCTGCCAATCCACTGTTGATAACACCTGAGATTTCTTGTGGAATGTTCCAGTGTGAACATAACCCCTACTTCCATGGGCATTACTGTCCCACAGGTCTTGCCCTAACCTTACCTACACTGTTCACCTGTTTTGTCTCTTCCAAAAATTGTCAGGTTAACAATGATGCTGTGACAAGTTGGCCATCCCCAGGATCACCACAGTGACCGCACCAACTCAACCCCATCCACCTTGGGTCCCTAAGTGGACCCCTCCAAGAGCGCAGGAAGGATGTGGACCCAAAGCACTACTTCCTGTCCATTAGACAACAGGCAACAGCTAGAGACTGTCTCTGTTCAGTATCCCCCAAAATTTGAGTTCATACTCCTTCAGTGAGGAATGACAGGTAGCTAGAATAGGGATAAAGGTGGGAGGAAGGGAGTTGTCTTTCCCAAATGCTTGCACTGGCGGATATTGCCTGGTAGGGCCACAATAAAGCAGTTTCAGGGAAGCCAGATGCCCATCAGATACCTATGGGAAAACACCTACGCACTTGCAAAGTTATATCCCACAGGTGTACCTGAATTTAGCCAGTAAAGTCTGCCAGTACCCTCAACCATGCCCCTCCAGTGATGCAGGAGGGGTAAAGTCAGGGCTTACAGGGCAGTCTCCCTCTTGGCTTCTGGGGATCTCTTGCTCTTGGTTCCGCATGCTTTAGCTCACACTCCTGATGTGGTATGCTTCTCACATGCTATCTGCGCTCTCTTGAAGCGGCCTTCTTTCGTTGGGAGCTCCGGGGTCCCCAAATAACCTTGTATGCTTCCCAGAAATAGCATGTACTTTTTGAGACGATAATACCTTTCCTGTTCCTTACAAAAGTTACTTGGATTTTATTTATTTATTTTTTGTATAAGGATATTTATTTCAATGAATAAGGGAAGGATGTGGTTTTTTTAAAAAAACATTTTATTAGGGGCTCATACAACTCTTATCACAATCCATACATATATATACATCGATTGTATAAAGCACATCCATACATTCTCTGCCCCAATCATTCTCAAAGCATTTGCTCTCCACTTAAGCCCTTTGCATCAGGTCCTCTTTTTTTTACCTCTCCCTTCCCGCTCCCCCCTCCCTCATGTGCCCTTGGTAATTTATACATTGTTATTTTGTCATATCTTGCCCTATCCGGAGTCTCCCTTCCCCTCTTCTCTGCCGTCCATCTCCCAGGGAGGAGGTCACATGTGGATCCTTGTAATCAGTTCCCCCTTTCCAACCCACTCACCCTCCACTCTCCCAGCATCACCCCTCACACCCTTGGTCCTGAAGGTATCATCCACCCTGGGTTCCCTGTGCCTCCAGCTCCTATATGCACCAGTGTACAACCTCTGCCCCATCCAGCCCTGCAAGGTAGAATTTGGATCATGGTAGTTGAGGGGAGGAAGCATCCAGGATCTGGGGGAAAGCTGTGTTCTTCATCGGTACTAAATCGCACCCTGACTGACCCATCTCCTCTCCTAAACCCCTCTATGAGGGAATCTCCAGTGGCCGACACTTGAGCCTTGGGTCTCCACTCTGCTCATCCCCCTTCATTCAATATGATATATATATATATATCATATATATTTATACACACACACACACATACATACATACACACACACATATATATACATATACACATATATCTTTTTTTTGCATGATGCCTTATACCTGGTCCCTTGGCACCTCGTGATCGCACTGGCCGGTGCGCTTCTTCCATGTGGGCTTTTTTGCTTCTGAGCTTGATGGCCGCTTGTTCACCTTCAAGCCTTTAAGACCCCAGACACTATCTCTTTTGATAGCCGGGCACCATCAGTTTTCTTCACCACATTTGCTTATGCACCCATTTGTCTTCAGCGATCCTATCATGGAGGTGTGCAGTCAAGGATATGATTTTTTGTTCTTTGATGCCTGGTAACTGATCCCTTTGGGACCACTCGATCACACAGGCTGGTGTGTTCTTCCATGTGGACTTTGTTGCTTCTGAGCTAGATGGCCGCTTGTTTATCTTCAAGCCTTTAAGACCCAGTCACTATCTCTTTTGATAGCCGGGCACCATCAGCTTTCTTCACCACATTTGCTTATGCACCCATTTGTCTTCAGCGATCCTATCATGGAGGTGTGCAGTCAAGGATATGATTTTTTGTTCTTTGATGCCTGATAACTGATCCCCTCGGGAGCACTAAATCACACAGGCTGGTGTGTTCTTCCATGTGGGCTTTGTTGCTTCTGAGCTAGATGGCCGCTTGTTTATCTTCAAGCCTTTAAGACCCCAGTCACTATCTCTTTTGATAGCCGGGCACCATCAGCTTTCTTCACCACATTTACTTGTTCACCCGCTTTGGCTTCAGCAGTTGTGTCAGGAGAGTGAGCATCATAGAGTGCCAATTTAATAAAAGAAAGTATTCATGCATTGAGGGAGTGCTTGAGTAGAGGCCCAAGGTCCTTCCGCCACCTTAATACTAAACCTATCAATGTAGACACTTAGATCTATTTCCTCATCCTCATATATATGTTTGCATGTACATGTCTTTGTCTAGAACTCCATAAATGCCCCTTGACTCCCAGCTCCTTCCTCCATCTCCCTTGACTTTCCTCCTGCCCCACTACCATGCTCTGTCCCCACCTGGGCTACAGCTATACCTCTTCTCTACGCAACCTTACCCGTGATCATTCCCCACCAGGCCTGCCACTCCCCCCTCACTACCATTTTGGGTCCCATGTTGTTATCTTGTCCCTGTGTTTGTTAACACCACTTCTTTACCCCCTCCCCTCCCCCACCCCAAGTCCCCCTGGAACTGTCTGTCCCATTGTTTTTCCTCCAGATAGTTCATCCAGCCTGTCCTATTCAGACAGACTTGTGGAGACACAAACATGCACGAAAACAAGACAGAGGAAAACAAAGCAACAGTATACAACCAGACAACAAAACAATAAAAACAAACCGCTGACAAAGAACAAAACAAAACACTACACAAAAGAAAGGCTTGTAGTTCATTCAAGGATCGTTTGCTGGCCCTTAGGAGCGTTTTCCAGTCCAGTCTGTTGGGGCACCACGCCCTGGCCCCAAAGTCCACTTTCAGCATTCCCTGGGGACCTTGCCACTCCATTCCCTTGCTGTTCCGCTGCACTCCCCCAGTGCTTTGCCTCGGTGTGGTGGGATCAGATTAGGTGCAATTCCCACACTGTGTCTCCGGTGCTGTCCCCTGTATCGCCCTTAGTCACTGAGGGGCATCATGACTCATAGTAGGGCCAGCCATGTTGTTCTCTCTGTGGACTGGCTGCTCTACTCAGGAACATCATCCTCACGGCCTGGTGGGCCAAGCTGTGTTCCACTCTCTTCTCCTGCCCCTTCATCTGCTCCCATGTGCTCTGATCAGATATGTCCATCTCCCAGAGCTGCAGAATCAATGTCATCCTTTGAAACAAATTCTTTTCTGGGGAGGGGCAGGAAACTTGGGTTTCAAAAAGTACTTCTGCCACGTGAATTCTTTCAAGAACGCAGGAAGGGTGTGGACCCAAAGCGCCACTTGCTGTCCATTTGACAGCAGGAAGCAGCCAGAGACTGTCTCTGCTCAGTGCTGAGAAGCAAGAACTGAGGTCAACCACCGAAGAAACCTAACAGTAGGGGATTCACTTTTTAGATGAAGCAGCCCCCAAGGGGCTGTATTTTCACTAATTCAAAATGCAGAAAATGTGTTGACATAGGTTGGCCACTGTTTTGGGTTTCAAAGAAGTAATAACACAGGGAATCCAGGGTGGATGATACCTTCAGGAGCACCAGGGTGGATGATACCTTCAGGAGCAGGGGTGTGAGGGGTGATACTGGGAGAGTAGAGGGTGAGTGGGTTGGAAAGGGGGAACTGATTACAAGGATCCACATGTGACCTCCTCCCTGGGGGGACGGACAACAGAGAAGGGGGTGAATGAAGACTCTGGATAGGGCAAGATATGACAAAATAACAATCTATAAATTATCAAGGGCTCATGAGGGAGGGGGGAAAGGGGAGGGTGGGGAAAAAAAAGAGGACCTGATGCAAGGGGCTTAAGTGGAGAGCAAATGCTTTGAGAATGATTGGGGCAGGGAATGTATGCATGTGCTTTTTACAATTGATGTATGTATATGTATGGATTGTGATAAGAGTTGTATGAGCCCCTAATAAAATGGTTAAAAAAAGAAGTAATAGTTTTAGTTACTCACCCTAGTATGGTTTAAAAATAGATGACCCAGGCATTGGGAAATTAGTACAGCAGGTTTAATAATTTGCCCATTTGAAGTGATGAGCTCCTTGCGGATGAACTGGGACACTCTTCGAAGCAGTTGATCTTTCTAATGTTGGGCTCCTGGGCTCTGCGATGGTTGTACACACGTAGCTCCTGCCTTCCCCACTTGTCAAGAGAGCCGTTGGTGTGGTGTGCTGCGTGTTGGGTTACTAACTACCAATCAGCAGTGAGAATCCACCAGCCAGTGTGCAGGAGAAAGAGAAGGATTTCTCCTCGCAACATAAGTGTGCAGCCTTGGAAACACAAAGGGGCAGTGCTGCTCTGTCTTACAGTTCAGAGATGCTTCAATCCCAGTAAGTTTTGTTTTGTTCTCCATTTGTATGCCAGCTGGAGTTTCCTCATCCTGGGCAGTCCTTTTTGTAAACAACCTCTATTACCTTTTTTCACATTAACATGTAAAAAAAACCATGGCATCGTCAGGCTTATGAAAATGGATCCCTGGGGAGGGACCTGTTGGTGGGCAAACAAATGGAGAAAGCAAGTACTATTTTGTATAGAGATAGATATTCTCTAAATAGCAAATGGTCTTTTTATTCTATTGTATTAAGCATAATGACCATTGAGGATTCCAGATAATTATGAAATCTCCTAGATATTAGTGATAGAGATGCAATTTGGGTTAGAGCGAGAATTAAATAGATGGATGTGAGTCATTTTTAACAGCAAAAAGGCCTCATGAGAATCAAATAGGGAGCTTGCTAAGGTGTTCCAAGAGATGGTTTCATCCTAAGACTTCTAAAGGTGATTTAATAGACATAACACCTTAATCTTATGTATTCCTTATTTACTTTACAAAGATTATGGGTGGCCAGGATAGAATTGATGCATTCGATTTATGGTATTGGTGGAGCATGGGATGCCAGAAGAACAAACAAGGCTGCCTTGAAAGACGTGCAGCCAGAAATACTCCTTCAAAGTGAGGCTGCATCTTTGTCTCAGATACTTTTGACATCTTACAAGGAAAGACCAATACCTGGAAAAGTACCGGTACCTTGGTTAAGTAGAAGGTCAGCAAAAAAAAAAAAAATCCTCAATGAGAGGAACTGATGTGCTAACTGCAACAATGGGTTGAAGCATAACATTATTGTGTTATATAAGCTCTGCCCCTAAGTCTGTCTTTTAAGCAGAATTTGTACATAAATTGGAACCACTAGGCATGGTTTTTCACCTCAAGCCAGTCAAATGCTTGTCTTAATATATAGGTGACTCTTTTTAAAATGACTACTTGCTGTCTTCATATTTAATGGCTTCGATGCCAACTGGCCTGGTCTTGGTTCAATGTGTCTAATCTATTCTCAATGCAGGGGAGATAGTCCCAGCATCCATATTGAATAAATATGGTAGAAGGATAATACTCTGACACACTTATCTTGACCTTAAACTATGTTATATCCCTTTGTTTTGTTGAAATGATTACCTCTAGGTCTTTAAGCAGATTCTGCCCGAGTACCATGAACTGTTCTGGAATGCCTGATGTTTGCAATGTTGTTTATATTTTATTTAAATAGTCAAATGATCCATGTGTATTCAGTAACTATTTTTCTGGTGTTTTCATCTAATGAGTCATATAAATTCAACCATCCATGTCCACTTCTGAAACTGGCTTAGATCTCTAGCACCATCCTGTCCATAAATTACTGCCGCCATGTTTGAATCAGCTTCAGCAACGGTGGACTTGCAGGAGATGTTAACAACACTGTTAGATAATTTCCATCATTTGTTGGGTCTCTTCCTTTGTAATGGTCATAAGTATGGAATGACTCCAGCCAATTTTTGAGGTAACTGTCTTACCATTTCTTGAGATAGACTAACGAGTGCTTTAATACTACATCAGTTTGTTGGCATATTACAATATGTAGCCTATCAAAACTTGGAGCCTTATTTTTCACTAATGAGTTTAGTGCACCTTGAACGTCTCCTTTCTATGAGCTATTGATCATACCAGAGCTTGTATAACACAGACAATGCTATGCATACATATGAAGTCACACTAGTTTTAGAATAGGGACTCTCCATTACATCTTCTTTTGATTCTTCCTACATCAGTCTATATTTTGCCTGTAGAATCCTTCAATATTGCGCACAACAGAGTGTCTCCAACCGGTTGTCTGAATGGAGCTCCTGATCTACCTCCCAAGTAGCAGTGAGGAAAGGAAGTCCCCACTAGGTGCTGGTCTACCCACCTCTCACGGCTGTGAGCAGCCTAGTGACCCGGTCGAGAGTGGTGGGGAAAGTGGAGGAAAAACTAACAGCTTGAAATTTCCCTTTGTTTCTTTCCGTTTGAGATATACTGAGAGTGTTCTTCCTTTATGACTTTGTAACTCAAGGTATTTGCACAGTTCATTGTCATGTTTTACTTTACCTTTTCAAGGTATGTTTTGAAATTTTCTACTCAGGTCTTTTACCTTAAAATATCTTCCATTTGCTTTGAAGGAAGAAGTCCAGGCTGAACTGAAGGCATTAGTGAAAACGAAAGCCCCAGGAATTGATGAAACAGCAATTTCTATGCTTCCAAAAGCTGATGGAGCCGAGGATGCACTTGCCAAAAATTGGAAGGGAGCTACCTGACTAATTCACTGGAATAGATCCATATGGTGTTTACTCCAAAGAAAGGTGACAAAATGCAATGGGGAGATTATCAAACAATATAATGACTATCACAAACTAAGTCTTTTCTGGAGATAATTCAATAATGGTTGTAGCAATACATGGGCAGGGAGCTGTCAGAAATTCAAGCCAGTTTAAGAGGAGGATGTGGCACCATGACTGACTTCAGGTGTATATTGGCTAGAAGTAGAGAATGCAAGAAAGAAATTTGCTGTGTATTATTAACTATGGAAAGACATTCAGCACATGGAGCATAACATATAGATACCAATGAGAAGAAGGGGAATTCCTGGACGTTTCACTGTGCTTATATGGAACATGTACGTGGATCAAGATGCAGTTGTTGATAAAGGAAAAGTGAATATTGCATGGTTTAAAATCAGGAAAAGTGTGCGCTATGGTTCTATCCATTCTCCATACGTGGTCAAACTGTATGCTAAGCAGATAATCTAAGGAACTATATGAAAAGAACGCAGAGTTGGTGTTATTAACAATCTTTAATATGGAGATGATACAACCTTGCTTGCTGAAAGCAAGGAGGATTAGAAGCTCTTGCTAATGAAATCAAGGATAGTAAAGGAAACTAAAATCCTCACAACTGATCCAATAAAAAATATGATTAAAAGACAAACAAACAAAAACATGGAAGAGAACAAAACTGTCCAGGACTGTATCTTTCTTGGATCCACAATCGATGCTCAAGGAAGCAGCAGTCAAGAAATTAAAGAATTTATTGCATTCAGTAACATTGCTACATGTAAGAATTTTTTGCATGTCACTGAGGACTAAGGTTTGCCTGACCTAAGCCATGAGATTCTCAATCATCATGTACTTGTTATGCTGATTTACCTAATATCTACTATTTTACTTCTGTCTTTCATAATTTTGGAAGAGAGTTATTCAGCCAATTGACTGGAAAAGATCCATATTTGTGCGCATTCTAAAGAAAGGTGACCCTACAGAATGCTCAA
This sequence comes from Tenrec ecaudatus, assembly GCF_050624435.1. NCBI lineage: Eukaryota > Metazoa > Chordata > Mammalia > Afrosoricida > Tenrecidae > Tenrec > Tenrec ecaudatus. Next base: position 4,389,068 of record NC_134532.1, on the reverse strand, counting down.
ACTATGAAATAATATCACTGATACCAAACACAAGGATAATTTGCTTAAGATCATCCAACAATGATTTCAGCAGCACACTGACTGAAATGCCAGAGTTTAGGCCACAATACCCATCAGAGCAGAAAGATGTTTGTGTTTTTGACTATGTAAAGGCATTAGACCGTGTGGTTCAAAGTCAACTGTCTATACCTTGAGAAGAATGGGAATTCCAGAACACTTTATTGTGCTCACAAGGAACCTGTACATGAATCAAGAGGCAGTTTTGTGAATAGAACAAAGGACTACTCACTCCATCGTTTAAAATCAGGACAGATGTGAGTCAGGGTTATATATATCCTTTCACCGTACTTTTTCGATCTCTGTGCTGAACAAATCATCAGAGAAGCTGGATTTTATGAAGAAGAGTGTGGCATCAGGATAGGAAGAAGGCTCCGTAAGAACCTGCAATCTGCCGATGACACAACCTTACTGAAAGTGAGGAGGACCTTGAAGCACATGCTGATGACATAGGAGTATTGCTGCCTTCAGAATGGATTACAACTCACTGTAAATAAAACCAAAATCCTCCTGGAACCTTGGTATTCTCCATTGCATCGTTGAATAAGGAAAACAGTAGAAGAATAGATGCATTTGAATGTTGGCACTGGAGAAGAATGATGCAGCACCACGGACTGCTCAAAGGATAAGCCAATCTGTGTTGGTCGGAGTAAGGCCAGAGTGCTCCTTAGAGGCAAGGATGGCAAGACTGACACACTTTGGACATATTGTCAGGAGAGCCCAGTCCTGGAGAAGGACATGATACTTAGTAAAGTGGCGAGGCAGTGAAACAGAGGAAGCCCATCAATGAGCTGGATGGGCACTATGCCTGTATCAATGGGCTCGGGCAAAGGAACAGTTGTGAGGATCGGCAGGACCATGCAGTGTTTGTTATGTTGTGCATAGGGTGAGCTGACCAGATTTTAACATTGGTAAAGCGGGATGCCATTGACCAGGGGGTGGGGTGGGATGGGGTTCTTGATTAAAAATTTCGTCTATATGGAACAACAAAAATTTTCATAGAACGCAAAAATAGTATTGTAATATCTATTTTTTACTTTCAACAGAAGTGCAATTACAAATATAATGCATTAAAATTATGTATAGTATTATTTTTATTTTATTCTTTGGCATATTTCTCATTTGAGTGATTTTTTTAGTAGATTGCTGTCATTGTTTAAAAGGTCATGAAATTTTTCACAAGAATTTGTTAAATTATATTTCACACATAAAATGGCTTGCAAAGTTTCAACACTTAATTGTGATTTTTCTGATGTCCACACTTTATTTACCATAGAAAAAACATGTTCAGTCGCAGAATTAGTTCCTGGTAAGGACAGCGCGTATTCCACAATTTTTAGTGCATTATTGTATGGAACATGGTTTGTTTCAAAATGATGAAATATTTCTAACCATTTGTCCTCTATTGTGATTTTTGCTGATGCCCAAGATTTAACCTTTTCCTTATCAATATATTTTAATAAGGATACCTTATTAAGAAGATCATTTTCAGAAATATTGCTATATGGGAAAGTTTGAGTAATATGATCGAGTGATTTTTACACATCATTCCAATTAAGTTCTTGTTTTAATGTAACCAAGGAAAATGTTCAATGTCTTTGTAATGTACCATCTACTCTTCTAAATAATCTATGCAGTTACTATAGAACTTGTTAACGTGATTCATGATACCTGCACGATTTATTGCACCTTGTTCTTCAAGCTGGCTTATACTATTACAGATAGTTAACAGAAAGAAAATTATTTTCTAACCGCTCTTGACACTGAACTTTTGAATTATTAACTTCACTTGCTACTTTGATTACCGAAATTTTGTCACCTCCAATAAATTTTATAGCATTTTGAAAAAGAGCTGCTTGTTTATGTACAAACTCTAGCCACATTTTTGAAGATTCTTTTTTTAAAAGCTCTTCTAAAATTCTAGGACATTTATCCTGTGATAGAAAGTAGAATTTCAAAGGATCGTATATTTTCAAAATTATTTCAACAGCTGTCAAAAGAGCTAACTTACTGTATCCAAGTATTTTCTGATATTCGACTTCCACAGTTCCACAAAATTCTTTAAGCATTTCAGAGAGCATTTGTATATATTGAAATAAGAATATATTTTAATAACAATATTTTCCACATCTACGGGCAACAAATCAGCAGCTGTTTGAATGACATTATGTATTATGTACAGTCCCTTCCCGATCTCCTGCCGTTCCCTAGCTTGTCGTGCATTCTTTCAAAAAATCAGAACTTTTAAAAAATGCCTCGGGACGCGAGACAAGTTGTTAAAAACTGGGACTGTTCTGCCAAAAGCAGAACGTCTGGTCACCTTAGCATAGGGTCATTCTGCGTCAGAGCCCATTTGATGACACATGGTACCTTACAAGAACAACAGCCATTTCTCATGGCTACCACGAGAGCTACACAGAAACTCACAGACAAACCTAAAGGATTTATTGATAATGTTAACAAGTTGTAATACCAACGAGAAATGTTCAGAGTAGTTGTTTACAAGAATATGTTAAGTCCCAGGTCTGCTAAGGAATGCTCATGGGGCATGCCCCTCATTGCTAGCCTTGATCTGAATGCACAGAGCTCTAGCTTCATGGGTCAGAAAACCAAGCTCACTGACTTAAGTGCCCAGAGGCAACCCACTTCAGTAAGCTTCAGCCTACAGGTACTTCATTCTGTTTCTGTTGAAGCCCATTAAGACTAAGCCTTGAAACAGCTGAGAAGTCTCATGACCTATGTGTCAGTGTTTGCTGATTTCTTCTATGACTTTACGCTTTGAACAGACTGTCAAGAACAAGAAAGTATGCAAGGTCTGGGAAAAACAGGTGGTTTCATTTTCTCAAGGATGCCTGGCTTGGCAGAAGATAGAGTTGCTATGTGTATCAAATGTGCTTGCTTAACAATGAGATCATTCACCCCGGGTTGTTTCTGCATGGATATAAGGAGTGTGTAGAAGAAACTCGGGTGCTTCAGTCCATCAGACTGCTGCCCTCCCAATACTTTCTGTCTCTCTTCTCTTCCTTAATCCTCACTACCCCTTTTAGGATGGTTCGACTGTCGGCTGGTTCCGACATGTTTCAGTGGGTCAGGAAGCATCGCTTCTCCAATTAGTGCCTAGAGAGAATCACCACACTCCACAAGCAGCCTCCTGCACACAAGCACTCATCTTAACTTGCTCCGTCGATTGGGAAGCCCATCTTCCATTACTCGGTTCCTTTTCTGGCTCCTGGTTCTGCTGATCTTCGGTCATCTGGCTCCAGAAGTTTCAATGTGCAAGGATCTTGGATCCAGAGGATGTGCTGAAGTCTTGACTATTGTTGGTTACAAGATCTCACACCCCCTTTCTCAGGGCTGTGATTTTATTAACAGCAGAATGACACTACCGATCATGATCTCCCTCCCGGCCCCACTTACTGGGCCCATGAAGGGAAAGGGTGTTTGGGGTGAATTAAAGACTTTGACTAGAAGGGACACCTTAAATAATCCACTGCCCCTGCACATGTGGAAATTGGACAGCACATCTGGAAGACTGCAGAAGAATGGGTGACTATGAATTATGGGTGACCAAGGAATAAAGAAAGCTCCATGAACTACTAGAGCAGCACACGGATTTATCTCATCAAAAGTACAGCCTGAATGTTCCTTAGAAGCAAGGATGGATTTCATATACTTTGGGCTTATTATCAGCAGAGGGCAGCCACGAGAAAAGGGCAACACGCTTGGCTAAAGTAAAGGGTAAGAACCAAAGAGAAAGGCCCTCTATGAAGTGGCATATAGCAACGCTCTATAACTCTTGCATTCAAACGAAAGTTTCATAGTCTCTTAATGTCTATTTTTTTCTTTCTTCACGTTTTAATAACCTTTTGTTTTCTTCCTGCATGATGCTCTTGATGTCATCCCACGACTTTTCTTCTGCATTTAATACTCACGGTGTCAATCTCTTCTACTGATGGTATATAAATTCAGATGGGATATAGTTGAGTTTCCCCTCTCCCCTTTTGCCTCCCATGACTTGTTTTAATTTTCTTCAATTTCAACATGAACTTGCACAAGAGCCATTGAGAGTCTGTTTAACTCTCAAACCCTTGAACCTGATTTGGGTTGTTGATATTGGACTTAAGTATCATTTGATTCATTTTAGATTTTGTTGTTGTTCTGGTGCCATGAAGTCATCTCCAATCCAGAGTTGCCACTGTGTGCACAACAGGACAGAACACTGCACAACAGGACAGAACACTGTCCTGTGCCATCCTCACAGTTGTTTCCATGCATGATCCCATGGATACAGCCGCTGTGTCAATCCATCTCATTGATGGTCTTCACTTCCACAGCTGTCCCTCCACTTTAGGAAGCAGGATGTCCTTCTCCAGGGAATGGTCTCTCTTGATAACTTGTTCAAAGTATGAAAGCCAAAATCTTGCCATCCTCACCCTAATTAGCACTCTCACCTTACTTCTTCCAACACAGAGTGGTGAGTCCTTTCAGCAGTCCATGATGGTACTTTCAATAAACTTCAAATGTGTTCATACTTCTTCATTCAATTTCTCTATCAGTAGCTTTTGTGATTGGTGCAAAAAGTTTAATAATAATTGTATTAGATGGATTTCCTTGAAGGGAGATAATATAATCCTATCACACTATTATATATTGAGAGATATAGCAATATGCTTTCTGATAATGAATGCCCTGCCATTCCTATTGATTGTATTGTTCCTTGCACAGTAATCATATGATTGTTCGATTTAAAATGGCCAATACCCATCCATTTCAGCTCACTAGGTTGTTTCATTTTTGACCACTTTCAATTTTCCTAAACTGATAATCACACTTTGCAAGTTCTGCTGACTACAAAATTCTTGCAGCTGTCTCCCCTTACATTTAGTTGTGTCCCATCATCAAATGAAGGTCCTGAAGGCTTTACCCAACTCAGGTCACCACTGTCAACTCCACGCCAAGCAATCAGATTCTCTTTAATCACATTTCGAATACCCTCAGATGTGACGGGCCCATCCAGTGGCATTATTTCTGACAATGTTCTGCTTACTTTGTTTAAAGTTTTCCATAGTTGACAATGCTTCCAAGCTATGCATAAGACATCCAGTAGCTGCTTCTCCTGATGTAAGGAACTGAATCCCTCATTGACTATTCTTAGTCTGGAAGCCCCTATGAAACCTGCTCACTGAAAGTAGCCCTGCTGACATTTGAATGACCAATGACAGCTTCCCTTCCAGCATCACAACAACACACAAGCCACCACAGTGTTAACTGTCTGTCTCCTGACAGACAAGTGGTGGAATTTGAGGTTTTTTTTAATAGACTATATACTTTTATATTATAGAAGCTGGTAGTAATCTTCAGTTTTTCATCTTTGGTATGAGTGGCACATAAATTTGAATAACTTTAGTATTAATCCTCAGATATAGAAGGCAGATTTACGAAAAGTTGTGGAAGGAGTATTATCATTGTTGTTTACTTAATAAAATTTAAAATGCAACATATTAAAATTTGTGAGCTTATGCAAGGGATTTATTAGATGGAAACTTAGAAAATATGAAATGTCAATTAATTAATTAACTTTTTATGTCAGTAGCAAATTAAATCAGAACAAAAATTACTCTAGACTATAGAACAGAGTAGAACTTCCTTTGTGGTTTCCCATAAATCTTTATGGGAGCAGCAAGCTTCATCTTTGTCTCCCAGAGTGGCTGATGACTTTGAATGGCTGACATTCCACTTAGCAGCAAAATACAGCCTGTCACATAGCCAAAGTTCTATGACAAATAAAGTAGAACAAGCTAAAGAAAGGTGAAAATATAAACAAAAAATTAGAAACAAAAATTTGATAAGATATTAATACGGCAAGAAAACAATTAAATAAAAGGTGATCCTTTAAAATAAAAAATAATAAACCTCTCATTATCCTGGTCAAGAATAAAAGAAAGACAAATAAATAACTAATGTCAATCAATACCAGCAACGAAAGTAGGATCATAATGCAATTCTGTTGTTACTGCGATTATGCAGATGACAACTCATGGTCACCCTGTGCACACATAATAGAATTGCCACCGAGGGGTGTCAGGCTTGTGACTGCTCAGAAGTTCATCAGTACGCTCAGCTTACCCAGAACCATGTTAAAAATTATACTTGAGTACATACCTTGGCACTGATAGATGAAATTGTTTGTTACCTGTTTTCTGCCATCATCAATTCTGTACCTAATACCACTTCTGTGTAGATGGGCCTTTTCCCCCAATTGTGCAGGTGGTTATCGTCTTCCATTTATCACATGATTTTCTTCTTTTTTAATCTGGGAATGCAGGAAGACTGCCACTTTCAGCCATCCATACGATTATTTGGAATTGATATAAGTAACGCTCCAACGAGCTTTGAATAGGAGTCCGTGTATCAGCTGCGGGCTGACATCAAGCAGCTGTGAATTCTTGCTGTTCTCTTCTCAGTCATGATGGAGCCACATAATTAGTTGGGAGAGTCCCAGATGGGTGAAACATTGACACTGTCACCACATGCCAAAAACATCTTGCCAATTAGATTGACCTGATTGTAAATGTAGTATAACTTAGACATAATCTTTGTGTTAAACAACTGAGCTGATTGGTGGGTTTTTAAAAAATTTCACATTCAATAGTTTCCCTGTTACACTTAACTGACAAATTGTCGATTTTATATCATACATTCAAACCGATTCAAATGAAAAATACTGAGTTGTAAAGTCATCAATCAATTTGGCCCTTGTAGTCATAATTCCTTCTAAAATCTCTTATAATTCTGGACTCGATTCCTTTGACTATGTTGCCTTGTGAAGGGTCCTCTTTCTATAGTAAGGGGCATGCTTGGGGTGGATGAAAGCCTGCCTGCAGTCCTTTGTAGACAATAGCAGGAAGGTCTGCAGGAGGGACACCAAGCTTTACAGAGAAAAGGGTCAACTCATAAGAAGATCTTTAATGAGAAGAGTTAGACTGACAGAGTGCTTCTAATAATAGGATGAAATATAGCAGTTGTGAGGATTGTGCAGAATTGGTCAGTGTTTTGTTCTCCTGTACAAAGGGTCATTGTGAGAGGGAGCTAAATCACTGGGACCCAACAGCAACAACATATAATTCATGAATTTATAATACAAAATAGAAAATTTTATTATTTTAGAGAAATTATATTATTTTAGAGACAACATGGTAAAAGTACACTAAGGGACCAAATGACATGTGACTTCTCTTGATAAGATATAAAGGGTTATAATGAAAATCATTTATGAGACTAGATAGTAGAGTCTATATTGCTACTCCTGTAGTGGTTATCATACCTTTTCACTATTAGTCTTTCAGCTTTGAGAGTGCTGAAAATGTCTGAATAGCTAAATTAATGCACATGACATTTTTACGTGCCATTATAAAATGTTGTCCTATTAATTCTGTGAGAATACTGTCTCAGTATGAAAGATATCAGTTTCTCATGCAACCTGTCTTTTGACAAGAAACATTGCTCTGGAGAATCTTAAGAAAAGGACAGTGGTATCAGTGAAATAATTTTAAATATAATTTATATGTAATGTACAAACATACTTGGAAGATTAGAAACCTTCCCATACAATTTGATAGTTCATTTGTGTAATGGATAATATTGAGCGCATAAATGTTGTAGGAGGTTTAGGAAGGAAGAGCTATCTGAGTCCTTATAGTCTGTGAGCAAGGGTAATATTTTATAAGGGCAATAATCACTCTCATTTTGTTATACATAATATAGAGAGAAGAGAAAGTGGAAAAGTGAATTGGCTTTAATCAAATTTCTACTTTCTTCGGTTAAATAAGAATTATTTATTTGGTTAACAAGAATTGTTTATTTGGCTTATACATTTTTATTTGGTTAAGAATTCATAGAAAATTTCAAATCATGGAATTACTAAGAAGAAAATTGCCTCCATCAACAACTGCCTCCTCTTCCAGAAGAACAGGATGGTGCCTGGCGGTCATCACTCAACCTGTAGATCTAAGATTCTGCCCCAAAATTCTTACTGCTATGGGAGAAATGCAGAGCAGAATTTCAAATTCGCCTGGGCTGCAGACTTTCTAGAACCAAAGAAGGTGGATAAATTCCTGAAGCGATTACCCTGAGACACTATTTAAACCTTAGTGAAAAAATAACCCTGAATTAATCATCTTAAAGCCAGTTAATATTTTACTTAACTGGTACAGAATATCTGCTTGAGCATGATGATTTTAAAAGAACTATATATATTGGATAAAATTGCCAACAACAATTTTAAGGTTAGCCAAGAACCTTAAGGGACAGCAAGCTTATATTGATGGGGTGGGGACAACTCAGAAAACGAGGCTGGAGATGGATGTATAAATGAGAAATGTAGTCAACGTTAAAGAAGAGCAGAAATAGAAACTTTAGGATTGGGGCACGCTTAACTGTGCATATTCTCAACAAAATGACGTAAAATAAATTTACAAAAAGAAGGCCAGCGCTCTGGTACCATTCCTACAAGTGTCGGTTATGCTACTCAAGAAGAGATGTCAACTCTTCTACTTCAGCCTTCGCTTTGCTTGAACAACTGTGCAATCAAGAGAGAGCTGCCGAATCTTTACTGACATCCATTTCGATATTTTCTTTCTTTTCTAACCTTTTAGTGACCTCTTCTTTTATTCATATATAATGGCTGTCATCCTGGAATTTTTAGAGATGCAAAACCTAGGAAGAATATATATGTATATAGGAGAAGGCTTTTGAAATATAGTGGTCTTTTTCATACAATTTTGAAGCATATATATGTGTGTGTGTGCTTATGTTTATGTTTACTTTTACATATATGTTTATTTAGTGCTAGATCTCAAGGAAATGACTCATCCTGTTGTTGATGCTGACAAGTCCCAAGTCCGTGGGTCAAAGGCCAGACTGAATATATCTCCAGACTCCTGTAGCAGCAGATGCTGAAAAACTCAGAGTTAGCAGATCAAATGGATGACTGCAAGCTGCAGAAGGAACAGACGGAGTGGCAGGATGCTAACTCACAGACATGCAGAGGCTAAGGACTCCCAGGTTAGGGAATTCCATACTGCTCAAGTCCAGAGAATTTATGGTCAGAGGACAAGATTCATGATCTAGATTCAGCAACAAGTAAGTAATGTATACTAGAGTATCCAGAGTATCCATGTTTATAGGGATGAGAGACCATCCCCCACCCCCACGGAAACTCCGCTTCAATTGATTGGTAGCTCACAGTAGATCTTATCATAGAGGTTATTACATTACATAACATTTCATCACGTGGGAATCACTACATCACAACTTTCAAACCACTGAGAATTATGGAAGAACCCAGTTAACAAACAGCCCGAATCAACAAAACGCCATTGGTGTCACCCAACAACTCGTATGGATTTGGGTCATTAGTGCTTGATGCGTTAAGCCTCTTCATGAGATAGTCTCTAATCTCCAGTGAGATATATTCGAGATCACACTTTGGCTCTCCTGGATTTATTTTAACGTTCTTCAGCTTCACCTGGAACTTGCATATGAGTAAGGGAGGGCAGGCAGATGAGGGCTTTCCCCACAGTCTGCTCCTGGTCTTATTCTGACTGATAATAGTGAGCTTCTTCATTGTGTCTTTCGATATATGTAGTCAATTTGATCCCTATGTGTTTCACTGGTGAAGCTCACATGCATAATCATCTTTTATATTGTTGAAAAATGTATGTGAAGTTAATAAGTAATTGGTCTTGCAATATTCTATACGAAGATCTTCAGTTTTGTGTCTATCATGAAGCCAGTATCTTCTAACTCCTGATCCCCCTTATTTGTTTTAACTTTCAAATTCTAGTCACCATTAATTATCAATACATCTTGATTGTATTTTGATAATGTCAGACTAAAGAAGTTTGTAGAAATTTTCATTTCTTCGTCTTTGGTATAATTTTGTTGGTGCATAAATGTGAATGCTAACTGATCTTCTTTGCAAGTTTATGTATATAATTCAATCACTGACAGTGTTGTACTTCAGGATGGATTGTGAAGTGTTCCATTATATGATGAATGTGACACCATTTTTCTGCAATTTGTCATTCCTGGCAAAGTAGACCCTATTGTTGTCTGATTCAAAATGGCCAATAGCAGTCCATTTCAGCTCACCAATGACGAGGAGATTGATGTGCTCTTTTTCAATTTTGACAGCTTCCAATTTTCTTAGATTCATATTTTATACAGTTCATGTGCCAATTTGAATGGATGCTTGCGGCTGTTTTTTTCTCATTTTGAGTAATGCCACATCACCAAGTAATGTCCTGAAAGCTTTACTCCAGCCACTTCATTAAGGTATTACCTACTTTGAGGAGGAAGCTGTTTCGAAGTTATATTTGGAGAGCCCTTCAACCTGAAATATATGATCTGGGGTCACATCTTCCATAAATATAACAGCAATGTTTCACTGCTATTCATAGGTTTTTAAGGCTCACCGTTTTCAAGAATTAGATTACTAGGTCTTCCTTCCTAGTTTGCATTAGTCTGAAAGACTCTTCACTGAAACTCCTCCACCAATGACACTACTGATAATTGAACTACTGATCAAATGTGCTCCTCCATCACGGTAGCATGCAAGACCCAACAGTCCAACCAACAGACGGACAGCAGGGGTCTAGAGGTTAGGGGTCAGAAATTTGGGTATTAGCAATATTAATTCTTACTGAAGAAAAATAGATGAGCTTGAATTATGCTGTTGGTAAAGAATATTGGAAGCACAATGGCCAGCCCAAAGACCCAATTAATCTGTCTCGGAAGAAATACAGCCAGAATGCTTCTCTCCTAGTATCCGGTGACTCCTAACAATCATTGCTGTTTCTTGGTTTACATTTCTGCCTACCACAAAATGAGAAAGTAATAGACAACTGGTGAATGAATTATATGGGGACAATATATTCTGAAAGTAGTTCTATGTAGTATATATTGTGATATATATATATAATACTTGAGGTCTGGAATGTTTAAGAATCTAGTCTTAGGTCATACCTTGTTGGGGATTAAACTTAATTCTTCTCATTCATGTTAGCTTCACAACACAGTTTCTATACATTGTATGACCAATTGAATACAGTAGCCATTAGTTGAAGTTATACAGTCTAAAGGTTTTATTTTGCCGTTGTTATCCACATTATACTTTTTTTCTTTGGCAATAAGAACAGTCCAAGTTTTCCCATTCATCTGTGTTAAATTGGGTAGTCTAGAGAAACAAATGTAGGGAGACTCATATGTATGTAAGAAAGATATTTATATAGAGTAATTATACATTAAGAAAACTTCCCAGCCCAGTCCAGATCAAGTTCATAAGTCCAATATTAGCCCATATGTCCAATACAATCTATTAAGGCCTCTTCAGACTCACAAAACACATGCAATAACACCGAATACAGAAAGATCACAGGCCAGTGGGTGGGAAGTCTTGTGGATCTAGTGGTGTTGTGAGCATCTCAGCACTGGCAGGTTCCACCAGCTCAATTCTGGCTGCATCAGCATAACGCCATCAGGCTCCATGTCCATAATGTTTGCAGGGAGTGAGCAGGGAGAGAGTATGTCTCCCGCCTCCAAGGAGGAATACCGGAATTCCCAGAATCCTTGGGAGAAAGCCATGACCACACAGAGGCCTCATTGGCTATGACCTGATTGATAGTTTAGGCTTCATCTCTTCACTCTGACTCCTCAAACTGATACCAGATTATGTAACTGCCACACCTATGAAGACATATTTTCACCAGAGAGAAATAGTATTATAGTCTGAACACATGGGTCAAAGCTCTATTTTAAAACAATTAAGAAAAATATCAGCTATTCATTTGTAAATGAAGTAAATGCTATTTAAACCAATTAATTCATAAAGTCTCTTAAGCATGAAAACATATTTCATTTTGACTTGCTTGAAAATAATGATAAATTCTCTGTCATTTGAATAAAGAATCAAATTCTTTATTCTTATATAATAAAGCTGCATAAACCAACTGAAGTAACATAAAAACAATAAGTGGAAAAACTGTGTACTGAACAAGTTATAGAACATGCTACATACCCTTATTCTTGAAATTTCCCTACAGTCTTAAAATGACATTCTAATTGAGCATTTTTGGCTTTGTAGTTTACCATAGTCAACCAGTGAGGCGGCTGCTTATTAAGCTTTGCTTCTGGCTGTGTGTGAAAGGAAAATGAGGTTTGTGGGGGAGACAGCTTTTATTTCCACATAGATGTTGGCAAAAATAGAATGCGGGGGATAGAAAATTGCTAGTTAGGTACTGTACATCCTGTTTTTGAAAAAGAACTCCTTTTCAAATGAATGCTAATGAGAATTCTCTATTTTGCTAAATATTCTTGTATGTACTCAGAAATCTACTGCAATCTAATTGATTCTGACTCATTGCAACCCTACATAATTTTTCCAAAACTGTAAATCCTTTTGGAAGCAGACAGCCACATATCTATTTTAAAGAGCAACTGATGGGTTTGAACCACTACCCTTTCAATTAAGAACCCAATGACCAGCCCACAGTACCAGCAGGGATCCATTCTCATAGATAGTCTCAGTATGTGCACTCACTCATTGGAGCATTCCAATGCTAAAAGTAGAGGTGCTTTTATATAAAATCTATGTGCCAGATGACTTTTTGCTTGGTTTAAACTAAGCTTCATATTAAGCAGCCAGCCCCTATTCTAGTTCACATGATTTCCTTTGTTTGGGGCCCCTAGTGTCAATGAAAAGAGGTAGTAACATCTTGGTCTGTGTTACATTTATTTCATTTTAAAACTATATGGCTGGTGTTCGTTGCTGTGGGGTCAATTTTGACTCATAGTGACAACATATGACAGAGTAGAATTGCCCCCTTAGGCTTTTTGACTGTAATTTTTATTAAAACAGATTTCTTTTCTGCTGGGTGGATTCAAGTTGCTCAGTTAGCAATTAGTTAACAACGGTCCCATCAATATTACAGTGCATTTAGTCATACTGAAGCAATTTTACTTAACCGGTGCTACTAAATATTTTTAAAAACTAAAGAATCTGTGTATGCTCATTATCTAGCTTCTTTCTAGACCTAAGCAGCAAACATCTATATCCAAGATCATTTTATTTTACATGTTTGACATCTCTGAGACACAAAGATACGAGGCAAAGACATTACCACCCTAACTCTCCCAACTCGTAGCAGCCCCAGGAGAGAAAATGGTGATCTTTGAAACAGCATCTAAATTACTGGCACTCCATTGTATATGATGACGTACTCAAATGATAAGTTCGACGTAAATCAAAGTTGCAGATTATGCTATATATAAAGATAAATTAGATGACTCTGCATTGTACTACGAAAGAAGGGAGGCAGGGAGGGAAAGAAAGACAAAAAAGGCAAAAAAAACTTTAACAACAGCTGGCTCTAGATATGCTCATCCTGTTCCAGTTCAATTTTTGCTTCAAATAGTGTTGAAAGGTAGGTGTGAATACACGAAATCAAAATAAGCAATCTTCTAAAAGTAAATGATCTCCTAGGAAATCAATAGATGAGAATGAGTTGAAAGTATATTATCCTATTTATGTTGCCATTAAGCAATATTATTCAAATCAATTTTGAATGTACAATACTCTCATAAAATATTTGAGTACAAGATTGGAGCCTTGGTGTAGTGGTTGCATATTGGGCTGCAGTCCACAAGGTCAGCAGTTCAAAAATATTTGAGTACATAGAAGTGTTTTTTTATTTTTAATCATTTTATTGGGGGCTCGTACAATTCTTATCACAATTCATACATACATCAATGTGTCAAACACAGAAATGTTATTTAATTAGAAGATATTGGGCAATTACTCAATCAGTTTTCTGAACTTTCAGATGGGAAAACAAAGTCATATTGAAATAACAAATAATTCTCTATTGCATGAAATATAGGAAGTATAATATTATAGATATTTTGAAGTACTAATTTTCATTTTCTAATAAATACCTCTTGGTTTCACACTGAATTATCAGCGTCCAATGCGAAATTCTTCCCTAACAGCCTGGAGTAACTGACAAATTAGTGGTAAAAATAAAACATAATATGTCTACAAAGCAAAATTCAAAATAAAGTGCTATAACATCAAACTGGCTTAATCTGAAAATAAAATTAGGCTATTTATCCAGATATTTTAATATATAATTTTGTCTGTTTTATTCAAAGGAAACGTAAATTGGCACACATAGATATATACCAACATGCATATGTATGTGTACATATTTTCTCTTCTAAGTATATATTTAGTATTTGGAAATTATAAAACCTTCAATTTTCTGTCTCTTCTATATAGATCTAGAATCAAGAAAGGCATATTTGACTGTACTTTGTACTACATAAGGAGCCTCGGTAGCACAGTATTCAGTTAGTCAACACATTCAAACCCAGCAGTCCCTCCATGGGAAAATGAGGGCATTATTTGTGAATCGTGTCCATACTGCCGAGACGCTTCTGAAGTATCCGATTTTACTTTGATAGTTAAGAGAATTGCCAGTTTTCATTTCCTCCAAGTTCATGACATAGCTAAGGCATTGTATAATAGGATATCAGTACTTTTAATAACATGACCAAATCTGAGGAAGTCGTATTACAAATGTTTAGTGTTTGAATTACATTACTGATTGTTGAAGTTTCATAAATCCCAAGTGCTGTTTCACATTCACCATTTTCAAACAAATATGATACTTTCTTTCATATGGTTGAAAAATTTTATGATAGAAAATGGAAAACAATTCATCTTCTTTTTACTTCAGTTTTATAGCTCTCAAGTAATACTTTCCTTGTTTACATAATTAAATGCAGCACACTACTATTTTTTTCTAGTAACCAGGTTTAAAATAGATTTTTCCACACTGCTTAGGAAACAATATGATATATTGTATATGTGTTTAACTCTTCATATAAAATATTAGTATATGCTATTAAATGGCAATATTTAGTACTTGGTACCTATAATCATTAAGAGGAGTTCATCTTCACATGTGTTTATACCTATAAAATGAAGTCTATATTGCAAGATTATATTAAATTAAAAGCCAATACATTGGGAGACTATAAGAAATATGCACAAAATAGTGAAAAATAAATGCATCATTTACTAATATTTAGGTTTTGTTGCAAGTTTTTAATTATAGGGTACACTATATTTTATTCATCTATATATAAATTTTACACACTATTTAAACATATAATTAAAAATTACAACTAGAAAGGACAAAGACAAATATTTTAATGTAAAGTTGGAAACAAAGAGGAGGGAACAGTAGTTGGAAAATATGGACTTGGTGATAGAAATGGAGTTGGAGATCATGTGATAGAATTCTGCATAAGCAACGCCTTGATCATAGCAAATGCCTTTTTTCAATAACACAAAAGATGACTATACACATGTACTTCTCCAGATGGAACACACAGAAATAAAATGGACAACAACTGTGTGAGGCCATGATGGAGATACGCAATATCAGTTGCTAAAACCAGACTAGGGGCTGACTGTGAAACAGATGATCAATTGTTTATATGTAAGGTCAAGAGAAAGCTGAAGGAAATGAAAGCAAATCCACAAGAGTCAAAATATGGTCTTGAGTCTATCCCACCTGAATTTTGAAAATATCTAAAGAACAGATTTTATGCATTGAGCAATAATGGCAGAAGACCTGATGAGCTGTGGGAAGATAGGAAGAAAGCCCAAGGTCATTAAAAATATTAAAAATATAGGAAAGAAAGAAAAGATCAAAGTAAATATCATAAGAGACTCTGAAACTTGCTATTAATTGTAGAGTAGCTAAAGCAAAGAGGAGAAAGGATGAAGTCAAGGAGCTATATAGAAAATTTCAAAGGGAAACTTCAGAAGATAAACCCAAATACTTTAACAAAATATGGGAGGATATAGTACTAGAAAACCAAAAGGGAAGAACATGCTCGGTATATCTTCAACTTTAAAAAGGCAAGAAAAAATTCAAGGCTTTCAAAAATTAGAAATTTTGAAAACTCTATAGGCAAAATATTGAATGGTGCGGGGAGTATCAAGAGAACATGGAAAGAATATACAGAGTTACTGTACCACAAGAACTAGCAGACAGTCCGCCCTTTCCAGAGGCAGCATAGACGGAAAGAAAGACTTCAAACTGCACATGAGGCATTCGCCATTCGCCATAACGAAGGTTCTAATAATTGCAATAATACCCATTGAGAGATTTCAGAAAGTTGAAGAAGCATTGGAAACACTCACTTGCTTATGCCATAAACTCCAGAAGACAGATACTTGACCAGTGGACTGGAAGAGATCCCTATCTGTGATCATTCCAAAGAAAGGTGACCCAACAGAATACTCAAACTACAGAACGATATAATTGATATCGCACAGAAGTAAAATTTTACTGAGGATCATCCAGCAACGGTTGAGGTAGTACATCGAAAGGGAATTTCCAGAAGTTCAGGCTGGATTCAGAGAGGATATGGAAGGGCTATCCTTGCTGATGTCAGGTGGATCTTGCCACAATGCAGCAAATACCAAAAAGAGGCTTATTTTTGTTTCATTGACGTTTCCAAGGCTGTGTGGACCATAATAAACTGTCTTTAGAAGAATGGGAATTCCTGAACACTGCATTGTGCTCACTGAGAAATTTTACATGGATCAAGAGGCAGTTCCGCAAATAGAACAAGGAAATACTGCATGCTTTAAAGTTAGGAAAGGTGTGAATCAGGGTTGCATCATCTCACTATATATATTCAATCTGTATGATGAGAAATCCATCAAAGAAACTGGATTATAAGAAGACGAATGTGGGATCAGGATTGGAGGATAGCTTATAAACAACCAAGATATGCAGATGACACAACTTTGCATCCTGAAAGTGAGGGATTTGAAGCATTTGATGGTGAAGTCAAGAACTGTAGCCTTCAGTATGGATAGCAACACATTGTTAAGGAGACCCAAATCCTCACAACTCGACCAACAGGTAACATCGTGATAATTGGAGGAAAGGTTGAGATTGTCAAGGACTCTGCTTCCCTTGGCTCCACAATCAATGCTCATGGATCCAGCATTGAAAGTATCAAAAGATGTATTGCATTAGGTAAATCTGATGCACAATACCTCTTCAGAGTATTGAAGGGCAAGTTACTAAGTTATTAAAGTGAACCTGACCAAAGCCGTGATAGTCTCCATTGCATCCTATGAACATTTAATAGAAAAGACCATAGAAAGATACATTTGAATTGTGCTGCTGGAGAATACTGACAGTACCATGCACTGCTGAAAGGTCAAACAATTCTGTCTTGGAAGAAATATGACCAGTGTTCCTTAGAGACAAGGATGGCAAGATTTTGTCATCCATAATTTTGACCTATTGTCAAGAGAGAGCCACCTCTGGAGAAGGTCATCGTATTTGGTAAAGTGGAGAAGTGGCAAAAAAGAGGAAGGTCCCTGACAAGATGGATTGGCCCAGTGGCCGCATCATTGGGATCAGGCGTAGGATTAATTGTGATCATGCTCAGGACTTTTTGGTCTGTTATGCACAGGACTACTATGGGTCAGAAATGATTAGGTAGGTACCCAACAACAACAACAAAAGTACAATAGAAAAGATTTATTTCTCCATATGATTAAAAAATAACAATAATGAAATCACTTAATAACCTATTGCAAAATTTAGATCCATGAAGGCAACAGAATTTGGTGTGTTAACAAAATGTATTCCTTTTTTGAGTATTTAGGCTTACTTGAGCATGCACTTCTAAATATAAGATTATTTTTCCTCCAAAAGAGAACTGTGCTGGTATTTAAGATGTTCCCTGAAACACGAATTCTCACCTGGTGTTTCCACAAACTGACCTTCTGGTCTTGCACTAAATCAACCGTTGGAGGAATATTGTGTTAACTATGGTAATCGCCATGTAACCTCACATAGAGAAAGTGTGGTATCACTTTATTATCACAATTTCCAATATCACAGAGGTGTAAAGAAAGATAATTTATTTATTGTTCTGAAGATTGAAAAAGATTTTTTAAAATAAGCTTCTTTACTGGAAATATCAACCACAGTTAGGATTGCGCATGGGTGCTTATTCAAAGAAAAAGAGAGAATTGTGTATGTGTCACAAGGTATGTTTTATATCTAGAAAAAATGATCATAGCGATAGTCATTGTTTATGGTTTGATCATAAATATTTGTAAGATCAAAGTGTTGTGATATTCAATTATAGGAAGCTAAAAGTATTTGTTGATTTTACAGTGATCTACCATCCATGGGGCAAGATGAAACCATTCTTGTGGAAGATTTGCTACCTCTGAAACTCTCAGGAGCTGTTCCGCTCTGTCCAAAAGGGTCACCATGAGTCAGAATTGATTTGATGGCAGTGTGTTTGGGATTATAATCATTCTAATAAGATTGACTTTGAAATGTTAACACATTTGTCTGGTTAGTGATTTAGAGAACTTGTCTCACATCTAATATTCTAGCTATGTCTCTTTAGATTTCTTATGTTGCCATTGAATACGGCAGGTAAATGGTGGAGCAATGCAGAATAGAGAGCCTCATTCTTTATAAATATTTTGCCATTGAAACTATGGGCCAATAATGACAGGAAAGTGGTAACACGTGGGCCTAAAATAGGGTAATGAGAGAAAATCTGCATGAGTCCTTCATCTACATTAATCTCAGAATTTACACAAAGTCCTGGTCTTTTGCCAGACAGTGCTGTATTTAATGACTGCCTGATTTGGAAATATAAAGGCATATTGGAAACATGGCCTCCTCATCCCATATCAAGATGAATCAGATGGTCATCTCAGCTCCAAGACTAAATTGCTAACTGTCAACAAATAAATCCTCTGAAAGAGAGGGATTATATGTTGTAAATAATTACCATTCAGTGCAGTCAAAGGAAGCATTTGGATGAAAATGAGACTCAGAGCCTAATACGAAGAGTAGCATGGCTCTAAAAATAAAGATACAACCTCAAAAGGTTTACTATGTCAAAGTCAGGGCCTTAAAAAGTAAGTGCCATGCAGCCTTATATTGATATAGAACAACAGACGTTAACCACATCATCACCACAATGGAAAGAATATCCAATACTAATTCATGATGATACTATACAAGCTAGAAATCTAAGGAAATTTCTAGAAAAGGCTATTTATGAAAAATTCATAGCAAAAATAATACTTAAAGGAGCAAGACTGTTTTCTCTCCCCTTAAGATTTTTGTCCACACGTCTCTGTCAGTGGGTCTTCCTAGGGTTTGTTCTGAGTTGCTGTCATGCTGGAAGCTAGGTCACTGGTATTTCTAATGCCAGCAGGGTCACCCCAAGTGAACAGGTATCAGTGGAGCTTCCAGACTAAGAATAGACTACTGAGAAAGACTTTTCTGCCCACTTCCAAGGACTGTGGAACAAACCATCATTGCCTGTCTGTAAGTTCAGACGGAAGCTGAAGAAAATTAAAATCAAGTCCACAAGATGTAACATGTGATCTTAAGTCTATCCAATTTGCATTCCAAGAACATCTCAAGAGCAGATTGGCTGCATTGAATGCTAATGACAGAAGACCATTGTGCTGTGGAAGGACATCAAGAACATCATTCTTGAAGGAAGAAAGGGGTCATTACAAATGCAGTATGGAAAGATCAAAGTGGAAGTCAGAAGAGATACTGAAAAGTACTCTTAATTATAGAGTAGCTAAGGAAAATGGGGGGGAAATGATGACATCAAAGGACTGAAAAGAAATATTCAAAACGGCAACTCAAAAGACAAAGTAAAATATTAAAATGATCTGTGCACAGCCTGAGAATTAGAACACAGAAAAGGGAAATCACACTCAACATATCTTAAATTGAACAAACTCAAGAAAAAAATTCAAGCTTTTAGTTGCTATATTGAAAGAGTCTATGGACAAATATTGATAGATGCGGCAAGCATCAAGAGGACAGAAAGGAGACAGGGTCATTGAACCAAAAAAGAATTAGACAACATTCTATCATTTCAGGAGGTACCAGATGAGCACAAGCCAATGGTACTGAAGGAGGAAGTTCATGGTGCACTGAAACCATCAGCCAAAGCACGTTTTAATAATTGATAATACAAACGGAATTATTTCAACAAGTCGCTTAAGTACTGGAAGCACTTATTGATCAATGTCAGGAAATGTGAGCAACTGACTGGAAGACATCATCTTTCTATCCATTCTTTAAAAAGGTGACTCAACAGAATGCTCAATCTGGTTGTAGAGCATATGATCAGAGAAGCTGAATTTTTCCCCAATGGTTTTACTGATATGAACTTCACATATCATGCACTTCCGTAGCTAAGTCACTTTTTGAAAGACTTGCGTATACTTCTTCACAATGAGTCCTACTGCGCTCCTTCTTCCCACTTTCAGGTTGCTCCCCAGTTCCCTTCATTCCCCTCCCCCATGCCTGATAGAACCTTGAATCTGGTGTAGTCTCAAAGCAGCCACTCCCTCTGTGTTTTGTAAACTGACAAGCCAAATAGAAATAAAAAATTTTAAAAACCAAAAAAGTAAAATGAACAAATAACAAAAAGAACGAGGAAGAAAGCAAAGACCGCCAGCCAAATGAACAAATAACAAAAAAAGAACGTGGAAGAAAGCAAATGAGCCAAGGATAAAATTTCTGTCGTGGAGCAAGCGAAGGCTATTTAAACCTAGAGCAAGTTCAGGATGGATCAGGAGGGCAGTCAACTGACGATGCATCATATTATACTGTAGTTCCATCCACCATGAACAGGTTTGCAAGAATCTCTGCCTGATAGCAAAACTGTTTGCAGCCCTTGACTGTGACCACAGGGGATCTTCCAGAGGATTAATGCAATGAGGATACTCTGCAGGTGGGTTTGAACATCACAATTTTAACTTGGATCCTTTCGCTTCATCAGAACTGGCTTTTGTTATTTGTCATCTTTGGATGATACAGGCTGGCTTGCTTCTTCTATGTGGACTTAGTTAATGGCTCACCTGCTTGTTTGTGCACAGTTGTTTAGCAGCGCAAATACTATTCTAATTGATTAGCCTGGTATTATCTGCTTTCTTTACCACACTTTGCTGTAGCACCCATATCTTTAGCGATCACTTCGTGAAGGTGGGAATTGAGCAGGACCGTGTTGTAAGAATTAACTGTTCTTTGATTAGTGCTAGAATTATGTGGGGGCTCCAAGTTCATCCACTTGTCCGTGGGTTGTGTATGACTCTGGTTTACTTTAGTGTTCTTATCATTTGATTACCAGAAAAATATGAATCAGTCTCTAGGATATAAGATGATTCCTCTGATAACAACGTGATTTGTCCAATGGCATAGAATTTAAGATATCGTTGAGAAAGAGAGGTTGTGTGAATATAGCCCAGCTGTGAATGGCATTTCATGAGCTGTTTCCTTGTATAGATTGAATTATTAAATGATTGACCTCTGTTTACATTGAGAATGGGGGTTGGTACGAGGGGAAAATTTACTATCACATTCTTTACAAGGTTTACCCATGCCCATCAGATTAATACATGTCATATTAATGTAAGGAGGGCATTAAGATGATAAATATATGGTGGTTCTGGGTCCCCTTTCATTGGCTACCCACTATGCCAGGGATCCCACCCAAGGTCCAGTCCAATTCCACAGTCTTTGGGGTAGTCATCATTTGCTTTTCCTTTCATTAGCGAGTTTCAATCTTAAATCCAAGGGCTACAGGTAAGGCTTGTGGTAAGGCCCATGTTGAATGGAGAAGCAGGATTACATGAAAAAGAATGTGCATCAGGATTGGAATAAGGTTTGCTACCAACTTTTGATCTGCAGATTACACAACCTTGCTTACTGAAAGTAGGGGGAGCTTGAAACTTGCTGATCTAGATCAATGACTGCAGGCTTTTGTGTGGAGTCGAAGTCCCTGCAAAGGCGGCCAAACTCCATGCAGCTGGACCAATAGGTAACACAAAGGGAGACAGGATGAAAGTTGTCAAGGGTTTCATCTTGCTTGTGTTCACAATCAATGCAGTCAAGAGATCAAATGATTCACTGCAATAGGTAACTGTGGTAGTTACATAATCTGGTGTCAATTTGGGACTTGAGAGATTTAAGAGTGAAGAGGTGGAGTCTAGTCTGTCAAGCCGATGCAGCCTATGTGGGGCTAGCCTTCTCCTGAGAATTCTGGGAATTCCTGATTTTTCTCCTTGGAGGTGGGAAACACTTCTCTCTCTTTGCTCACTCCCTGGGACACACTCTACTGACAAGACACATACTACTCCACCCCGGGGATTTGGAGAAGCCACATGGACCCACACTGATGGAGCCAGAACTCTGGACATGGAGAAGCCATGTGGAGACCCCTGCCAGCACGGAGATGCTTACAATACCACTGGATCTACACGACTTCCCGCCCACTGGCCTGTAATTTTTCCTACATTCGGCATTATTGCATGTGTTTTATGAGTCTGAAGAGGACATTATAGATTGGTGTCAGACATATGGGCTAATATCAGATTTATGGACTTGATCTGGACTGAGCTGGGATGTTTTCTCAAGGTTCAATTGCTCTTGTAAAGAAACCTCTTCCTTATACACCCATGAGTCTCCCTGGGTTTGTTTCTCTAGTCTACCCAGACTAACACAGTAAATTTGCTAAACAAGACCTCTCTCAAGTTTTGCAAAGCAAGGGAGTTATTTTGAGAACTTAGGTGGCCCTGGCCAAAGCAATGCTATTTTGAATAGCTTCCTATGCATATGAACGCTGGAGATTGAATAAAGGAGACCAAAGGAAAACCAATGAACTTGAATTATAGGCTGGCAAAGTATATTGAAAGTACCGTGGACTGCCAAAAAAGAAACAAACCTGTCTTGGAAGTTTTACAGCCAGAATTCTCCTTAGAAGCAAGAATGGAGACACTTTGTCTCATATAATTTACACATGTTGTCAGGAGACACCAGTCCCTGGAGAAGTTCATGATGGTCGTAAAGCAGAGGGACAGCGAAAAAGAGGAAAGGGCCTTGACCGTCTGGAACATCACAGTGACTGCTATAATTGTTTCAAACATCAGAACAAATATTATGGCAATTTTTGTTTCTGTTGTAGATAGGGTCACTAAGAGTTGGAACTAACACAATGGCAAATAACAACAACAACAACAACAAGATTAGGAGGGAGGGAAGGATGTCCACTATCACTGCTGCTCAAAATTTACTGGACAGTTTTAGGCAGGACAATTAAACAAGAAAAATAAATAAAATGCAGAAATTCTAGAAGAAGTAAAGCTTTCCCATTTTGAAGATGACATCATCTAATACCTATATTAATGTATCCAAAACACCCACACGCACACAAACACACACACTATTAGAGGTAATTAGTTAATTCAACACACTCAGAGAGTATGAAGTCAACACACACCGTTGTGTTTCTTGATATCAACAATGAGCAATCTGAAAGGGAAATTTATAGAAATAAAGTAATCTGCATATAATAACATCTAAAATAAAAATACATTTAAAGAAAAATTAACCATCAATATTAAAGACACAAACACTAAAAATTATAAAGTATTAAAGCATTAAATTAAAGAAAATACAAATAAATGGGAAAAAATTGTATCCATGCGTTGGTAGAACTAATATTGCTAAGATAACAATGCTACTCAAATTAATTTATAGGTTCAATGCAATTACTATAAAAGTTTCAACAGAATGCAGAAATAGTAAAACAATCCTCAAATATATATGGAAATTAAAGGCTCCTGAATAGCCATAACTTCAAAATAAATAGATAGATAGATAAATGAGAAAGATTCAACATTTACTAGACATAGTATATGAAGAAATCCTATGACTTAATAAAACAACAAAATAAATACGCTAAAGACTTGAATGGACATTTTACTACAGAAGATATATAAATAGTCCACATTCACACAGGAAGATTCTCAATAGCTATAGTCATCAGGGGAGCAGAGAAATGTAAACCCAAATGACAACAAATACTCCTTCAGTAACCCTTGAGTGACTCTTACGATAAAATGAGAAACACCATTACTGAGTAAAATGGTACGGTTGCTTTGAAAATCTGATTGGTGATTCCTCACAAGGGTAATGACAGACATACCATCGGATGCAGTAATGCCACTCTTAGGTATATATCTTGAAAGTAGGAAAAACATCAGGTACTTTTGCTCCAATGTTCCTCTAAGCACTATTCAAGATAGCTCCAGAACGACAATATCAACCACCAGATGAATGGATAAAGTGGGATTAGATAGAGGGATAAATAGATGATAGCTAAATAAATTTGTTGATATAGATACATCTTTAGATATATATGTACATGTTTAACAAAATATTACTTGATCATAAAGAGAAATGAAGTCTTGATAAATCTGCAGCATGGATGAATTTTGTAAACATAATGCTAAAGAAAATAAATGAGACACAAAATAATAAATATTGTATGAACCCACTTTTATTAAATACCTAGAATAGGGAAATGCATAGAAACTAAAATTTATTGGGGATCACCAGGAGTAAAAGAAAGGAAAATTTTGCTTAAAAGGACCTGAGTTTTTTTTAAAGTTAATAATATTACTTGAAAACTAGTAGCGTTGATGGGTGCGCACCATATGGTAAATACGAATACTTTCAATGAATTGTATACATAAAATATTAAAATTAGAAGTGCTTTGCTATATATGTTTTGGGCAAACTAATAAAGAAAAATAGGAAAGAACTTTGGAATAGAGATCAGAAGAAATGCAAAAGTAATATTCCAGCTAAAGTCACACCAGAGTGTACAGAAACAACATCTGGTTATGCCATTCTCTCTTAATATACAATGGCTCAGGGAAGAAATTTAATTTAGGTTTTGGTTGGGCACATGAAATTGAATCTAGAAAGCAAAACAACTTGAGAGTTTGGGTAAGAGTTTCTTTGAAGTGGTAGGAACGAGTGAAAGTGCTAAAAAGAGGGTACAGTGATCAGAGGTCTCTAGAGGACCAATTAGTGAGCAACAATTAGAATTCAGAACGGGGTGATTATCCATCCTCAAAATAACTCTATCCTAATAAGAGGACCAATGATCTGGGCTGGTAAATGAAATTTGTATCTAAATCATAGGCTAAAGGGGTTAACCACCAATCCGCTGTCATGTTCTCCTTCAGTGTTGGCTTATGTGTTACTGTTATGCTGGAAATTACACAACTGAACATAAAATATCAGCAGACACTTTAGTCGAGAAGTTTCAGTGGAGTTTCCGGAATAAGACAGGCAGGAAGACATAGTCATCTCCTTCCCAAACTATTGGCCAGGGAAGGCCTTATGAACAGCAGTAGAAGACTGTGGCCATGGTTTGAGAAGGAGGGCCCCGCAGGTTGGAAATCACTCAATATGAAAGTGCTCCATAGCGATCCCCCTTGATGATGTGGATGTAGTCCTTTCAGGATCTTCCTTTGCGGATAAACCACAACTCCAAAAGAGAAGACGCAGCTGCACAATCAGTCAAAACCAAGTTCATGGCAATGGAGCTCATTCTGACTCAAAGTGACTCTCGATAGGGTTTCCGTGGCTGTATGTCTTTGTGGGAGCAGATACCCTGACCTTTCTCCCTCAGAGCAGCTGGCGGTTTCAAACACCAACCTTGCAGATAGAAGTCCAACACTTACCTGACCGAGTAGCTGCAAACATCTGCTAATAGTCAGAATGAGCAATATCCAGAGTATGAATCCAGAACAACCGCAAGTCCTGAAAAGTAAATTGACACAGAAAGTAGTAGTACGCTAGATGGAATTCAACTGGTATTATCCATTTGGAAGAAAGCAATTCTACATGTAGTCTACTATATATGAATGAAAAACATAAAGAGGAATAGGATCTCATTCATCTCCCTAAAGAGCATTTCAAGATCCTTTCTAAAGTATAAACCTGTTAATGAGAGCAAAATATTCATAGCTCTATTAGGAATACCAGTTGAGAAACTTTTTGTTCACATTCATGTATCAACCATTAATTCCAAGAATAAAGAAACTGAAGATTTTCCACTTTCTGTAGTCTCAAATTGATCAATCATGCAATTGATTTACATGGATAATTACTGGTAATTGTAATGTGAATGTTGGAAACAAAGGAGGATTGGTAGATGGAAAATAAGGTCTTTGTGATGGAAAGTATGCTGATGATCACAAGACAGAATTTTGCAAGACCAATAATGTATTCACTGCAAATCCTTTTGTTCAGCAAGAATGGTGACTACCCATGTGGATCTCACCAAAAATAAAATTCAAGTGGACTGTTCCTGTGGAAAGAGACTATGGAAAAACTATGTATCACCCATCAGAAAAAAAGGCCAAAGGTCTGTAAGTTTTTTTCGGTGCAAGTTCAAGTTAAAATGAAAGAAAATTAAAACAAGTCCAATGTAGAGACATGAGGATATTCCATCTCAAGAATGATCCGGCAAATTGAAAACTAATGACCAAACACTAAAACAGCTGGAAGATGATGCCAAAGGATCATATAAGAAGACAACAAAAGGTCATTTAAAAGACATAAAAAGGAAAGGAGGAAGGGAGGAAGAGAGAGAGGGAGAGAGACAGAGAGAGAGGAAAGAGCAAAAATGGATGTCAGAATAGACTGAAACTTGTTCTTGGACAGAGCAACCAAATGGAAGAGAAAATGAAATCAAGACTGAACCGAAGATTTCAAATTATGGCTAGAGAAGAGAGTATTATAATGAAATATGCAGAGACCTACAGTTAAAAAAAAGTGGGGGAAAGACCTTCAGCATTTCCCAAGAGTCAAAACAAAAAAAGGTGAGACCCAAAGCGCAATACTGAAGGTGTGCATCAACAAAATTCATCAATTCAGGAAGCATCAAGAAGACATACAAGGAATAAAAAGTCACTGTACAAAAGAAAAGGAGTCTTGGTTGGGTGCAGTGGTACCTGGTGGTCAAATGGCTCCAAGCTTGTGCTTTCTACAACAGAGTGGGGGGAAATTCTGCTCTGTGTTTATAACTTTGCTCCAAAGTCAAACCGAAAATCCCACTTGTAAAAATGTGTCTGAACCTATAGTGAGTCATGTGCTACATCTATCCTCAGACACAAAGGGATGATGCTTCAGTCTGACAACTGCTCCCAATCAGACAACATATAATGGAAGAGTGCAAGAGATCAATAGCTGTGCCCTTCCCAAAGAAAGCTGATCCAACAGAATGCTGATTTTATCAAACGATTTGATTATTGTCACTCAAGCAAATGTCTGCTGAATGTAACTGAAAATGGTTGGGACCTGCCAGAAATTTAAGCTGAATCCAAAAGAAAAAAAAATGTGGAACCTGGGGTATTACTGCTGAGGGCAAATGGATTTTGTCTCAAAGCAGAGAATACCAGAAAGATCTGTTTTTCTTTGACTATGCAAAAATATTCAACTGTGTGGATCATAACACAGAATGGATAAAAATGCAGAGGGTAAGAATATTTAACTGTGCTCATGTAGAACGACCTTAGAATAAGAGACGTTTATCTAACACAGCAAAAGGATACTACACACCATGGTTTAAAGTCAGGAAATTGTGTACTAAGGTTGCATCCTTTCACTATATTTATTTCATTTGAATGCTGAACCAATCATCTGAGAAAATAGACCATGTCAAGAAGAATATGACGTTTGGACTCAAGAAAGACTTCCTAGCAACGTGCAGTGTTTAGATGACACAGCTATACTTGCAGAAAGCAACGTGGACTTGAAGCACTTACTGATAGTCTAAATATGGACTACACTTTTACATAAGATAAAGGATACAAAAACGTATTCTCACATCTGAAACAATAAAATTATCAGAAATGTCATTGGACTGATATCCATCTTGAGCACCAATTAAAGCAATAGTTAAGTAATCAAATGATGCAATGCAGTGTGTAAATCTGCTGCTGAAGACCTCCGTAGAATGTGACAAAGAAAATATCTTGTTTTTAAGACTAAGGTGCATCTGACTCGATTTGTGGTATTTTCTTTTTTTAATCGTTTCATTGGGGGCTCATAAAACTCTCATCACAATCCATACATACATAAATTGTGTAAATCACATTTGTATATTCATTGCCTTCATCATTCTCAAAACATTTGCTCTCCATGTAAGCCCCTGGTATCAGCTCCTCATTTTTTTCTCCTCTCTCCCCATTCCCCCCTCCCTCATTAACCCTTGATAATTTATAAATTATTATTTTGTCATATCTTGTCCTGTCCAACGTCTCCCTTCACCCACTTTTCTGTTGTCTGTCCCCCAGGGAGGAGGTCACATGTAGATCCTTGTAATCGGTTCCCCCTTTCCAACCCACCTCCCTTTACCCTCCCAGTATCGCCACTCACACCGCTGGTCCTGAAGGGATCATCCACCCTAGATTCCCTGTGTTTCCAGTTCCTATCTGTACCTGTGTACATCCTCTGGTTTAGCCAGACTTGCAAGGTAGAATTGGGATCATGATAGTAGCAGGTGGAGAGGAGGAAGCATTTAGGAACTAGAGGAAAGTTGTGTTTTTCTTCATTGTTACATCGCACCCTGACTGGCTCATCTCCTCCCTGAGACCCTTCTGTAAGGGGATGTTCAGTGGCCTAAAAATGGGTATTTTCAATCACCTCAGATTAACGAGAAAGCAGGACAACGAATAAGGAAGATTGAATGTGAATTTGTTTCTTTTTATTACGGTTTAGTGAAGAATACCAAGTGAACCAAGGCCTACCATAAGAAAAATTAAATATGTTTTGTCCAAATAGGGCCAGAATGCTTCTTAGAAGTAAGTATGATGAAGCTTTGTCTCACCTACTCTGTGGATGACTATGAGAATAAATAGTCTAGGAGATGCACACTGTGTTAGGCTGATTTTTCTAGAGAAGCCAACCAATGACACTTATGTGTGCATATATGAGTATATGGGAAGCGATTTATATCAAGAAGTAACTCAGAAAGTTATAGGAGTAGGTAAGTCTACTCTAGTTTGAGTTTGTGAGTTAGATGGTAAAATTATGTATCATCTCTTGACTCATAGTTTTAGGGGCAGGCAAAAAGGAAGCAGGAAAATGAAGCAGGAATACCACAGATTATGAATGCCAAAATCAAATTAATTGATTGATGGCTCCTGTGATTGGCAGGCAATGTGGCATGAACTAGATGCCGGATCCAGATCCAGCAGAAATGAGAAACTTTCCAATGACATCTGCTTGAACAAGAAGACCACTACCCTTCCCACCCCATGGAGTCTTCTAATTGAATCAAAGGTTGGATCTAATCAGGTAGTTTGCATTCTACCACAACAGCTAGCTGCTAAGAGTTTATTCTGATTATTTAGATCACACCATGGGAGATTATTGCCAAACTACTGAGAATCTTGGCCCAGCAAAGTTGACACAAAACCTAAATGTCACACACACAAAGATTAGCCAAGTAGAGGGTAAGTTAATAAGAGGGTCAAAGAGATGAACTGACTCCTTGCTTTAACAGTGGGCTTAAGTGTAGTAACAACTGTGAGGATGGTGCAGGACCAGGCAATACTTTCTTCTGCTCTCCTGAGTATTGCGATGAAGTGGAGTGTAGTCAGCGATATCTAACAATCACAACAAGGAAGGTGGTATGTTCTCTTCCCTGAACACAGAAACTATTCAAAATAAAATAATGAAATCTGATGTGTATTTTAGAAAAAGAAACTCACAATATCTGTTCTTTCAAACTTCCTGGGAGCAGGTACAGAAATTGGCTGTATTCTAGCACAATAGACATATCAATTCTTCAAAAGTATGGTGCAAAGATAAATCCCTGATGCACACCTTTCCTGATGTTAACCATGAAGTGCCCTCCTTATTAGGTTCCAATGGTTACCTCATTATCTAGGTACAAGTGCTGCATAAACACCATTAACTGTCTTGTATTCTCATTCATATGATGTACCAACACAAAACAGCAAAAAACAGTCCAAGAAACTAAAGGCACTCCTGAAAAAAAGAATAGTCAGAGAGTTGGATGACATGTCCTTTTATTAAGATGCACATTTATTACCTATGAAATATAAAATTCAAAATTAAAAGTGTAAAATGTCAGTGGTGATATGTTTTTAAAAGAATTGATACCAGACTAGATCCAAGGAAATGGAGATTAAAGATGTTCCAATAATCTAACTCTTCCAAGATGCTATTCTGTTCCATTTCCCCACCACAATCCTCTTGAGATTATAGACCATCATAATCCTAAATGCTACAATTTAGCACCACGTCCCACACACATTCACAAAACTTTAAGGAAATTATCACATTGGTGTGGGTGCTTTCCAGGTCCAAATCCCAAAGTCAGGCAGAGACCAACCAAAGGCAAGGTTCAGAGCAAGAAGCAACAATTTCAAAAGGTCTCGGCAGATCCTCTTGCTTCTACTAAAGCATAGTCATTGGATAGAGGTCTGATTATTCAGCTGGTGTGTGCAAGAACTGGGCAGTGGCATCAGCACTGACACCCCAAGGAAAACAAAAGATTGTGTCTTAGTCACACATTCTGGGAAAATATTCTTAAGAGGCGCCCCCCACCCCCCACCCAGAAAGCAGTAGGTGTAATTCAGTTCACACCCTCTATTAAATCAAACACACTGTCGACAAGTCAATTATGATCCATGGCAACCCTACAGGGTAGGGTAGAACTGTCTCTGTGGGTTTTTAAGACTGTAATTTTTATGGGACTAGGAGGCCTTATATTTTCCTTGATTTCTAATAAAGTCATATCTTAATGCCACCCAAATCTTACCTACTGTGTTGGTAAAGCTCACCTTCCAATAGAGATTATAGCTATATGCATAGATTACAGAATTATAAAACACCACATGAGGAACTGTGGCAAGAAGGGCCAAATTAATTGACTACAGTTCAAAATTCCCTTTACATTTTTCTGTGAGAAGCAACAGCACTTGCAATTTGTTATATAGTTTGGCCTCTCCTTGTCTCATAACTGGGCATGAGTGAAAACACTCACTGCTCTTAGTAGAAGTAGATCACTCGGAAAAAAGTATGACTTGTGGTCATCAAGTCAGTTGCAACTCATGGTGACTGTATGTGATACAGAGGAAATTCAGGTCTTTCTTCTGTAGTGCTGAAAGATGGGTTTGAACCATTAATTTTTAAGTTAAGGTAAAACTGTTTAGATTACCTTAAAAAATCTGCCCAATTCCTAATTCATAGTAACCTTACAGAGAGGGTTTATAGATTGTAAATTTTTGTAGGAGCAGATAACTGCATTTTTCCCATCCATTTTGCAATTAGCATCGCCATACCTAATTCACAGATATGGAAGGCGTAAGAGAACACTGAGATTGGACTTGATTAAAACATGGACAAGTTTAAAAATCCACGATGATACAGTTGATTCTTATTCCTATTGATCCTGACGAACAGAGTAAAACTGTCCCATGGGGCTTCCAAGGATGGCATCTTTACCGAAACAAATGGCTTCTCCGTTATTCTTCTGCCAACCTCTCTTTTCCTAACTAGAGTGATAAAGCCATGGGTATAGGAGATAGACAGATTCTGCTAGAATTTTTTGTGACTACTCTCAAATGGAAACCATTGACAGTGGGCGATGCTGGTGTTATACTAGGTTCTTTGCTATCCCCGAATTCTTAACGTATATAGATGTTAGAATTCAGAGTTTTGTAGATTAGCATTGCATGCCGTCTCCTATGCATTTTAGATGAGGGTTGGCTACTGTAAATTGAGTCTTAGTCCTAGTTACCATTACATTTCTGTAATAGTTATCATCAAGCCAATTCCAACCCATGGACACAGCCCTGCACTAGAACAGAACTGTGATCCATAGGCCTTTCAATTATGAACTTGTATGAAGGCGACCGCCACACATTTCTTCAGAGATGCTTCCCAGTAGACTCAACCTGCAATATTTCATGTAACAGTTTAATGTACCATTTATAACATTGAGGGACTTATTTGTAGAGCTAAACAGACTGTATAGCGCATCGGGAATGTCGTGGAGTATGTAGTACCTTCACTGGAGTAAAGCAACAGAGATCATGACACTTTTTTATTTTTATTTTTTTATCTATTGATTTATTGATTGATTGATCATGACACTTTTAATGGATACATCAATCTAAAGAATGTAATGACATCAATGTTGCTCATACTTTCTGATTAGTTAATTCTGATGCATACTGACTCCATGCAACGCGGACTGGTCCCATAGAGTTTTCTCATCCATCACCAAAACAGATATCGAGGATTTTCTTCCATGAAGCTGCTCCACAGATTGGAACTGGCAAGCTTTTGGCTAGCAGCGAACCACTGAACAGTTGTGTAGACAGCATCTTTTTGCTTTATCAAGAGAAAAAGTCAGAAACAATTTACAGTCCTCAGTCCATATTTTTATTCAAAGACTATTTCAAACGTCTTACCCCTTGAAAATCACAAGGATCAACGCAGTGAACCAAAGAATACAAGGTAAAGCCACTCATTGGGCTAATCACAGCAAGTTGCAATCCATTCAGTTGTCATAAAAAGACAAGCTCACACTAGAAAGGGGATGTTAAAGTCCCCTAAACCTCAGAGAGCCCCAGTCACTACAGTACTGGGGCAGTCCAGTGAAGTATTGGGCAGTCCCATCAAAGCATCTGTTTGAATTAAGGGACAATTAGTTTTGTCTCACATATTTCCTAAGAAGAGAGAGCAAAGCATTGGCATCTGTTAGAAAGGTGGAGATAGATATATCATACAGCAACCTTTCATTCTGTGGGCAAAATGACAAAATGAGACAACATTGCCTAGCTATGTAAAAGTGATCCTTGCTACATAATGTGAGGAATCTTTGATTTTTCGTTTTAACAAAAACTTATTTGCAGGTTAAAATGGAAATGCTTTTTGAAATTTCAGAATTCTATGATAAAGCAGCTTTTATCATATTATTTGCATCTATCCCTTTTTCTTAACAAAATAGTTTACCAAAAAGAATGCAGACAATTTATAATGTGACCAGTTGTCCTTTGGGCTCCCGAGGGAGGCTTGGGAACGGAGTAAAACCCATGCAGGAGCGAGCCAGGGAGCATCCTGTTGCCAGTGATGTTTCTGTGTGCCAGGAAGCCACCTCCAGATGAGGGGGAGTACTTTCACTTTTTAATTCTCTCACTGGTATTTTGAATTGTTGCTGTGTAATAAGAACTTGACCCAACTAAAATTCCACAAAGTGTGTGTGTGTGTGTGTGTGTGTGTGTTTCTTATCCAATTCATTTACTGGATGATACAGAAAGCTGTCAGTTTTTAATGGGGTCCAAACTCAGGAAGCATTCTGAAGCAAGTCCACTTGACAATGCAAACATGTCTTACACTTGATTCTTATAAGTTTAGTTTTAATAGAAGTCTTTGTGATGTGGAAAAAACTTTCCACACTTGGACAAGCCTCCATTGGAGAAGTTGCCACACAAACTCCTGATGACCTGAAGGATAATCAGATAACACTCATCGATGCCAAGATGGGAAACATTTCTAGGACCTTCTATCTTCAATCAGCATTCCTTCTTTAGATGCCTAATTTCTATCATTTTATATTAAATTCATATTTTTATAATTTTATATTTATATTAATTTGTCTTATTCTTAAACCAGGTTCAAATGGGATTAAGCAGGATTAGTATTTTGTGCCCGACTCTTGTCATTTATTATCTTATCCTTCAAATTCATCTCCTTTCTTGATTGTGCTGTAGTCTACTTTTTTATGGACATTGGGATAATTTTCATTTTATTTTATTTTATTGGGGGCTCTTACAGTTCTTATTACAATCCATACATATATCCACTTTGTCAAACACATCTTTACATATGTTGTCATCATTTTTTCCCTTTCAAAAAAATAATTTTATTGGGGTGCTTACAACTCTGTTACAATCCATACATCAGTTGTACCCAACATATTTGCACAAACAATGCTATGTTCTTTTCCATACATTTACTTTCTATTGAACCCTTGGAATCAGCTCTTCCTTTACTTTTCCCCCTCCTCGCCCCCCCCCTCATGAACCCTTGATAGATTATACATTGTTATTATTTTCAAATCTCACACTGACCATTGTCTCCCTTCCCCTCTGGTTTCTGCTGTTCTTCGCCCTGGATGGGGGTGCGTGGTTATGTGTCATTCATTGAGAATGGTGTTCCCTCCCTTCTCCCCTCTTCCCCCCTTCCCCCTACCCGTTTGGTGTCACTATTCCCATTCCTGTTCCTGGGTTCCATGTGTCATGACTTTCATCTCTTGCCTGTACCTATGTACATACTCCGGTCTAGTCCAGTGTGGGAAACAGCACTGGGGTCATGATAGTGTGAGTGAGGAGGCCTCAAAGGATCAAAGATATATTGTGTGACCCATAAATGCTCTACTGTACCCTGATTGACTCATTCCCGCCCCCCCCCCCTGCCTCCCCTCTGTGAGGAGATGTTCCATTATCCAGAGATGGGCTTTGGGTCTCGGCTCCAATCCCCCCCATGTTCACCAATGTATTTTTGTTTGTTTGTTGTGAATCTTTTGAGGCCCCTTCCCAGTCTCGATGATATCTCACAATCACACGGGTTGGTGTGCTTGTTCCATGTGGGCTTGTTACTTCACTTTTGGATGGCTACTTGGTTAACTTCAAGCTTTTAAGACCCCATATGCTAAGATGCTATATCTTTTAATAGCCAGGCACCATTCTCTGTCTTCACCACATCTGCTTATGCACCCATTTTGCCTTCAGCCCTCATGTGGAGGGGTTGGGTGAGCATCACAGAATGTTAATTTGTTAGCACAAAGTGTTCTTATATTGACGGAAGGTCTGAGCCCAAGCCCAAGGCCTGTCTGCAGCCTCAATGTATTGTCTTATAAATATATGTGCACTTGCCAATAACTCTAATGGATTACTGTATTTACATAAGTATACACCTCTGACAACATCACTATCTGTACCTTTGCTTCCTAGAGCTTAGCTCTGTTGCCTTTTGCCTCCTCTTGCCCCACCATCACTTCCCCCTTCTTCCACCTCTTAGTACTTCCTCTCAGCTAGATCGGTGTTGCCCTAGTACTCACAGGATCTCTACACCTTTCTAGATGTTGGTTTTGATTCCTTAGTTGTTCCCCTGTCCATGACGCTGTCTACTCACCACACCCTTCTCCCTGCCTCCTTCTTCCCCCAGACCTTCTGGGGCCATTGGCCCTGTTGCTTTCTCCCAGAGCTTCCCTCTCATGTCTGTCCCATAAAAGTAAATAAACCAGGAATATCCTAGTCTGAACAATAAGCAAACATATGGTTGAAATATATATATATATATATAACCCACATAGATCCAGGTCTGTTTGCTGGCCCCCATGAGGCCCTCCCCACTGGTCCTGGAGAAGATCTGGGGGCTGCCCCTCCTAGCCTGAAGTCCATTCTTGGGGCTCCTCAGGAGCTCTGTGGATTGGCTTTACTCAACTGCTGATGTGGTATGCTCCATTTCTGGTTGGTTCCGCTGCGGGGGATTCCATCCATACTGTCTTCTCACTGTGTCTCCCCATTATTATCCTCTGTCACCATATGCTCCAGATGGGGGACAACGTGTCTTGAGTTATTGGCAGTTCCGCAATCCTCTCTGTGCCTTAGCAGCTCCATGCAGGCACATCATCCTCCAGGCTTGGTGTGCCAACATGGAGTCTAGGCCGACTGTCGCTTTCTCTTTGTCTTCTTGGTTTGCTTCCATGTGGGCATGGCAAGTTGGTTCTTTTCCTCCACCTGTGTCGTTCTCTGTGGCACACACTTCCAGGGCGGGGCAGACTGGCTCTGGATGGGCCCCACCCTGTAGTCCAGTCTTTTCATGCATTACACCATGTGTTATGTTGCCGTCCTGGTTTGGTCTGTATTCACATTCCAATTCTGTGGAGACACAACCAAGCCTCTCCCCCTGGGGGGGGGGGGGGTTAGTGCCCTGTTCTCCCATGTCATCATCTCAGCTTCTCTCACCCCCGTTCTTCCTCCTCCTTCCCCCTTTCCCCTTTTTGATGTTGGATTCACATGTACCTTCCTGGGTTTGTTTTCAATTTGGGTTTATTCCTGGGAACATTCTTGAGCATTCATTTAAGTGTACCTGAACACTCAGTTCTTTTACTTATATTCCCTGGTGTAAAATTACTTATCCTCAGAGAGGCCAGTGGCTTATTTTAATAGTGACTGCCAGTTTTAGAAAGTCGTGTTAACAACCTTCACTGTCACCACGGATACATTCACATTTCACTTGTATTATATGTTTTATAATACAAAAGTTTGCCAGAGTTTAAAATATTCATTATTCATTTGTGTATAGTATTATGTACTGATTGTAATGAACATGCATGGTTATTTCTCATACTGATTTTACATTTTTGCATACTGATTCCTGTGAGGAAAGTGCTGTACTCATACATCAACATTAAACATTACTGGGAGGGCAGACAAGCCTGTGTACATGAAGCCCTCTGTATATACCTCAACTCTAGCAGCCTGGTACAAAGTTCCAACCCTGAAGAAGGCTGTGTGACTGAAGAGAAAGTGACCAGAAGAGAAAAGTCAGGAACAAATATGGAGAAAATGACAGCTCCGTGCTAAATTGCTAGCAATCTCACTAAAGTAAACGAAGGGACAGTATCTGGACCTGGACCAGTGAATTGAAACTCAGAAAAGGCAGGAAATCTGAGATTTCCTACAACAATGGGAATGCTTTGAATGCAAGGTACACCACTTAGATATAAGGAATAGAAATTAAATGCTTTCCAAAACAATTTTCAAGAAACTCAGTCTGAGTGGCAAGAAGACACTGGTGACACTCAAGACATGCTGACAGGTCTGCAGCCCGTATACAGGACTCTTCTTCATGGGCCCACCAACACCCTCTGCCATCACCTGACGCAGGTGCCCTGCACAGCATCCTGAGATAGCCATGGGAAGATGAAGTCTACCCGGGTCCACCTTGTACAACATCGACCAAGCTTTCACCTCCTGAGAACATGCTCCAGGCCCTCCTCATCCCCATTTTCCTTCAAACGGTCTTGAAGACACAACCTAAGATCTATGTGAAGGAGCTTCAGGTGTCCTGGTGGAAGCACTGGACCCTGAGCCTTCCATTGTCATCTCCATGCGTGAACTCCGTGTTTGTCCTGGGGGCCCCATATCCCATCAGCTGCGGTCAACCTGTGACTGATACAGTTCTTGAACATATGTACAACTATTTATCGAGATCACAAATACTTGTGAAAGATGAGGAAGTGATCCTACAGAACAAAATTAGTAGACATTTCCAAGAACAAAATGTAGGAACCATAAACATGCTTAGACCAGTTCATTAAAACTTGGGAAAACCAATATTTTCTGCAAGTATGGGAATACATTGAACATGAAAGTACATCAGGATGGGAAGAACAGATAGAGTGCTTTCGAAAGCAATTTCCAAGAAACTCGGGCTGGATGCACAAAGAAGCCATGGCAACAATGCTGAGATATGCTGGCAAGTCTGCAGGACTTACACTGGTCTCTTCTTTATGTGGCCAACCAACCATCTCTATGGAGAGACCCTACACAGGATCCTGGGATATGAACTGGAGGACGGTGTCTACTCAGGGCTGCCTTGTGCAGAATCAACGGACATTTCACATACTGAGGACCAGCCCTACCTTGTCGTGTTTAGGATCCTCAAATATCTGGATGGATGTTTGAACTAAGGGGACTTCAGCTCTCATGGCCATCTTTGTTCATGTCCTGTGTTAGTCCCAGACATCTCCATGTCCCAGCAACTGTGTTCTATTTCTGACTAAAATTCATGTGAGAACAAAAAGCATATTGGAGTTCTCCTGGTGACATAGTGATCACCTGTTGAGCTAATAACTGCCAAGTTAGCAGTTCGAAAGTAGAAGCTGCTCTATGGGAGCAAGATGAGGCTTTCTACTCCCGAGTAGAGTTACAGTCTTGGCAGTCCAAAGCGGGTAATTCTACTTGGTACTACAAGATTGCTGTAAGTCACCATGCACTGTAGCGCAGTGAGCATAGAATACGTTGTGAGCCATTGCCCAGGTGCAGCAAACACTTCCTGGGGTGTAAGGGAAAATGCCCGAAAGCAGAACAAGACACTGGTCTCTCTCCTTGAGGTGGTCAGTGCTTGTTTTTTCCTTGCACTTGGTGGCCGTTGCACTTCCAAGGCCAAGAAGCTTATCTGCAGCATTGCCTTGCTAAAGACTGTCAGCTAGAGGTAAATACATTGCACTTGGCTGCCATGGAGTCTTCAGAGCCAAGAGGCATACTGGTAGCATTCCCTCACTGAGGATGTGCCACTGACACAGACCCCAGATGCAAGGTCCTTCTCTGAAAGATCTGGTTTTCCTTACAGACAGTGACACAACTTCTAGCCCACATTGATAACATTGACTTTGACTCTTTCTTAATATTAGTTATGAGATTGAAAAGTGTGCCTCATTCCTTTGGAGCTTGGTGGAGTCTCTCCTGAATGAACTCTCTCCACTTAACCCCCTGCGTGGAGAGGGAAGGGAGGGTTTATATTTTAACCTTTGTCCCTTTAGACATGTAGGACTATTGATAGCGGTGAATAAAATCCAAGCATTACAACACAATTCATTCTCTTGGTATATTTTATGGGATTTTTTTTCATAAAATAGAAATGACATTGAGGCCATGTGTGACATCCTTGGATACACAAGGAGGAAGGAGAATCACTTCCACATCTTCCCCAGGATGACTCCTGGGAAGCAGAGGCCAGATACGCCTTCACTTTCCATCCTTCTTTATTCTCTTATGAGACCAACGATCCCTCACATAGCTCTCTATTCTGATACTGGCCTCCTTAACACCTGGCAATGGTCACACAGAGCTTACAGACAATCCTTAAGAGCATGAGGTTCATTAGAGAAGCTAGGTAACAGGTTGCAAACTGTCAGAGATATGGTCCTTGTGTTCACAGTGTCTCTTCTCAGCCACGCTGTCAAGCATCATACTCTCTGGTCCTCACACTCTTGCTATAGGGTGCCTTGGACCTGACCTTTTCCCGTGGGCCTGGAAATCCCGAATTCTGCCTCGTGGTCCTGATGCTGTTCTGTTCTGCCTCCTGGTCTCGGCAAGGTGCCTCTCTACCCTGTCTCATGCTGTCCCTGTTGTAGCTGCTGCTGCTTCTGCCACTTCAGAGAGGAAGCTTCAAGCACTTTGCTGGTGGCTCTTCTTTCTTGATGGGACTCTCTCTCTTCCCACTTTTGAAATAGCTCGCTCCTATGCCCGGCGGAATAGCACGCCTCTATATGAACATTTCACACCCTATTTGCACGGGCCCCCATTTATTTGGGGAGTGTTACATAGACATGCTGGAATATCCTTGTCCAGAAATTTCTTTGACCATAGCTTGCTACTCTGTCTGGTAAAGTATATATTCAGTTTTTCAAAAAGATTATAGTAAAGTGTATATATTTAGTACAGGTCTCCTTTTTCAAGTATATGTACTGCAAACTTCTTCTCATGGAATGTGGCTTATTTTTTCATTCTTATTGTATCTTTTCATTAGACTAAAAAAAAAACCTCTCAAGCTTACTGCCGTCGAGCTGATTCTGATTCACAGTGACGCGGTCAAAGAATAGAACTGGCCCTGTAGGTTTCTGAGACTATAAGCTTTTAGGGAAATAGAAAGCCTTGCCTTTCTCCTACAGAGTGTCTGGTGGTTTTGAACTGCTGACTTTGCAGTGAGCAGCCAAATGAGTAACCATTTGGCCATCTTTTCATTAGACATACGTTTTTAATTTATGAATATTTATTGATTTTTGTCCCCTTAAAAAAGTTGTAAAGGTGGCCCCAGGATGACCTGGAATGCCATTTTGAATTGTTGCTTCAGATATTACTAATCTCTGTCTCACTTTGTTCCTGCTTTGGCAACTTTAGCAGAGAGTTTTATAAATAATCCCCCTGGTGCATAACAACCGTTCATTAATTTTTATTAGCCCCTGGTACTAGTTTTTAAAGTCCTATGGAGAAAAGGCTATTGGGCCAGTATAGGCTGACCCCATATTGACGTTCCTGAATTACTCACCGGTACAGAATCAATCCTTTCCCGCTGGACACTATTTATGCAAACTATGGGGGCTAATTGGCAGGGGAGATTTACAATTATCACTGGGAATGTCAGGCACAGGTTTGCTGGAATAAAACATATATCAAAATAGCAGAGAGAGCATTCATGTAGCACAACCAGGTCTGTTCATCTACCAGCAGCACAATAATCCGCTTCCTCAGACACCATATAGAAACAAGAAGGTTTGGAAAGGGAACCAATGGCAGATAAAACAACAGCATAGACCCCTTACTGTGTTTGGGGCTCGCACTAAACCTTAGTTCCAACTTAAGAACAATTCATTCTTACATCAGGGCCATGTTCAATACTTTCCCTCAGGAAGGGAACACAGAAGATATTGGACCTAGAGCAAAACGTACTGAAGAAATTAAATGGTGCCCAGCTATTAGATAAAACAGTGCCTGTGTCTCATAAGCTTTCTCCAAATAAGCAGCCATCTAAGTGAAATGTCAATTAAGTCCACATGGAACAACACCACCATCAGACACAGAAGAATTGTAAAGCATATCATCTACACTCGAAGGGAGGAATAGTATCAGGGCGTAAATTGTATGAGAATCTGGTTTGCAGAGGACTATGGTTGACAGTGGGAACCCAAGATACATTTGTAGGATCTACATAGGGAATAAGTGTCTGGTGATTTCCCTCTTTCCAGGAGAGAGAAATGGTGAGGGAAGTGGTTACTACCCAGAGTGCATTGAGCAAATGATGAAAGAAAATAAAAAGGATAAACCTGACTTGAACAGTTACAACCCTGTCCAGTGATCCTCCCTCAGATGCACATTAGGCCTGACCTGGTTTTCATTTTTTGTAAATTTGTTGAAACTGGGGTTCATTGCAAACGTGCTATATCATTGGAGTCAACCTCTTGAGTGTTTGTTATGCGTTTTTCTGTTTTTGGTATATGAAATCCAGGACTGATAAACCTATAGGGACTCCACGTAAAATCAGGGTTTCTGGGAGGGCACAGTGGGGGGAGGGGTTAAAAGAGAGCCAATGTCAAGGAGTCCAGGAAGGAAAAGAGTATTTTGAAGCTCATTGTCATTGCAGTTGTACAATAATGCTTGATGTGACTGGACTGTGGAATGATATGATATACTGTATAGACTCGTGCATAAGCCGAGTTTTTCAGCACATTTTAATGCAATTTTTGTGGTAAAACTAGGTGCCTCGACTGCTATTTGGGTTGGTTTATACTCAAGTTTATATGGTATATATTAAATCCTAATTAAAAAAAAAAGAAATTTAGCAACCCTGTACCAGCCCTCATTTGTAT
Organism: Tenrec ecaudatus; assembly: GCF_050624435.1. NCBI lineage: Eukaryota > Metazoa > Chordata > Mammalia > Afrosoricida > Tenrecidae > Tenrec > Tenrec ecaudatus. The sequence continues at coordinate 4,347,581 of NC_134532.1, read as the reverse complement.
TGGTAGGTATTTTTTATTTTGAGCTAAGTTGGGCTTTCAAATTCACACAAATTATTGAGATTTTAGTCAATTTATATATTATGGTTTTTATTTGCTATATGCTTCATGAAATGTGGGGTTCTTGCCTTGCATGCTGTGGTAGGCTATGTTGACTGGAGAAACAAATCCAGAGACACTCATATGTGTATAAGAGAGAACTTTATGTAAGAGAGCATTTGCATATAGCGAAGACATCCCAGTCCAGTCCAGATCAAGTCCATCAGTCTGATATTTGCTCATATGTCCAATACGAGTCTATAAATTCCTCTTCAGACTCACACAGCACATGCAGTGGTGCTGGAGGCAGGAAGATCATAGGTCAGTGGGTACACAGTCTTGTAGATCCAATGGCAGTGGCTGCATCTCCAGGCCTCTGGCTACCATCAGCACAGCTCTGTGTAGCTTGTCAACAGGAAGGTGTAGCAGAGAGAGTGAGGTTGGCTCACCTCTTCTGATGGCAGGATCAAGAAAGAGGAAGCTTTCAGAACTCTCATGAGAAACCCATGGCCACAGGGAGGTATCATCAGGCCTGAATGCCAAGCTGGACTCACCCTGTACTTGTTTATCAAGTTGGCATGAAATTATGTAACCACCATACATGCGAAACCCCAAACTACGTTGCCAGATTGTGCAGAACTGAACCCAGCAACCTTCTCTTCACATGGGGGTTTGATTGTGTATGTAGTGACTTAGGCAATATCAGTATGGTTTCATTGCTCTGATGATGGGAGTTAATTTCCCTGGTGCCAGAAAGAAAGAAAAAAAAGGAAAAAGAAGCCCAAGGGAGTAGGGGATTACATGTTGGGCCGCTAACTGCATTGTCTGAGGTGGGAAACCATCAGCTTCTTTTCTGGGGGTAAAAAGATGATGCATTGTACCTGTGTAGGGATTCGCAGTGCCGCTCTATCTTCTAGGGTCACTGAGAGTCAGACACTTCTCGATGGCTGTGAGCTTGGATTTGAGTTTCTCAGAAAACTAAACAAAATAAAACCTTCTTGAATGGTCTGAACAGAAAACACGGCACCTATTCAACAGCAAGTTCCGTGTGATATTTAGGAGACCAAGATATGTATTTGAACTTAATCAATTTCATTGGCCAGGCGATAGATATTAAAATGGTTCAGAAATATTTTAATTACTCTTCTATTTTCAAATCTTTCAGGTCGCTATTACTCATAAGAACACTTAACAACAAAAAGGCTCTCTTTATAATGTCTCTAAATATGATGGGATAATGTATTTCCAAAGTTCTATGCTACTAAACTGATTCTCTGGGACAAATATGTGATTATTTTATAAGCTCATTTAACTGCTCTATGTTTTGTTTTGCTGTTATAGTTCTTTATAATTGTCACCTCTCTCAAGAGCCCAAAGCACTAATATAGAAATGATCCAACAATTCAGGGCATGCCGAAGAAAGGTAATACCTGCTGACAGAATCGTGTCTTCCCAGTGGGCCCGTGAAGCACCCACTGAGGTAATAATGTTAGTATTAAAGGAAATGAAAGTGTTATTGTGAATATGAACGCATACAGATGTCATCTGGCATATAATACTAATGGGGAAAGTTAAAGCAAAAGCAGCTACCCAAGTGAGAATAAACGTAAGCATTCCAAATAAAAAATCCAATTAAAGAAGTCCTTCCTGGAGACCAAGCATATCCACTAAAACGATAATTACACACCCTCTTGGTTCTGAAGAAAAATTGCTAATTGCTAATACTGATAACTTGGGGCCAAAGACTACATGGAACTCCCCAAGTAAGCACACGCAAAGAGAAAACTTAATCACTGCATTATTCTAAGGATGTATGCTTAGATTCCAAATTATTTGAATCATGGCTTAGTCTACTAATAACTTCAGACAATAGTTATGATTAATACAAAAATTAGAAGAGGAAATAAGGTCATTGTTTGCCTCTCCGCAAACTGGCTATTAGAATAAAAGATAATGAGAAATCAGCCTTTTTCCACTAAGTGCAATAGATTATATTTAGATTCTATGCATCTTTGCGATCTGAAAATTCAGTTTGATCTTTAATTCATACTGCCTAAAGATGTATCTATCAGGGCTAAATGAAAGACAATTTAATGAAAATTAAGAAGTAGCATAGGGTTAAGTTGAGATCATCTGAAAATACAAAGCATCTTTAAATGTGTGCAGAAATCCCCCTGGTACTAAAAGAAGCTAGCAGGCATATTTTCTCAGAAGAGTATGACTCAAAGGTAACAATTGATGGAGAAACCTATCATCTGGTAACAAAAAGCACAGTGTCTGTGATTCTGGGAACCAGGAATGTGCAACCTCCTGAAGGAGGTCACAGTTCTAGAAACGCGATAGGTATATATTGGTTTTTCATAGTAGATATTTTCCTCTGATGTGGTTTTGTATCTAGAACTACCAGGCAACTTCCTTTAAGAGTCCATAGCTAAAGAGAATGTGGGAAGAGCAGAGAGAGTTTCTACACTCCCCTTTTTCCCTCGACCTTGGGTCCCAGGCCCATGAAGCCTGGATAATGATCGCCATAGCTCACCCGCACGGGCTATATGATTTGCTACCCCAAAATATCTTAACCCTCCGGATAGGGCAAGATGTGACAAAATAACAATCTGTGGATTACCAAGGGCTCATGAGGGAGGGGGGAGCGGGGAGGGAGGGGGAAAAAAGAGGACCTGATGCAGAGGGCTTAAGTGGAGAGCAAATGCTTTGAGAGTGATTAGGACAAAGAATGTACAGATGTGCTTTATACAATTGATGTATGTATATGTGTGGATTGTGATAAGAGTTGTATGAGCCCCTAATAAAATGTAAAAAAATAAACCATTATATAAAAAAATATATATCTTAACCCACCGAGGAAGAAAGACAGGTAACCAGAAATACCACATAAGCAGTAGCTGAAACCTTGTGTTCGCCTTTCCGAATACCTTGATTTGAGGATGGACCACTGAAGCCTGAGGTGGGCCTGGACTTGTGGTTTTCTTTACCTTTTGAACCTACTTGAAAGGCTCTCACCATATGTCCTGGTTGGGTTAACCACTATTTTAGAAAGAAATATCCCGGAAAGGCACTGAGATATAAATGACATCTAGAAGGGACCATTAATCTTAATTACCCTAGATCACAAACAAGGACATTTAACTTGCACATAGCATATGGAACCAGCACAGTTTTATAGCTACTTAATGGCAAGATTTATCTGAAAACAAACAAACACACTAACTTCGAGTCAATTCAGATGGATAGGTTCTGGCTATACAGGTTTCCTGCGCCTCTAAACCTTTATGGGGCAGGCACCTTCATCTTTCTCCTTTGCAGGCAGCAGAGCAGTGCCTATCCCACCGAGGTTCCTTAAATCTACACGAGAACACTGAGTTTTAACAACCATGTTGCCTGCTTTACATTGTTACTTTTAAAATGTGTATAAATAATTCTTGGTTGGATGTCATTATTACCTGATTTACCCTGACCGTCATTTTTAGCAATTCTTATATAGGTATTCAGGACAGACACTTGCTTGGAGGTTTCTATATGGTTGAAAAAGAATGATGTAACAGCTGTGTAATTAATCATATTGTCTCTTCTACTCATTGAAAAGCATTAATTTTAATTGTACAAGGCTGTTGTACCAGTGTAGCTCTCAAATTTAGGTTTTCTTAAGATTTAGTGTGAATGCATTTAAAATGTGAACAGTAGGGTTTATAAAGCTCAAAAGCAGTTTATAAAAAGAATTTTGAATTTTCACAAATATTTCTACATATCTTTTATAATTATTTTCATTGCTCTTAATAGTTTTTCATGTAAAGGAACTTGTGGCCAGAATTTTAAATTGAATTAATTGTTTAAAGAATGTTAACACAGAAGATTCTTAGTACTATCACCAACTTGCCAAATGTTGAGCTTATCTCTGAACTATTATAGGATATAAGCAGGCTTTAAAATGCTCATGTAAAAATTCGATTATCTTTTAATTTCTTATATCACTAACTTCTAGATGGGTCTTTGCATGTGTAGGTATGTGTTTAATTAGTTTTTTGAATGGATAAACTATTTTACTTAAAGCAAGATATAAAATTACTTTAATGAACATAGCACAGTAAAAGTATATAAAGAGTGGGCATTTGTAGTGAGATTGAATGGTAAAATAACTGCAAGGATGTAGAATATAGCCAGGAATAATTCTGGTGTGTCTTACAGCTTTAAAAAGTAAGTATAACAATAATTTTAATAACTAACAACTTCAAATAACAAATGAAACATCCTACTATTTTTAGTGCTTCATATAAATAAAATAGTTTGATACTTACAACAACTTTATGAAAGAAGTAGTACTATTTTTCTCATTTTTATAATTAGAAAATTGAGGTAATGTTAATTTAGCCATGGTCTCACAGCCACTAAAAGTTATTATTTCTACATTGGTGAATTTCAAAAATATTCCCTCTGTGTTAGTCTGGGTAGGCTAGAGAAACAAAATTCATAAACACTCATATTTTATAAGAGAGAGTTTTATGTAAAGGGTAATTGTACATTAAGCATCCCAACCCAGTCCAGTCCAAACCCATAAGTCTGATATTAGCCCATATGTTCGACATCCATCTACAAGGTTCTCCTTAAACTCACAAAACACACACTATGATGCCCCTTGCAGGAGGGAGGCGGAATCAGTCAACGGGTAAGCATCTCAGCACTGGTAGGGGGCTCCATGCGGCTGCTCCAGCACCCAGGGCTGCATCGGGGTAGGTCCATGTGGTTTCTCCTTAGGGTTGTCTCACAGGAAGTAAACCTTGCCAGCTGAGGCAGAGAACTAGCTAAGGCAGCTACATACTGGTCTGACCATCAGAGAGCAAGATCCCAGAGAACCAGAAGGGTGAGGCTTGGTGAGTCATTTATCTCTCTTCCCTTCAATTAAACTACTCTTCAATTAATCCCACATGTGTTTATTGGCCAGGTTGGCACAATAAACCTTAACTAGCACACCCTCCATCCATGCTACTCAAGATGTACCTAATATCTAACCTTGGTGACACTGATGAACACGCTGAATATTAAAATAATACTTGAACCAACTGAACTTCATAGTTTCTCTTTTCTTTGTGCTTCAGTATTTAGTAAGTGATAAGATAATTAATTTTCTTTAGTCTGCTTAATCATTCATATATGCGAGATTAATTGAGTGTCTACTCAGGATCTGAATCTATTCATAAATATAAAAGCACCTATTTTCCAAGAACTTACATTTGATTACACCCATACAAGGCTCATTTTTCAATGTTACCAATATAATATGATTATCCTGCCAATATTTGATAGGTATAGTTTAGACAGTTGACAAGCATTCAAAGAAGTAAAATTGTGGGATCAATAAGTACAAAAAATATGCCTTACCACAAAGCATTGGCTTTAGCAGAACCTGTGGTATTATCATGACTCTTCTTCATAGCCTAGGCCATCCACATAGGTTCCTTATGGATTCTTACCTTCACTATCTAATAACCCCCTTCCAGTGAGTCTGTAGACGTTCCTGCCCCTTGCAATCAGTCATAGCTTCTTTGAACATCATTTTTCAGTACACATTGTTAAACTTTTTACACTCATTAACTCTGTATATTATTCAGCATTGCCAATTAAAACACTTCTATACCTGGAGCTCATTAGCCAACAGCACAAAATTGAGTAACACCGACATACAACACAGTGGCTATCAAGTTGCTAGTCAGGATGGATTCATGCCTTCTGCACATGTGTACTACTCACAGCTGATCCAAGCTGTTGTCCCTCATTCCCGGAAGCCTGATCCCTACTTATTCCAGGCTGTTTACCTTAACTCTCTGTGCTACCTACCGCACGTGGCTGGTTCATTGTTTGTATTGAGAACAAGGAGGTGAAAGCAGTCCTCTGAATGCGCTATAAGTAAGTAGCACATTAAGCACCTTCTTGCCAGGTAGTGTACAGATTCCTTTTTCATTTTAATATGGGAGTAAGTACTGTTCTGAATGCTAATTTAAATCAGAGCCATATTATCGTTAAAAATAGCATGATTGTGACAAGAACTCCTGCCTGCTGCTGTTTATTTATTTTTCCCACTAAGCTTCCTTTTTTCTTTGTTATGGGGTAATGGACTTGCGCAGCTAAAAGGAATGAAACTTATCAGAGAATTTTGCTAATGTATCTGTTAGGTTGAGAAATGCTTGGCTCCTTGACTTCACACAAGAAAGAGTTCACACTGAAGCCCATTTGTGATCCAAGTGGGTTTTTTATAAAGCATAGAAAATTTTTCAGGTTTTACACAGGCCCCCGCAGGGCACTTCACACCCACATGTGGCGACCTGAGGCCAGAGAAACCACAGTAAAGCCTGCAGAGGAGCTACTGGAAAAGAGGGCAGTGGATTCCTGGTTCTGCCTTTTTCAGGGCCCTCCACTGGAAGGCGTGGTCAATGGTACTGGTTGACCCCACTGGCTGAATTAAGTCCGCCTGGCCTAGGTTGGGGGTCCTCCCAAGTGTACTGACTTCCTGTCTCCAAGGCCTGAATTTGTGCCTTGAAAGGGAGGCCATAGCATGTAGAGGGACAGCCCCTGGTTTCTGCCTTTAGTTATCTCACATCTCCAAATAAAATAACTGAGTCCATAGTAATAAATGACAGGCAGGGGCCTCACAAGTAGACCAAGTATGACATTCTGCTCCAGTGGCTTAGCTACCTCAGGACAATGTCTGAATTCCCAAAATGACTAGAGACTTTCTTATAAAATGCTGTGTGAGTTAGCTAAAAAGGTTAGAAATGCAGAGAGTGGATTATAACCATACATAAGCAGCAGTTTAGAATAAAAGTTTTGTGGGTGGTCCTCCTGAGGAATTACACAAAAGAACCTTACTGACCTAGTAATTAAGACCTCAGCAGTTCCCCAAAAGTTGGCAATCCAAACCCATCCAGAGTTATGCAGGAGAAAGACTTTCTAATCCGTTCCATAAAATTACTCTGAAGGGGAGTTCCACGCTATCACCTAATCATGGTGAGTCAGAATTAACTTGATGATACCCAATTATGTCAACAACAACAGCGAAGTACAACAAAAGCAGAAGCTTAGATAGTCTTTACAGTGATGTAAGATTTAAAAAGAAAATAACTGTCCTGTGTTTGGAGAGGAAATTTTTTAAAAATCATTTTATTGGGGCTCATACAACTCTCATCACAATCCATGCATACATCAATTGAGTAAAGCACCCTTATATATTTGTTACCCTCATCATTCTCAAAATTTGCCTTCCGCTTGGATTGTGGAATCAGTTCATTTTCCTTTGTTCCCTCATTCTCTCTCCCTGCTCCCCGCTCCCTATGAACCCTTAATAATTTATAAATTATTATTTTATCTTATCTTACACTGGCTAGCGTCTCCCTTCACCCACTTTCTTGTTTCCCATCACCCAGAGAGGAGGTTATATCTAGATCCCCGAGATTGGTTCCCCCTTTCTACACCCCCTTCCCTCTCAGTATTGCCACTCTCACCGTTGATCCCGAGGGGGTGCATCTGTCCCAGATTCCCTGTGTTTCCAGACCCTAACTGTACATCCTCTGTCAGTACATCAACTGCGCATACTCTGGTCTAACCAGGTTTGCAAGGTAGAATTGGGATCATGGTGAGGAAATTGTATCACTAATGTTAATGACTATTGTTAAAGAATGCCCATAAGCATATGGGAACTGAAGGTTATTTTGCTACTTTAAAAGAAAGGATACCTACTTCTCACATTCAAATCTACCATTATCCAACATTTCACATTTAGAACAATAGTATAAAATCTATCATTCTGCATGTTAATGATATACATCTGGCATTAATGATTGCCCAAGTGCTTTTTGAGAGGAAGTTGTCTGTGATGATACAGGTTATCTGTCAACTTGCCCAAGCTATGATTATCAGTGCTTTATACATTATGGAATGATGTCATTTTTCAGGAGGTAATGATATAACCTCGCAGTTTTGTAATGATGTAGTCAGCCTCCATTCTGTGATCTGATGTGATCATCCTCCATTTTGCCACAAGGGCCTAGTTTTTGGAACTAGATCATGTTAACAAGTGAGGACTAGGTATCTCTCCTTCTCTCTCTCTCTCTCTCTTTCTTAGGCTTATCTCTAATGTTGCTTCTCTAAGCAGGCTTAAAGCTCAAACTACAGGGAGTATCAACATATGAGGGTGCTTTTAAATGGTCATAGAAAATTTCCATTAGGTTTTGATTTCATTTTTCATTGAACTTTTTTAATTTCACCATAAGCTGATAGGTATAGAATCAATGTGTCCATGCATTCTGTGTATTCTCAACAGATTGTTTACAAACAGCTCTATATTATGAATTGCAAACTAATAAAGCAAATATTTGATATTTTCTACTAAGTAAAAAAAGCCATCTTTTATTTGTCATGATCAAAATTTTAAAGAAGTAAAATTTGAATAATTTGAAATGGTGAAGTTTTACCCCAAGGATAGTGAATTGCATTATCACTAATATGTCTCTCTGTGATTTTGCTGAACAGGAAACATGTTAGTAGAAGGAATATTAAATCACTCTTTTTAGAAGAAGAATGAAAGAGAAAGATAGAGAACCAAAAAAAAAAAAGAAATACAATAATTATCTTCTGTTACTTTTTTCAGCAAAGCGCTGTTTCATTTTATTTTTTATGCATGCTGTAAAGTGTGTAAAGAGATAAGATTAAAAAAAGAAATCCTAATTGATAATAATTTTGATTAACAGAACAAAATGAAGATAAAAATTTGACTCCAATAGTGATGAATATCATGTGAATTGACAGAAGAAGGAACAAATCAATCATAGACTAAAAGCACCAGGTGGACTTGGCACTAGGAAAGACCAACCACTAGCCTAGCAGAGACCATCATGTTTGCAAAGTAGAAGTCAACAAGAATGAGAGAACCTTCCATGAGATATATATACAATAGTCACAACAATAGACATGAGCAAACCAAAGGTCATGAAAATGGCACACAACCAGACAATGTTTTCTCTGTTACACAGAAGGTAACCATGAACCTGGAATTGCTCAAAGGCAACTATCAACAATGAGCAGCATGTTAGTAGCAATTGAGAGCTCTGAAAATGTTATGACAATAATCCAAAGCTGCTAAGAACCAAGGGTACATATGAGTAATTAAAAATTTAGATAGTGACACAAGCAAATGAGGTGAAGAAAGCTGAGGGTGGCAAGCTTCCAAAAGATATAGCACCTGAAGTCTTAAAGATCTGAAGATAAGCAAGCAGTCATATAGTTGAGAGATAACAAAATCCACATGGAAGAAATACATCAGCCTGTCCCGACTCGATCACTGAGGACAAAGTGGGTACATAAGCAAAAGTGGTGAAGAAAGCTGATGGTGCCTGGTTATCAAATGATATAATATCTGGGCTTTTAAAGGTTTCAAGATAAACAGGCATCCATCTAGCTAAGAAACAACAAAGCCCACATGGAGGAAGCACACCATCCTACCCCACATGAATGCTGAAGACAAAGCAGGTGCATAGGCGAATGCCGTGAAGAAAGCTGATGGTGCCTGGCTGTCAAAATATATAGGATCTGGGGTCCTATAGGCTGGAAGATAAACAAAGGGCCATCTAACTGAGAAACAACAAACCCACGTAGAAGAAGCAAACTAGCCTGTGAGACTACCAGGAGTCAAAGGGACCAGGTATCAGGTATCAAAGACCAAAAAAAAAAAAAAATCATAGCATTGTGAATGAGGGTGAGTGTGGAGTGGGGACCCAGGGCCCATCTGTGGGAAATTGGACATCCCCTTGCATAAGGGCTGTGGGAAGGAGACAAACCAGTCACGGTGCAGTGTAGCAATAATTAAATATGCAATTTCCCTCTAGTTCTTGAATGCCCTACCTTGCATATCCGGCTGGACCTGAGGATGTTCACTGGCACAGATAGGAACTGGAAATACAGGGAATCCAGGACAGATTAACCCCTCAAGGCCAGTGGAGAGAGTGGTGATATCGGGAGGGTGGAGGGAAGGTGAGGGAGAAAGGGAGAACAGATTACAAGAACCCACATATAACCTCCTCCCCAGGGGATGGATAGCAGAGAAGTGGGTGAGGGAGATGATGGAGGTGTGAGATATAACAAAATAATGATAATTTATAAATTATCAAGGGTTCGGGGGAGAGAGGAAGTGGGGAGGGAGGGGAATGAGGAGCTGATGCCAAGGGCTCAAGTAGAAAGCAGGTATTTTGAGAATGATGATGGCAACATATGTACGAATGTGCTGGACACAATTGATGTGTGTATGGATTGGGATAAGAGTTGTATGAGCCCCTAAAAATGATTTTTAAAAATTTAGATAGTGCAAGTGGGGAAAAAGTTAAAATTGGAAATGTCCCATATCAAAGAAGGACATGTCGAATTTGGGGTCATTAGAACTATCATAGCAATATTTCTATTTAAGTCACACACTTGAATAAGTAGCTGCCCTGTTTTATGTATTTTCCATGTGCCTTATTCCCATTTCTCCCCCTATATTCTTCTAAGCCCTCACCACATTGTTACGTCTCACCAGAGACTATTTTTGCACATCATTGTCTTCCTTGTAAATATTTCTGAATGAAAAACTCTACTCCAATCACTGGGGAAACAACAATAATCACAACCGTGTCCCTTGGGGTCCTTAGCGAATAAAACACTTAAAATGAACATCCAGTCATGGTTTCTTTTTGTTGTTATTGATAGCTATAGAAATACCTTGTCACTCTGAATCGTGAGCATTTCCATCAGATAAACCCTGCCAGGATGTGCAAGGCACTCTCTGGGATGTAGAGGAAAGAGAGGCCTGGCGATTTCTCAGTCAATGTCACCACATCATCTCCATGACAACCTCTTGGAGGAAGGGATGAAGAGGCTCCAGCGTCTTGTACAATTTCCCATTGAGCAGAAAGGACGGCTTCCTTATGATGTGGAGCCACTGTGTACTGGAACCAAACTCAGCTTCTGTATAAAAGATCCCTGGGCTGGCCCCGAAATCTTCATTTATTAAGAGATATTCAAGAAAATTAACCTGTGATAAACAACGAAAAAATGAATAAAGACACTTTTATGACCAGCCTATGAGCTAATAGCTTGCAAGGAAAGGGGCTAAATGGGTTCTGAGTGATCAAAACAAACCCCATTTCTCTTTGCTGGCTGTCAAAGAGGATAGGAGACATTGTGATCATGAAGATTCTGTTGTGAAGATCTAAAAGCAGTGAAAACAGTGTCAAACTAATTTAAAATTTCCCAGATAACCAATATGCACTTTCAAATAATAGTGATATAAAAACAATATCTATATGGTAGTAAATGAAATGAGAATGCACAGAGTTTGAAAGGATAACACAAAAGGAAATCATTGAAGCCGGAGTCATTATTCTGCTGGTAATAACATTCTCTGACTCTGGATGCAGGATCCCTGATTGGAATCCTGACTCTGACACTTTATCACAGGGGGACCTTGTGTGGTGGACATGTCAAATGACTTAGCTCAGTAGAAGGGTTCTGACGAATAATTGTTTGCACAGAGTAATCACTCATTAAATGCAAGCTCGCATTGTTATTAAACAATTTTGTAAATGTGCAATGTCAGTATTAGCCCTGAGATAATAAAGCAGTAGGCTGAGTAGCACCATCTGAATCTGGAATATTCTCCATTTTCTTGCTGTGCTAAAAATCAATTACTGATGCCATTTAGTTTCCTTTTAGGCGGACGATGAGGCTTTCTACTTCCCCAACATTTTTCAGTCCCAGAAACCCACAGGGGCTCTTCTGCCCTCTCTTATAGGGTCTGAAGTATGGAATCGACTCGACGGCAGTTTGTTTGGTTTGGAGATGGCTTCCTGAATAACGTTTCTGAGCGTGTCATGCATAATATTTCATGAACTTGCTACTACTTGCAGTTCCCACACACAACCTTTCTTACAATGGATTTTTGCACGTGTTCTTTCTTCTCCTTGATGTTTCGTTTCCACCACCCAGGACCTTTCCCCCATTTCTGTCCCAGCTCCTTTGTAGACTTGCCTAATCCTGTATTCTAGTCTTCTCGTGCTGGCTCTTTCTCTGAACTCTCCACAGTGTTAGATCAGAGACTGCGATTTATTTGTCACGCTGTAGCCTCTGGGCTTAACTTAATCACCTCATGCAGTGGGCATTAAACAAATATTTGCTAAATGAATAGGTAGTACAGAATTATGAACCGATGTAGGTATACTGTGCACTGAATCTGCCTCTCCTCCCCTGCCCACACCACAGGGAGAGATGCGCTCTGCTATGTCTAAATTGCTGGTTCTCCAAACTCAGTGCACATTAGAACCAACCAAAACACTTTAAAAATACTCATGACCCACCATAGATCATGTTCATCATCAGAACCTTTGAGATGTGATGGATGAACATAACTATTTTTAAGAGGTTCCAAGTAATTATATTAGGACTGAGGAGATGAGAACAATATTCTCTAATAATATTTTTCAGTGCTCAGTTCACAAGAATGTTTGGAAGAAAAGTCTGAATCCACATCTAAATGCTGGTAGTTTACCTTTAAGGGTTTCTAACTAATAACATGCATTTTAAAAAGCTGTGGAGTTTTAGATATTATTCATTAATATTCCAACAATTTTTGCAGTTCTATTATCCAACAACCATTAGAAGTTACTTTTTGTTTCTATTCGGTAACCTAAATGAGTTGATCACAACAGTGCCTGCGGGGTTTTACTTAGCTGCAGAATTAGGTTGTTAAGATATCAGTTCTCAAAGGCCCTAACTTACATTTGGGTCATGGTGAGAAAGTCATAGATGAATGTTAATTTGGAAATTTATGAAAATATTCCTCTCTTGACAGTATTTAAAGTCACCAACATTATACTGATTATTTTATCCTTGTTCAACTGAATGACAATGGTACAGATAATGATGGGCTTTCTAAACTATTAAGGTTATGAAGGGTCAAAGTCAGAAAGATAAACAAGATAACTAATAATAAAAGATATCCAGGTGATAGAAATGGTTTGGGATCCACAGTTGGCCTACGGTTGGTGTTTTGAAACTCCCCAGTAGGATCCTGAAAGAAAAAGGCTGGCATTTCCTTTCCTTAAGATTGTAGCCAAGACCACCCTGTGGAGCAGGTCCACTCTCTAGCGCTTGGGTTCCTCATGAGTCAGAATCAATAACAGGCAAGCAACAACAACATGTTTTAACAATAGAATCTGTAATACAAATACTTAATCAAACCTAGCAGAGTTCATACTCGCTGCCTGGTGTTTCAAACATATTAGAAATGTAGATCCGGATTTAGTGTCTTGTAAAATAGTTCCTATTTGTTCATTTTTTTAAAAATTGCTGTTGAAAATATACACAGCCAAACAGACACCAATGAACTAATCTTTACATATGCAACTTAGTGAAGTTCATTACGTCTTCATATAGGGCAGTCATTCTCACTCCTCTTTTCTGAATTCTATCAAAGAATTTGAGCTGCTGTTCAATTTTGGTTAATAGAATTGGTCTGGCCCTGGCATGTTACCTGGTCCTCACCCCAGGAATGTTTGTATACACTAGCTTTTTTCCTATGCCCCTTTTGCATTTTTTTAAAGCTTACCTCAGTGGACTCATGTTGTACTTGTCCTTTTGTGCTTGACTTACTTTGCTTAGCATGATTTCCTCCAGTTCTTCCCATGCAGCGATGTGCTTCATACATCCATCACTGCTTTGTAGTGATGCGTAGTACTCCATGGTATGTATATACCGCAGCATTTTAATTTGATCGTCAGTTGATGGAAATGTGGGTTGCTTCCAACTCCTTGCAATTGTGAACTGTGCTGCAATGAACATTGGAGCACAGATGTCTGACCTTGGTTTGAGTGGCAATACTAGGAGGGTAGAGGGAAGGTGGGTTGGAAAGGGGGAACCGATTACAAGGATCTACATGTGACATCCTCCCTGGGGGACGGACATCTGAAAAGTGGGTGAAGGGAGACGTCAGACAATGCAAGATATGATAAAATAATAATTTATAAATTATCAAGGGTTCATGAAGGATGGGGGAATGGGGAGGGAGGGCAAAAACTGAGGAGCTGATGCCAGGGGCTTAAGTGAAGATCAAATGTTTTGAGAATGATGAGGTCAATGAATGCGCAAATGTGCTTTACACAATTGATGTATGTATGATGAATAGTGATAAGAGTTGTATGAGCCCCTAATAAAACAATTTAAATATTTTGGTTAATAAATTATGTTTTTAAGACACAATACTAAGAGCAGACATTGTCTACTACTTAACCTGGACTTGTTTGGTTTTAAAGGAGGCTTCAAATTGATAAAGAAACCCTGGTACATAAACACAATTGATGTGGTAGTTACATAATTTCATGGAAACTTGAAGATATATGAAAGTTCAGGGGTGGAGCCTGTCAGTCACAGCCTGATGGTGACACTTAGTGCATGTGGCCTTCTCATAAGGAGAGCCCTGGGGGTGGGAAACCCCACCCCCAACCCACCCCTTTCTGTTTGCCTTCACCTTCCTCTTTGCAAGCCACTCAGGACCTACCAGAGCCCAGGAATGTGGCCACTGCCATTGGATCCACATCACTTTGCATGCACCGGCCTGTGATCTTCCTGCATTCTGCATTATTGCACGTAACTGCGTGAGTCTGAAGAGCAACGTACGGACTAGTGTCAGACTTAGGGACTTGAGTTAGACTGAGTTGGGATGTTTTCTTGAAATATAACTACTTGCTATATTGCTCTTTCTTACACTTACATGAATGTCACTGGATTTGTGTTCTAGTCAACCCGGACTAAAACCATGGAATACTGAATCTCGAAAAAAAACGTAACGAACCAATTAAATACCTCATAGCATGGATGGAGCTAGTTACCATGATGCCAAGGGAATTTTTTGTCTTTATGAACATGTGCCTTCCAGTCTGTTCCATCTCGTAACATTGCTATGGACAGCAGACTAAAACTCTGCGTGGCCATGGGCCATCCTCACAATAGTTCCTGTGCTTGAACACTTGGTTGTAGCCACTGTGTTTATCCATCTTGTCCAAGACCTTCCTCTGATTTTCAGCCGCATTGCTTTCCCAAGCAGGATGCCCTTCTCCAGGGACCAGTTGCTCCTGATAACATGTCCAAAGAACGCCTCTACAGACCATGCTGGCCATACTTCTTCCGAAACAGATCAGCTCTTTAGCCAGTTCATGGTCATGTCGATATTTTTTGCCTAAAACATAGCTCGTGTGTCGATATTTTTCTGTCTTCTTTATTTAATGTCTCATTTTCACACTCATATGGGCAATGTAAAGCACCACAGCTCGGGTCAGGTGTACCTTAGTCCTCAAAGTAACTTCCTTATGTTTCAATATTTTAAAGAGCTCTAGTGCACCAAAGTTACCAAATACAATAAGTCCTTTAATCTCTTGCCTCCTGGTTCCATGAGCACTGCCTATTCAAGCAAGATTAAATCCTTGACAACTTCAAACTCTTTTTCACCTATCATGGTTCAGTTGTAAGGATATAGATTTTCTTTACATTGGGTTGTAATCTACACGGAAGACCGCAATCTTTGATCTTCATCAGCAGGGGCTTCAAGTCCTCCTCACTTTAAGCAAATAAGGTTGTGTTATTTGCCTGAAGCAGGTTATTAATAAGTCATCCTCCAATCATGATGTCACATTCTTCCGCACATAATACAGCTTATCTGATGATTTGGTCAGCCCACAGACCGAATAAGTTTGGTGAGAGTATCCAACCCTGACACACATTGTTCCTGTTTTCAAATGATGCAATCAGTATTCTTTTGCTGTTTGCACAACGGCTTGCTGACTCGCGTACAGGTTCCTTATGAGCACAATGTAGTTTTCTGGAAGTCCTGTTATTATCAAGGCTGTCCATAGTGTGTGATGATCCACACAGTGGGATGCCTCGGCACAGTCAATGAAACACTAGTAAATATCTTCCTGGCATTCTCTGCTTTCAGGCAAGATCCATCTGATGTCCACAATGATGGTGTGTTCCACATTCTCTTCTGAATCCCAGGCGAACCTCTGGCAGCTCCCTGTCAATGTACTATTGTAACTGTTGTTTCATGATCTTTAGAAATTTGTTTTCCTTTCATGTGATAACAATGTTGCTCTATAATTTGAGCATTCTGTTGGGTCATCTGTCTTTCCAATGGGCAAAAATGTGGATTTCATCTGGTCAGTTGCCTAAATGGCTGTCTTCCAAATTTTCTGGCCTGAGTGAGTGAATATTTCCAATGCTTCATAAGCTGTTGAAACATATCCATTGGTTTCCCATCAATCCTTGGAGCCTTGGTTTTGGCTAATGCTTTCAAAGTAGCTTGAACTTCTTCCTTCAGCACCATTGGTTCTTGGTCATATGCTACCGCCTAACACGGTGGACTTTTGACCTAGTGTTTTTGTACAGTACCTGTTTATTCTTCCTGCATCATTCAATATCTTGCCCATAGAATCTCTCAATATTGTTACTTGAAACTTGATGATTTTGTAAATTAGTTCAGTTGAAGATATGGTGAACCTGTTTTCCCCTTTAGATTTTCTATTTCCAGGTCTTTCAATTAAGATCTACTTTTATCTTTTCTTTCTTTCCTGTCTTTTTTTAAAAAACATTTTATTAGGGGCTCATACAACTCTTATCACAATCCATACATATACATACATCAATGTTTCCTGTCTTTTTAATGACCTTTTGCTTTCCTCGTGCATCATGTTCTTGATGACCTCCAGAGCTCATCAGATCTTCTACCATTAGTGTTCAATGTATGAAATCTGTTCTTGGGATGTTCTTAAAATCCAGGTGGAATGGACTAAAGGTTGTACTGTGGCTCCTGTGGACTTGTTTACATTTTCTTCAGCTTTCACTAGAACTTACATATGAGCAATTAAAATCTGCCCCAAAATCAGTCCTTGGCCTGGTGTTAGCTGCTGATATCGAGCTTCTCCATCATCTCTTCCTACGAAGGTGGTCAACTTTCTTTCTTTGTATTCCATTTGGAGAGGTCTATGTTTATAATTGCCTTTTGTGGTTTTTTAAAAAGGGTATTTACTATGAAAAGTTGTTGGTTCTGAAAAATTCTATTACCAGCTTCATCTCTATCCCCAAATCCATATTTTCCAACAATTGTTCCTTCCTTTTTATTTCCAACTTTTGCATTCCAATTGCCTATAATCATCAGTGCATGTTGATTGTATGTTTGCTCAATTTCTGGCCGAAATTGGTAAAATTCTTCAATTTCTTCATCACTAGCTTTTGTGGTTGGTACAAAAATTTGAATCATAGTTGTGTTGATTGGTTTCCCTTAAAGGTGGATGGATAGAAGCCTATCGCGGAGAGCACTGTGGTGCCTGGTCGATTTTGCAATATGCTCTTTGACAATGATTGCCATGCCATCTTACTGGCACAGTCTTCCCTGTGAATTATAGGATTTTCTGATTCCAAATAGTAAATATCAGTCTATTTCATTGTCCAATTTTAATAATACATATAAGGCAATTAAAATACCATGGCTTTGGGTCTGGTACACCTTAGTTCTTTTAACTCATTTTTAATTTATTGGATACCAAATAAATAAACTTGATAAACTCTCACAGGTCACAGGATGACAATGGAAGCTTATTTGAAGAAGGTTTCATTGAAAACTTCTCAATACCTGGCAAGCAAAAGGCCAAGAAATGTGTACCAAGGAATTGTTTTCCCTCATGATAAGACACCCACAAGGTGTCCCGTGAGGATTTTGTTGGTAAACTTTCTCCTATTTGTACCCAAATCTCAAATGATATTCCAAAAGACACAATTTGAATCCCTCGAGGATGCCTAATTTTGCCAGGAGAAACCAGCCTCTGGAGAAGGAAATCCTACTTGGTAAAGTGGAAGGACACCAAATAAGAATGCCTTCGATGAGGTGGATTGACATCGATGCTGCATTGATGGGTGTAGGCATAGGAACAATTGTGAGGATGGCACAGGACTGTGCGATGTTTCATTCTCTTGTGCATCATAGGGTTGCTATGTGCTGGAGCTGACTCAATCGTGCCTAATAACAACAAGGATGCCTAAATTGCCTTATTAACATGCTATAAGAGAATCCATAATTCTTGGAAAAGTGCCAGACAGACGCAAATGCCATCGTTAGAGGTGTATAGACCTTGAGAAAGAATCCGTTGTGAAACAATAGCTTCATTTTCTGGTATTTTTTGTGAAAGAACAGTTTCTCTTATTTTTTGTCAGAATAACATGCCTTTAAAATGGCTATAGCTATGCATCCATTTTCACAGCGTGCAATACATTTGGCAAGCTACAGGTTACAATTAGATGCAGTGAACAGTACATCTAAGGTTTTAGTGTAATCATTGCGCTTTAAGGCCATGTAAGTTATGCACATGAACTTAGAATAATGGATTTCAAAACTTCCAGTCACATTAGATCTTAGATAAAATATTATCATGCAAAGTATAAATCTCACAAAGTTCTTCAAAATTTTCTTCCCTTTTTCAAAAAATAACTTTAAAATTTTTTCTAAAGGTAACCTTTTGAGAAAATATTTTGTTTTCCTTTAATGATATGTCTGACTTGATTCAAAATCTAAGGGTGTCTTCCCAGTACTTGAATGCTAATTGAAAAGTCAATATTAACATCTACAATAAAGAATGTGCCATGAAGTCGACTCTAGAATTTATTCACATAATAAATGCTTACTAGATTATATATAATTTACCACCATGTTTTCTAAATGCAGATGCATTGTTTGGGGTGCAGTTCCTTGCCTGATTTAATTGTGTTGGCTTTTTTCCAGGTATGTTCACAGTGTAGTCTCTCCCTTTTTTTTTTTTTTTTTTTTGCTTACCATATGTTTTCATCGTGCAATGTAATATGTTAGAACAATTCACCAAATGGTTACATGAGCTTGAAATGATAGGGAAACAAACAATAAACAGTAACGCAAGTCTCTGATGAAAAGAGTAATCACATTAATTATATCACCTTTGATAGTCAGAACTCTGGGATATAACATTAAAGTTGATAGGCAGAATTAAAGCTAATTAAGATCGCTCTAGCGATCTCAATCAAAAGTGTCCATTAAAAGTGTCAAACAGGGGGGGTTCAGAGTGGGAAAAAAAGTGTCAAACAGTAAACTCCATACTTGGCCAGATGACCTCTCTAGCGATCTGACCTGCATTGGGTGTGCTAGTATCTCTTACTTGTTTTTGTTTTGTTTTGTTTTAAATCATTTTATTGGGGCCTCATACATCTCTTATCACAATCCATACATCAATTGAATCAGGCATGTTTGTACATATGTTGCCTTTATTCTTTTCTAGGCATTTCCTTTCTATTGAGACCTTGGTATCAGCTCTTTTTCCCCCTCTCCGTACCCCACCTCCCTAGTAACCCCCTGATAGACTGTACATTGTTAGTATTTTCATCTCTCTGAACGACCGCTGTCTCCCTTCCCCCATGTTTTCTGTTGTTCTTCCCCCTGTAATGGGGTGTATGGTTATGTGTCGATCATTGTTCTATGATCTTACTTGTTCTATGACAGAAAGCCCTTCCCTGGCTTTAGGAATGTTGATGGGGTCTTTTTGTTCTTACTCATTATTTGTGCTTTGCTCTTTACATCATTATTATTTGACCCTTACCACCTTAGGTCAAATTTGACTTTTATTGTTTCTCTTGGGTTTCCCAGTTTGTGATCTACAGGAGGAGGGATGCATGGTGGTAATAACTGATACAGGGGTTGATAAGAGATGCAGATGCGGGAAGTGGGTGTAGGGGGAGAGGGATTTAGGGAAAGGGAAGTGAAGACAGGAGCGGAGAGGGAGCACTGGAACTGACTATGAATGCACAACTCATTTTATAAGCAATTTAATCATGGTGGGGGGTGTCTAAATTTGATATGGTAATGATTGTACAATTGTCCTTAAAATGATTGAACAATTGAACTCTTGAAATGTATGTTATATAATTCATGTGACAATAAAACTGATTTTTAAAAGATGTGAACATTTGGAATAATATAAATAAAAGAATATATGTGAAAATAATTTTGAACTTTGCATTCTAATATGAGATATAAATAAAAGGTACATGTTCACATGAGCAGAATCTAGAGACCCTTCCCATTTATATACTATTTAGCTATCTCTCACATTTCTTGTTTAGACTGGAGGCTAATTTTAGAAGCCAAATTATTTCCATGAAATAAATCAAATAGGTTTATGTGACCCCTAAGTCCATTTATTAAAAGGGAGAAAATACATTTTGCAGCAATTTCAGCTGCTTTCTAGCCATTAAACTGTACATGAAGGTGCCGATTATCCCAAAAATCTCCTATGGAAAATGCACATACTTGCTTATCATTAAATATTAGGAATAGTAAAATTAAATCAATGCTATCATATCCTACAGAACCAATCATCTATTATGTATTTATATCTTTCAGCCATTGTCAAAATTTTTATAGTCTGAAAATACACCTAACTCTTTATAGTAATAGCTTTGAATAATGAAAATAATATTTTACCGTATTCATTTATTTCCTCTTAGCAGATTTAGAAATCACAGAATAGAAGACTTGCTCAAAGTGTCAAAGGTATAAAAAGTGGCAAATACCGATGTGACTTATCTGTATTAATCTTTGTCATAATTTCTTTATCAAGCATCAAAAATAAAGACAAGGATTTATGAAATGCATTTAGAAATATCACACTCATTGAGAATCTGTTGGGCTCTCTTTATTGTGGTTGTGAGGTGGCCTTGGGTTATGTGCCGCTCATATTCATTTTATTTACAACAGGATGAAATGGCCTGGTCCTATCTCATCCTCACAATCACTGATAACTGTGAGCTCATTTTTGCAGCCACTGTGTCGGTCTGTCTCCTTGAGATTCTTCCTCCTTTTTGGATGCCCTTCGACTTTACCCTCTCCAGCCCCTAGGAGAGTAGATCTCTATTTTTATTATTATATTGAAAACTTTTTTTTATTAAATTGAAACTTCAACTTCATGTATTATGAATTACCTATATGCCATCATTATTATCTGGCATAGAACTTCATGATATTTTCAATGGACTTTTTCCAAAATGTTTAACATATAAAAAAAGAATAAAAATTATACTGATTCTTTCAGGACTTTAGAATTAAATGGGGCAATATGTTCAAAATATCTCTCAAATAACCTGAGATTTAATAAGCTTTTAATAAGTATTGGTTAGAGAATCACAATTCCATTATTGTTTTATTCTTTTAATTCTCCCAACAGTCAATCTGAATGGTACAGCGCCCATATTTGTAAATGTGCCATCGGAACGCACATTTTCATTGATTTTTCTCCAGAATTCCTAAGGCAAAATAGAAAGCTCAAGATTTAAAATGACATCTACCACCTTCATGTTTCTACCTCAGACATCCTGCAATGAAGGAGGGAGCCTCAGTGGAGTGGTGGTTCAAATCGAGCTGATAACTGTAGAAGTTAAAAAGCACAGTACAGTAAGTTGAAACCACAAGTGTTTCCAAGCGATAAAGATCATAGTCTCAGAAACTCACTGAGGCAGTGCTACCCTGTCCTATAGGGTCACTGTGAGTCGGCATTGACTCCATGACAGTGAAATGTTGAGGGGGGCGGTGATGAGGTGGGGGGGATGCTGCACATTTTAACCTTTTATATACTATGCAGTGTTTCCTTTTTATTTTTACACTTCTGGATCCTAAATATTTTCATAGGTGCAGGCATAAAAGAAAGCCCACAAGTTTTGCTACAAAGTGATAGAAGACTTTATTAAACAAAAATATGAAAACACAAAGCGGCTATTCCTCAACAAAGCCTCCATCTAGGTCTGTAACATCTCAAGACCAAATTTCTTCTCATTAACACCCCCCTACCCCCAAATGCTGACCTCTTCAATTTACATCAAGTCAAAAAGGCAGAGTTGACATCTTCAAGGAACTTGTATTGGTCTGGGTGCTTTAGAGAAACAAATACACAGAAATGCATGTATAAGAGAGAGTTTTATATAAAGGTTAAGTACACATCAAGAAAACATCCCAACTCAGTGCTGCCCAAGCCCGCAAGGCCAACATTAACCTATATGTCCAACACCAATCCACAAAGTCCTCCTCCATCTCACGAATCAAACACAATGATGCCAACTGCACGAGGAAAGTAAAAAAAAAGTGAGCATTTAAGCTTCTCAGCATTGGCAGGGGTCTCCACACAGCTGCTCCAGCACCCAGGGCTGCATCGGGGTAGGTCCATGAGGCTTCTCCTTGGGGATGTCTTGCAGGAAGTGAGCCTTGTCAGCTGAAACAGAGAACTGGCTAAGGCAGCTTCACCCTGGTCTGACCATCACAAAGCAAGAGAGCTGAGAACTCAAAAGGTGAGGCTCACCAAGCCATTTATCTCTGCCCTTCAATTAACCCCAAATGTGCTTATTGGCCAGGTTGGCACAATAAACTAACTACCTCTGAATTCAAGTGGCATTTCTTTGGAAAGTTCTTTAAGTTTGGGAACAGAAAGAAGTTTGACAAGGAAAGATGAGGTCAGACTTCTGAGAAGATAGTGGAGCAGGGGACCCACATACGCTGAGAGCTCTTTCGAACAAGGCAGATTTGGTGTCCAGGTAGCCAAGTGGTAGGAGTCTGGTGAGTGAAATATCCCCTGGGACAGCACCCCAGCCCTACTCCACACCTTTGTCCTGATCTGGGGCCTCAGTGATCCAGGACCTGATTTGTGGGACATCTTGCGTCAGCTCTTATTGCCCCACTCCATCCCCAGCCCAGGACCCTGCGCCCAGAGTCACTTGCCTGCTCTGCTGAGACATGCGCAGCAGTTGCGGGGACCCCCTCAAGCAGCTGCCCACTCACGGGGCCCCACTAAGGAGAGAAGCTTCCCTTTCCCATGGTTCCCTTCTTCCCACGTGACAGTGATATTCCCTTGGACCCGCGTCCCTCCTTCCATCCATTGCTGCCTGGGACCTATCCACCGGCACCCCATTTGCCCAGCCACCTGCTCCCGTCAGCTTAGATCCTGCTCCACTCCGCCCCAGGAAGCTGTGTTGCGCACATCCTGCTGGCGTGAGCCTGCAGCCAAAGCCCATCCTGCTTCTATGGCCGACACTGTGTTTCCACTGGAGCCACTTCAGATTCGCCTGCGCCACCGTGGAATTCTGTGCCTGTCGCCTGTACCACTAAACCTGCCTGCTGCAGGGCGCTCCTTCCAGTGCTGACATCACGGAAGTCATCCCTGCCTACTGGGAATGTAAGAGACAGGGCTTTGTGCCCTCACTGGCGAGCGGCTTTGCCCACCCCAGTGTGCTGTGGGGTTTCCAGCGGCCTGTGGCTCCAAGCTCTTAGCCTGCCTCGGCTCATTCCTCCCAGTGTGGAGGGCAGGCCCCTTTGCCCACTGTTTCCCACCAAAGCCACTGCTATCTGTACCGGCTGGGACCACATCGCTGAGGAGCCTGCGCCTCTCACAGGGCCAGCGGCTTGAACAATAAACGCCTGCCTGCTAGGGAGCCTAGGACGTGGCTTTGCGGTCCTCGTTGGAGTCGTCTGTGTGCTCTGGCTGGCTCTCACCACTGTGATGCCCTGTGGGGTCACCAGTGCCAGCTTCTAAGCCTGCCCGAGCCATTCCAGGTGTCATATGAGGCAGGTGCTGTGGCCTGTGTCTTCTTCAGCACCCTTTGATGCCCGACATGATCACTGAAGACAGACGTGTGCCTAAGCAAACATGGTGAAGAAAGCTGATGGTGCCCGGCTATCAAAAAGAGATAACATCTTAAAGGTCTTAAAGGCTTGAAGGCAAACAAGCTGCCATCTAGCTCAGAAGCAAGAAAACCCACAGAGAAGAAGCACACAACCTAAGTGAATACAAGGTGTTGAACAGACCAGGTAGCAGACACCAAAGAACAAAAACCATCATTGTGTGATCACCTTCCCCACATAAACGCTGAAGACAAATGTGTGCATAAATAAGTGTAGTGAAAAAGGCTGATGGTGGCTGGTTATTGAGAGATATAGCATCTGGGAACTTAAAGGCTTGAAAGTAAACAAGCGACCATCTAGCCCAGAAGCAACAAAGCACATATGGAAGCACCATACCAACATGTGTGATCATAAAGGGTCAAGGGAACCAGGTTTCCAACAACAAAACCCGGGGGGTGGGGGGGAATCACATCACCGTGAATGAGGGGAGTGCGTGATGGGGACCTAATGCCCTTCTGTAGACAGCTGAACATCCATTGCAGAGGGGTAGTGGGGAGGAGATGAGTCCTCAGGGTTCAATGTAGCAACAATGAAACCCAAAACTTTCCTCTAGTTCTTGAACGCTCCCCCCCCCCAATATCATGATCCCAATTCTACCTTGTGGACCTGGTTAGACCAGAGGATGCACAGCGGTGCAGTATGGATCTGGAAACACAGGGAATCTAGCAAGGATGAACCCCTCAGGATCAGCAGTGAGATGGCAGCACCAGGAGGGAAGGGGGTGTAGAAAGGGGAAACTGATCTCAGGAGTCTACATGTAACCTCCTCTCTGGGGGAGGGGCAATAGGAAGGTGGGTGAGGGGAGACGCCAGGCAGTGTAAGATAGGAAAATAATAATTTATTAATAATTAAGGGTTCATGAGGGAGGGGGGAGCAGGGAGGGAAGGGGAGGGAAAAAAGGAAAATGAGCTGATTCCAAGTACCCAAGCGGAAAGCAAATTTTTAGAATGATGAGGGCAATGAATGTATAAGGGTGCTTTACTCAATTGATGTATGTATGGATTGTGATAAGAGCAGGGAAGAGTTGACACTGATCCTCCACAAAGTATTCCATAACATAGAAGAGGATGGCAAACTCCCAAACTCATTTTACAAAGCCAGCATTACTCTGATACCCAAACAGGGCAAAGACCCCACAGGTATAGATAATTACAGACAAATACCTCTAATGAACATAGATGCAAATATCCTTAACAAAATATTGGCCAATAGAATACAAAAGATGATAAAACATATCATCCACCATGACCAGGTAGGATTCATCCCAGGGATACAGGGACGGTTTAACATCCGAAAATCCATCAATATTATATACCACACAGAGAAGAAAAATAATAAAATCCATATGATAATATTCAAAGATGCAGAAAAAGCATTTGACAACATCCAACACCCATTCCTATTCAAGACACTCATGAAGATAGGATTGGAAGGTAAGTGCCTCAAGCTGATACAAGCTATCTAGGAAAGGCCAATGGACAACATCATAGTCAATGGAGAAAAGACAAAAACAAACCCACTGAAAAAGGGTACAAAACAAGGATTCCCCCTGTCTCCACGTCTATTCAATATCATTTTGGAGGTTCTGGCTAACACCATAAGACAGCAGAAGGACATCAAAGGGATGCAAATGGGAGAGGAGGAGGTGAAACTATCACTATTTGCAGACGGCATGATCCTGTACATTGAAAACCCCAAAAGCTCCACAGCTGGAGTACTTACAACGATAGAGGAACATGGAAGAATAGCAGGATACAAGATCAATAAACAGAAGTCAGTAGGTTTTCTACACACATCTGATAGGACCCTGAAGAGGGGATTAAGAAGGAAGTACCCTTCACAGTAGCTAAGAAAAAACTGAAATTCCTAGGAATATATTTAACAAAAATACTAAAGACCTATACAAGGAAAACTATAAGTCCCTACTACAGGAAACCAGAAGCGACCTCCACGAATGGAAGAACATCCCCTGCTCATGGGTTGGAAGGCTTAACATAGAAAAGATGACAATCCTACCTAAAGCACTTTACAAGTTCAATGCTATACCAATTCAATTCAAATACCATCAACCTTCTTCAAAGACTTGGAAAAACTGACCACCAAGTTCATAGGGAGAGGGAAGAAACCCAGAATTAGCAGAGAACTCCTCAAGAAGAAGGATACAGTTCGAGGACTCACCTTACCCGGTTTTAATGCCTATTATACAGCTACAGTGGTCAAAACAGCGTGGTACTGGCACAACGACAGACACTCAGATCAGTGGAAAAGAATAGAAAGCCCAAGAATAAAACCATCAGCATATGGACAACTGATCTTTGACAAGGGTCCCCAAACCATCAAGTGGAAGTGGATGCCCTTTTCAACAAGTGGTGCTGGAAATGATGGATATCCACATGTAGAAAGATGAAACAAGACGTTTACCTTGCCCCATGCACAAGAATAAACTCAAGGTGGATCACAGATCTAGAAGTTAAACCCCAAACTATCAGGACCATCAAGGAGGGAATTGGGACTAACCTCAGAGCACTGGCCCAGGGAACTCATAGGCTCACTGCAATAGGGAAGGGTACATACACAGGTGAACTGGAAATCGACAAATGGGATCTAATAAGAATAAAGCACCTGTGCACCTCGAAAGACTTCACCAAGAGGGTGACAAGACAGCCCACAGACTGGGAGAGGATTTTTAGTAATGACACATCAGACAAAGGGCTCATTACTAAAATCTACAACACCATCATGGCCTGCAAAAAGAGGAAAACAGTTAACCCCCTAAGGAAGTGGGCAAAAGAAATGAGAAGAACTTTCACTAGAGAGGAGATCAATATGGCCAATAAATATATGAGAAAGTGCTCGAAGTCCCTTGCCATAAGAGAAATGCAAATCAAAACAACCATGAGATACCACCTAACACCCCTGAGGCTAGCCCAGATCAGCAAATCAGAGAACAACAAGTGTTGGAGGGGCTGTGGTGAAGAAGGAACCTTCCTCCACTCCTGGTGGTTGTGTAGATTTGTACAGCCACTGTGGAAAGCAATCTGGCGATACCTAAAGAAAATGGAAATTGATTTACCTTATGACCCAGTCATCCCTTTTCTGGACATATACCCAGTGGAAGCAACAAATAAAACACAACCAGTGATCTGCGCTCCAATGTTTATTGTGGCACAATTCACCATCGCAAAGACTTGGAAACAGCCTAAGTTTCCATCAATAAATGAGGGGATTAGTAATGTCTGGCACATATACACAATGGAGTACTATTCAGCACTGAAAAGCATGTACAATAACATGATACACGTCATTTCATGGGAAGAGCTGGAAGGAATCATGGTAAGCGAGGTAAGCCCAAAACTCAAAAGGATATAACATGGTATAACATGAGTACCCTGAGTTAAGTACAATCAGCATGCCAGGAATAGAAGAATAAACACCTATCTCACAATAAATGGGTGTAAGCATAGATAGTTGGAAGGAGGGAATGCCACACCTAGGGAGGTACATGACAGTCCAACATAAAGAAGGGGAGTTGGGGCAGGAGGAGGGAGAAGCGGGGTGGGGAGAAATTGAGTTGATGGCATGGGGGTAATAGGGCACTAACCCACGCAGGGGGAGAGTATTGGATGTGTCCTCACAGAACTGGAACATGCATATGGACCCCACTATGAAACACCAAACCAGGAGGGCAAAGTAATGCACAGAGGAATCCATAAAGAGACTGGACCATACACCGGCCCCAACCAGGATTAGCCCAACCTCCACCATGTATGGGAGTACCACAGAAAATGAAAATAGAACGTCTGGTGTGGGAAAGGAACTGCCCCACCACACCACAAGCAGAAGGAAGCTGAAGCAAAGGAAGGAGAAAGAACAAAGTAGAGCACACCTGGGCCCACCAAGCTCAGAGGATGATAGCCCAGTTCAGAGGGTCCAATGTACAGAGAGGACCATATAACCGGCCCCATGGTGAGATCCAACATCCTGCACTGACCCATGGCCCTACACGGGACAGCACCGGAGACACAGTGTGGGATGTGCAACTGAGCTGACCCCACCACACTGAGGCAAAATACTGGGAGCGTGTAATGGAGCAGTGGGGGAAGCAGAGCAAGGAGGTCCCGAGGGAGTATAAAGGATGGACTTTGGGGCCAGGACATGGCAGCCTATCAGACTTGTCTGGAAAACACTCCGAAAGGTAAAAAACCAGACCTTGAACTACTAACAGTTTTCTCTCTCTTTTTTTCTGTCTTTTTGTTTTGTTTTCCTTTTTTTCTCTTCTTTTAAATTTGTATGTCAGTGGCTTTTTTGTTTGTTAGCTTATCAATGTTGGGACAGTCATCGCCATGTTCTTATATGCCATTTTGGTGCTGTCAAAGTCATCCCCAATTTTATGCACATATTAATATATTTGCAGGTCCTCCTAGATAAGATAGACTGGACAAACAATGTGAGAAGAAAGTAATGGGACCAACGGTCCTGGAAGGGCATAAGAGTGTGGGAGGTAGGGGAAGGGAGGAGGTGTTGGCCAAACCAGGGACAAGGGAAAAATGAGTGGTTCAAAACCCATGGAGGGAGGGGATGGAAGGACTGCTAGGGAGTGATCAAGGGCAAGGTAACTGAGAGGAATTACTGAAACCAGAATGAAGGCTGAACATGGTAGTGGGACAGGAGGAAAGCATAAGGAAATAGAGGAAAGAAGTAGGAGGTAAAGGGTATACATAGAAGCCTAAATACAGACATGTACATACGCAAATATATTTATGATAATGGGGGAAATAGACCTATGGGGATATATTTATAGGTTTCGTAGTAGGGTAGCAGGTGGACATTGGGCCTCCTTGCACACCCCCTTAATACAAGAGCACCTTGCTCAGCTAAACAGTCATTTCATGATACCCAACTTCCCAACATGATCACTGAAGACAGTCATGTACATAAGCAAATGTGGTGAAGAAAACTGATGGTGCCCAGCTATCAAAAGGTATATCATCTGGGGTCTTAAAAGCTTGAAGGCAAACAAGCGTCCATCAAGTTCAGAAGCAACAAAGTCCACAGAGAAGAAACACACAATCCTGTGTGAACACGAGGGTGTTGAAAGGATCAGGTAGCAGACACCAAAGGACAAAAACCATCACTGTGTGATCACCTTCCCCACATAAATGCTGAAGA
The DNA here is from genome assembly GCF_050624435.1 of Tenrec ecaudatus. Classification (NCBI taxonomy): domain Eukaryota; kingdom Metazoa; phylum Chordata; class Mammalia; order Afrosoricida; family Tenrecidae; genus Tenrec; species Tenrec ecaudatus. The sequence goes on along the minus strand of NC_134532.1, from coordinate 4,318,552 downwards.
CAATTGTGTGCACAAATAAGTGTGGTCAAGAAGGCAGATGCTGCCCGGCTATCAAGAGGTATAGCATCTGGGGTCTTAAAAAGGACCTTGAAAGTAAACAAGCGGCCATCTAGCCCAGAAGCAACAAAGCCCACATGGAAGCAGCACACCAACATGTGTGATCATGAAGGGCCGAGGGGACCAGGTTTCAAGCAACAAAGGTGGGAGAAAAAAATCATATCATGAATGAGGGGAGCGCATGATGGGGACCCAATGCCCTTCTGTAGACAACTGGACATCCCTTGCAAAGGGGTAGTGGGGAGGAGATGAGTCACTCAGGGTTCAGTGTAGCAACAATAATGAAATTCACAACCTTCCTCTAGTTCTTAAACACTTCCTGCCCCCAACTCTGATGATCCCAATTCTACCTTGCAAACCTGGTTAGACCAGAGAATGCACAGTGGTACAGTTGGGATCTGGAAACACAGGGAATATAGGACAGATGAACGCCTCAGGACCAGCAGTGAGAATGGTGATACTGGGAAGTAAGTGGGGGTAGAAAAGGGGAACTGATCTTGGGGATCGACAGGCAACCTCCTCTCTGGAGTATGGGCAACAGGAAAGTGAGTTAGGTGAGATGCCGGGAAGTGTAAGATAGGATAGGTACTTATTTACAAGTTATTAAGGGTTCATGAGGGAGGGGGATAGAGCGAGGGATGGGGAGGGAAAAAGGAAAATGAGGAGCTGATTCCAGGAACCCAAGCAGAAAGTGAATTTTGAGAACAATGAGGGCAACAAATGTATAAGTGTGCTTTACACAATTGATGTGTGTATGGATTGTGAAAAGAGTTTATGAGCCTCAATAAAATGATGTAAAAAACAAAAAGATGCGGTCTTGGAGGGGATAGGTAGGACAAAGTATCTCCACGAAGTTCTCAGAGGCCAGTCTTTGGAATCTTTTATGAACGAGCAAGTGCATTGATGTGTTGTGGCTCCTGGAGCAGCTTTCAGACCTTCTGCTCACCAACCAATGAAAAGTTTGCAATTTTCATAAAATCTTTCAATATTACCCATTGGGAGCACCCCACTCCACCCCACCTCCATAAAACAACAACAAAACAGTCCCGACACCTTCTTAACAGACCTCTCTTCGGTGATTTTTACTCCATAGGAGACCTCAGCAGCTTTGATTGGGCCTTTACCTCTGAATCATACTAACAACTCAAAACTTATCCCTGGTTACCATTTACTTTACAAAGTTGTCATCATAAGTCTTGATCTTCCTGAAAAGACTAGAGGGGAGACCAGCTCTCCAAGCTGTCTGATTTCATGCAATGCCTTCAGCACCCAAAGAGCCGAAACCTTGCTACAGCCAAGATGTCTGATTAAAGTGGAAGAACCTAAAGCTTTTCAGCCACGGTTGCTTAATTCTTTGAGGCTGATCATCTTCCCTCACAACAATTTGTATGAGGTCTTCCCCACCCTCCTTAAAATCATCGGTCCATCGAAAAAATGTTGCTCTATGCGGGGACAGCATTCCCATAAAGGCCTTGAAAAGCTCCAATGATTTGGAAAGATGTCCTTTTGTCATTCTCTTTTAGAAGGCATACTAATGAGACTCAGACAAGGTGTCTGTGGTCATGAGTTGGGCTGCGATCCACATGGTTGGCAATTTGAAACCACCAGCTGTTCCATACGTGAAAGCCTGGGCTTTCTGTGCTCATTAGCAGTTAGCAGTCTCTGTAACCCACAGGGAGTTGCTATGAATCAGCATTGGTTGAATGACAGCAAGTTTGCTTTTTGTATCCACTGATTTACAGAGACATATTTAAATTTTGGTAGGCGTAAATCCATAGCTTTGTGAACTGAAAGCCAAGTAGAGATACTTTTAAAAAATAACTTTACATGATTTGATTAAAGAAAGAAGGCACTTACAAAGATACTTCATTCTTCTCTATGACAGAGATAGATGAACTGAAGTTTCAAGGACTTGCAGATATTTTACTAAATGTATCATGAATACTATATGCAAAATTTAGGAGTATGTATCTAGAATGCTTGATTTAATCGAACAAATATATTTTATAATACCATTTTATATTCTATAAATTTATTTTAGAAAGTTTTAATAATGTTAATAGTCCTGGGGGGGGGGAGTCTTTGAAATCCCCTTAAAAATGGAATGTGCCTGAAATTTCATGTTAATGTAAGGCCTCATGTGATTTTCATGTCTATTTTCTATGTTAAAGAGAGTTACTTAATCAGGTTAAAACAACAACAACATATGATTGGCTTATTTATGTATTCGTGTTAGGAGTTTCTAAATCTCATATTTCATCCAGAAAAAATAAGTGCACACAAATTGTATAATTTAATAAATTATGTTTGCAGTGTAAGCCTGATTGTGCAGTGGGCTAAGCCTTAATCTCCTATCTGCACAATCAGTAGTTCAAATCTAGCAGTTGCTCCCTAGGAGTAACTTGAGGCTATCTGCTTATATAAACATGTAAAATCTCAGAAACCAAAAGAAGCTGTTCTATTCGGTCCAAAAACTTTGCTATAAATCAGAATCAACTCAATGTCCAATGAAAATATTGCCAGCAATATTATTTTAATACTTAAAATAAGAATAGTAACTTAGAAAGAAGTTGATGGTAAATACAATGATTTTTTTTTGGCCATACATACATGGCTGATTCTATTACATATGGAATTTGAGAGATTTATATTATTTTATATAATTCAAGGTAAAAGGAAAATTTCAAAACAGTCAACTCTGTTTACCTTCTCTATGAAGGTATGTTTATCAGTACATGCTAAAAATACATTACACATTAAGTATGATAATTCTCCTATGTGAGGTTAAATAGGTTTTATTCATTTCCATATCATTTTTGGTTGTGTTTAACTTTATTTATTTTTACTGGTGTTGGTTTATACAACTTCCTATTTATTACCACGGCAACAATTAGATATTAAAATAAGAAGACAGAAGAAGAACTGAATTTAAATTTTGGTGGTGGCAAGGAATAGTGAATAAACTGAAATAGGAGTGAGCAAATCAATCTTTGAAGAAATACAACCAGAATGTTCCTAAATAGGGAGGATAATTTTCTTTGGCATGTCACATGAGGGGAGAGCAAGATCTGGAAAAGGAACTCACATTTGGTAAAACAGGATAAGACAGTGCCTTTGACAATGAACTCAAACATATCAAAGATGATAAAGATCATAAAGGATCGGGAAATGTTTCCTTTCGCTAGACATAAAGCTACCAAGCCAGTGCAAAGACAACCAACACATGACAAAGAAAGAAAATTTCTCTTTAATAGAAATGTGATAGAGCTGATCTGGTGTTGGGTTCTTGGGATATAATTATGACTGTTTTTATTTGTCAATATTGGAGTGAGGAAGAGTCTTCTCAAGTTACTTTGGGCGCTATTCCAGGTGGGCTGACATCTGTATTGCAGCCCCCAGATGTGTGCTTAAATAAAAGGCATGAATGGTTGTCCTTTGGTCAAGCCTGACTGACAAAAGTTGGAAATCTGATGACACCCGACATAGAATAGATAGAAGAGTGGGTTCGTGACACATGGGGAGGGATTCCAGAGGACATGGTGTAATGTACCTTCAAGAAATGTGGCCTCAGTAATGCTATGGATGGTAGTGAAGACAGTGCTTCATATGAGAACAACAGCAGTGATGGTGATGACTGCGAACTCGGTGATGATGACAAAATCTATGTTGATAACCTCACACCAGCCCAAACTGAAGCTCGGTTTGGACACACCGATGATGAGGATGAATCCAGTTTTGAAGGATTTTAACTCTTATGTTTTAGCTTGGTTGCTGATTGAGCTAAGGGTTTTGTACTTTTCAAGTTATTGTTGTTACCATATTGTTTTTGTTGACCCTTTTTTCCATTTATAGAGATACCTTACTGTTTTTATTTGAAATAAATATTAAAAAAGCATTTAACCTACTGATGCCTCAATTAATGTAATTTTTAAATCATTTGGGGGGGGGCTCTTACAACTCTTATCACAATCCATACATCCATGCATTGTGTGGCAAGCACATTTGTGCATTTGTTGCCCTTAGCATTCTCAAAACATTTGTGTTCTACTTGAACCATTGGTATCAGCTCCTCAATTTTCCCCTCCCTCCCTGCTCGCTCCTCCCTCATGAACCCTAGATGATATAAAAATTATTATTATGTCATGTCTTACACTGTCTGATATCTCCCTTCCGCCACTTTTCTATTGTCCATCCCCCAGGGAGGAGGTTTTATGTAGATCCTTGTATCGGTTCCCCCTTTCCACCCCACCCTCCCTCCACACCCCTGGTGTCGAGACTGTCACCACTGGTCCTGAAAGTATCGTCTCTCCTGGATTCCCTTTGTTTCCAGTTCCTACCTGTATCAGTGTACATCCTCTGATTTACCTGGATTTGTAAGGTAGAATTGGGATCATGATAGTGATGGGGAGGAAGCAATTAAGAACTAGAGGAAAGTTGTATTGTTCTAACATTGCTACATTGCACCCTTACTGGCTCATCTCCTCCCAGCGACCCTTCTATAAGAGGATGTCCAGTTGCCTACAGATGGGCTTAGGGTCCCCAATTTCCACTCCTCCTCATTCACAATGATAATATTTTTTGTTCTTTGATACCTGATACCTGATCCCTTCGACACCTCGTGATGACACAGGCTGGTGCGATTCTTCCATGTGGATTTTGTTGCTTCTGAGCTAGATGCCACTTGTTTACCATTAAACCTTTAAGACCCTAGATACTATATCTCTTGATAGGCAGGCACCATGAGCTTTCTTCACCACATTTGCTTATGCACAAATTTGTCTTCAGCGATGGTGTCAGGAAGGTGAGCATCATGAAATGCCAATTTAATAGAACAGAGTGTTCTTGCATTGAGGGGGTACATGAGTGGAGGCCCAATGTCCATCTGCTACCTTAATACCAAACTTATAAATGTATGCATATAGATCCATTTCCCAATCATCATATATAAATATAATTACATATGTACATGCCTGTATTTAGACCTCTATAAATTCCCTTTACTTCCCAGCTCTTTCCTAGATTTCATTTTACTTTGCTCATGTCCTGCTAACATGTTTGCCTTCATTTGGGTTTCACTAATTCCTCTCAGTTACATTATCTTTGATCAATCCCTACAGGCATCTTACACCTTCCTTGGCACTGATTTTGGATCACTTGCTGTTCCCTTGTCTTTGGGTTGGTTAACACCACTTCCTTTCCCCACCTCCCCCTCTCCTATGTCCTCCCAGAACCATTGTTCCCATTGTTTCTTCTCCATATTGTTTATTCAGCCTATCTTATCTGGAAGGACCTACAATTAATTGTAATTTTATTGGTATGTATTTTAATTTTTAAATGTACTGGTAGCTGCTGCATTTCCCACCCTAGACTTATGCTTGATTCAATAAGCTTTCCCATTTTTTTGTGGTAAAATTAGGTGCTTTGGGTTATATTTGGGTCAGCTTATACTCATGTATATAGAGTATATACTTTTCTTATCTTCTTATTTATTCCTAAATATAAAGTATAAATATTATTTAGACTTAAATGTATTTATTCTTTTTAAAATGTTTAAATTACTCACTACCCATGTATAGTAGTTACAATAAAAGAGTCCTAGCTTCAAGGAAACTACATATATTCTTTGTGTTTTATTTCAGTCATTAGCAAAACATAAAATTTCAAACAATGTCTAAGATTACAAAGCAAATGGTCTAAGAATACCTATCCTGGATAAAATTAGGACACCACTGTCAATAATGACAGTGATTATAATGACCACGGACTAAACCACTTTCTACTTGAAATTCAAAAAGGACATCTGATAGTTAGATGTTATGCCAACTTGCTACACCTGTGGGAACGTATGGGTGGAGCCAGTCCTTTCCTTGCAGATGTGGCATATTTATGAGTCACTGAACTGTCCTTTCCCCCACCCTTATTCCCTTCCTACTTGTTTTGTTTCTATGTCTGGCTGCTGAGGTCGGTGGCCCATGTATCCTGCAGACCTTGAAAGCTGTTAGTGTGCTGCCATTCTCCTGCCAGCCCTGGATCCATGCCACTGCGCACCATGTGAACTGTGATCTCCCAGCTGCTTGCTACACCACACTGCTTTATCTGTCAGCTGGTGTGTAAACTTGGATGGGTTCCCAGGTAGCATGGGTTTGAGTTGGACTGGCTGCTCTCTTGAAATATAGTCTTTGCTTAAACATACATGTTTCATTGATTTTCTTTCTCTAAAATTCCCAGGACAATTTTTATTGTACTGAAACATTGTATTGTGAATTAGGTTGGGGTTACATATCAGATAATTATTTTCGTATTTAACAACTGAAAAAATTATTAAACCTACCAATAGCCTGCTCTGCTCCCCTTTTTCTCGTACACATCTTTTTGTAGAATATCATCTTTCGCTTCATGAAAGTTAAAACTAATCTATCCTCTAGCCTATTACTTATCCTTCCATCCCTTTCCCTCCCTCTCCTACTATAAGAGTTGGGTTTTGTGTCAGCTTGGCTTGGCCAGAATTATCAGCTGTTTGGCAGTTAGGACCTGGTAATCAACTGTGAAGTGGCCTTACAATATAATCAACTCCATGATGGAAACTGCTATTAGCAGTTGTAAGAGGATTAGAGAAGAGTGTAGCCTCATTACTTAGGTCACAGCCTTGAAACAATTGAAAAGAGGTATCTTTGGGGGTGTGGCCTAGTCCTATTTAAGCTGATTCTTTGAGAAATGGTGTCTCTTCTGATTGGTCTGTACCCTGCATCTCTTGTGCTGTCTTCTGGCCCAACCTATTGCCAGCATCCTTGGACACTATCAACAGTGTGCCATATTGCCTGCGGAATTTGGATTCATTTGTGATTGTGGCCAAGAGACTGACCAGCTGGTTTCGATTTTGTCCAGCTGGTTTCGATTTTGTCCAGCTTTGGCTCCACTAGCCTGTGGTCTCCCTGCTGCCCCACTTGTCAGCCCCAGCAAATACTTGAGTCAATAAAAGCCTCCACTTTAAATAAAACTGACGCCTGCACTTGGAATAAACTGGACTTACCCACTTCTACACCTTCGTGAGTCACTTTCTTTATATACCTTTATCACATAAATATATATATATATATATATATATAAAGCATCACTGATTTTTGTTTCTCTATAGAACTCAGGAGTGGTATATATTGCACTGTTCATCACACAGTGGGTCCCTTGGGTTCCTGGACCCATCCTGTATCAATTTCCCCATTTCCAGAATGCATAATTAGAAATACTCAGCAACTGGAAGAACCCCATATTGAATCCCAGAATGAGGTCTCTCATAGCAGCAATATATCATTTCTTTGGATGTGTTTTTCAGGTCTGTTTATCAAGTAACTCAAAAAGCTGAGAGCTTTGAGATGGTTTTAGAACAAGAGAAGGATCTGAAACGGCTCCAAGCTGACATGCAAGATGCTCTTTGTTGTGTCCAGACAAACCAGTCATGGTTGAAATGTCAGTCATAGATATCAAGGCTAACTGGGCTACCGCCACCACCACGTGCCCAATCTGCCAGCAACAGAAACCAAAACTCAGTACAAGATACGGGACCCTTCCTCCAGATCATCCAGCAGCTTGGTGGTAGGTTGATTACATAGAATCCCTTAGGAACACGTGAAGGGCGATTTTTTATCTTCCTGGAACATCTAGTTAACCTCAGTAGGAATTTGCCTTCCCTACAAACATTGCTTCTGCCCAAACTACCACCCTTGAATGAACAGAATGTCTTGTCCACTGTGTCATGACATTTTTTCTAGGGACTTTCTCCTTTTCACTGCCCCCTCCACTTTACTAAATATGTTGTCCTTTTCCAGGGACTGGTCTCTCTTGATAAGATGTCCAAAGCTCATGAGACAAAGCCTTGTCATCTTTGCCTCCAGGGAACTGTACATTCTGGCTGTACTTCTTTCAAGATAGATCTGTTTGTTCCAAGGTAAACTGACCCTTAAAAAGATGTCATTTTTTTACTACTGAATGATCTGCCTCTGTCCCCTCCCATCTTGGAAAGCCCCACTAGGGATTGATTTCAAAATGTACTCATGTGTACCCAGAATTATAACATGGTAATTAATCTTGTTATTCTTAATATTGTTCCTATTAATGTAACCAGGATGTGATAATCAACCATGCGCCCTATAACATTAACTAACTCTAAATATTGCTAATATTAATTTTGCTTTCTGCTTTGGCATACCTGCTCACTCTATCGGCAAGTTCCTGATAAACGATAAATGAGTTTTTGCCTTTATGAACTCACCGAGATTTCCACTTGGAAATCAACAGAATCACTTTTAGATTCTGACAGTCCAGTTATAGCTGAATAAAGACTCTTCTAAATCATGGAGACATTATAGTGGTTATTTTTCTATATTGAGATCATTTTATTGGAGGCTCTTACAACAATAATTTAATCAATTTTATCAAGCATATTTGAACATATGTTGACATCATATTCTAAACATTTATTTTCTACTGAGGCCTTGGTATAAGCTTCTCTTTTTTCCTCCCCCCTACCCTCTTCATAACCACTTGATAAATTATAAATTATTATTGTTTTCCTATCTTACACCAACCGCTGTTTCTCTTCCCCGACAGTTTCTGTAGTTCCTCCTCTGGTAGGGGTGGTTATGTGTCATTCATTGTGATTGGTCCCCCCTTCCTCTACTGCTCTCTCCACCTTCTCCCTACTGTCCTGGTATCTCTACTCCCATTCCTGGATTCAGTGTGTCCTGAGCTCTTATCTCCTATCTGTACCTGTGTACATGCTCTGATCTAGTACACAGTGAAAGACAGGACTGGGGTCATGATAGTGGGGGGTGGCTTTTATTTATGTGAACCCACAATATTTCTTTTGACCATCTGTGGTACTTTCAATAATCTTTGCCAACACCACAGTTAAAATCCATATATTTTTCTTTGGTCTTCCTTATTTAATGTCTAACTTTCACATGTATGTGAGGCAATGGAAAATACCATGGCTTAGGTCAGGCCATACCTTCGCCCTCAAAGTAATACCTTAGCTTTTCAACACTCCAGTTTCTGGGCAGCAGGTTTACTCAATGCGATGTGTCCTTTGATCTGGTGACTGCTGCTCCCATTGATTGTGAATCCAAGCAAGAAAAAATCCTTGACAATTTCAATCTCTTCTCCTTTTAACATGATGTTATCTATTTGTTTGGCTGTAAGGATTTGGGATTTCTTTATATTGAATTATAATCCAAACCAAAGGTTGTAATCCTTGATCTCCACCAGCAAGTACTTCCAATCCTCCTCACTTTCAGCTAGCGAGATTGTGTCATCTGCTTGTCACAAGTTGTTAATAAACTTTCCTCCCATCCAGATGGTGCATTCTTCTTCACAGAATTCAGCTACTCTGATTATTTACTCGGGCATGGTAGTGTGGGACTGGTGATTCCTTGTGATGTAACCTAACAAGTAATCAACTCTATAATAGGAATTTCATGGGAGAGGGATAGCCACTGAATGAGCATTAGGGAAGAGTTTACAACCCCTTTAACTCAGGTCATAGCCTTTTTTTCAATAGGAAGAAATTGTTCTTATGGGTGTGGCCTACTCCTATTTAAGCAGACTCTTTATGGAGGCTAGGTTCTTTGAGCTTGTATGGATCCTATATCTGTTTCATTGACCTCTTGTGTATCTGTCTCATTGACACTTTCACTAGTTTTGCTTCCCTAGAGAACCCAGTATAACCCATACCTGGTAACCATTGAAAAAATTTTAAGTTGGTATGAAAACTTTTATTTTGACTTTATATATCAGTGGTCTCTCACAAAATTTGTCCTTTTTGTGATGGTCTAACTTCACTAATCTGTTATGAGGTTTTTCACAGTTGTATCATTATTCTTTAAACAATGCAATATTGTGTTACACAATGGTATATAGCGAAGTTTTTAATACATTCTTCCATTGATGTGCATTAGGTTGTTTCCATCTTGTTGCTCTCCTGAATGATGAACATGGGTATGCATTTAATTGTTTGCCCTGAATTCATTATTTCTTTAGGGTTTATACCAAGTAGAAGGATTGTTGGGTCATATGGTGTCTTAGTCCGGGTAGACCAGTGAGTCAGTCTGGGAACTTTAGAGAAACAAATCCACAGAAACTCATGTATAAGAGAGAGTTTTATGTAAAGGTTAAGTGTACATCAAGAAAACATCCCAACCCAGTGCTGCCCAAGCCCACAAGTCCAACTTTAACCCATTAACCCCTATTTCTAACACCAGTCCACAAAGTCCTCCTCCATCTCACAAAACAGAAGTAATAATGCCAACAGCAGGAGGACAGCTGAGTCAGTGAATGTGTAACATCTCAGCAGGGGTCTCCACACAGCTGTTTCAGCACCCAGGGCGGCATCAGGGCAGGTCCATGTGGCTTCTCCTCAGGGACATCCTGAAGGAAGTGAACTTCACCAGCTAAAGCAGGGAACTGGCCGTGGCAGCTGCACCCTGGCCCGACCATCAGAAAGCAAGAGACCCGAGAACTAGAAAGGTGAGGCTCACCAAGCCATTTATCTATCTGCCCTTCAATTAACCCATATGCATTTACTGGCCACATTGCCAAAATAATCTAACTAACTCAACTAGAGAAACAAATCCATAGAAACCCCTATGTGTATAAAAGAAAGTCTTATATAAAGGGTAATTTTACATGAAGAAGACATCCCAACCCAGTCCAGTCCAAGCCCATTAGTCTGATTTCAATGTGTAAAGTCCTCTTCAGACTCAACAAAACACATGTGATGATGTCGAATGAAAGATGAGAACATGCCAATAGGTAGAATGTCTTTGGATCCAGTTGCATTTTAAGCATCTCAGCGCTGGCAGGGGTCTCCATCTGACGTCTCCAGTTGCCAGGGCATGGAATCTATCAGCATAGTGCCAGGTGTCTTGTCCTCAAAGGATGTTTCACAGGAGGTCAGCAGAGAGAGAGAAGTGTCTTCCACCTCCAAGGAGGAAAAAGCAGATTTCCCAGAATTCTCAGGAGAAGGCCAGGCCCTCACAGAGGCCTCATTGGCAATGATCTGATTGACAGACTAGACTCCACCTCTTCACTCATAATCCTCTCAAGTTGACACAAGATTATGTAACTACCACATATGGCTTTTCTATTCCCATTTGCTTGAGGACGCACCAAACCACTTCCCACAGCAGGAGCACTCTTTTCACAATCCCAGCAGCCCAGTGGGAGAGCTCTAGTCTCTCCAAACATTATCATTTTTCCCACGTTAGCAGTGTCTGTGTGAGCTGATATATCATCGCTTTTGATTTGCATCTCTTGGATTGTTTTGGGATCACAGACATTTCTTTATTTGTTGGTTGGCTACCTGGCTATCTTTAGTGAACTATTTGTTCAGATTTCTGATCTTCCCTCCCCCCATTAAATTAGTCATCGTTTTCTTACTGAGGTGTTGAATTTTTCTATAGAGTTTAGACATTGGTCCCTTGTCCAATATATCCCCCCCACTTTTTGGAGGCTTCTTTTTTTTTTTTAACATTTTATTAGGGACTCATACAACTCTTACCACAATTCATAAATGGATTTAGTTGTTAGGTTTTTATATAGATATAATTTCTAAGGAGGGGCAAAATACCCTTTCACTGGTTAATTTTACCTTATGTGGCCACAGAAAACAGTCATGAAGTAGAAGAAGACTAAGTACATTTCATATCAAGCTAAATATCCTCACCTAAGTATTTGATTTTAAAAACAGCAAATAACTTGAGTCCTAAGTTAAAAGTTAAATAGAAATTCAAAAAGCTATATCATAGAGTTGATTGAATTAGAGAAAAAGAAAATAAAAAGACAAAAATTTATTTCAGAAATAGGGTTATTTCTGAAAGTACATAGTTTCTAAAAGACAACAGTCAAGTGAAATGTACTAAAACTATTGAAGAAATGCATGCAAAATCCCAAAAGAGTAAAATTGGTAAGGCAAGATATGAAAAAGATCATAAGAAAAGAGATGAAATAAAAGACAAATAAAGAAGGAAGAAGAGATCATTTTCATTTATTTCAGTGTCTAAAGAAGAATAAGACCATTTAATAGACTAGAATTCAAAAATATAATCTAAGAAAACACTCCAGCCATGAAAAATGACTTAAATCTAATTACTGAAGAAGGCCACTGTGTATTAGAATAAATGAACCTGTGTCTAGCAGTGCTGCAAAATTTCCTACCAAATTCTTTGATTTTAAAAAATTAAATATAAAATATAAAAATAAGAGATCAGATCATTCAATCAATAAATATTATTTTATATAAAATAATTTAGAACATATACAGGAGCCCTGGTTGTGCTGTCAGCCAAAAATTACACTTCTTACCACAAAGGGTTCAAATGCTCCTTTGGCTCTGAGGGACACATAGGAGGTTTTTGCCCTATATAAACTTAAAGCCTCAGAAACCTTATTTGGTTTTACTATGAGTTGGAATTTATTCCATGACAGTGGCTTTTTAAGTGGAGTTATAAAATTATGGCAAAGATGGGGAAAAGTATTAAAACTGATCTACAAATACTGTATACTATACAAATTAGAATGTTACAACTAAAATACAATATAATACTAGTCAAGAAAGTAACTAATTGAATTATGAAAATTAAATAATATAACAGAATTATAAGCATTGAAAAGGGACACAGTAGAGTAATAACGTCAAAATTAATGATATGGACAATACAAAAATAGTGAAATACTATACTTTTGTTTTTTCTTTTTCCTCTTAAGTTAACCAGGTCAACAAACTACCAAATGATTTGATCAAGAAAAGGGTAGGTAAAATACAAGCACACAAATGCAAAATATGAAAACTAAAATAATCATTTAGTATATTGTATTAGCAAGTGGCAAACTGAAAAAATAACCAAGAAAAATTCAAGCCACGAGTCACAATATTTAAATGTTCTGTGGGAAAAAATATTGAATGATGCAAGAAGCATGAAACTAAGATGGAAAGAATACATAGCATCAATATACCAAAAAGAACTGGTCAACATTCAACGATTGCAAGAGATAGCATGTGAGTAAGACACAGTAGTACTGAAAGAAGAACACAAGCTGCACTGAAAGCAGTAACCAAAAAACAGGGTTACATGAATTGATGCAATACCCACTGAAATATGTGGATTATATGCCAATAAAACTATAGAAAGTCATCGGTAAAATAAATAAATTCACCATTTGGCAGACCCCACAAAGTAATTTTTAAAGAAATGAATCATAAATAGGTGTTTTATTTTGTGGATGGGTTGTGATAAGAAAAGGAATAATTACATAGACAAAGCATATACTTATTAATTGCAAGGAAGATAATGTAACTTTACAGTAGAAAAATTTGGAAACTACTACTCATAGTGCTATTAAAATTAACAATGAAGCAAAACAATATCACATGGTTCTCGATATAATGCACAGAAAAGGCTGTGTTCTTATTTTGATTCCACCCTTTGTCAGTTTGCAGCAATGAGGTGGCTTGTGTGTGGCGGTGATGCTGGAGGCTATGTTACTGGTATTTCAAATACCCAGGAGTCCACCCCAAGTGACCAGGTTTCAGTGGAGCTTCCAGACTATGAAGAGAACATGTGGAATGAAAAGCCTTTCCACTTAAGAAGGATTAGCTATGGAAAACCCTATGGATAGCAACAAAACATTATCAGTTCTTGAACACTTAATTAATAGAAAGAGAACATTGTCCAAAATGGTGCCAGACGATGAAGGCTGGAAGGCACTCAAAATATGACTGAGGAGCATCTGCCGTCTCAAAGTAGAGTCAACCATAATGGCTTGCATGTAGTAAAGCCTTTGGACCTTCATTGGCTGATTGGGATGACTTAATGAGAAGAAATAGCTGCAAACATCAATTAATAATTGGAACTTACAAGGTATGGATATAGGAAAATTGAAAGTCCTTAAAATGAAATGGAGCACATTACTATTGGTGTTCAAGGTGTTAGTGGGTTGAAATGGACTGGTATTTCCCATTTTGAATCAGAAAATCATATGATATACCATGCCAGCAATGACACAGTCAAGAAGAATTGCAATGCATCATCATGAAAAGGACATTTCAAGATCACTCTTAAAGTACAATGTTGTATATGATAGGATGATATCAATCTATATTCAAAGAAATTCAATTAATTAGGCACCACCCCCTAAACTTCATGGTGAAAAAATTGAGGAATTCTACAAACACCTTGAGTCTGAAATTGGCCAAACATATAATCAAATTGCATTTATAATAAGTAATTAGAATGCTATAGTTGAAAGCGAAGAGGAAACAACTGTAGTTGAAAAACATTGTCTTGGCGATAGAAATGAAGCTGGAGATCGTATGATAGTCTTGCAAGACCAAGAACTTGTTCACTATATATATATATCTTCAGGAACATATAAAGCAGCTGCGCATGTGAACTTTTCCTGATGAAATACACTGAAATGAAATTTACTACCTCTGTGGGAGGAGACTATGGAGAAGCTCAACTACCAGCAAAAAGCCCTTATAAAGCAGAAAACAAAACATCAAAGTGGATGTCAGAAGAAATGCTGAAACTTACTCTTAATCAAAGAGTAGCTAAGGCAAATCGAGAAGATTATGAAGTCAAAACATTGAACACAAAATTACAAATGGTAGCTCAAAAAGACAAATATTATAATGAAATATGCAAAGCAAGAGTTAGGAAAACAAACAGGAAGAACAAGCTCAGCATATTTTAAACTAAACGAGCTAAAGGAAAATTCAAGCCTTGAGTTGCAATATCGAAAGATTCAATGGGCAAAATAATGGAAAGAATACAGCGGCCCTGTGCCAAAAAGAACTAGTTGACATTCAGTCATTTCAAGAAGTAGCCCATGAGCAAGAACCAAAGGTGCTAAAGGATGGAGTTCAAGTTGCACTGAATACATTTATGTTATACTAATTGAAATGTTTCAACAAGCTAATGAAGCACTCACTCATCATGCCAGGAAATTGGGAAGGCAGCTATTGGCCAATTGCCTGGAAGAGATCCATATTTGTACCCATTCCAAAGAAAGTTAGCTCAGTATAATGTTCCAGTGGTAGAACATTGTAATTGGTATATTTTATGCAAATACATATAACTGAAGATTATCCAACAATTGTTGCAGCAGTACATTGACAAGGAGCTACCAATGGTTAAGCTTGATTCAGAAGATGTGGAACAGGGCTACCACATGGATCTTGGCTGGAAGCAGAGAATAACTGGAAGGCGTTTTGTTGACTATCACAATGAACTATAGATAGCTGGAAGAATAGGAAGTCCAGAACACTATATTGTGTTTCCAACCTTGCTTGGTGAAAGTTTGAAGGACTTGAAACACGCGATGATCAAGGATTGCAGCCTTCAGTGCGGATTATAATTCAGTGTAAAGAAGAGCCAAATCTTCACAATTAGACCAATAGTTAACATCATGCTAATTGCAGTAACTATTGAAATTGTTGAAGTGTTCATCTTGCTTGGATCCAATCAATGCTCCTGAAAGTAGCAGTCAAGTGATCAAACAGAGCATTGCTTTGGGGAAATCTGTAGTTCAGGACCTCTTTAGAGTGCTGAAAAGCAAGAAGGTTACTTTGAGGACTAAGGTGAGTCTGACCCAAGATATGGCATTTTTAATCGCCTCATACGCATGTTAACGTCAGGCATTGAATAAGAAGACCAAAGGAGAATCAATGTGTTTGAAGTATAATGTTGGCAAAGAATATTAAAAGTACCATGGACTTCCAAAAGAACAAATATATCTATTTTGGAAGAAAGCCAGAATGCTCTTCAGTTACAAGGATGGCAAGACTTGCTCTAACATACTTTGGACATGCTACCAGGTAAGAATAATCCCTGGAGAAAATGACCATGCTTGGTAAATGGGAGAGGCGGCAAAAAAGAAGACTTTCAACAAGATAGAATGACTTAGTGCTTGCCTCAATGGGCTAAAACCTAAGACCAGGCGTGAGGATGATGTAGGCCTGGGTTGTTGTACCCACTGTTGCTGTGAGTTGAAACAGACATGGCAACACATAACAGGGAAAACGTGATTTCTATTATATTCTTGTCAAAAGTGTAGAGCTTGACTTTCGATGGAAACTTTATAAAATTCAATTTATTAATCATTCTTCAAGATGCCAAGGAAACCGGTATTAGGCATCAAAGAACAAAAAAATCATATCATTGTAAACGAGGGTGTGTGCAGAGTGGAGACCCAAAGCTCATCTGTAGGGAACTGGACATCCCCTTACTGAATGGTCACAAGGAGGAGATGAGCCAGTCAGGTTGCAGGGTAGCAACGATGAAACATATAACTTTCTTCTAGTTCTTAAATGCTTCCTCCCCCCACTATCATGATCCTAATTCTACCTTACAAATCTGACTAGACCAGAGGATGTACACTGGTACAGATAGGAACTGGAAACACAGGGAATCCAGGACAGATGAACCCCCCAGCCAAGACCAGTGGTGAGAGCAGCAATACCTGGAGGGTGGAGGGAAGGTGGTGTAGAAAGAGGGAACCAATTACAAGGATCTATATATAACCTCTTCCCTGGGGGACGGACAACAGAAAAGTGAGTGGAGACGTTAGACAGTGTAAAATATGACAAAATATTAATAATTTATGAATTATGAAGGGTTCATGACAGAGGGGGGACAGGAGAGGGAGAGGGAAAAATGAGGAGCTGATACCAAGGGCTCAAGTAGAAAGCAAAGATTTTGAGAATGATGATGGCAACAAATGTACAAATGTGCTTGACACAATGGATGGATGTATGAATTATGATAAGAATTGTATGAGCTCCCATAAAATGATTTAAAAAAAATAAGGAGTCTGTGAAAGCTGAAAGTTAAGAAAACAGTCCTACTTTAAAAGATAATAAAGGGGCATAACAAGTAAATGTGATGTATTACGCATGATTTGATTTAATCTAGAAATGGATGTATAGAAAAATAATGAATGAAATGTTAATGAAGTGTATAGGCTAGTTTATAGATTTGTGACATTTAAAAAATTTATTATTTTTTACTAATGAACTGTGACTCTGGAATTTAATAACAATTGAGGAAATGGCATTAAGGATATCCTATGTGATATTTTTGAAAATGTATTTTAAGTCTGGAATTATCCTAAAATAAAATTTTATAAACTAAGATATAGTAGAAAAGTGAACTTAAGCAATTTTTTTTTAAATTTAAAAAGTCTGGAATTTTGTACAATATTAAATGATTTTAGATTTGGGTAAAATATTTTCCTAGGTAAACTAAAGAATTTAACAACTCAGCTTTAAAATAAAAATAGTTATTGATATGGCAAGGAATCTACTGCTCATTCTAAGGTATCATTAAAGAAATCCGTATGTGCAAGCTAAGGATGTCTTAATATAGAGACATCTTAACACAGTGGGATAATCGACTATGGTACCAACGGTGAGGATGGTGTAAAACTAGACGGGATTTCATTCAGTTCTACATAGGGTCTCTATAATTAAAAATGGACTCTAAGGCACCCAACACAAACAAGTACACAGTACAGATGAGGAACCTTGGGACAGTAGGATCCCAGGTGGTGGCGTGATTACACAATCCGCAGTCAGCAGTTCAAAACCACCAGCAGCTCCATGGGGGAAAAATGGGCTTTCTGTGTTTCACAGGTTACTGCTTCAGATACCCAGAGTCAGCATTGACTCGATGGCAGTGGTTTGAGTTCTTGAGATGTTGCAGTGCATAAACACTCAACTTCTGATCAAAAGGTTTGCGGTCTCAACCCACCAGCCCATCCTGGAGAGAAGACGGGGCAGTCTGAGTGTGTAAAGAACTCAGGGAGTTTCTGCTTTACCTCGAAGGTGCTTGATGACTCAGTGACAGAGGGTCTTAAGATATAGATAAGTAGAGTTCAAAAACTCCACGAAACAAACAGAAAACTCTGTATCATCGAGCTGATTCTGAGAGGAAAGGCTAGTACTGTCCCCGAGACTGTACAGGAGCAGACCTCCTCACACTGGTTTCTGCAGGGGTTGGTGGTTTCAAATGGCTGACCTTTGGGAGTACAGCCAGACACTACATCACCAAGGCCCTCGCTTAATTCTGTTAAAGATATAAAACTCAATTACTTGGAGAAAAATAAATTGATTGATAAAATCCATTTTTCAGATCTTTGAATGAAGAATAGAAATTTAATATGCCAATAGGAGTTTAAAATAATTTGCTATTTTCTACTTACATTGTTATTTTAATTACTTATGATTTAAATGAGTCCACATATAAAGTCATTATACTTTTTAAAGGCCCAATACATCAATTCTTATTGCTATATCACCTAATGGTTGTTAAATATTGATTTGTGCCCTTAGAATTACGTGTTGTAACTCCAAAACTTCTATACACAGAGATGTAATCACCTTTTGGAATCGTGTTCTTTGTTATGTTAATTAGCCTATATCCATGTGTAAGTTAAGCCAAATGCCTTTGAGATATTGAAACTGATTCATCACTGAGAAGAAAGTACATCCAACGAAGTTACAGGTCACATGAAGTGACCAAGGAATAAAAGATGAGAAGAGACCATGACCCTTCTTCAGAGTCAACCAAATCCCAAACTCACTACCACGGGCTCAAGTCTGCCTCGTGGGGACCCTTTAGTATAAGGTAGGTCAGCCTGTGGGTTTCCAGGACTGTAACTCTTTCTTGTAGCAGAATGTCTTGCAGTTACTACCTTAGAGCAGAACCGCTACCCACCAGGGCTCCTTCCACAAGTCAACAGAAAGTCTTCCTCCAGAGCTCGCACCTGAATTTAGAAGTCTCGTCTCTAACACCAGAGAAAATCGATTTCTGTGAAAGCTTCCACCTATGCTTTTCTCCAGTAGGAACACTAGGCAACTAGAACACCAGACTTTCTCTTTCATAATTTATAAGGAAAGAGTGATGAATTTTAGGGCAAGAAAAAAAAACCCACTCCATTGCATCTATAGAGAACAATGTAAATATAGGAAAAAGCATTTTCTATGAGGCAGCTGGGATTTGTATATTTTAAAAGAATATCCAGTTCTGAAATGATAAACACATTAAACTATTACTTTAATCAGCAGAAATACCTAAAATCTATATTTTAAAAAGTGTTCATCTAGGCTTATCTTAGGTTGACAAGTTACTGTATACCAGCCCAGAGACTGTTAATTACACTGGAAAACAACAAACATTTTCTTATTTATACCAACAACCCCACTGCAGTTAATTGAGTTTCCCTTCCTCTTAAAATTTAGTTTCTCTTTTATATGTGCATTTTATCATAATATTAAAATGGATCCAATGCAGTTTCACACATATATAGTTTGGCCAGATGATTTAAAAATAAATTATTTGTGATTGGCTTTTTAAGGACCACCATACATTTACAGTAAAACCCAACATGCACAAGACAGGCTATGATCGTATGAAGTTTATATAGAGAGCCAAGCTATTAACACTGTGTGAAAATCAATATGTGTTGTGGAATTACCAGATATCTTCTATCTGTGGTAGCTATACCATATAAAACAACATCTCTAAATTCATGACACTTGTTCAATGTAACTAGAAAGCCATCCCCGGGTCATTAAAAGAGAAAATAGTATTTCTTGATGAAGGAGACGTGGTGGCACAATGGCTAAGTGCTGATGGGAGGCTAACTGAAAGGTGAGTTAAAACACACCCAGAGTGAGATAGTTTATTGTGCCAGCCTGGCAGATAAACACAAGTGGGATTAATTGAAGGGCGGAGAGATAAGTGGCTCGGTGAGCCTCATCTTTCTTGTCTCTTGCTCTTTAATCATCGGACCAGCGTGTGGCTGCCTTGCTTGTTCTGTGCCTCAATTTAAAGGGCACACTACCTGTGGGACACCTAGCCTGTGGACTGTGTCGCTGTGAGTTGAGGTCCCTTTAAGAACATATGAATGAAATTTACATCTCCATCTCCGGAGCTGAGGACTGACAGTTGGTGACCTGGATGAAGGTTGGTGACCTGCCTTGCTGTTTGCTGCCTGTGCTGGGATAGCCTAGCTCTCTCTCTGCAGAGGACCACCGGATGGCCCTCAAGACTTGAAGGACTGCCAGTGTCTCACAACTCTCTCACGGGAGTGAGTCGCACTGAGCTATTTTTATTGCTTTATAATTTAACTGTTCATTTCTTGTATTATATATCAATTTGTTTATAACTTAACTGTTTATTTCTTGTATTATATATCTGTTTATAATTTAACTGTTCATTTATTGTGTTATATATCTATCTTTATATATATATATATATATTTTATCAGCAATCTGGTTATATCTCTCTAGAGAACCCTGTCTAACACACAGAGAGACTCTGCATAAGAAAGATATGATGATCTTCTCTTACAAAAATTTCAGCATAGAAAAAAATCTGGGGCAATTCTCTCCTGTTACATGGAGTTATTGAATTAAAATTGATTTGTACATTTTCTAACAACAAAAATTTCTATTCATCCTTCTACAGCTGTCATCAGAACTGAGGCTGAATACTGACCAAATAATCCATCAAAATATAGTATAGTTTATCTTGTTCAAAAATACATGTTCACATTTTTCTTAGTAAATATAGGGCTTCATTCCTAAAGTTATGGGGAAAAATGTCATTTTAATGATTTGATATTAAATAATCTCATATTAATAATCCCCTGGAAGTTTTAGCCAAATTACAATGCCAGGTATATAGTTTTCAGAAAAAAATGGGTTATAAAGGCATGCATTCTTTAAACTCCTTCCAATCTGAGGATCTATATCTATCTACTATCTATGTAGGTATATATCGATCTACTTAGAGAATGCATGCCACTGTGGCATCTTAGATAAGTGGTGGGCTACTAGCTGCAATATCAGCAGTTTGAAACCAGCTACAGGTCTATGGGAGAAAGACAAAGCTTTCTACTCCCATTTAAACAAACAAACAAAACTAGTCTCAGAAAACTACAGTGGTGTGGTTCAGCCAGTTGGTAGTGGTTTGGCAGAGCCAATGCCTCATGTTCTGTTCAGGTCAACGACCTACTTGTTAAAATGGCAGTAGTCATCAGGGTTCTGTGTAAGGTGGGTGGCTGAGGACCCCCCCCCCACCAATGTTGAAATCACAAATGTACATTCCTTACCACTGAGTGTTCATCTGCACAAAAGCGTATTCGAAGGCTCAGTAGCAAAGCTTCGTCGGTATGTAAACCAAACCAAACACAGTGCCCTCGCATTGATACTGACACAAATCAACCATACCGGGCAGGGCAGAACTGCTCCAGTGAATTTCTAAGACTAGCTGTTCACGTAAGGAGAAAGCCCCATCTGTCTCCTGCAGAGCGCTGATTGTTTCCAACTGCTTGCCCTCCCATCCCTTCTACACGTACAAAAATGCAAAATTTATTCATCTCATACAACTGGACTTTTGTTGAAATATTACATTTTCATTTCCTTCCATGTTATGAGAGAATGATGCAATTCCTGAAAGTGTTCAAAAGGCTCAAATATTGCCAAAGAAATTGCTATAAATTCAGCAGAAGCCAAACGGGATTTTTCAAAGATGAACATGATATGTTTAGAGAAGAGAAGTCACCTCAGTTTCCCTAATATATCAAGCACAATGACTCTCGTCTAATTGGCCTACCACTAAAGGAATGGCATCCTGCTCATACTGTGAAAAGATGACTGAGGATAAATCATGAAGCTGACGATACTTGCATAAAATCGAAGAACGTCGCAAGTAAGGAGGTCCGTCAAGAAGCTATATGGAAATCACAACAGTTTCATTGTTTTCACCAGGTATTATTTAATATCTACATTAATATTTTAAAACTTTTTGTAATTTCATTTTTTGTACCTCTTTTATTGTTCTTATTTAAGTTTTAACTATATGAAACAACAAACGACCTTCTGGTATATAAATTTTTATACTTAAAACAGTCATTAGGCAATGAATTTGTTAAGTTTATTCCAATCCCATCACCACCTATAGGATTGCCATATGTCAAAATTGACTTGGTGGTACAACAAAATTCATTGTGCCTGCATAATTAATAAAATGCCCTCTTTAACCCTAAAAATGCCACCAGTTTAGACAATTAATTAGTTATGTATAGTGAAACAGTGCATAATATGTTTTTTCCAAAAAGTCATTGTATTAAGACATAATCCAAACACCATACCGTTCCATAGTTCATTCATATCAAGCAGTGCTATACAATTGCTACCACAATTTGTTTCAAAACATTTTCTTCCTTCTTGAAACCTTTTATATCAGCTGGCCTTCCTCCCCAGCCCCTCCTCCCCTGTCGTACCCCACAGAAATCCTTATGTCCGGAGCCATGAGGCCTGGCCATTACTTGGAATTTATTAGCCTGAGCTCTGGGCATTCTTCTACCCCAGCCTAAGTGACAGAGCACTGCAGCTGTAAATCTTGAGCAAACAAAGTGTGATACTCTTTAGATAAGCACCTGTGTCCTGCTTCTCCTTGATTGGGTAAAAGATTGTCCTCGCCTATACCTGATTTGCATAAACATCCCACTGCTGGCCCATATAAGCTGTAACTCTTTGTTCATTAAATGAGACTTGATCAGGATACTGTCTTGTCTCCATTCTCCATGCCTCTTGTCCACCCCCCACCCCCAGTTCCCACTCTCTCCTCCAGGATCCACGTTGAAGTTCTCCTGGGACGGGACACCCCTATGCGAGTTATTGCCTCTAAGGAGTCACCTATCCTGGGTTTCATATACTGAAAAACATAGAAAACACATAGTATTGAGGCAAGAAGGCTACTAACAGTAATAACATACAACAGAGATAAACCCCAATACACACACACACAGGAAATATTAAAAACCAGGTCAAGCACAACGTGTATCCATAAAAGAGATCAAATGACAAGATTTTATCCATTCAAGTCAGATTCATCATTTTAGTCTATTATAGCCACTTCTCCAACACTGTCTCTCTGATAACCAAGTTATTCCCACCCCTCAAGCATGGTTAGAGGTAAATTACTGGAGGTTTGCTTTGTGTAGATACTTCAAATATATTTTGGGCTTCCACTGAATTCGGTCAGACTCACAATTTAAGCTTTGATACGGTTCCATCCTTTGGATTTGGATTATATAATTACTATCTGTGGCTCATGGATGTTGGTGTGCTTCTTCCACGTAGGCTTAGTTGATCAGAGTGATGAATGATACTGATGGGAAAGAATGCATCTTCAGTATTGATAAATTACTAACTACTTCACTCTCTTTCAATTCTATTTAGTCCACTAGCAGTACAGTTTAATTTTTGTTTATGTATTTTGGAAAATTAGTTTTGTTGAGCTATAATTAACACATCATACCATTCAACATTTCAATCATATTAAGAAGCATGGTGAAATCATCATCACAATCAACTCAGGAACATTTTCCACTCATTGGTGTGGACTCCCTAGTTCTCTCAGTGTCCACTTAGGTGCCCCCAGATTATTCAATATTTCAGTGACTGTCTTCATAAATCCACCCATAATGGCTTCCCTATGCAGAAAAACAAGAGCAATGAACAAAACAGCATGAATTTTGAAAGGACTGAATCTAAGATAAGGCAGAGACTATTAAAATTTAGGATAAATTGAAAGTAGGTCCAGAAGGAAATATAATGACAAGATGTTACATTCTAGTTTAAGTACAGCTGCTAAAGTGTAGTTTACAATGATCTTTGTCTGATATTAGGGCTATTCACACTCCCAATCTATGAACAGCGGGAATTCACAGGAGACTCAATCCACAATCACTAGCCATCTGAATGGTGAGATATTACCTGACATGCACAATGATAGTGCAGTAGGGGAAAAAACAAACAATGCTGGAGAGAAGGTGGAAAGATTAGAACTGCAATCCTTGATCTCCATTAGCATGTGTGGCAAGTCCTACTAGCTTTCTGCAAGCAAAATTGTGTCATCTGCATATTGGTTATTAATAAGCCTTGCTCCAATCCTGATGCCACAATCTTCTTCATATACTCCAGCTCTTCTGATGATTTTCTCAAAGAACTTTTAGGGTTGCTAATAAATACCTAAAAGAGTAGCGCACTCTGTCATAAATCTCCTCCCAACACACTGTAGCTTTCTGAGTCAGTCAGCAAACTTAGCTCCCCCGGTGGAGGGCCTAGAGCACTCAGCTTTCCTCATCGTGTGGGCTGGAGAGCCCACCGTCTCTCCTACTCTGACTCCTAGTTCTGCTCTTGCTGCTCTCTTTTTCTTCTCCACTGCCACAGCCTTCTGACCCAATGTGCCTGAGAAGTGAGTGTTCCATCTCTCTGAACTCTGGACATGTTCTTAGGAGGATCAGTCCCTGGAGAACAGACCTCAGGCTTGCTAGAGATCAGCAACAACAAGATCTCCAGGTCCAAAGGACACTCAACTCCTGACTCTCCTCTCTCACTAGTAGAAAGATCCCTCTTTCTGTCTCTGAGATGCTTCCCTTCCACTCGGCAAGGTGGCCATCAAAATATTGTTTTGGTTACGTAATTAGTAGTCACTCACAACCGAGTCCTACTTGCCCCCCTTTCTCTTACCCAGATCTGACAAGGAAAAGTCCTCTGGGTTGAGTGACAAAGCATTTGACTACCAGAACTGGATTAAATAATCCGCTGCATTCACACTCACACAGTCAGCTGTTGACCTCGAGGTAGGAATTTATCCAGAGGTGACTCATAAAAACGACCTGGCAATCTACTTCTGAAAAGCCAGCCACTGAAAATTTGTGGAGCATTGCCTATTCCACACAGGGGACCACTATTAGTCAGAATCACAATCAATTTACCCCACACAGAAGTTTGGTTGATTTTATAAGGCTCATTTGGTCCCATCAGCATGGGAATCATTCAAAAGCATGATGAGACTAACAAAGAAATTAATAGGCAGACAAGACTCACCTCTCAGATTCAATGAGCACCAAAAAAGCAAATTGTAGAGTGTGTAGAACTCACAGTTCTATAAACACAAGAAAGACACGAAATAATACTTTTTAATGATACCTAAAGAGAAAAGGAAAAATCAGAGACTTAATTTATCTAATAAAGTTAAAGGGCCTCCAAAGCTGACATATATTTCCTTGTTGTTAAGGGTTATGATTATTTCTGTGTGCATCCAGGTAATTTTAGCTCATACTTATCCTGTACAACAGAGAGGAAATGCCTCTCCTAAAAACCGAACTCACTGCCATCAAGTCAATTAGGACTTATGGAGACCCTATAGGTCAGAGTAGAACTGCCCTGTGGGTTTTTTGAGAATGTAACTGTTTAGGGAAGTAGAAAGCCTGGCCATACCCAGCAGAAAGGCTGGTGGTTGAAGCACGGATCTGTAGTTCGCAGCCAGACACGTAAACCCACCGCCGGGCTCCTAGAACTGCCCTTAGCATTTGTATGTACACATATTTTATATATTTTTTTTGGTGAGGAGCGTTACTAGTTCGTGCATTCTTAATGCTGTGATTTTTATGGGAACAGTTCACGAAAAATCTTCTCTTTTTTTTCCAAGCCATTTTATTAGGAGCTAATCCAGACATTTTACCATTCTGTAGTTCAATCACTTAAACCAGGTTTGTACAATTGCCACCACAATCAGTTTCAGAATACTTTCTTTCTTCGTTAACTTCTGGATATCAGCTCCCTTTTTACACCCCACCTCCCACCTCCACCACCATACTCCCCAGGAACCCTACTTATAGTTGTTGTCTCTATAGGTTCTTCAATCCTGGGTTTCATTCACTGAAATATGGAAAAACACATAACAAAGATTCAAGAAGGCTACTCACGATGACAAAATACATTAGAGATCAAAATGAACAAAAGAAAGAAAGAAAATATTGAAAACTGTGGAAGGTGATGTAGTAATTCCTAAAACAGATGGCAATAGAAATATATGATCTAGGGTGCAGGATAGCAATGATGAAACATATAACTTTCCTCTAGTTCTTAAATGTTTCTCCCCCACCCACTATCATTATCTCAATTCTGTCTTACAAATATGGCTAGAACAGTGGATGTACATTGGCACAGATAGCAACTGGAAAAACAGGGAATCCAGGACAGATGACTCTTTCAGGACCAGTGGTGAGAGTGGTAGAGGGAATGTGGGGTAGAAAGGGGGAACTAAGTACAAGAATCTACATATAGCCTCCTCCCTGGAGGATAGACAGCAGAGAAGAAGGCAGGAGGAGACATCAGACAGTGTAACATATGACAAAATAATAATAATTTTTGAATTATGATGGGTTCATGAGGTAGGAGGGAGGGGGAAAATGAGCAGCTGATATTAAGGGCTCAAGTAGAAGGCAAATGATTTGAGAATGATGATGGCAACAAATGTACATATATGCTTGAGCACCAAATAAAATGATTTAAAAAAAGAAAAGAAATACATGATCCAGCGATAGCATTGCTGGGCTTAACCCCCCCCCCCAAAATAAGAGACAGATCATGAAAAAGATCTATCTTCTCCCGTGTTCATTGCAGCACAGTTCACAATAGCAAGAAGTTGGAAACAACCCAAATCCCCATCAGTAGAAGAATAGATTTTTTAAATGTTATATACACCAATTGAAACACTACACATCTCTAAAAAGAAAACGGGGACAAAATCATGAGACCCCGCATGATATGGAAGGATCTGGAACATTATGCTGAGTGAAGTTAGTCAATCACAAAAGGACAAACGCTGTAAGGACAGACAACAGGCCGAGCGCAGGCTCTGACTTGGAGGACATCCAATCTCTGCTGGCCCGGGAGGCCAGACAGCCTGGTACAGGGCCTGACTGGTGCCAACGAACCATCCTCTGTAAGTGTGTATCTTGAAGTTCACCTTGGCAGGGGGGTCTTCATGCCAGCTGGGTTCAGATTGTCAAGAAAGGGGAGGAGTGGACGAGGGCTTCGTGGCTGCCATGAAAACTTATGGCAAGGTCCCCTCTGGACTGGTAGACATGCGTGATGAGGGAGACTGATGGAAAAGTAAGTCAGGAGAGAGGAATTGGAACAGACAGGTCTGGGAGACAGCAAGTACACGTCTGTTGGTTGAAAAAGGGAGAGGATCCACTGCCAAGTGGGGAAAAAATGACTAACAATTTTTTAAAGCATTTTCTATGGAAAGTCACTACTCATGACTCTGAACTACCAACCTTTCAGTTACCCACTGAGTGTCTTGACCATTGAGCTGACAGAACTCATTCCAGATTATGACTAGGTCCTAATTACAGAGGATCTAGAAACTGTCATCCTAGCTGTCTATTCAAATTGTTTTAATTCGTATGAGTATAGTTCTGGCACTCATTTTTGGTTGCCATCCTGGGCTAGAGTTGCTATGAAACACTCTGAAATTTAAATGATTGGATCATCCATATCTGATTAGCATCCCGTATCAGGCATTCAGAGCAAACAAAGACCTCTAAGTAGCTTACCATAAAATTTCAGACTTAATAAAGCCTATTTCCTCCAAAACACTCTACGTAATAAGATAACTATTGGAAGCATTTTATTATGCAGGCTAGAAAACTAACTCTCCTTGTCTCCCCACATTAATAAATGAGTTGGTACATAGCTGCTATTGACAGTCCTATTACTGTTTTGTCTTTTTTGCTGGTTTTTCTATAGGAAAGCAAAATTTGTAACATCTATGCAAGACAGAGAAGGGAAGTACATCAATGATGTGAGACTATTGGCAATACTGGAAGACGAGGAAAATGTCTGAAAGTATGAGGGATAGATTTTCTGCTCTATTCCTCCAAGCCTTGTTTTAAACATGTTCTCTGGCAAAGTGAAAGGTATCTCAGAAATTACTTTAATAAAATAAAATCTTCTTTCCAAGAATTATCATCAATAAATAAAAGCCCAGATACGCTGACATCATTTTCAAAGTTTAAAATGCAACATTTTCCTAGATAAACAAATGTTTAGGAGTCC
This sequence comes from Tenrec ecaudatus, assembly GCF_050624435.1. Lineage (NCBI taxonomy): Eukaryota > Metazoa > Chordata > Mammalia > Afrosoricida > Tenrecidae > Tenrec > Tenrec ecaudatus. Next base: position 4,290,519 of record NC_134532.1, on the reverse strand, counting down.
TTGGCGGCCCAAATGGCTTAGAGCTCAGTTGCTAATTGAAAAGTGGGTGAATAAAATTAGCAAAGAGGTTCCTCCTAAAGGAGGCTTAATAATCTACCTCTGCAAGATGATATTCCTTACAATTCTTAGCGAGTCCAGTTCTATTCTGAAATACATGATGTTACCATACAGCAGAATCAATGTTATGGTTTTGGCTTAAGCTAAATCATATATTTAAAGAAGACAAAACATAAACTCTTTTATCAAATAGTGAAAGAGATTACCTGCCAGTGAAATTAAAATAGAAAAAGATGCCTTAATTTTATAAAAACCAATTTTATACCCTATGGCAAAAGGTGTTTTAATTAATCAAAAGTAAACCACTTTTTGTCAAAAATCCATTTTCACAGCTCCTAATGGGAAATTCACAAGTTTATTAAAATAAATCTGTCAAAGTGTCAACTTAAAAATGGCCTCAAAACCACTCTTTGGTTTACAAATATAAATTGAATTCTATGGGTGTCTTATTTATTTAGGTCTGCTCTAGCAGAAATAAAGTGATATCAAAGTTATGCATTGGGTTGTGATCCACAAAGTCAGAAGTTCGAAACCACCAGCTGCTCCTCAGGAGAAAGACAAGACTTTCTACTCCTGTAAAGAATACAGGCTTGGAAATCCTGTCTTATGGGGTTTCAATTGTCGCCACCATCAACTTGGTGGCAGTGAGTGAGAAAAAACCAATGTCACATGCTGATGACTTAGCCTTATTCTCTAACAGCTTTGGAGGCTAAAATTCTAAATTGTGGGTGTTAACGTTCGAGGACTCCTTATCTTTTTGTTGGTTCTAATGGAACCTAACAAGAGCATAACAACAGAAACATGGCTGGTCCTGTCGTTTTCAACATCTGTGGGTCCAGTATCCTTGGAGATGTTTACATTTCATGACATCGGTCTTTCCATAGCGTTAGCAAGTCCCCAGTGCAGGGAAGCCTGCACTCTGTTCGCAGCTCTCCTGTCTTTGCGGCCGTGAGACTGGGAAAGGGAGCCAAAGTAGAGAACTGGACCCAGAAACAGAAGGGAGGATGCCTTCATCACGGGACAAGAGCTCAGAGCATCCTTGGGCTGATGTTCCAGGAATCTTGTTTACCCATGGGAATCTTACAAAGCGTCGTGTGTGAATGTGGAAGCCAAGACGTTAACTGTCCTGAGGATACAGCTTTCTTCCTACTAAGAGCCTCTCATACAATTCCCCTGCACTGCCTCTCTTTAAGTAGAGTAAATTCTCTCTTGGTAGAAGAACCTAAATTGGGTAACGCTTCCCTGCTGCCCACTTTCTTCTTTTACGTCTTGTAAGAGAAAAGGTGTAATTTCACTGACATTGGAACAAAGATGTCACTGGATTGACGGTGTTGCATCCTACCTTTATCCCCTTAACAATAGATTATCATATCACATAATGGGGATGATTATGAATTGACATATCGGTCAATTCACATTATTACATAACCACAACACTTCTGAGAATCCTGACCCAGCCAAGTTGACAGATGTTTGGGGATGCAAAATATAATCCATGAAAGAGACCTCACCAGAATGTAGAATAAAATCACAGCTTCCAATACTTCATCTTACATACTTCGAACACGTTGGCAAACGTGACAAGTCCCTGGAGAAGAGCATCATGCTTGGTACAGAGGAGGAGCAGTGAAAAAGAGGAAGGCCCTCAATGGAACGGATTGAAACAGGGACTGTAAAAATGGACTCAAGCAGGGGAAGAGTTGAGGATGGCACAGAACCAGGCAGTGTTTAGTTCTGCTCTGCACAGGGGTTTTCTGAGTCAGAACTGTCTCAGTGGCACCTAAAAGCAAAAACCACAACACTATCACAACACTATTTCATGAACTTTTTATTGCTACTGTTCTGTACTAACCCTCATTTTCCTACCAATTTTAGCTTCTGTTTCACTGTCACTCTTTCCAACTTTCTTTGTGATTTCACCATCTTCTAAAGGATTTTTCTAAAAGTCTGGCTCTTAGTTTCCTGGACTCTTCTGCTCCAAAGATTTTATCATCCATATCGCTATCACCGTCCATTCCCATTTTCATACCAATAAATTCCATCTCACTACCAGTATGTGAAAATACTTCAAAATACTTCCCATGTCATTCAGTTTACTTCCTGCTGTTGTTGTTGGAAGGATCAAGTTGGTTGCTATTTTTATAACCTCAATGAACAACAGAACAAAAGACTGCCCAATCCTGCTCTATACTCACAATTGTTGTGATGTTTAATCTCCTTATAACCATGTGTTCATCCATTTTTTTGAGGATCTTCTTCCTTTGCACTCACCCCTGATTTACCAAGTATTCTTTTCCAGGGACTGACTTCTACTAATAATATGCCCAAAGTACAGGAGATGCTGCCTTGCTATGCTGGTTTCTAAATACTCTTCTGGGTGTACTACCTCCAACACAAGTCTGTTGGTTATTCTGGCAATCCATGCTTTATTTATTATTCTTCACCAACATCATACTTCAAATTCATCAATTATTTTGTGGTCTGCCTTAATCATTGTCCAATATTCTTATGCATATGAGGCTATTGAAAATACCACAGCTTGGATCAGGATCACCTTAGTCCCCAAAGAGAAAGTTTGCTCTTTCACACTTTAAATAAATCTTGTGCAGCCAATTGGCCCAATGCAGCACATTGTTAGATATCTTGGTTGCTGCTTGCATGAATGTTGACTGCAGATTCAAGTAAAATAAAATCCTTGACAACATCAGACTTTTTCTGTTTATTATAATATTGTTTATTTGTCCAGTCTAAGAATTTTGCAGGATAAGATTTCCAGTAACTGTGCTATCCTACCCTAAACTCTCCATCCACTGGCACTATTTATTAATAGCCACTCCTCTACTTACCAGACTTGTATCCATGAGCAAAAATTACAATGAACATTTTTCAGTTAGTCTTAACTCTCCTGAATTTCTACTGATTTGCTAATATATTTGTTGTTGTTTTTTTTGAATGAAATTCTAAGAGAAATTTGGGCTGAGGATTCTGGGAATGATCAATCCTAAAATGGTAGTTAAAGCAACTTGCTGAGATCCCTAAACTGAGTACACTCACATGAAGGGATTGCTTTGACCACTGAATGGATTTCTCTCTCTCTCTCTCTCTCTCTCTCTTGAATACTTTAGTTCTGCTGTTGGTTAAACCTGCATGTGAAAACCTGCAAATACAGAGCACCACTGTACTGGATTTAGAATATGCTTTTACAATATCCTCTCTGAGCAGGAGTGTTGTCCTCTGAGCTTGGTGGGCTGGGATAATGTTCTCTCTCTCTCTCTCTCTCTCTCTCTCCTCCCTCACTCCTTTCCTCCCTCCCTCTTAGTTTTAGCTGAGATTGAGGCCTACCTCTCAGACCTCTCTGTTAGTTCCCTGCTTCATGCTATGCTGCACTATCCCCCAGGGAAAGAGGACCAGATTAGCCAAGTGGGTGTGGGGCCCACTGGGTCTGAATTGCCCCAGCTGCCCTTCTGTGTCAACTTCTTTCTGCACAGCTCCACAGGCCATGCTTTGTGGATCTACTCTCCACCATGGGTGAATATCCTAGGGGACTCTCCAATTGCAGCAAATTAGTGTCTAATTATCTGTTGTTATCCATGCTGGCAGGCAAGAGGCTGAGCAGAAGGGGAAAGGGGATGACCGACGCAGTCACTCTGTTCCTCACTGCAGAGAGGAGATACAAAGCTCACAGACGTAGGAGTTGGAAGGTTGCAGAGGAGAGACTTCCAGTGTGAGCTCTTGTGGCTAGTTCTTGGAGACCCTCTGCTAGCCCAAGTTTATGACCACGTTTAGACAGCAGTCTAGGGAAACTACTGCATGCTGTGGGCCTGGTGAGGATTAGTGGAGAAAGCAGGCAGGTACAGTGAATTTAGAGCGTTTCAGCGAGCCTTCTCATTGCTCCATGGGCAAAAATCGCAGAGGGAGGTTTGATCCACAGATGCTTGTACACTTGGACTCTATTGATAGATCCTGCCCTCCCACTATTGGCCTCCTTGCCTCTTTATTTTCTGATCTATGAGCAGGAGCCCAGGGCAGGTGATTCTACCTGTACACCATCTTGAAACCTCTCCACTAATATATTCATATTTTTTATCATTTTATTAGGGGTTCATACAACTCTTATCACAATCCATACATACATCGATTGTGAAAGCACATTTGTATGTATGTTGTCATCATCATTCTCAAAACACCTGCTTTCTTCTTGAGCCCTTAATATCAGCTCATTTTTCCCTTCCTCCCTGCTCCCCCATCCCAGTTGAACCTTTGACAATTTATAAATTATTATTATTTTGTCATATCCTATACCATCCGACGTCTCCCCTCACCCACTCCTCCAATATCCATCCCCATATCTGGCTGTACCGGAGGATGTACACTGTCACAGATAGGAACCAGAAACACAGGGAATCCAGGACAGGTGATCCCCTCAGGACCAGTGGTGAGAGTGGCGATGTCGGGAGGGTGGAGGGAAGGTGAGGGAGAAAGGGGGAACAGATTACAAGGTCTAAAGATGCTCTTCACAATGCTTCAAAATAATTAAATCCAAACTTGCATATATCCTTTCCTACAGAGAGATGAGTATAAAGAAATATATTCATGCTTACTCTTCCTCAACTGGGTTCATGGCCTTGATCTTGCAATTACCCCTTAATGATAAGTAATCATCCTCATGGTGTTAGCTGTCAGTGAGTCAGTTTCTGATTCTTGGTGACAGGCGATTCATACAGTTACATTTTTAGAGGTAACTCTCCAGACTTTTCTTCCTAGTTTGTCTTCTTCTGGAAGTCCTGAGGAAGTCTGCAAGTTTTCACTGAAAAGTAGGTGGTGAATACGCTTGAAGTGCATTCCCCAGGAATCCAACCTAGGTCTCTTACATCGAATTGAGAATTCTACCACAACTACCCTGTATTACACAACATTTTTCTAACGTATTTGCTTTCTTACTGACTTATACATTTATAACACACTTTTTCTATTCTCTCAAACCTTGAAAATTATCCTCACTCACAATTAATTATTAAATTATTTTATTTAAACTCTTGTCCAATTATTATTAAATCTATCATAATTATTAAATCTAGTGTCTAATTTTAGTGCTCCTTATTTTATCTAGTATTCATAATTATTACTCTATTGTGAAATTTTTTTTTCAAATATTTATGTATTTATTTTTTAAAATTATTTTTTTTTCTCTTTTCTTCTTTTACATTTTATTAGGGACTCCAACAACTCTTACCACAATCCATACATATACATACATCAATTGTATAAAGCACACCCATACATTCCCTGTCCCAATCATTCTCTAGGCATTTGCTCTCCACTTAAGCCCCTTGCATCAGGTCCTCTTTTTTTTCCCCCCCTCCCTCCCTTTTCCCCCCTCCCTCATATGCCCTTGGTAATTTATACCTCGTTATTTTGTCATATCTTGCCCTATTCGGGGTCTCCCTTCCCCCCTTCTCTGCTGTCCCTCTCCCAGGGAAGAGGTCACATGTGGCTCCTTGTAATCAGTTCCCCCTTTCCAACCCACTCACCCTCCAATCTCCCAGCATCGTCCCTCACGCCCTTGGTCCTGGAGGTATCATCCACCCTGGATTCCCTGTATCTCCAACCCTCATATGTACCAGTGTACAGCCTCTGTCCTATCCAGCCCTGCAAGGTAGAATTCGGATCATGGTAGTTGGGGGGAGGAAGCATCCAGGATCTGGGGGAAAGCTGTGTTCTTCATCGATACTACCTCACACCCTAATTAACCCATCTCCTCTCCTAAGCCCCTCTATGAGGGGATCTCCATTGGCTGACACTTGGGCCTTGGGTCTCCACTCTGCACTTCCCCCTTCATTTAATATAATATATATATACACATACATATATACATATACACATAAATACACATACATACACACACTTATATCTTTTTTTTTGCATGATGCCTTATATCTGGTCCCTTGGGCACCTCGTGATCGCACTGGCCGGTGTGCTTCTTCCATGTGGGCTTATTTGTTTCTGAGCGAGATGGCCGCTTGTTCACCTTCAAGCCTTTAAGACCCCAGACATTATCTCTTTTGATAGCCGGGCACCATCAGCTTTCTTCACCACATTTGCTTGTGCACCCATTTGTCTTCAGCGATCCTATCATGGAGGTGTGCAGTCAATGATATGGTTTTTTGTTCTTTGATGCCTGGTAACTGATCCCTTTGGGACCACTCGATCACACAGGCTGGTGTGTTCTTCCATGTGGACTTTGTTGCTTCTGAGCTAGATGGCCGCTTGTTTATCTTCAAGCCTTTAAGACCCCAGTCACTATCTCTTTTGATAGCCGGGCACCATCAGCTTTCTTCACCACATTTACTTGTTCACCCATTTTGGCTCCAGCTGTTGTGTCGGGAGAGTGAGCATCATAGAGTTCCAATTTAAAAAAAGAAGGTATTCATGCATAGAGGGAGTGTTTGAGTAGAGGCCCAAGGTCCTTCCGCCACCTTAATACTTGACCTATAAATATAGACACAAAAATCTATTTCCCCAACCTCCTATATATATTTGCATGTACATGTCTTTGTCTAGACCTCCATGAATGCCCTTTGACTCCTAGCTCTTTCCTCCATCTCCCTTGACCTTCCTCCTGCCCTACTACCATGCTTCATTGCCACCTGGGCTAGAGTATACCTCTTCTCTAAGCAACCTTACCCTTGATCATTTCCCACCAGGCCTGCCACTCCCCCTTCTCTACCCTTTGGGGTCCCATGTTTTTCCCTTGTCCCTGGGTTTGTTAACACCACTTCCTTACCCCCCCTACCCCCCACCCCAAGTCCCCCCGGAACTGTCGGTCCCGTTGTTTTTCATCCAGATAGTTCATCCAGCCTGTCCTATTCAGACAGACCTGTGGAGTCACTAACATGCACGAAAACTAGACAGAGGAACACAAAGCAACAGTATACAACCAGACAACAAAACAACCAAAACAAACCACTGAAAAAGAACAGAACAAAACAGTTCACAAGAGAAAAGCTTGTAGTTAGTTCAGGGATCTTTGCTGGCCCTTAGGAGCGTTTTCCAGTCCAGTCTGTTGGGGCACCACGCCCTGGCCCCAAAGTCCACTTTCAGCAATTTTAATACAATTTTTTAATCAACAGGATGGTTATGTGTCCAGTTTTACTTGGGACAGTTCAAATTTGTGATTTTTTTTCTTGATGTTATTATTAAAAGCCTATCCTGTCATTGTCAGTGTCTTAGTAATATAGTATATCCTGTTGTTTATCAGTTTGGGGCCCAATAGACCACATTCTTCTTTTCAAGCACCAGGGAGAAATCTCTCTATGCATACTGTAAAAGCATGTTCGAAATCCAGTACAGTGGTGCTCTGTATTTGTAGGTTTTACACCTGCAGATTTAACCAACAGCAGAACTAAAGTATGAGAGAGAGAGATAGAGAGAGAATCCATTAAGTGGTCAAAGTAATCTTTTCTCAGCAAGTTGCTTCAACTACCATTTTAGGATTTATCATTCCCAGTATCTTCGGTCCAAATTTCTCTCAGCATTGCATTTAGACCTGTTTATGTCACAACTTAAGACATGTTGATGTGGTAGCTGAAGTACTGGGCTGTTGACAAAGTGACAATCTGAGCCCATCAGTTGCTCTGCTGGAGAAAAAGTGTGACACTCAGCTCATTTAATGATTTTATCCTTGGAAACTCTATGGGGCAGCTCTACTGTGCCCTATTGGCTTCCTATCGGTTGGACTTAACCTGACAGCTGTGGGTTTGTTTGTTTGTTTGTTTGGATTTGGGGTTTTGTTTTTTGTTTGTTTGTTTGTTTCAGTATGGAATGCCTGGATATCTATCTTTGATAAGGAATGCTTTTATATATCTTTCCAAAGTCCCTTGAAAACTCAAGCTCATTTCTCTGCAATTTTCTTCTTATATTTGTAGAACTTGGAGGTTTTGAAGAGGGATAAATATCAACATAGTGTTCTGCAGTTGGAATCCCTCTCTGTGCCATGAGTGGAAGCCCACTCATAGAGGGCTTATAGGACCAGGTAGAACTGTCCCTGTGGGTTTCCAGGACTATAAGTCTTTACAGTAGCAAAAATCCCCGTCTTGATTCTGATGGAATCCCTAGCAGTGCAAATTTCAGCCACTGAAACTCCTATGGGGCTTGATTCTCCTGTAACACTCTTGGGTCACTGGCAGTCGGAAATAACAGCAGCTGGTACATACAAGTAATAGCATCTGTGGTTGTTTGGTGCCGTGGCATTGGTTCCGACCCACAGCGACTTGAGCCGCACTAGAGGGAAATACTGCCCAATGTGTGCCATCCTCACAATGGGAGTTAAAACTACCTTATCATTCCCTACACTTGTTAGGTTATTGAAGGCACTTCCAAAAGTAACATTTAGAAAGGATGTTTTATTTTCCAACAGGAAGTTTATTGCAATTGGATCGTCAAATGAAAATTATTCTTGTAGTACCCAAGTCGTTCTTGTTAATGGATGTAACTAGTTTTGTTTGTTTGTGTGTTTTCACTTGATGTTATGTTCCTGTAGGTCAATCCATGTTGACAGATATGATTATAGATGACTCACCTCTTCTGCTGCATACTGTTCAATTAATTAATTAATCCATCATCCAATTAGCAGACGTTCAAATTATACGTCTGCTGCATTAAACATGAATGACGATATCTTCTGAACAATTGCAAGAGTCAATCTGAGCATTTCCCTAATAGAAATCTTGTTGTCATAAGGTTCACTTATGTTTCTAAATATTAATTTAAATGTTGTTAATATTATTGTTATTGAGCAAATTCTAGCTCACAATGACCCCTTTGTAACAGGGTAGAGCTATTGAATAAGATATATGAAAGAAAGTAGAGTGATACATTAGAAGTTTAGAATTTTTTATGGAAGCCAGCAGGTGGTAAGTCAGATCAGAAATTTTATGAATACATTACTTTTGTGCCTATTTCAATTTTATGAAGAAACATTAACCAGCTTTCCCCACTATTTCTACAAATTTGAAAATCCACCCCAGAAAAATGCATATTATTTTTTCCGTATCCTTAAGATAAATGATATCTCGTTGTGATATTAATTTCTTATTCTCAAACTCCTAAAGGAATTGAGAATTTTTCATGGCTTTCTCTATTTCTTTCTTATTATAAGGTAGCCATAGCCATATGTAAACACACATATATTTAGACTTCTTCAATGTATTCTTTACAATTTTGAAAGTGTCCATAAAAGTTTTTTTCCTAGATTAAAAAGTCAGTATTGTAGACTGTTGATAATAATTTATTTTAAAATATGCTGTTTTTGTTTTTAGAACAGTAGCTGAACTTTTATGATGTACTTATGTCTAATAGCTTTGGAAAACTATAATTAAAATCATATGTTAATTAAAATTTTGATCTGCACTGCTATACCTTGTGAAAATGCTGACAGTTTGATTTCTTCTCATGTTTTATTTAGGAATTTTTTATCTAGGCTTTTCCTATAGATTTTTGGCTGATTGATATCAAAACTAGCTTTATTTAAAATATGGTAAATTAAATTAGTTATTGTTTATTTTAATCAAGCAAAATTGTATGATATCACAATATTCCATTCTTTAAATGTATTTAGAGCTCACTGGTATATCTGTATGTACATATGATTTTTGCTTTTGTTTTTTACTAGTTTTTTTAAACTACTGATTTCATTAACTCTTGTCTACTTCAATGTTCATATTTTCTTCTAAAGTTAATTTTAATAATAATATTTCTCCATTTCTGTCTATATTTTTGAAATAATTAATATCTGGTTAATAATTTTTTATATTCATCTTAGTAATGCTTGTCATTATTTATTTTCATTCCTAATACGGTCAAACTTGTACCATCACTAACCCTGATGAAATTCGCCAGACACTACTTTTTATTATAGTATTTTCTATTTAATACTAAATTTTGATTAATGTCATACTAATTACTAAATGCTTCCTAATTTATTAGTTTCTATACTTTTATTTATTTCTCTTCCTGTTACTTCCTCTGATTTATTAATTTATTTTCAACCCTTTTCTTCTTTTAGAAAATGGTAGTTAAATCTATATCTATTTGTAGCATCATCTTATTTTATTTTTTTAAACATTTTATTAGGGACTCATAAAACTCTTATCACAATCCATACATTCATCAATTGTATAAAGCACATCTGTACATTCTTTGCCCTCATCATTTTCAAAGCATTTGCTCTCCACGTAAGCCCTTTGTATCAGGTCCTCTTTTTTCCCCACCCTCCCCGCTTCCCCTTCCCTCATGAGCCCTTGATAATTTATAAATTATTATTTTGTCATATCTTGCCCTGTCTGGCGTCTCCCTTCACCCTCTTTTCTGTTGTCCATCCCCCAAGGAGGAGGTCACATGTAGATCCTTGTAATCGGTTCCCTCTTTCCAACCCACCCTCCCTCTTCCCTCCCCATATCGCCCCTCACACCACTGGTCCTGAAGGTATCATCCACCCTGTATTCCCTGTGCCTCCAGCTCCTATATGCACCAGTGCACAACCTCTGCTCTATCCAGACTTGCAAGGTAGAATTCAGATTATGGTAGTTGGGGTGGAGGAAGCATTTAGGAAACAGAGGAAAGCTGTATTCTTCATCGGTGCTACATCACACCCTGACTGACTCATCTCCTCCCCTAAACCCCTCTGTGAGGGGATCTCCAGTGGCCGACAAATGGGCTTCGAGTCTCCACTCTACAAGTCCCTCATCATTCACTATAGTAAGATTTATTTGTTCTGATGATGCTTTACACTTGATCCCTTCGACACCTCGTGGTTGCACAGGCTGGTGTGCTTCTTTCATGTGGACTTTGTTGCTTCTGAGCTGGATGGCCGTTTGTTCACCTTCAAGCCTTTAAGAACCCAGACCCTATCCCTTTTGTTAGCCAGGCACCATCATGTAGCATCACTTTAAAGGCAACCTCTTTTGTCTGCTCTAAATATGATTTTACTGCCAGTATATTTAATTATATAAGAAGCTATTTCCTAGTGTATTTCATTTGTTAAAACCTGTAATATTGGTTTATTTTAATTGTACATTTAATATGTATTTCACCTAATGTATTGTCTGTAAACATTACTTGTGATTTACTCTTTTTTCAGCATATATATATATATATATATATATATCAGTTGATATATTCATTTTTATTTGTTCTTTTTATTTTAAGCTTAAGAGATTAGCAGATCCTTTGATTCCTGAAGAATTTCACATTGTGTCCAATACAGGAGGTTCAGGTTTGGAGTGTTAGGATGAGTAAGCCTTTTGTACCTGGAAAGTAGAACCACTAGTCCTCTTTCACAGACAGAGCCAATGAAGAACAGTGATACGCTCATGTTCTTATCAATATAAACAGTGAAAGAAGAGAACATTTTGATTTGCCATCCTAATACAATTTAAGAAAGATATAAAAAATTAATGAAAAAAATCTTAGACGAGTGTGTAATTTTAGTAATTGGTCCTCTATCCTTCACACTGGTTAATTCTGAATTAATTTTTAATCACTTTACTGTGGGCTCGTACAACTCTTATCACAACTCATACATCCATCCATTGTCAAGCACATTTGTGCATTTTTTGCCATCATCATTCTCAAAACATTTGCTTTCTACTTGAAATGAGGAGCTGATATTAAGTGCTTTCCTCTTAACACTGGTAATAATTACTTAATGGTATAAAATTTATTTTCAAGAAGCCCTCAATGTGCTCATAAAGAACATCTATAGCTAAATGTTGCCTATAATTTTTATATGTATTACTACTCCAACTTTTAATTGATTATTTAATTTTATTACCGTTTTTAGTCTTTTACTTGTGTCAGTAACTGAAATATAAAAATTTTAAAGCCCACATTAGTGGAGGATTCATTAAATTTTCCCCAACATCTTTTTACTGTCACATTTAAATATTTTCAAGACCTTAAACTATTGTTTGACTGCATATCTTTTCTCTGTATTTTTCTTTAAAAAAATGTATCAATGCCTGCCTTTCAATGAAAATGTAGTGAGCCTTAGTGGATCTCGTGAATAGTTATTTTGATACATTAAAGTGCACACTTTTATTTTCAAAACGACCCTATTTTTTACATGGTGCACAGCTATGGAACAAGTACCATAATCGATATACATAATATTTCCATGAATCCCTGTAATTCTCAAGCACATTTGTAAGCTATGTCATGCTTTCAATTATCCCAGAACTCTGTATTTTCTGTAAAATTCTGTTGTAATCAGAATGTCATATAAAAGATATAATCCAGTTAAAAAGTCTTGATATTTGTTTCACTGGCCATTATGTATTTGAAAATCATTCATTTTTCGGGCTCTATCAGCAGCTTAGCGTTTTATGATTGATTCCTACTGCATTGATTGGCAATGTTGAAGTTGACTGATTTATTTATAAACTGAAAGCATTCGAGTCATTTACAGTATTTTTTATTATGACAAAGGCACTACAAGTGACTACACACAGGTTTTTGTTTGAATAAATATTTTACTTTCTTTTGTGAAACCATGAGTGGCATTTATAGCTCTTATTTAATTATATGAGCAGGCTTCAAAACTTCACAGGAAGGTATGTATAAAATCAAGTTATTTTTCCAAATGGCTATATACTTTTTTGCCTTGCTAGAAGCCCTTTTATTTCATTTTCAAACATTTTATTACGCTCTAGGTAAAAGTTTCCACAGCATACTAACACTACTTCTAATACTCTTTATACAAATAGTTCTGTGTCGTAGGTTATCATTATACACTACTTTATCATTTTTATTTTCCACTTTGTTTGTTTCCATTTATCTAGCTTCCCTTCTCTTCCTTGTCCTCATATTTGCTATTAGGAAATGTTGACAATTGAGCCTTATACAGTTAATTGGGTAAGGGAGTCATAATACTCATGGGTGATAGTCTTTATTTTATAAGGAGACAAGCTACTACTTGCCTAAAAGGTGGCTTGTGTAAAGAATTTCAATTACACTTCAAAGGGTATATATATTAAGGGAAACATCACAGAGCTTCCTCTGATCGCTTTGAGTACAATAGATCTAGGCTGCTTTTAGGAATTTGAACTTCTGCATTTTTTTCCAATTCTCTCCAGGACTTCAATTGTGCTCCTAGTCAGAAGAGTTGGTGGTAGGTTGCCAGGAGTCATCCAATTGCTCTGGTTTCACTTTGGAAAGGGTAATGGTTCATGTGGACTATTAGTTCAAGGAGGAGTTTTTGTTTCACCTTTTTAAAAAAAGGTTTTCTTTATTCTCTTTTGCAGCAGATGCATGAAGGCCAGTTGGTCTAGCCCAGATGGCCACTTGCAAGCTAAGCCTATTCATCAAACAAAGATGTAGATTATTATCTTTGTGAACTATCTTTTGACACTTGACTTAGTTGTCTCAAGACTGGTCCTATGCCTCTTGACTCAGCAAACCACTTTGTGAGTCATTTGGCTTTGAAAATTTTCATAACTGTGTCACATTGTGGTTTGTTACATGGATAGATATGCAGCACACACCCGTATGTTTGTACAAAACCATCTAGGTACACATGCATGTGTATTCATTTAGATATACATTCCTAAATATATATCTGCAACTTTCTGCCTGCCATACTACAGTGGCTTATGTTTTGATTGTTTTGATGGACTCTACTTTGAGAACGAAGTTCTTCCTTAGTCTTATTTTGAGTGCCTTATGACTTGAAGGCCACATCTTTTGACTCTGTCTCTCACAATGTTCTGATGATGTTTCGGTGCGATGCACAAGGTTTTCGGTGGTTAATTCCTGCAAAGTGGAAAGCTGATTCTGTCTTTGTAGTCTCTTCTCTGGAAGCTCATTTGAATGAAACCTGATCACTTTGGGTGACCCAGCAAGTATTTGAAATACCACGGACATAGCTCGCAGCTTCACAGGAACCTACTAGCCATCACAGGATGACAAGTGACAACAAGCCGTGGTGTTGATCTGTAGTTTTATATTTTGGAGGTCTTTGTTTGGCTTTGGTATCAAGACATGTTTTCAAAGAATTGGTTAAGAAATATTTTTTAACATTTTATTAGGGACTCATACAACTCTTATCACAATCCATACATATACATACATCAATTGTATAAAGCACATGTGTACATTCTTTGCCCTCATCATTTTCAAAGCATTTGCTCTCGACTTAAGCCCTTTGCATTAAGTCCTCTTTTTTCCCCTCCCTCCCCCTCCCCTCTCCCTCATGAGTCCTTGATAATTTATAAATTATTATTTTGTCATATCTTGCCCTATCTGGCATCTCCCTTCACCCCCTTTTCTGTTGTCCGTCCCCCAGGGAGGAGGTCACATGTAGATCCTTGTAATCGGTTCCCCCTTTCCAACCCACTCACCCTCTACCTTCCCAGTATCGCCACTCACACCCCTGGTCCTGAAGGTATCATCCACCCTGGATTCCCTGTGCCTCTAGCTCCTATCTGCACCTTTGTACAACCTCTGCTCTATTCAGACTTGTGAGGTAGAATTCGGATCATGTTAGTGTGTGTGTGTGGGCGGGGGGAAGCATTTAGGAACTGGAGGAAAGCTGTATTCTTCATCGGTGCTACATCGCACCCAGACTGACTCATCTCCCCCTCTAGACCCCTCTGGAAGGGGATCTCCAGTGGCAGACAAATGGGCTGTGGGTCTCAACTCTGCACTTCCCCCTTCATTCACTATGGCAAGATTTTTTTTTTTATGATGCTCTTCAACATCTCGTGCTGGTGTGCTTCTTCCATGTGGGCTTTTTTGCTTCTGAGCTAGATGGCCGCTTGTTCACCTTCAAGCCTTTAAGACCCCAGACACTAGCTCTTTGATAACCGGGCACCATCTGCTTTCTTCGCCACATTTGCTTATGCACCCGTTTGTCCTCAGCGATCATATCACGGAGGTGTGCACCCAATGATATGATTTTTTGTTCTTTGATGCCTGATAACTGATCCCTTCGGAACCACGTGATCACACAGGCTGATGTGCTTCTTCCATGTGGGCTTTGTTGCTTATGTCTTTTCTATATATTGGAATAATTTGGGTAAAATCTGTGTCCATTCCTCATTCAACATTTGTTAACTTTTCCAGTACAGTTATCTGAAATGAGACTTTATTTTCCCAGGTGTTTTCTGTCCTTCCTTCCTTCTTTCCTTTCTCTATTTTCTTTCTTTCTTTTGAAATCTTCAATTTATTCTTTTGTTATGAATCTGCTCAGATTTTCTACCACTATTTGTGTTAGTTTAGGGAAGTATTAAATCATTAGAAAGGTTTTCAAATGTGTTGGAGCACAGGGTTTGATGATATTCTTTTTTAATCCTTTCTATCTCAGTTAGTGGTGTTGTAATGTCACCCATCTCATTTATTATTCTGGTTATTTTTATCTTTGCTTTTTCTTTTGTCAGTTAGGCCAATGCTTTTTCAACTTTGTCTTCTAAACAATTTCAAAATCATCTTGTCTTGTTGATATTTTTCGATTGTCCTTCTGTTTAATTCATTCGAGCTCTGATATGTATTTTCCTCTAATGACTATGAGTTTCCTTTGCTGATCTCGTTCTGGCTTTTCTAGTTGTAGTATTAAACTATTATTTTTTGGCCTTTCTTTAATATCAGGGTTTATTATTAGGAATTCTCATCTGAATACCCCTTTTGCTGTGTCCTTTAGGTTTTGATACATTGTGTTCTCATGCTCATCTGATTATAGGGCTTAATTATTTCATTTTTAATTTCCTCTATTGTTCAATAATTTTTAAGTAAACTTATAAAGTTTCCATGTATTTAACTTCCCCTGCTCTATTATTTGCATTTAGTTCTATAAAGTTATAATCAGCAAAGGCACTTTGTATTGATGTTTTCTACTGTATTTTTGGTGTTCATTGTGGGATAAAGTAGAGTCAAGTTTAGAGAATAAAATATTTGTGTTGGAAAACAATGTATACTGTGGTGCTATTGGGTGTTGCCTTTTTGTATGTCTATGAGGTAAAGTTGGTTAATTGAGTTGTTTAGATGTTCTGAATCTTTCTTGGGGTTCTTTATAGCAGTTGTCCTTCTTGGAAAGTGGTGCTATAAATCCCCAATATTATAGTAGAACTATTTCTTTTTTTAATTCTGTTAGATTGCTTCTCACCCTCCAGTATACGCCCTCTGTCACTCGGTGTATAAATACCTATTATGATTATGTACTCTTGGTGGATTGACCCATTAATCATTATAAATTCTCTCCTTTGTCTTTTTTAATAAGCATGCCTTAAAGTGAATTTTATAAGAGATTATTATCCTCACTCCTGATCTCTTTTAGGTGCCATGTGCTTGATATACTTTATTTCCATTTTTAAAATTTAATTTATGCCTTTGTTACAAAGGTAGGTGTATCTCTTATAGACAACCTATTGACAAGTCTTTTTTAAAAAATTCATTCTACTACTCTCTTGATTGGTGAATTTATATCATTGGCAGCCAGTGTTATTATATTGCTCCTGCTATTGTGTTACGGCTTATGCGTGTGTTGTTTTAATGGTTATTTTGCTTTATTAATGGTATTTTCTTTTAATGGTCTTTAATATTAATGGTTAATTTTCTATGCTGACATTTTATCTGTAAATATTATTTCCTATGTCTATAAATGTTGTTGATTTCAGTTCATTACATCTTTTTTATATTTTGAAGAGTAGATTTATTCATTTTTGTGGTTATTTCTGAAATTAACATTGTTAATAACTTTAAACATTCTGTTTCATCTTGGTACTTCTCCATATGAAGTTGTATAATCACACTACCTATTCTCCTCTTGTTTTGAAGTTGTCATATTTTACAGATTAACATTTTTGGTTCCCTGCTTTAATTTTTTCCATTTTAATTTATTTTCACAGTACTGTATCTCGGCTCATATCTTGGTACAGTAGTCAAGTATATTAATCTGAGGTTGTTTTCTGAAACCATTGGTTCTTTGTTCTAAGGTCTTCTTTTAGAATTTCTTATAAGGTTGATCGGATTTTGATAATTTCTGTTTTTCTAAGGAAGTTTCACTAGCTGAGTTAAAAGACAATTTTGTTGAAAACACAATTCCTAATTGCAATGGGTAAATCTTTGCACAAAAACTCTTTAAAGGATTGCCGAGCAAGGGTATCACTTTGACATCTACTAATAACAGTACTTCTGATGCAAAAGTTGAATAATGGATAAGGAAGACTACAGAAGGGCCATTTCAGTTATGGTACTCGTGGAGAATATTGAAAATATTTTGGATTTCCAGAAGAACAAATTTGCCCGGTTAGGTTTACACCCAGAATGATCCATAGAAGTCAAAATGGTGAGACTTTGACTCACATACTCTGGATATTATATCAAGAGAGATCAGTCCCTGGGGAAAATAAAACCATCATTCTTTAGTGATAAAAGAAGATCCTCAACAAGATCAATTGATACAAAAAAAGGGCTAAAATATAACAGCAATTGTGAGGATGGTTCAAGACCTAGCAGTGTTTTGTTTTGTTGTGATTAGGAACACTGAGTGGAACCAACTCAAAAGTCCTTGTCTTAGACTGGGTTTACTATAGAATGATAACCAGTGATGTGTGATAGATAGATAGATAGATAGATCGTGAGATATGGAGAGAGAGAAACCTGTATCAAGTAAAAGGGTTGTACAGTTATAGAAGCTGACAAGTCCAAGTCCAGGAAATTTTCAAGTCCATGGGTTATTCTGTCAAGGTGGGGATTCTCATGACATAAACAGTTGTGAGAAACACTAGGTCATCAGGAGGACAACAGGTGCTGCTTGCAAGGCTGATAAATTCAAGATTAGCAGGTCAATTTTCAGAAGCAGAAGGTTATGGATACTGTTTTGCTTTGTTGTTCATTCCATGTTTCAAATGAGGGCTTAATTGATAGATTTCTTTAAATAACACAGGATGATCATGGGGTCCAGTGTTAGTCTGGGAATATTAGAGAAACAAATTCATAGACACATTCATATTTGTAAAAGAAAGAGTTTTATATATAAGAGCAATTGGATATTGAGAAAACATGCTGGCCCAGTCCAGATCAAGTTCATAAGTCCAATATTAGCCCATATGTTCAATACCAGTCTATAAGTTCTTCAGACTTGAGAAATACATGCAATGAGGTCGAACGCAGGAAGTTCATAGGCCAGTGGGTGGATATTCTTATGGATCCAGCAATGGTGGAAGCATCTCAGTGCTGGTAGGGGTCTCCACGTGGCCCATCAAGGTTCACGGCTCTCACTGCCATCAACATAGATCCATGTGTCATATCAGTAGAGAGTGTCTCAGAGAGTGAGCCTGTCTGCCACCTCCAATGAGCTATTTCTCTCCTTTGCCCAGTGATTCTCAGCATGTGGGTCGCAACCACTTTGGGGATCGAACGACCCTTTCACAGGGGCTACCTAAGACCATCGGAAAACACATATTTCCAATGTTCTTAGGAACCAAGATACAACTCCTCTATCCATCTCCAGGCATGTCTGCCTACAGGAAGATATGCCCACAAAGGAGCGCCCGGTGTGAAGACATTATTGCACCAACTCCATCACATACACCCAGTGCAAATACAGGGTTAGCGCAATATTGTACTTATGCTGACTAGTCACGCATGTGTAGAGAGCAGCTACTGTGTAGAAAGCAGCTGCTGTATTGAAAGCAGCTACTCTATTTAAAGAAGCTACTGTGTTGAAAGCAGCAGTATTGGATATACACACAGACACACACACACACACACACCACATATACCATGGGAACTTAATCTGGATGCTGATTAGTCTTTTTATATTAAACTAGGGTTGATGTGATTGTTGCCCTCTTGTGATAGTAATAGGTATGTAAAAGAAACAACAGAGATTGTTAAATCATAGGAAACTTTAAAGAACTGTATTGACTGAACTCTGCCATGTATTTTCTTTTGTATTACTAAAGCTATTGTTATATATTATTTTCATTAGCAAACCAACCCATGACAATGAATCATATAGAGAAGAACATTAAAGAAAATATAGAATTTTTTTACAGTGTGGCTTTATCTCAATAATTACAGCAGTAATTGAGAAACCGCAATGTGTTATTTGTTGTGAAGTTCTATCAGCCTCATCTATGAAGCCGAACAAACTGAAAAGCCACTTTGATAGCAAGCGTCCGAGCTTTGCCAGCAAGGATACCAACTACTTAAGAAGCAAAGCTGTTGGACTCAAGAAAGCCTTACTTGAGACTGGTGGCAAGTGCCACAAACCAAACATAGCAGCCATTGAAGCTTCATATTTGGTGGCCCTCAGAATCGCCAGCTATGAAACCTCACACCATTGCTGAGGATTTACTGTTGCCAGTGGCCAAAGACATTATTCGAGTTATAATCGGAGACGAGTTTGTTACAAAATTGGGTGTAATTTCCTTATCTAACAACACTGTCTGCAGGAGAATAGATGGCATGTCTGCTGCTATTCTTGATCAGGTCATCCAGGAAATTAAATGTGCTCCACTTCCAATATGTAGCATCCAGCGTAATACATCTACAGACATTGCAAATTGTTCACAGTTACATGTTTACACGAGGTGTATTAATGATGGCAACTTTAAAGATGAGTTTCTTTTTTGCAAACCTCTTGAAATGACAACTATTGCACGTGATGTATTTTACACAGTCGGTTCATTTCTGAAAGAGCATAAAATCTCTTGGGAAAAGGTTTTTGGTGTTTTCACAGATGGTGTTCCAGCTATGCTCGGTTGTTAATCTGGATTTCAACATTTGGTACTGAATGAGTCACCAAAAGTCATCAAAACTCACTGTATGATTCATCGACAAATATTAGCAACAAAGACGCTGCCACATGACTTACAAGAAGTAATGAAAAGCATAAATTCTGTCAATTTTGTAAAAGCAAGCACTTAAAACAGTCGACTGTTTTCAAAACTGTGCAACGAATGCGCTGAATAATGCTCTGCTATTTCACAGTGAAGTGAGATAGTTGTAGAGAGGAAAAGTTTTAAAATGTGTGTTTCAGCTTCGTGATGACCTCAAAACATTTTTTAAATCAGAAACCAAGACCGCAGTTCAAAGCATTTTCAGTAATAAAGATGAACTGCAGATAATAGCTTACTTTGTTGACATCTTTACCATCTTGAATGAGTTAAATTTATCACTGCAAGGACCAAATGCAACATGGCTTGATGTGTCTGAAAAGATCTGATCATTCCAAATGAAGCTTCAACTTTGGCAAAAAAAATTGGATCAAAATAAAATGTACGTGTCGCCTACCTTATATGCTTTTTATGAGGAACATAACATTGAACCAGACAAAAGGGTTACTGTGATGATTTCTGTGAAAGAACACTTGCACATGCTTGCAGATAAAATTTCATCGTACTTTCCCAATCTACTTGACACCCTATTTGCACTTTCCAGAAACCCACTCACAAAGTTGAAGATGTTCCTGAGACAGCACAAGAGGAGTTCATTGAACTTATTAACAGCGAGAGCTCTACAATGTCATTTATAAAATCCTGGATCAGGTGTTTGCAGTCATATCTTGATCTGTCCGAGACTGTATTACACTTTCTTCTTCCATTTCCAACAACATATCTGTGAAACCTGGTTTTCCAGCTTGTTGGTTATCAAATCTAAGTACAGAAGTAGACTTGTTGTGGAAGATGATCTTCATTTTGCTCTTGCAAAGACTGCCCCAAGAATTTCTGATCTGGTGAGAAAGAAGCTATCTAAACCTTTGCACAGACATTGACTTTTTATGCATACTGTCGCAAAATGTGGCAATGTAGTTTGCTGTTGTTATATTAAGACTGTTACCCACTCTCCACCATGCTTCAAGACAAATTTCCCTTATCTGTAATTATAAGTAAATATTTAAAGTATGTAATTACATATTGTTTTTGTGATTCATCAATATGCGTTAATTAGGTTCAATTTTAACAATGAAAATACATCCTGCATATCAGATGTTTACATTATGATTCATAACAGTAGCAAAATTACAGTTTTGAAGCAGCAACAAAAATAATTTTATGGTTGGGCGTCACCACAACATGAGGATGTGGCATTAAAGGGTCACGGCATTAGAAAAGTTGAGAACCACTATCCCAGCACCTCCAAATGAGGTCATCAAGCTGTGATCTGATTGATAGGCTAAGCTGCACCCCTTCCCTTTTAATCCTCAAATTGACAAAAGATTATGTAACTCCCACAGGGGCTTATTATGAGTAAGTTTTAAGAAAATTAGAATTACATTGATGGGGAAAAGATCATGAAATTTTCACCTAAGGATGCTTTTCCATTGAAAAGAACTGTAAATAGTGTCAGTTTGATCGATCATTTAATTTTTTTAAATTATAATGTAGAGAGTTGCCTCATTAACATTTTACAGATGAAAAAATTAAGTATTCTAGAGTATAAATGATATTTTTATCGTGCCTTTATTATTCCTTTCCTGGAGATGGGGATGGGTAAAGGCATTTTTTTTTATTATTTAAAGATTACTTTATTGGGGCTCTTACAACTCTTATAACAATCCATACATCAATTGCATCAAGCATATTTGTACATACGCTGGTATCATTCATTTCTAGACACTTACTTTCTATTGAGCCGTTGGTATCAGCTTCTCTTTTTTTCTTCCCTTCTCCTCCCCTTATGACCCTTTGATAAATTATTATTTTCACATCGTACGCCAACTGCTGTATCCCTTCCTCTGATGGTTTCTGTTGTTCATCCCCCTGGATTGAGGGGTGGGGAGTGTGGTTATGTGTTGATCATTGTGATCGGTTCTCCCTTCCTCCGCTCCTGTCCTCACTTTCCCCCTACCCTCTGATGTCGTTATTCCCATTCATGTTCCTGGATTCCATGCTCCAGTCCAGCCCTCAGTAAAAGTCAGCACCATGTTCATGATAGTGGGGATGAAGAAGGCTCAAGGGACATGAGGGATATTGTGTGTTTCATTGATGTTTGACTGCACCCTGGTTGACTCATCCCTTCCCGGTGACCCCACTGTGAGGGAATGACCTATTGTCTACAGATAAGCTTTGGGTTTCTGCTCCAAACCCCCATGTTCTCAACAATATGTTTTTTTTTTTGTTTGTTTGTTATGTGTCTTCTGAGACTAGTTACCCAGTCCCAAAGACACCTCATGATCAAGCAGGCTGGTGTATTTATTCCATGTAGGCTTTTTCCTTCTCCACTAGATAGCCACTTGTTTAACTTCAAGACTTTAAGACCCCAGACACTATGTTTTAAAAAGCTGGGCACCATTTGCTTTCTTCACCACATTTGCTATGTACCCATTTTGTCTTCAGTAATTGTGCCAGGAGGATGAGAATCACAGAATGCCAATTTATTAGAACAAACTGCATTGAGGGAGGGTATGAGCAGAGGCCTGAAGTCCGTCCACTACCTCAGTGTATTGCCATACTTAGTACCTAAGTCAATACTTTGCATTTTATGAATTAATGTATTTACATATGGACACACCTATGTGTGTTTGTCCTCAATCAGAGTCTTTTACCTCTATCCATAGCTTTGCTTCCTAGATTGTTTCTCTGTTTCCATTTACCTTCCTCTTGCCCCATCATCACGCTCACCCTGCTTCTGCCTGCCTCTTACTACTCTTAGTAATTCCTCTCAGCTGTATTGCTGTTGCTACAACATCCCCAAGATCTCTATGTCCTCCTTATTGTTTATTTTAATTCCCTAGTTGTTTCCCCTGTCTATGGCATTTTCTCACAGCTCCCTTCCCCTGCCTCCTTCTCCCCACAGGACCCACCAGGATCTCCAGTCAGGTTGCTTTCTCCTTGAGCTTGCTTCCCATGCCTATTTTATATCAGCAGGCAAACCAACAATAACATAGACCAAAAAAACCCCAAAAAACCAAAGATTGAAAATAAGAAAAAGAGAACCAACATACATAATGCCAGGTCTGTCTGCTGATTTTTATGACTATCTCCCCAATGGTCCTGGGGGAATTCCAGGAGCTGCCCCTCCTAGCCTGAAGTCTATTTTTGAGGCTGTTTAGGGACTTTGTGGCTTGGCTTTGTTCCTGAAGGTTTGGTGCATCATGGTGAGGTCTGTATGCACACTCTCAATTCTGTGAAGACACAACTAATACTCTCCCTCTGGATGAGTTAGTGCCCTGCTCCCCCAATGCCACCATCCCCTGCCCTTTCTCATTCCTCTCCCCCCTCTTTCTCCTTCTTTGTGTCGGAATAACATGTACCTCCTTGGGTTTTGTCTGACATCCACCCAACTGCCTGTACCTCAACCTTTACAGTGTGAGATCAGAGGGTTTTCTTCTATGCACACTGTGTTGATTATACTTACCTCACGGGACTCAAGTTGTACTTGTCCTTTTGTGATTGGCTGACTTTGCTGAGAATACCATAATTTCTCCCAACTCTTCCCATGAAACAATGAACTTCATGTGATCATCAGTACTTTTTAGTGATGCAGAGTATTCCATTGTGTGTATGAGCCAGAGTGTACTAAACCACTCATCTATCGATGGAAATTTATGTTGTTTCCAATTCTTTGTGATTGTGAATTGTGCCAGAATAAATAGTGGAATGCAAACAACTGGTCCTTATTTATTTCTTACCTCTTCTGGGTATATGCCCAACAGAATGATAGCTGGGTCCTAAGGTAGCTCAATTTCCATTTGCTTTAAATATCACCAGATTGCTTTCCACAGTGGCTGCACATATCTACATGACCACCAACACTGGAGGAGACTTTCTATCTCACCACATCCCCTCCAACATTTGTTTCTCTCTGGTTTTCTGATTTGAGCTAACCTCAGGGGTACTACATAATATCTAATGGTTGTTTTAATTTGCACTTCTCTGTTGGCTAATTACTGGGAGCATTTTCTCATATGTTTATTGGCCATTTGGGTTTCCTCCCTAGAGAAATTTATTTTTAGGTCTTTTGTCCACTTTCTCAGGGAGTTAACTCTTTTCCTCTTTTTTGAAGTCTAGGAGGGCATTGTAGGTTTTAGTAATAAGCCCTTTGACTCTTATGTCAGTGTTCAAAATCCTCTCCTAGTCTGTGAGTCCTCTTGTTACCCTCTTGGTGAAGTCTTTTGGCACACACAGGTGTTTATCCTTAGTATATCTCACTTGTCGATTTCAGATTCATCTGTGTGTGTACCCTTCCCTAGTGCAGTTCCTTCCCTATGTGTTCCCTGAGCCAAGGTTCTTCAGTTTGTCCTGGTTTCTTTGTTGATGGTCCCGATAGTTTGGGGTTTTACTTCTAGGTTTGTGACACACCTTAAGATTGTTCTTGTGCATGAGGTGAGGTAAACATCTTTCATTTTTCTACAAGTGAATATCCACTGTTTCTAGCACCACTTGTTAAAGAGGGCATCTGCCTCCCACTTGATACTTTTGGGGCCTTTGTCTAAAATCAGTTGTCTATATGCTGATGGTTTTGTTTGTGGGTTTTCTTTTCCATTGGTCTGAGTAACTGTGATTATACCAGTACCAGGCTGTTTTGACCACTGTGACTATGTAGAAGGTGTTAAAGTCAGGTAAAATGAGGCCTCTGAGTCTTCTTGAGGCGTTCTCTGCTAATTCTGGGTTTCTTCCCTCTCCATATGAAATTGGTGGTCAGTTTTTCCGATTCTTTGAAGAAGGTTGGTATTTGAATCAGGATAGTGTTAAACATAGAGTGCCTTGGATAAGAGTGACATCTTTACTATAGTGAGTCTTCAGATCCATGAGCATGGGATATGCTATTTCTGGGTTTGCATTTGGTTTCTTGTAATAGGGTCCTGTAGTTTTCCGTGTATAAGTCTTTTGAGGGCTTTTTTAGTTAAATATATCCCTAGATATTTTCAATTTGTTCTTGAGTATTGTGAAGGGAACTGCCTTCTTGTTCTCCTCTCCCATGGTCTTGACCGATGTATATAGCAAACCAATACACTTCTAATTGTTGATCTTGTATCCTGACACTCTTGCATATTCCTGCCAATACTCCTGTTGTGGACCTTTGGGGATTTTCAATTTATAGAAACATATCACTTGCAAATAGTGATAATTTCACCCCCTCCTCTCCTATTTGGATAGCTTTCATGCCTTCTGCTGTCTTATGTTGTAGCTAGGAGTTCCAGTGTGATGTTGAGTAGAAGTGGCGACAAGGAGCATCCTGATTGGTCCCCTTTTTCAGTGGGATTGTTTTCATCTTCTCTCCATTAACTGTGATGTTGGCTGTTGGCTTTTTGTAGATAGCTTGTATTAACTCCAGTAATTTTCCTTCCATTTCTATCTTCCTGAGTGTCTTAATTAGAAATGGGTTTTGGATATTTGCATTTATTGATATCACCATGTGATTCTTAAACATTTTCTTATCAATGTGGTGTATAATATTGATGGATTTTTGGATGTTAAACCATCACTGCATCCCTGAGATGAATCCCACTCAGTAATGATGGATGATATGTTTTATATCCTTCTTTCTTCTATTGACTAATATTTTGTTAAGTGGTTTTGCATCTATGTTCATTAGAGATATTTGTCTGTAGTTCTCTATGCCTGTGGGATCCTTCCCTGTTTTGGGTATCAAATTCATGCTGGTTTCATAAAATGAGTTTGGGGATTTGCCATCCTTTTGTATGCTCTAGAATAATTTATGGAGGATCCGTATCGGCTCTTCCTTGAATGCTTGGTAGAATTCTGCTGTGAAGCTGTTTGGCCCCAACCTTGTTTTGTTGCTTGTTTCTTGATAGTCATATCACTTTCTTCCTTTGCTATAGGTCTGTTGATATTCTTGAACTTTATTTGGGATAATCTAAGGAGAGATTGCCTTTGCAAATATTTGCCATGTCTACCACATTTTTAAATTCATTGGAGTACAAACTTCCATAGTACTTTGTGATTATCCTTTCAATCTTGTTGGAGTTCCTTGTGATTTCCCATTTGTGATCCCTCATTCTGGCTATTGATGTTTGTTCCTTTCTTTCCTTGGTTAGGCGTGTCAATGGTCTTTGGATCTGTTGAGTCTTTCAAAGAACCAGCATTTTGCTGTGTAGCTTTTTTACATTGTTCTCTTGTCTTCCAGGCTTAACTTTGCCCTGATATTTAATATTTCTTTCTGTTTGCTATTGGAGGTGTTGTTCTGTTAACTCTGTTCTAGTTGTTTGGGGTTTTATGACTGCATTTCAGTCCTAACTATCTCTTCCTTTTTCATATGGCACTTCTTGCTATCTAGCTACCTCTGATAACTGCTTTTGCAGCATCCTGTGGGTTTTGATAGGTTTTATTCTCATTCTCATTAGTTTCTAGAAGCTTCCTAAACTCCCCTCTAACCTGGGACAGTATCCATCCATGTTGAAGAAGACCGTTTTTTATCCCCCTATTGTTTGCCTTTGTTTTTCTGGTCTTCCTTTGGTTGATCTCCAACTTTATGGAATGGCAAACATAGAGGACATCTGAGTAAGCGCTATGTGTATGAATTTACTTAGGCTCGGCTTGTGTCCCAGAACGTGGTCTATTTTTTAAAATGAGCCATGTGCGCTTATAAAGTGCACATTGTGAATTGTTGTGCATTTCGATGGAAAGCTCTACATATTTGATCCAGTTGCCTAATTGTAGTGTTTAACTTTGAAGTCTCCTTGCTGAGCTTCTTTCCCATCGATCTATCTTTCTCTGATAGCAGTGTATTAAAGTCACCTACTATGTTTGTTGAATCTATGATTTCTTTCTTCATGTTTTGAACAGTCTGACGAATTTTGTGGGTCTCTCATTAGGAGCCTATATAGTTACTTTGTTTACTGGTTCCTGGCTTACTGATCCTTTGAGCATTCTATAATGCCCCTTGAATCTTGTTATGGATTTCACCTTAAGGTCAATTTTGTCAGAGATTAGGATTTCAACCCTTTTTTTAAGTTGCCGTTTGTCAGGTATATTTTCTGCCACCCTTTTATTCTTAGTCCGTTTTTGTCTGCAAGCTTAAGTTGTGTCTCTTGCAGGCAACAGATTGCTGAGTTATGTGTTCTGAGCCAGTGAGTTAGCCTTTGTCTTTTAATAGATAAATTGAAGCCATTGATATTCAGAGTAATTATCACCATCTGTGGATTCATTTCTTTCATCTCGTACCTTTTGTGTTGGGTGTTTTCCTATCTCCCTTCATATGCGTGTGCTGTGTTTATGTGGGGGGCTTCCTTCTTGCCTTCTTTTCCCTCTGAGGCCATGTTATCTTGGTTAATGTTTTGGGCATGTTGGGTTGTGGGTGGTTGGGCTATATGGTGGTCTCCTGCTTGTGCTTGGTGAATGTGGGTCTTCTGACCATAGTGAGTCGGCAAGAATCTTCCACAGGGTTGGGTGTCTTATGGCGTGGTCTTAGAGTTTTCCCTGGATCTGGAATATTCTTAGCTCGCCGTATATCTTAATAGATAGTTTGGCAGTGTAGAAGATTCTTGGGCATGTGTGTTTTCCTTTCAGGTTTAGAAAGATGTTACTCCACACTCTCCTGCTCTTTATGGTATCTGCTGATAGGTCTGAGCATATTCTTACCTGAGCACCATTGTATGTGAACACATTTTTCTTTCTAGCTGCTCTAAAATTTTTCTCTTTTTACCTCAAAGTTACACAATTTAACTATTATAAGCCTTGCTGTGTTCTCCCTTGGGTTTGTTCTAATTGGTGTTGTCTCTGCTTAATGTGTGAATGTCTGATTCTCATTCATTAAGGTGGGGAAGTTTGCTTCCAGAAATTCCCTCACTAATTTAACTGTTAACTTCTTAATTGTTTCTTATTCTGTTACACCAATATTTCTAATATTATTCCTTTTCATAACACTCTCATTTATCTCTGGTTTTCTTCCACCTTTTTGATTATCTTGTTTGACTGCGTTTCCCATTTGTTGAAGTCTGCCTTCTTGTCCTCGAGATCACAGGAACAATTTTCTGCCTCTTCTAGTCTGTTCATGAATTCCATGATCCTGTGTTTAGTTTATGTTACCTCATCCATTAGCTCCTGTATTTCCCTGCATTTCTTCCCTCATCTCCTCCAAACAGCCTTCTGAAAAGGTTGATTCTTCTGAGGGTTATTAGCTCCGCTAGTGTGTTTTATCTTTCTTGTTGAAAGTGTTGTGGTATGTTGCTGTTTGCATGTCATTTTGGGAGAACTGGACACCATGTTTCTCAGAGACAACCTGCCCTGAGCTCGTTCTCTGTGTCACTGGTAATACTGTGTTTGCAGGCTGCCTGTGGTGTGCTATGGTGGTGAGTCAGACAGCTGTGTAGGCAGGGTGCCGCAGCATCTCAGTGGATGATGGTGGGGGGAACCTCAGAGTCTGGACTGAGACTGATGACTGTAGGTATGTTCCTGGGCCTAGTTGTGCCAGGCCTGCTGGTTGGCCATGGGTCTACTCTGGGCTGTCAGGCCACCATTTGCAGTCTTTTAAAAAAGGCACCAAATGGAAAACAATTGTGGGGGAGGCCTTGCAGCCATGGGAAGTGTTGCCAAGTGAAGGCAGGGACGGGCCCACTGCCCGTGGTGCAGGTTCCTGGATGCCACAGGGAAAACCTCACTGCTGCAGGTTGAGCTGTTGAAAAGATGTAGGGGAGGTGTCTGTTGCTGAGGGAGAAGGAGCTGGATGACAGTAGAAAATGCCCCACTGCCACAAGGTTGTGGTGCTGGGGATCAGAAGACCAGCTGCCACTGTCACGGGCAGAGGGTGCTGTATGGGCTTGAGCTGGGTCACTGCTGCTGCAGGTGGTGGGAGGATAGGATGCACCACTGCTTCCAGGGTGGGGGGGGGGGTGTGTCAGACAATTGTGAGGATTGCTGCCACAGCCACAAGTGATTAAACTTACTGCAGCCAGACTGCAAATAGGGTTTACCCACAGACGCTGTGGTCACAGGTGAGTGATGGGAGAGACCTGAGCTCAGTGGTGGGACCCACAACCCCATGAAGTAAAGGGAACCTTGAGAGGAGGGAGCATCTCACAGTGCAGAGTGCTCTGGGAGCACTATTGCCATGTGGTGGGCCAACCGCAATAGTTGGGGACTCAATATGGCTGCTGGCTAGTTCCAGGTGCAGCGATAAAGCTCAAGGGTGCTAATTGGCAGGTGGTGGCCATGATGGCGTCTGAAGTAGTGGGCCTGCGTGGGCTGGGGAGACCCAAGGATTAGGTTGCTGATCCCCAGGGTTCCAGAGCGAGGACAGATTACCTTCCAAACTGAGAATGCACTTTGGACTGTTTCAGGAGTCGTTTCACCTCCCCAAATTCCCAAGCACCTCTTCATGGACACAAGGTACACTGATCAAGCATAAATAATTCTAAGACATTATCCAATATGGGCTGAAGATGGAAATTAAAACTAAATCTAATTAACTCCAAAATCAGATTTATCACTAATTGTCCTATAGGGTCACTATGCGTCTGAATTGACTTGAAGACAGTGAGAAAAAAAGTAATCAAGGTTTATTGTATACTAAATTCCTGTAATGTTTATAGGTCTAATAATTGTACTGTCGATTTGTTTTTCTCAGAGAATCATAAAGAATTGAGGTTTAAAATAATTTGTTACCTTCATTTTCTTTTCATATGGAAAATTCTTCTCAGAGGATCTCCTAGGACTCAGAAACAAGCAGCCAGGTATGAGAAGCATGCCATTTTAAAATCAAGCTTAGCTACTGGGGTTATTAAAATAACAGCTATCAGAGCCATGAACATCTGTTTCCTAAATGGTTGTTTTTATGGCTGATTCCGTCGGGGAAAATACCTTTTACAAGTGACTGTTACTTTTATGGCATTGCTGTTTGTGGCAAGCATGATTAGTAAGGATTATATACACCATTAGTATTCATAATATATTAATGGGCTTAGTTTATTGAACATTTCACTTTAATTTGAAAATCACGATTCTTACTATTTTATTTTAACTTTCAGTGTGATTATCAGATTCAAGAAATTATGTACTATTTCAATTTGATAAATCATAGTCTATACATGGGCCATCTATTTTAGTATATACTTCCCTGAGTTGCAATATATATTCTGATAAAATGAGACAGAAATGTCGAATGCAGCACTAAACCCAATTTTAAAAAGAAAACAAACCAAAAACTGACTTATTTGACTGGTCAGGACTGAAGGATTCCTGAGATCACTGCTGTAAAATACTCTTCCAAATTTAGACAGAAATTAATCCCTGAGGTCACCTGGTTGCTGAATTACAAATTGCTTCAAAAAGCATCGCATTATCACCTGTAAATACTGTGCTCTCAATTTAAGAAAATTAACTATAAAAACTGAATAGTCTGCTATTACTTTAAAACAAACAAGATAGAGAAACTAGATTAATGAAAAGAGAAAAACTAACACAAATAATGGTACTATTTACACATGGAGAATGTAACCAGGGTCAGTGAACAATTTGTATAGAAATTGTCGAGTGGTAACTTAAACTTGTATATAAAAATTCCTCAAAAGTACAATGAAACATCATTTTTAAATAGAGAAAATTTAAGTAAAGGATTATGATAGTTAGGTTTATTGTGTCAACTAGACCAATAGGAACATGTTAGAAGCCTTTAATCAGGTCTCAGCTTGATTGGAGGGCGACAATATAAATAGCTGTCTAAGGCCCACCTCCTTCCCTCTTGGTCCCTGGTGATCAGACCAGTGTGCTGCTGCTTGAGCAAATTTTTTGCTTCAACCATGTGCTGCAGTACTTGTGGGCCAAGCCAACCCATGGTTCATGTTGCTAGTGCTTGAGGCTCTTTCTAGATTTAATTTGCCACCCTGATGGCTCATACATTGCTTGTGCTTGAGGCTTGTGGATCTTGTCACAGTGTATTACTTGAGTTCGAGATCACATCAGCCCCTGATTCGCTAAGTTTCCATGCTATCAACTGTTGTCCACCCTGTGGGTGTCTGCTTCTGTGACCATGGACTGGCAGCCCTCATTGGTTGAAGGACTTTTAGTATATTAACTGCTATATAACACCTCTCTCTCTCTCTCTCTCTCTCTCTCTATATATATATATATATATATATATATATATATATATATATATATATATATATATGATCATAAGTGTCCTGTTTAATTTCTCTAGAGAAACCTGTCCAACCCAAAGATTATATTTGATTTCATGTAGATCTATCTTCACTAAGAAATTCATCATAACACTATTGTCTATAAATGATGTCTTAGCAGTTTCTACATTCTTATTCAAGGTGAAATTGTGTAATGAAAAATTATGAAAGATTGATGAACTGTGAATATTAGCTGTTGTGCTAGTCCACGTAGACTGGAGAAACAAATTCATAGATACTCATATGTGTATATGAAAGAGATGTATAAACAAGAACAATTAAATATTGTGAATACATCCCAGCCCAGTCCAGATCAAATTCCTAATTCTGATCTTAGCCCATATGATTGATACCAGTCTATAAAGTCCTGTTCAGATTCATAAAACTGATGCAATGACACCAAACACAGTTCAGTGGGTGGAAAGTCTTGTGGATCCACTGGCAATAAAGGCATCTCAGGCTCCTTCAGCTGCAGGGCCCTAGTGTAGCTCCATGTTACTTGTCAGGAAGCATATCTCATGGGAGTGAGTCTATGTCCTGCCTCCCATGACCTCTTTATCTCCTTTGCACCTCCAAATGAGGTAATCAAGCTGCAACCTGACTGACAGACAAGACCCCACCCCTTCACCCTTAACTCTGAAATTGACAACAGAATATGTAACAACCACACAAGCCTTCTTCAGGGGTTTTATCTCTCAGATATATTTGCATGTACATATAGCAATACCAAAAATGCTAAAACTGTCTAGCTCAATAACACGCTGAAGATACTTCAAAATTGATGAATATCACTTTAAAAAGCATAATGCATATGCATCTTTGAGAAAAATCCTGATTTTATTTATTTTTTTAAGTCATTTTATTGGGGTCTCTTACAGCTCTTATCACAACCCATATATCCATCCACTGTGTCAAGCACATTTGTATATTTGTTGCTTTCATCATTTTCAAAACATTTTCTTTGTACTTGAGCCCTTGGTATGAGCTTCTCATTTTCCCCCTCCCTCCCCACCCTCCCTTCTTCATGAACCATTGATAATTTATAATTTTTTTTTCATGTCTTACACTGAAGACTCCTTTCACCCACTTTTCTGTTGTCTCCATCCCGTTGGGAGGAGTTATATGTTGATCATTGTCATCCATTCCCCCTTTCTCCCCCACCTTCCCCTTACCCTCCTGGTATCAATACTCTCAATATTGGTCGTGAGGGGTTTATCTGTTCTGGATTCCCTGTGTTTCCAGCTCTTATCTGTACACATGTACATGCTCTGATATAGCTGGATTTGTAAGGTAAAATTGGGGCTGATCAATCTAAGCTTCTTCTATGCACATCTTTTGTTTTGGGACTTCTTCCAGAATTGCCTTTGTTTCTCCTGTTATCTATCTATCTATTTATTTATTTCTGATGTTGTTGACGATCATTGGGGCTGATAGCTGTTTGTGTTGTGTTGTTTAGGAGGAGCCAGATGCCATTTTCCAGAGCGTTGAAGAGCACTGATCTCCCTGTGGGAGACTCGTAGGAATGTTTCTTTGAACTCTGTGCAGCTAATAGCACTATAGGTGTGATATTACATAATCTGGTGTCAATTTGGGACTTTAGAGGATTAAGAGTGAAGAGTTGGAGTCTAGTCTGTGACAGTCAGGTGATAGCCAATGCGGCCTCTGTGTGGGTGTGCTCTTCTCCTGAGAATTCTGGGAAATTCTGAAATTCCTCTTTATAGATAGGAGACGCCTTTTCTGCTCATTTACTGTGAGACATCCCTGAGAAGCCACATGGACCTACTGTGATGCAGCCCTAGGAACTGGAGGACCCACAAGGAGACCCCTTGCAGCACTGAGATGCTTCTGCTGCCACTGACTTTGCACCCACTGTCCTGTGATCTTTCTATAGTCGGTGTCATTAAGTGCGTTTCGTGAGTCTGTAGAGGACTTGATAGATTGGTGTCAGATTTATGACCGAGTATCAGACTTGTGGATTTGGTCTGGACTAGGCTGGAACATTTTTTCAACATTCAACTGCACTTGTATATAAACCTCTTTCTTATTCACATATGAGTCTCTATGAATTTGTTTCTCTAGTCTACCCATACTAACATGGATTGGGCTACCGCTTTATCCTCTTGTGGCTTCATTCTTTCCCTATTCAATGAGTATTCTGTTATTTGGAGGGCGAGATGGATGTTCCTCTCAGAGGACACTGATTGCATGGTTGTGGACCCACAATGAGGGTGCTACACTGGATGATCTCACAGGAAGCCATGGTGGTGTGACCAACGGTGGCTTGGGGCACTGCACAGGGCATGCAGGGGTGCATCCTGCTCTAGGAGTGCCACATAAGTCAGGTGGGTGTGCCCACTTTGGTATATAGCACCTAGGACAGTGGACGAAATTGCTCCAGTCAGCTTGATTGCCACATTTGTTGGACAGAGGTTCTGGCAGCAGTGTAGAGCACTGGAGAGTGTTGGTGGAGCTGTCTTAAGCCATGCGAGGCACTGTGGCAGGTAGGAAGAAGTTCCCTCAGGCAAATGGGGACCACAGGGGACAGGCAGGAGCTCCCCCAGCCACACAGAGCACTATGGAAGGCAGGCAGAGGATTCCCCAGCCAAGTGAAACCCCCCAAAAGGTAGACATGAGTTCCTCTGTGGTGGGTGGTGAGCAGTATTTCCCCAGCTACATGTTAAGAGGCAGAGAGTGGGTGGGAAGGATTTCCCCCAGAGGACTGCAGGTCTGCTTTCCCAAGCTGCTGCAAAGGTCAGAGCTCCCACAGCTGGGTGGAGGGTGGACATAACTGTCCCAGGCTAAGGGGAGTGGCCTGGAGGTTGGCAGTTCGTGTGAGAGGAAGGGGAAGAGGAAAAAAACTGAGCTCGCTGAGACTGTGGTGTGAAAAAAAGAAGAGAGAGAAACAAAAGTAAAAATATAGCTGAGCTTTGGTCGCCTTACTCTGGGGCTGGTGGGTTTTAAACCCTGCCCAGAGGTGGCAGCAATCTGTGGCTATGTTGAAGTAAAGGTGTTGGGCCAGCTAAAGAAGCTCGGCTCTGGCCAAGACTATAGCGGAGCTAAAGTAAAACCTTAACTGGCCTCCACAGTGGTAAGCCCAAAATCCCATGGCTGCTCAAAACCTAGAGGATCTGTGCTACTTATCTTTATGGTGCTCCTCTTGTGACTTTGCAGCAGGGAATTTCCCTCTCAGTTGGTCTCCTGTGCTGATTTTTGCATAGTCCCTCCTCTGGTTTATGTTACTCGGTTACCATCTTTCTAGAAATCAAGTTGCCAGAAATCTTCAGTTTTTCAAGGTTCCTTAACAGTTGTTAACATCAACCCTCATGGGATGCTCACTTTGAGAATTCTCTGAAAATATTTGATTATTTGCTGCAGTTAACCAATCTTCACAAGAAACCAAATAGTTATCCAATACTTATCACATTCAAGACTATCAATGACTGTAACAACTTGTTAGTTGCATCTGTTTCTAATCTACAACTTAACCACTCATAGTGTTTTGAAATGGTACATGTGACAGAGACTAAGAGAAATATCAAACTCCTTTTGCTAACTTACTATTCATTAGGACTGTAGTTTGCAAACAACTAACTGGAAACTACTAATGTAGTAGACCCTTCTTCTTTAGGTCCAGCTTAACTGATGATCTAAATATTAAAATTAGTGGTCACTCAGTGATGCCAAGATTTTCATTTATTCGATTATTATTAGATTGACACGGATTTCATGAATAAAAGAATAATTTGCATTTGGAGTTTATCTTACAATTAAAAATTCTATTGGAAAATGAGTATGCTTCCATTATGACTAAATTGATTTTGGAAAGCTGTGTTACATGCACTATTTTAGCCACCATAAATAAGTCATCTCATTCAGCACACTGAGTCACATCTGTTTATATGCCTGTTTTTAGGATGAATAAAATGTACATAATAATCAAGATACATATCTCATGGATACCAAACACCCAAAATAATTAAACAAACACAGATGGAATTCATGAGGCTTAGGATTTACTCTGCTTTGTCTCACAGCAAATATTATAGCTCCTATTTCATGACTGTTGATAGATCATTTATTTTTAATGAAAATATAGTATAAATGTTAGAATGAGGCTCTATAACTTAGCTATATGTGTTCATTTGTCTTTGTTAATCCTAGAAATATGATCTTGGGGCAGTGAAAAGATTACTTCATTTTTAAATTTTGTGACCTTAAAATATAGAAAATGATCATTTCTTCCATGTAATAGTAGATATGACAATTAAGTAAAGTAATAGAATCAATGTTTCTGAAGCACTTAGATCCATATAATTAAACTTAGAGGTAATGAATAGTATGATTCATGTACTTATTCATTAAGTAATCAGGAATGAACAATGATGCTATCAAAGAGCCATTCTCCTCACATTTTTGCTCTAGCATCCTTTGCATACAACTTTTATTATTACTGTTGTAAGAAAAGTGCTGGTTATCAAGGTATTCTATCTGCCTTTATATATGAGAAGATAGAAGGTCAAGCAGCAATGAGAAACCCTGTAAAGGAGAGGGTACTTGGTTGAATGGCCAACTGTTTTGGTAGTAATTGAGCACTTAATTGTTTTCACTATTCAGGAACTCTGAGAATGCAATAGTTGATTGTGTTAGCCTTGATGGACTAGAAAAGCAAATCCAGAGACACTCGTGTGGTCAAAAAAAGCTTTATATACAAGAGCAATTAAATATTGAGAAAACATTCCAACCCAGTCCAGATCAAGTCCATAAGTCCAATATTAGCCCATTTGTACAATACCAATCTGTAAATTCCTCTTCAGACTCGCAAAACACATGCAATGTCACTGATGCAGGACGATCACAGGCCAGTGGGTGGAAAGTCTTGTGGATCCAGTGGTGGTGTAAGCACCTTAGTGCTGGTGTGGGTTTCCAAGTGGCTCCTCCAGCTCCAGGGCGCTAGCGTAGCTCCTAGTGTCTTGTCATAAGACATACCAAGCAGAGAGAGTGCGTCTCACCTCTAGTAAGCTATTTCTGTAGCATCTCAAAATGAGGTCATCAAGCAGTGGTCTGATTTACAGGCTAAACTTCACCTCTTCACTCTTAATAGTCTCCAGTTTGCACCAGATTATGCAACTAACACAGTGTTGATAAATAGAGTAATGTCTTGAACATCTCATTTCATCAGATTACTAAATTTGCTCATCAGCACTGATTCCAAAGTCTATTAGTACCTGTGGTGTGGGAGAATTAATTAATCACTCTTTTTCAGTCCCACTCCAAGTTTTAGGAGAACAATATGCCAATTTTGAAGTGGTCAATTATCTATGCATATTCTACATTACTTCAGCCAACTTAGTAGAATAGAATTCTAACACTATTTCTAAATAATACTATCTACTGGGATTTGAGTTGCTATTAGTATAGGCTGCTTATGCCTATCACACTTCTTATGTATAAGAAGAGGCTTCATAAAGTTTGTGGAGAATTCTGGCTTAATATTATTACTGTGCCACCCAGCCAATTCTGGTCATAACCATTCTGTATGAAACAGTGAAACTGCCCTGTATGTTTTTCTAGGCTGACATATTTAAAGGAGTAGAACATCAGGCCTGTTCTCCCATTCAGTCTCTAATTGATAGAGCCATTGATCTTTCTGTTAACAGCAGAGCACTTTAAACAATGTACAAGAACTGTCAGTGTGGTGGTTTTATTTTATTGTATTAGATTCATGATCACAAAAGAATTAATACTATTTTCCTTGCCAATATTTATTATTGTCTTAAATAGTTAATAAAACAAAATAGCATTGCCAATATTGTTCAGTTGCTTCTTAAGTACCAGCTGTTGCTTCAAGTGCTATACTGGTACATATGAGGGTTCTAAGAAGCTGATGTGGGAGCTTCAAGAAGTTGGTGTAGATATTATCTTATTTTTATTTTTTCCATGAAGATTTTGAAGCTCCATTAAATATCTTAAAATATTTAACCCTTTTCTGGAAGCTATGCCACTGCTATTTCAAGGAACAGTGGAGCAACTCCTGGTGAACAGGTTTCAGAAGGGCTCACAAACTAAGAAGAGATGAGGATGAAGGAAAAGATCATGCACATTGAGGAGTTCGTCACTGAAAACATCATGAACAGCAGCAAATAATTCTCTAATATAGAGCCAGAAGATGAGTCCCTCATATTGGAAGGCATTCAAACTCTGAGTGAAGAAGAGCTGCCGCCTCAGTGAAAAGTCAGCCTACATTAGGTGGACAGGACGAAGGTTCTGTTGATGTACCTCTTGGTGCAGTATGACTCAAAATGGGAACAAACAGCTCCAAATATCTATTAGTAATGGGAACATGCAATGTGCAAAGTATGAAGCTAGCAATGTTAATATCATCAAAAATGAAATGGAAAAATAAAGATTGATATCCTGAGCATTATTGAACTTAAATATTGTGGTATTGACTATTTTGAATAAAATAATCATATGGTTTGGTATGCCTGACATGACAAATACAAGAGGAATGACATGGTATCAAGATCTGTCTTGTAGCACAATGCTGTATATGATAGAATAATATATTCTATAAGGAAGCTTAGTTAATACATTATTCAAATTTATAAACCAACCACTACTAAAACTACTGTTGAAAATTTGAATAATTCTTTCAGCTCCTTCAATATAAAATTGATCAAACATACAATCAAGATGCACTGATAGTTACTGGTGACTGGAATGTTAAAGTTGAGAACAAAGCAGAAGAATCAGTGCTTCGAAAAATATATATAAACTTGGTTATAGAAACAAAGGTTAGAGTCACAAGATAAAATTTTGAAAGACCAATAATTCCTTCATTGAAAATATATTTTTCAAGCAACACAAATGCAAACTACGCAAGTAAACATCACCAGATGGAATACATAGTCAATTACATTGACTAAATCTGTTGAAAGATACAATATAAATGCTGAATGTCATCACTGAAAATGAGACCAGGGGCTAATTATGAAACAAATCAATTGTTCAAATTAAGGGTTAGATTTAAACGGAAGAAAACTAAAACACATACACAGAGGAAAAATACAATACTGAGTACATCCTAGCTAAATATAGGAACTATCTCAAGAACAAATTTGCAACATTGAACACCAATGAATGATCAGCTGTGGTTTGACATCTAGAACATCATACTTGAAGGAAGATGTTCTGTCTTCAGGAAAAAAGAAAAGACCAAAGTAAATTTTCTCTTAAACATAGAGGAGATAAAGTGAATATTGGAAACATTCAAGTAAAACAGCTGAACAGAAAATTTCAAAAAAAACAGCATGAAAGACAAAGTTAAGCACTATAATGAAATGTATACTGATCTAGAAGCAGAAAACCAAATGGTAACAACCATTTCACCATATCTCAAACTAGAAAATTTCAAAAGATAGCTTGAGAAGAGAAGTAAAGCATTATAGTAAAATGTCTAAAAACTTGGAATTAGAAAGCCCAAAGTGAACAGTGCACTCAACATATCTCAGACTAAAAGAGCTGTAGGGGAAAAATCAATGAAATACATACTTATGGATCTATATGTGAAATATGAATCATGTAAGAATCACTTAGGTAAGTGGAAGGAATCAGTAGTAAATGTATCAAAAGCACTTGACTTTCAAACATTTCAAAAGGCGTGCATGATTAAAAAAATAACTGATGGTATGTGATCAAGAAGTTTAAGGCATATTGAATACTAAAACAAAGTCCTTGTACTTTATGGAATACTAGCTGACATGTTTCAACAAACTGATAAAACACTGGAATCACTTACTTGGCTATCCCAAGAAATTTGAAAAACAGCTATTTGGCCAACTGACTAGAAGAAATCCATATTTGTGGCCATTTGGAAGAAAAGTGACCCGACATAGCTGAAATTATTAGAATGCCTACAATATCATATTCAAGTAAAATTTGGCTATAACAATGGCTGTTCATTGATAGGGAGCTCCCAGAAGTGAAAGCCGGATTCAGAAGAGGTTATTGGGCAAGCATTATCATTGCTGAAGTTCGATGGATTTGGGTTGAAAGGTGTTTTTGTTGTTGTTGACTATTCAAAAGTGTTCTACTATTTAGATCGTAGAAAATGTTATTGTTCCCAAAGGACCATATATGTAGTCATTCCAATGAATTAATTGTTCAAACAAATGGTAGCCATTCAAACAAAAGAAGGGAATAATGCCCAATTTAAAATCAGAAAAGGTGTGTGTCACCATACTAGTTCACTATGTATGGTGAACAAATAATTTGATAATATGAACTATTGAAAGAGGAGGGAAGATTAGAATTGGAGGAAGACATTAATATCCTTTGATATGCAGATGGCACAATATTAATTGCTGAAAGTCTAGAAAACCTGAAGCATTTACTGATGAAAATCAGAAGTTACAGCATTCTGTAAGGATTGGTGCTCAATTTGAAGAAGACCAAAATTCTTGCAACTGGAACAAGAAAAAGCATCATGATAAGCAGAGAAAACTTAAAGTTGCCAAGAAGTTTATTTTGATCAAAGATCAACATTTATAGAAGCAGCATAAAAGGAATCAAATCATGTATTACACTGGGCAAATACAATGGATGCAAGACCTTTTGAGGGCTCAAATATTCTAGACCGAAACCATTGTATTTTCAATGACCTTAGATGCACGTGGAAGCTGGACAATGAATGAAGTGAGCCATAGAAGAATTGATTAATCTAATTATGTTGTTGGCAAAAATTTTTGACTTTGGACTTCCAAAAGAACAAAAAATAATCTATATTGTAGGAAGTACAGCCAGACCAGAGGATGCACACTGGTACAGATAGGAGCTGGAAACACAGGGAATCCAGGATGGGTGATCCCTTCAGGACCAGGGGTGAGAGTGGTGATACTAGGAGGGTAGAGGGAGCATGGGGTAGAGGGGGAACCAATTACAAGGATCTACATATAACCTCCTCCCTGGGGGAAGGACAACAGAAAAGTGGGTGAAGGAATACATCTGACAGTGTAAGATATGACAAAATAATAATTTATAAATTATCAAGTGTTCATGAGGGAGGGGGAAGTGGGAAGGGAGGGATAAATGAGGAGCTGATGCCAGTGGCTTACGTGGAGAGCAAATGTTTGAGAATGAGGAGGGCAAGGAATGTACAGATGTGCTTTACACAATTGGTGTGTGTATGGATTATGCTAAGAGTTGTATGAGCCCCCAATAAAATGATTTTTAAAAGAAAGAAAAAAAGAAGTAGGTAGTCCTTTAGCTAATGCACTTTGAATATGTTCTCATTAGAGGCTAATTGTTGAAGAAATACATCATGCTCGGTAAGGCAGAGAGAGGGTCAATGTAAAGGAGACCCACATATGAGATGAGGTGACAGTGGCTGCGTCAATGTGCTCAAGCACAAGATGTCACTTTGGGAACTAAAGGTTGCTGTCTCAAAAACAGGGTACTTTAAATTGGCTCATATAGATTGAAGAACTGTATATTCCTATAATTTTTTCCAGTTTATTGCTTACTCTGAGCTGATTTTAAAAGTCATTTGGCAGTATACATCTAGCCAGTATACATCAATAAGCCCACATGCTCCCTATTTCCCCCTTCCTTCCACAGCATTCATTCAAGAAGTGGATGTATTCAGGCTGGCCCTGGAAATATCGACAGATCAAGCTGTTAAATGTTTCAAACTTTACAATTCACAAAATAATGCCTAAGCATCTTTCCATTGTCCTGTGTCTGCTAAATCAAAGTTCTTAAATGTGAACCAATCAAAATTCCAACTAAACTTAAATGCGAAACAACCAAAAAATTATTTTTATAAGTTGCTGGATCCTCTGTATTTTAGCTATGTGAAAATTTTCTTTCTATGTAGTACTTTGTTGACTCCATATAAAGTAATGCCCAATTCTGGATTAGTTTGTTCATTTAATAAATTCATCACTTTCTTCATAACAGAATCCCCAATTTTATCTTTGACACATTTCAAAGTATGTGTTCTTAATATATTAAATACAAACCATAAGAAAACAAAAACCGAGTGGTTCATTGTAGAGAATTCTGTCAGTTTGGTAACTATAACATGTAAACCAAATCTGTCCCAATGCTTTTTTCCATTTATATCTTTTATGATAACATAATATGCTCATGTTTCTACACACTGTTACTTGTGCTATCTAATTGCAATAGCGCAACTGAATAGTTGTGATAGTGGCCTTATGACTTGAAAAATCTAAAATAGTTTGACTAACTTTGTGAAAAAATGTGCCCATATGTGTTTTAATTTTATTATTTTTAATGTGTGTGTATGTAAAGAAAATAAAATATTTATCCTACATTTCCTAAAAAATACTAATTCAAATTCATCAATTATTGAAGGGGA
Organism: Tenrec ecaudatus; assembly: GCF_050624435.1. NCBI lineage: Eukaryota > Metazoa > Chordata > Mammalia > Afrosoricida > Tenrecidae > Tenrec > Tenrec ecaudatus. The sequence continues at coordinate 4,249,003 of NC_134532.1, read as the reverse complement.
TTTTCTTATAGATGTTATTATCTTACTTATGTTTGGAGATCAAAGCATAAAATAAAAAAATCTGTTCCTTCTAATTTAATAATGGATCTAATGATATAATGATCATAAGTAGATAATAGAAAAAGAGAGAGAAAGAAACAAATCATTAGTCTTTTCTAATAGAATTTAAAACTATCTATAAGGTAGTCTTGAAATAATCAAGAATTCTATAAATTCTAAAAGTAAACAATTTATGGGAAAATTATTAACCAAAAAAATGCATCAAGGAGACTTCCTGAGAAGTACAAGACTGAATAAAATAATATAGGGAAAAATGTGTCTACTACAAATAAGATGTACACAAAAATAATTAAAGAAAACCAAGGAATTGCTTAATTAAAACAATGACTGGAAACAAACAAGGCAAATGAAACAAAAAAACCCTGAAATAAAGAGAAGCTTTCAATTTTAGAAATATACTCTAAATAAAAAAAGAAACAAAATTATAAACTCACTACAATCAAGTCAATTCTAGCACATAATGATCTTACAGGACAAAGCAAAACTTTCATTTCAGGTTCCTGAGACTTTAAATGTTTACAGTAGCAAACAGTCCCATTTTTCTCCCATTGAGCTGCTGGTGCATAACATACTATACCACCAGAGATCCTTTATGCTAGAATATGTATGGATAAAGGAGGTTATATTTAGTATTTGATATTTGCTTCAAAATGACTCAGGAAAGGGAGACAAAGAGAGGAATGTACATGGAGCAATGCAAAATAATGCTTGTTTTTGTGGGGTGATGGTTTCCTATACATTTGAAATTTTCTGTGCTTATAAATTATAAAAGATAAATATATGCTAAATTAGGAAACTATAGGGAAAAATTTTACTGAAAAATTTCCAAACAATATTCCATTCTAGTGTGATGTTCCTGAATAACATGGGTTGAATAAATGAGAAGGAAAGAATATGTGCACAGAAGGCCAGAAATTGGCCCACATGCTTGTGAGAGTGAGAAATCTTATTTGCAAGGGTAACATAGCCAAGCTATGTTCAGCATTGGTTCCAAATATCCATCATTTACTCTACCCATCTGTTTAGTTTTGACTTCCAATATTCATCACATTAGATAAGAATAACGCATGATGTCTATTCTAAAAAGTTGTCATAAAATGACTCGGTAGAAAGGACTTAAAATACCATATAAAAACATGGTCCTGAATCAATTAACATTTATATTTGACTGTTCTTAAGAGAGCACTAAATAACATTGCCTTAAATAATACAAAGATTTATTTTTCTTATTTGTAATTCACAGGTAGACTGTCTAACAATGGAATGACTGCCCCAACACTATTATTCATATCCCCAGACTCTTTCATCTTACTGAGTTCACACTCTATACAGGAAGTAAGAAAATATTTACTAATAGAGATATTTCTTAGCTTAATTAGCCCCATGTTTATGATATTTTCATGAGGTTCCAGGGAATTTTTTGGATTCATCTTTTATTGGGTGACCTAATATGATCTCACACCTGCACTGACAGGTGGTAATATGATACCAGGAGAAATGATTGATGCTGTGGAAGATTTTGTCTTTCTTGGATCCATTATCAATGCTCGTGGAAGCAGCAGTCAAGAAATAAAAGGATGCATTTTGTTGGTCAATCTGCTGCATAAGACCTCTTTAAAATGTTGAACAGGAAGGATGTCACTTGGAAGAATGAAGTACACTTGAGCCAAGCCATGGTATTTATTTATAATTTTTTAACAGTTTCATTAGCATATAATTCACAAACTATATAATTCACTAGTTCAGTCAGATTAAGAAGAGTTGTACAGAGTGTTTGGGAAGATGGCATCTAGTTAAGACTCACCCACCCAGAGCTCCTGCTGCCAGACCAGAAAATTGGGAGGTAAGGTGAAGGAGTCTGAGAGGCAGAATCCTGAAATTAGAACTAGGGTACCAGGGTCTGTCCTAAGCCCCGTTTGTGTGTGTGTGTGTGTGTGTGTGTGTGTGTGTGTGTGTGTGTGTGTGTGTGATTTCCACTCACAAAGCGAACCAAGAACGCATTAAATCACTCGGCATGCTGGGCTCATGGGCCAGGAGCGAATTCAGTTCCAGTTGGCAGAGAAGAAAACAACCTCCCTGATAAGCTGGATCACCCCTTCTGGGGGTCAGTGTGACAGCCCCCAAATCAGGGCATCTCACAAGGCCAATATGTTAAAGAAAAAAAAAAAAAAGAGGGTGGTGTGTGATAGTTCTGTGGTGAAAACTGCAAATTCCAGGATCATTGTTCAACTCCAAGGCAAAAGGGAGAAGGAGTTCCTTAACACACATTTGCATAGTCAGGGCATCCATGCTAAGGAATGCCAGAACTTAACTAGCTTAGGGGAAAATATTGTGCGTACTGAAAAGAAACTGCCTGGAGTTGGCCTTAAGACACATGAAAATCTACTGGGCAATGCAGTTCTGAAGCACAGAAGGTCAGGTGTTTCCCAACAATGCTGGCTCGTGGAGGCTCAATGGTGCCTCCAGGGATGTCACTTCTCAGCTCATCACTTACCCCTGGAGATCCTTGGATGTAAAGGAAACAGTGAGTCCTGCAGCTGCCTGGCCTGCAAACTTGCGTTGCCACACAAAGAGTTAGGCATTTCATGATAGCGGTGCGTCCAGCAATTTCCTCTTTCTGTGATCAACAAACATTTTGTTTTGGAGATTCACAGGTATATTAGAAGCCGTGAATCCTGCAGGTTTCTGTGCCTCACAACTGTACTGCCCAAAGGAGCATTATATGTCTTAAAGCTAACTCCGGGCAGTTTCTCTTCTTTATGCACAATCCTCTCCCAAGAAGATTCATGGGTGTCATGAAAACTCTGTTGTAGAAGTTCAGGTGCTTCACAATAAGGTTTGCTGCTGCAGATCTGTGCACCTCGGTTCAATGGCATTCCAGCAGTTTCACTTCTCTCAACTTAACACTCCCCTCCTGGAGATTTTGGGGTCTAAACATGTGTCTTAAGGCAAACTCCTGGCAGTTTCTCTTCAAGATGCCAGATATCTTCAGAGAATATTCCTGAGTGCCATGAACGTGTTTTGTCCTAGAAGATCAGGTGTTTCCCAACAACGCTTGCTCATGGAGGTTCGCGTACCTGAGTTCAACGATGCCTCTAGGGATTTCACTTAGCTCAGCTCCACACTGACATCCAGGAGATTCCTGGGACAAGGAGAACAGTGACCCATGCAGTGGACTGTGCTATACCAAGGGGTTACCTCACAGAGAGTTATGCTTATCATTTCTATGGTAAACAGATTCCTTACTCTCTGATTAGCAAACATTATGTTGATCAGATTCCTTACTCTCTGATGAACAAACATTAGATTAATCAGATTCCTTACTCTCTGATCAGCAAACATTATGTTGGTCAGATTCCTTACTCTATGATGAACAAACATTATGTTTTCGAGATTCGTGGGTTTACGGGAAAGAGGGAATCAAGCAGGTTGCTGTGTCACAACTGCATTGCCCAAAGAACTACATGTGTCTTAAGGTAAACTCTGGGCAGTTCCCTTCTGTACACACAATAGATTCATGCGTGTCATGAAAACTCTTTGTTGGGGAAGTTGAGGAGTTTCTCAACAAGGTTTGCTCATGGAGGTCCACGTACTTCACATCAATGGTGCCTCCAGTGGTTTCACTTCACTCAGCTCAGCACTTACCTCCTGGAGGTTCTTTGGTATAAGGAAAAGGGTGAGTCACACTGTGGCCTGTGCTTCACAAAGCCGTTGCCTCACGGGGTGTTCTGTCTGTTTGTCATTCACATGTGCCTCCAGCACTTTCTTTTCTCTCCCCTCAACAGACATGAGCTTTTTGGGGGAAAGCGTGAATCATGCAGGTCGTTGTGCCTCACAACTTCATTGCCCAGTGGAGCTGGGTGACTCTTAGGAAAGTACCTGCTCATGGACATTCAGGTGTCTCAGGACCATGTGACCTCATGGAGGTTCGTGATTCTGGAGAAAATAGAACTTCAGTGAGTTTTCCTGGGTTTCTGAAAAAAAAAAAAAAAGTACGTCATGGCACTTCCTGTGCCTGAGGTAATATTTCAGGCCCTGGGCAATTTCTTTTCTCTCTGCACGACATTGCTCCGTGAAGATACCTGACCTTCATGAAACCTTGATGCTGAAGCTGAGGTGATTCACGACAACTCTGCATTATGGAGGTTTGTCTGCCTCTGTTTATTGGACCTTCAAACGGCTTTTCTTCTCTCAGCGCAACACTTCCCTATGGGAGATTCTTGGGTCTAAAGGGAAACAGTGAATCCTGCAGTTGCCCGTGCTGCAAACTTGCATTTCCTCACAGGGAGGATTGTTTATCATGACATTGGTGCTTCCAGCATTTCCTTTCTCTCTGATCAATGAACATTAAGTTTGGGAGATTCATGAGAATATAGGAAACCTTGAATCCTGCAGGTTCCTATGCCTGATGACTGCATTATCCAATGAGGCTTCATGCATCTTACTAAAACTCTTTGACCTAGAACTTTTGGTGTTTCACTACAACTTTCCCTCTTGCTGGTTCACCAGCCCTTGCTCAATGGGGCTGAAAGTAGTTTCACTTCTCTCAGCTGCACACTCACCTTCAGGAGATCCCTGGATATAAGGACAACTGTGAGTCACGTAGTGGCCAGCACTGCACAACTGCGTTGCCTCCAATAGAGTTGCGTTAGTAATTACCTTGGTCGCTCCAGTAGTTTGCTTTTGCTGCAATCAGTAAACATTACTTTTTGGAGATCCACTGGCATGTGGGAAAGTGTGAATCAAGCAGGTTGTTGTGTCACAACCGCATTGCCCAAAGGAGCTTCATGTGTCTTAAGGTGAACTCTGGGCAGTTCCCTTCGGTACACACAATACTCGCACGTAAAGATTCACGAGTGTCATGAAAATGCTTTGTCGTGGAAGTTGAGGTGTATCTCAACAAGGTTTGCTCGTGGAGGTTCGTGCGCTTCACATCAATGGTGCCTTCGGCGATTTCACTTTTCTCACCTCGACATTTACCTCCTGGAGGTTCTTGGTTCTAAAACAAAGTTGCTCAACCTTCCTAATGCTGTGACTCTTTAATATAATTCCTCATGTTGTGGTGACCCCCAACCATAAAATTACTTTCGTTGGTTCTTCTTAACTATAATTTTGCTACTGTTATGAATTGGATGACCCCTGTTAAAGCATTGTTGGATGCCCCCAAGGGGCTGTGACCCCCCAGGTGGAGAACCATTGTTCTAAAGGAAAACAGTGAGTCCTGAAGTTGCCTTAGTTGCAAACTTGCGTTACCTCACAGCGAGTTACATGTATTATTACCATGGCGTCTCCAGCACTTCCTTAATTTCTGATCAACAATTCTTACATTTTGGAAATTCACGGATGTATGGAAAACTGAATCCTGTAGGTTCCTGTGCCTCTTAGTTTACCACTCACCTCCTGGAGATTATTGTTTCTGGATGAAAACACTGAGTCTTGCAGTTGCCTGTGCTGCAGAATTGTGTTGCCTCACAGAAAGTTATGTTTATGGTCACAATGGTGCCTCCAGCAGTTTTCTTTCATGCTGATGTACAAACATTACATACTGGAGATTCACTGCTATATGAAAAATTGGGAATCCTGCAGGTGCATCACAGCTGCATTGACCAATGGAGTTTCATGTGTCTTAAGGCAAACCCCAGGCAGTTTCTTTGTTCTGTGCACAACATGGCCCGATGAAGATTTGTGATCTCCATGAAAACTCTTTATCGTGGAAGGTCAGGTATCTAAGAACATTTCCTCATGGAGCTGCACGATTCTGGAGAAGATTGGCTTCAGTGGGTTTCCCTGCACGTCTGAAAAGTGATGAGTCATGACACTTCTTAACACCTGTGGCAAAATTGCTTCCGCAGCCTTAGGTTCCTCAGTGTGAGGCTTCTTGGGCAGTTCTTTTCTCTCCACACAGCCTTCCCAGGTGACTGTGCATGACTTTCATAAAACTCCTTATTGTGCAAGTTCAGCTGCTTTACAACAAGGTTTGCTCCTGGAGGCTCACATACCTCAGTTGATCAGTTCCTCCGCAGTTTCACTTCTCTCAGATCAATACTTACCATAGTACTCGAGTATAAGCTGACCCGAATATAAGCTGAGGCACCTAATTTTATCACAAAAAAGCTGGGAAAACTTATTGACTCAAGTATAAGTCTAGCATGGGTAATGTTGCAGCTACTGGTAAATTCAAAATAAAATAGATACCAATAAAATTACATTAATTGAGACATCAGTAGGTTAAATGCTTTTGAATAGCTATTTCAAAGAAAAACAGCAAACTAGCTCTGTAAGTGGAAAAGAGGGTCAACAAAAACAATATGGTATCAACAGTAACTTTACCAGTGCAAAAACCTTAGCTCAATCAGCAACCAAGCTAAAACAAAAGAGTTGAAATCATTCAAAACTGGATTGCTCCTCATCTGTATGTCCAAAGAGAACTTCAGCTTTAGCTTGCATGAGGTTATCAGAAGGATCTACATATAACCTCCTCTCTGGGGGATGGACGACAGAAAAGTGGGTGAAGGAAGATGTTGGAAAGTGTAAGTTATGACAAAATAATAATAAATTATCAAGAGTTCATGTGGGAGGGGCGAGTAAGGATGGAGGGGGAAATGAGGAGCTGATATTAAGGGCTTAAGTAGAAAGCAAATGTTTTGAGAATGATGATGGCAACAAATGTACATATGCTTTTGACACAATGGATGTATGTATGGATTGTGATAAGAATTGTATGAACCCCCAATAAAATGATTTTTTTAAAGAAAAGAACAATAATTTATAATCACGGGGTCATGAGGGTGGGAGGGCAGGGGCAAAAAGAAGAGCTGATACCAAGGGCTCAATGGAAAGTAAATGTCTAGAAAAGAACAATGGCAACATATGTACAAATATGCCTGACACAATTGATGTATGGATCATAATAAGAATTGTAAGAACTCCCAATAAAATGATCTTTTAATTAAAAAAAGGAATAAACATTGCCATCATCACTTAGTTCGCCGTCATCACCGTGATTGCTGTCATTCTCATACAAAGTGCTGTCTTCACCGCCATCCAGAGCATTCCTACCTTACCACACTTCTTGTAGGTGCGTTACACCATGTCCTCAAGAATCTCTTCCCCTGCATCACGAACCCACTTTGCTATCAATTCTATGTTGGGCTTCATCAGATTTCCGACTTTTGTCAGTTGGGCTTGACCAGATGGTACACTCATGCCACATCTTTCGCACAAGGTCTTTGAAATGTTTATCTAAACACACATCTGGGGGCTGAAATACAGATGTCAGTCCACTTGGAATAAAAGCCAGAGTAACTTGAAAAGACTTTGCCAATTTTTTTTAAGTCATCTGAACATATCCTAAACTAGAAATGATGGTTTTTACTTTAAGGCTGCTCTTGGTCACCGTTCCAAGCTTCTTACAGCCATTTTTTGGTTGTTGTTCCTTCCATCTTCATTCATCCAGCCTTTACTATGTGCACGCACTGTAATTTGTGGGGGCAAATTTGACATTTTCAGGCAAGGTCTTTCTTTTCATAATAAGACAGGTCGCAGTTTACCCTAGTTCCATTAGCCAAATATGATTGGATGACTGTGAAATGTTTGTTTGCTTGTTTCATTTCCTGTGGTTCTGAGTAAAATAATTTTGACTCCCAAACTTGCCACAGTTCTGTTGCTTGGGAGACCAAAGGTCATAGGCGTTTCATCCATTTCACCAATATCTCCCAGGTCATAATTATGGATCCTTCTTTGTTTTATGATGAGTGAATGGGATGACATCACTTTTTCATCAAGGTCTTTTGGAAACTTCTGTGAAATCTTTGTTCTTCGCCACAAACATAGGGCAAATTCATGAAGCGGGTACACCATCCGGCTGATGCAACATAATTTTCAATGCCTGGTGCTCTTCATTTGTTGTCTTTAGCTACTTGAAGAGCACGTAAGTGAATTCCCATATGTGTTATGCAGGAACCATTTTGACGACACTCCATAATCCATTTATGTAATTTAGTCTCTAGAGCCCCTTATGAATTCGTTAAACCATATTGAGCATTTTATGACTCTGGAATCTTTTCCAATTTAGCCTTCATTTTCTGCCACACCCTCACTTGTTTGTCTCCCCGCCCCCCACCAAGGTCACTCAGACCCTCACTTGTTTTTCATCAACACAAAATTCCCTACTTGCAATATTGTTATGGCTTTTTTCTGCTCTTGACACAAACTTAAGTTTGAAACCAGCTTTGTATGACCTGAGTTTTTGTTTTTGGTCCAGGATTAGAAGTATTGGTGTCCATTTCTTATGGAATGAAAAAAAAAGAGTTTGAAAATGAATGCCGTACCAGAGCGAATGAATTCTCAAAATATGCCATAAGTCCTACTCCAAAAATAAGCCCTAGTTATAGTTTTAAAAAGAGGTAAATTTACAGTCAAAACGGTGGTGTCCAGGCAACTACCGGTATATACATAAACAAGTAAAATAAATTGGCAATAGAATACAACAAGACAGATAGACTTCACCATGGAAAACAAATACTCCCCCCCCCCCCGCCGCCCCCAGCCCCACGAGACCCAAACATGCTGGATCACCAAGGGTTTGGAGAGTTTGGTATGATAATACTCCAGAATGTGGTGACATGACTATGTTTGCATAGAGCATCCTGTGTTAGGGCTCGTACTATGCACACTGTGTTACTCCATGCACTGCCTTACTACATATGCTGCCTTACCACGTGTACACAGTGCAGCTTGAGGCCTAACGCAGGCTGATGATGTTCCAGAATGTGATGACATGACTGTTTGCATAGAGCAGTCTGAGTCAGGGCTCATAATAAACATGCCGCTCTGTGTGCGCACTGTTACTGCATGTGTGCCTTCCTGCATGCACAGCGATACCGCATATATATGGGAAGTGCTAACACAGCACATGCAGTAACACAGGGCAGACACAAAGCAGCGTGCTTATTAAGAGCCCTGACACAGGCTGCTCTATGCAAGCATAGTCAACACTGGGTCCAGGTAGGGGTTGATAAGAAAATAAAAAATAAAATATAGCAGGCTAAGTACTGTAAATACATATACTGTATATCCAAGACCAGAGATAGACCGGTACTTGTATTCAGCAATGTGGGGAGAACAAGGGAGCATGACCAAGCACGGGTAAGACTGGAAAGGCTATGTCATTGGTCACAGCTCAGGAGAAGAGTGAAGAAAGAAGGGCTGCGGCATCACACACTCATCTGGCAAGGATGTGGTGTGCGCCCCAGGTACCAGCACACAGAAGCCGGCAGGTTCCTGTGCAGTACAGCACGGAAAACAGGAGCTGTTAGCATGCAGGAGAAAAGAAGAGCAGTGATATCAGAAGTCATCGGACCAACCACAGAGGATGCAGGCCCCGGCTGATGAGACAGAGAGACCAGAGAACACCTGCACTGCACTGAAGCACAGGTAAGTGGAACCCTCACTTGAATGTAAGCCGAGGGGGGCTTTTTCAGTACAAAAATGTGCTGGGAAAACTCGGCTTATACACGAGTATATACAGTAAATGATTGCCTTGTTTGGTAAATATACTGCATGAGACCTCTTAAAGTGATGAAGAACAGGAGTATCATTTTGGATATTAAAGTGTACTTGGCTCAAGCAATGACATTTTGAATCTTTGCATATGACATGAAAGTGGGGCACCGAATAAGGAAGACCACCAAAGAATTGTGCACTTGAACTATGGTGTTGGTTGAGAATATTGAAAGTAACCAGTGGAGAGGCCTGGGAGGCTGGCCCCAGTACCAAAAATTAAGTGGATTCCTGCCCCTCCCCCGAGAAGAATTTGTTTCAAAGGACGACATTGATTCTGCAGCTCCGGGAGAGGGACATAGCTGATCAGAGCACATGGGAGCAGATGAAGTGGGAAGAGGAGAGAGTGGAGCACAGCCTGGCCCACCAGGCTGTGAGGATGATGTTCCTGATTAGAGCAGCCAGTCCACAGAGAGGACAACATGGGACATGGGACACTATGAGACATGATGCCCCTCAGTGACCAAGGGCGCTACAGGGGACAGCACTGGAGACACAGTGTGCAAATTGCACCTGACCTGATCCCACCACACCGAGGCAAAGCACTGGGAGAGTGCAGTGGAACAGCAAGGGAATGGAGAGGCAAGGTCCCTAGGGAATGCTGAAAGTGGACTTTGGGGCCAGGGCGTGGTGCCCCAACAGACTGGACTGGAAAACACTCCTAAAGGCCAACAAACAATCCTTGCAAATGATCCTTGAACTAACTATAAGCTTTCCTTTCTTAAAAAAAAAAAAGAATATTGAAAGTATTGTGAACTACCAGAAGAACAAACAAATCTGTTTTGGAAAAAGACATCCGGAATTCACCAAGAGATGGTGAAATGCGTTTTATGGCCATGCAAACAGGAGAGACTGGTCCCGGGAAAAAGGCATAACGCTTGGTATAGTGCAGGGTCAGAGAACAAGAGGAAGACCCTCAACAGGGTAGCTTGACATTAGTAGCTGCAACAATGGCCTCAAACATTACAACCGTGAAGATGGTGCAGCACCTGGTAGTATATTGTTAGGTTGTACTAGGGTTGCTTTGAGTAGGGACCAATTCAATGTCACCTAACAAAAACAGCAACTATGTGCTAATCTTTATGTTCTGATGCTTCTTAGATAGCTCCTTGACTTCATATCCCCTCTTGATATTAATGCTTCTCTTTGACAAAACTACAGAGATATAGTAGGATTGCATATTTTTCTATATTGGCAGTACATTTGATAGAACTTACTACACAGAGAAGACTAAATGTGGTTTTCTGTTCTTATTTTTGTGGTGTGCTGGGAAAATTTTGTATTGATCATTTTAGTCAATATTTAAGCTTGTATTGAGTAATAAAATATTTTAATATATTAAATAATATATTAATAAATAATACATTTAATATAAAATATATTTTGATATATTTAGTCATTTAATTTTTGCTCTTTATTTTGGTCACTTTAGTATTGGTGTGGCAGTTTCATAATTGATTGTCAACTTGTGAAAGGATAGAGTCTAGTCTGTCAATCATGTTGCAGCGTGATGACCTCATTTGGAAATGTGAAGACGATAATTAGCTCACTGGAGGCCAGATGTACTCTCTGCTTATCTCTCTGCTTCAACATTCCTGATGACAAGCCACATGGAGCAAGGCTGATGAGACCAGAACCTTGGAGCTGGAGGAGCTCCATGGAGACCCATGCCAGTATTGAGATGCTTTCACCACCAATGGATCCATGAGACTTTCCACACATTGGCCTGTGACCCTCCTGCATTCGGTGTCATTCCATGTGCTTTGTGAGTCTGAAGAGGAATTTATTGACTGGTATTGGACATGTGAGCTAATATCAGACTTAAGGACTAGAACTGGACTGGACTGGAATGTTTTCTTATTATACAATCATTCTTTAACAGAAAGTTCTTTTTTATGCACATATGAGTGTCTATGAATTTGTTTCTGTAGTCAACCCAGACTAACACAACTGGGATACAAATGATTGCTTCTGCTACTTTTAGTCCAAGTAACATGTATATGTGTTTGTGTCTATAAATACATATATATATATATATGTTGATTAGGAGGTGGATATTTTAAATACACATATAGCCATATATACAGATATGTATACACTTATAGATAGTTTTTAAAATGGTGCATAATGTCAAGCACTTGCCAGCTAACTGAATAATTGGTGGTTCAAACCCATCAGCAATTCCAGCAAAATGTAACGTCAGTCAGCTTCCATAAAGATTACAGACATAAAGCATTTGTGAAAATTCTACTAATGAGTCTGATTTGACTCTGTGGCAATGTACTTTACTCTCACTAATATAAACATGTAAATTACTCAACGCATCTTCACAAAACATTTTCTTATCCTTTTATCTCATTTAGATAACATGTCATTTGCATAGTTTAGATATACAGAAACATACAGGAAATGAGAGATACAGCATTTGGAGCGTGGGGACAGAAAGAAAATGAAATAGGTTGAAAAAAAAGCCAGCAGTGAACGCATATAAGGTCTTTGCCAGGGGAGGAAGTGAAAATAAACCAGAGGTGACAGGTCATTTAGGTAGTTAAATGGTGGTGGTTGGCCTCAGAAATGGCTTTCTTTATAGGTGCAGAGACTGAAAAGACATTTTAAATATATATTTATTATAAAACAAAACACATTCCACTAGGTGGTTAGGGAAAACAAAGTGGCAGCAACAACAATGCATTGTAGGGAACCATTGTTGGACTGTATAGTAAACAAAGCCTGAATTCCTCAGAGCAATTCTAAACCAAGAGGAATTTTAAATACCCTACCTACAGGGTATATTCATCACCTCCATGTCCCACTCAAATGCCGTTGCATAATGGAATAGTCTAAGGCAATTTTAAAGAAAAATGAAAGTGCAGCTGTCTCTTCACATGGTTTTCAAAGAATCATGTGGGACTGAAACTATATGCTATTCATTAGGAAATAACAAGTGTCACACAGCATAAACCCAGCACCTTAGTTGAGAAATGAAAGGACTGGCAATTATTACTCACTGAACCACGAGGTAAAAGAGGTAGCATGGTGGATAAGCACTTGGCTTCTTATGGAAAGGCTAAGGCAATCTGCTTTCATAAGGATTGTAAACATTTGGTAACTCTATAGGGAATTCTATTCTATTTTATAGAACTGTTAACAGTAAAAAAAAAATGTTGCTGAAGATTATCCAACAGTGATCGCAGCAGGATACTGACAAGGAGCTGCAGGAGGATCAAACCAAATTCAGAAGAAAACATGGAATAAGGGATGCTGATGTCAGATGGATCTTAATTCAAAGCAGAGAATACCAGAAATATGTTTACTTGTATTTTTTGACTATGCTAAAGCATTTAACTGTGTAGATCATTCATCTTGCTTGAATCCAGAATCATTGCTCATGGAAACAGCAGTCAAGAGATCAAATTGTGAGTGACATTGGGTAAATCTGATGCACAAGACCTCTTTAAGGTGCTGAAAATCAGGATGTTACTTTGTAGACTTAAGATGCGTCTGATTCTCCTCATGGTATTTTCAATGGACTCATATGCACGTGAAAATTGGACACTGAACAAAGAAGTCTGAAGTAGAATTGATGCATTTGAATTATAATGCTGGCAAAAAATCTTGAAAGTACCATGCAATGCCAAAACAAAAAAACAAATCTATTGCCAAAAGAAAAAACCAAATCTATCTTCTAAGAAATACAGCTAGAATTCTCCTTAGAGGCAAGGACAGTCAGACTTCATCTTGCACACTTAGGACATATTACCAGGAGACACCAGTCCCTGGAGGAAGGACAGTAAAGCCTGGAAAAGTAGTGAGGCAGTGAAAGAGAGGAAGGCCCTTCATATGATGGATTAGCACAGTGGATGCAGCAATGGGCTCCAACATCAGAACAATTGTGAAGATGGGGTAAGATCAGGCAGTGTTGCAACCTGCTTTGCATAGAACTGCTGTGAGTTGAAACGGACTGAATGGCACCTTATCACAGCACACTTTCATTATACTGGTTTCCAGAAACCAATGTACTGATGATACCTTGTTTTCCAACATACGTATCCTGCTGCCAGGTAACTGTATTACTGAAATGTTAGGAAACAGACAAACATCTCCAAGAAACTTAAGAAATCATACTAGTTCAATCTTTTCTGTGTAAAGAAAACTTGGTTCTTACGGTCCTTGGGTCTCCATTTTCATGGCTTTAAATGCTCATCTAACACATTAACCCAAACCTAACCATATTCCTACATATGATATTGCTCCACAATAGAGGAAACACTGCACTCAATCGTATAAATAGTATAGGTAAATTTTCCTTTAAAAAAACAAAAACAACTCACTCCCATTGAGTCAATTCTAACTCACAGTGCCCACACAGGGGAGGAAACCCTTTGAATTTCCAAAGTTTTAAAAATCTTTATAGGACTTGTTGTTTCACTCTTGGATGAAGACATTATATCTTTTAATAGCCAGGCACCATCCTCTGTCTTCACCACCTCTGCTTATGTACCCATTTTGTTCAGTGAACATGTGGTGGTGGGGGTGGGCATCACAGAATGCCAATTTGTTAGAACAAAGTATTCTTGTATTGAGGGAAGGTATGAGTCAAGGCCCAAAGCCTGTCTGCAGCCTTAGTATATTGCCTTATAAATATATGTACATAATCCAATACCTCTATTTTTATGGATTAATGTATTTACATAAGTGCACACCTCTGTTAATATCCCTATCTATACATTTCCTTCCTAGAGCTTGCCTCTGTTTCCTTTTATTTCCTCCTGCCCCACCATAATTTTTCCCCTTCTTCCACCTTTTAGTGCTTTCTCTCTGCTATCTTGGTGTTGCTCTAATACTCACAGGATCTTTACCCTCTCTTAGATGTTGGTTCCGAGTCCCTAGTTGTTGCCTTATCCATGATGCCATCTGCCCACCACACCCTCCTCCCCACCTCCTTTTCCCCCTATTCCTTCTGGGGCCATTGACCCCATTGCCTTCTCCCTGAGTTTCCCTCCCATGTCCCTCCCATATAAGTAGGCAAACCAGCAATGTCTTAGTTTGAACATTAAGAAACCATGTGTTTCAAAAAAAGAAAAGGAGAGAGAAGAACAAGAAGAAAGAAAGAAAGAAAGAAAGAAAGAAAGAAAGAAAGAAAGAAAGAAAGAAAGAAAAAGGAAGGAAGAAAGAAAGAAAGAAAGAAAGAAAGAAAGAAAGAAAGAAAGAAAGAAAGAAAGAAAAGAAGAAAGAAAGAAATGGTCTGTTTGCTGGCCCCCATGAGTCTCTCCCCCCTGGTCCTCCCCTGGATCTCGCCCTCCTAGCTCAAAGTCCATTCTTGGGGCTCCTCAGGGGCTCTGTGGATAGACTTTACTCCAGTTGCTGATCTGTTGTGCTCCATTCCCACACTGTCTCCCCACCGTGTGTCCCCATTATTGTCCCCTGTCACCATATGCTTCAGTTAGGGGACAACATGTCTTGAGTTGTTGGTAGTCCCACAGTCCTCTCTGTGCCTTAGCAGCTCCATGCAGGGACCTGCTCCTCTGGGCTTGGTGTGCTGATATGGAGTCTAGGCCGACTGCTCCTCCTTTCTCTTTTTTCTTGTTGCTTCCATGTGGCCATGGTAGGTCGGTTCCTTTCCCCCACCTGAAGGTCTAGTGGTGTTATCTGCGGCACACACTTCCAAGGTGGGGGACAGGTTGGCTCTGGTTGGGGCCTGCCCTGCAGTCCAGTCTTTTCATGCATTCCTTCACATGTTATGTTGCCCCCCTGGTTTGGTGCGCCATGATGGGGTCTGTATGCATGTTCCAATTCTGTGTAGACACAAACAGCATTCTCCCTCTGGGTGGGTTAGTGCCCGGTTCCTCCCATGTCATCATCTAAGTTTCTCCCCACCCCTGTTCTCCCTCCTCCTTCCCCCTTTCCCCTTTTTTATGTTGGATTTACATGTACCACCCTGCATCTGGTCGGACCTCCACCGACTGCCTGTGCCTCCACCCAAATACTGTGACATAAGTGTCTTTTCTTCTATTCCTACTGTGCTGATTGCACATACCCCAGGGGACTCATGTCCTTTTGAGATTGGTTTACCTCGCTTAACATGGTTCCTTCCAACTCTTCCCATGAAACATGTTTCATGTGATCATCTGTGCTTTTTAGTGCTGCATAGTACTCCATTGTGCATATGTGCCAGAATTTACTAATCCACTCATCTAGTGATGGAAATTTAGGTTGTTTCCAACTCTTTGTGATTGTGGATTATATCACAATAAACATTGGAGCACAGATGACTGGTCGTGTTTTATTTCTTATGGCTGCGTCATAAGGTAGATGCATTTCCATTTTCTTTAAGTATCACCAGATAACTTTCCACAGTGGCTGTACATATCTACACGGCTACCAGCAGTGGAAGAGCGTTCCTATTTCACCACATACCCTCCAACATTTGCTACTCTCTAATTCTCTGATTTGCCCCAATCTTAGGGGTGTTAGATGGTGTCCCATGGTTGTTTTAATTTGTATTTCTTTTATGGCGAATGAATGGGAACACTTTCTAATGTGTTTATTGGCCATATAGTCTCCTCCCTAGTGAAAGATCTTTTCTGTTCTTTTGCCCACTTCCCTAGGGGATTAGCTGTTTTCCTCTTTTTGCAGGTCAGGAGGGTGTTGTAGATTTTAGTAATAAGCCCTTTGTCTGATGTGTCATTACTAAAAATCCCCTCCCAACCTGTGGGTTGCCTTGTTGTGCTCTTGGGGAAGTCTTTCATGGTGCACAGGTGTTTTATTCTTATTAAATCCATTTGTCGATTTCAGCTCACCAGTGTATGTACCATTCCCTATTGCAGTGAGCCTATATATCTCTTGGGCCAATGATCTTATGCTAGTCCCGATTCCTTCCCAGATGATCCGGATGGTTTAGGGTTTTACTTCTAGGTCTGTGATCCACCTTGAGTATGGTCTTGTGCATGGGGTGAGGTAAACATCTTGTTTCATTTTTATACATATGGATATCCATTGTCCAGCACCACTTGTTAAAGAGGGTATGCTTCCCATTTGATGCATTTGGGACCCTTATCAAAGGTCAGTTGTCTATATACTGATGGTATTTCAATTCTTTTCCACTGGTCTGAGTATTATGCCAGTACCACTGTGGCTGCGTAGTAGGTGTAAAACTCAGGTAAAGTGAATCCTCCGACTTTGTCATTCTTGAAGAATTGCTGAAACTGGTGGTGAGTTTTTCCAATTCTTTGAAGAAGGTTGTTGGTATTATAGCATTAAACTTATAAAGTGTTTTGGGTAAGATTGACATCTTTACTATGTTCAGCTTTCCAATCCATGAGCATGTTCTTCCATTTGTGGAGGTCACTTTTGATTTCCTGTAGTAGGGTCTTGTAGTTTTCCTTGTATAGGTCTTTAGTTTTCTTGTTGTTGTTAAATATATTCCTAGGTATTTCAATTTGTTCTTGGCTATTGTGAAGGTACTGCCTTCTTGATCTCTTCTTCCATGGTCCAGTCCAATGTATATAGCAAAAATATCGACTTCTGTTTGTTGATCTTGTATCCTGCCCCTCTTCCATATTCCTCTCTTGCTGTAAGTACTCCTATTGTGGTGCTTAATAAGCACACCAGCTGGTGCAATCGTGAGGTGTCATCAAGACTGGGCAGTAGGCATCAGAAGATTCACAGAAAACAGTAAACAAACAAATAAAAATACATTGGTGAGAATGGGGGCTGGGCTGGAGCTGAGACCCAAAGCCCATCTGTGGACAATGAATGTCCCCCCACAGAGCGGTTGAAGGGAGGGGATGAGTCAATCAGGGTTCATTAGAGCACTAATGGATCACACAATATAACTGACTCCTTGAGGCCTCCTCACCCCTCATTAGCATGACCCCAGTGCTGCTTCCCACTCTGGACTAGACAGGAGCATGTACATAGGTATAGGCAAGAGATGAAATTTACAACACATTTACCCAGGAACAGGAATGGGGAGAAGTGGGGGCGGGGTTTACCAATCGCAATGAATGACACATAACCACACACACCCATCCAGGAGGAAGAACAGAAACCAGAGAGGAAAGGAGACAATGGTCAGTGTGAGATTTGAAAATAATTAACAACCTATAATCTATCAAGGTGTGATGAGGGTTGGGTGGGGTTAGGGAGGGGGTAAATAAAAGAGGAGCTGATCCCAAGGGTTCAATGGAAAATAAAATTCTAGAAAAGAATAATGGAATATATGTACTAATATGTGAGATACAATTGATGTATGGATTGTAACAAGAATTATAAGAGCCCCCAATTAAATGATCTAAAAATAAAGAAGATAAAATCTCTATAGGAATAGGCAGCCTCACCCTTTTCCCATGGAGCAGCTGGTGGGTTCAAACCATTGATTTTGTTGTTAATGCCTCAGTCTTAGTTCACTACACCACAAGGGCTCCACTCCCTTAAAAATTATTAAGTCCTGTCATTTTAATCGTTTTTTTTGAAAATTTCCCTACAGTTTCTTTCTTCTAGCACACAAAACATCTGTGTACAGATGATGAAAACCGCAGGGATGAGAAGAAGCTAGAGAGTTCCATGAAAGTTTCTAACATGCATTTTAAGCCGAAAGAAGCTGCGTAAGATGAGAATCCCATTTCTTCTTCCTTTTAAGAATAAAATAGTCAAATATTTCAGGTGAGATTGAAACACCGAGCCGCAAGTCTCTTTTTCTATGACCCCCCCCCCCCCACTAGCTCCTGTTTGGTACCTTGTGATTTATCCTTCTCTTCTCTAAATCCGGTTCAGCATTTCATTCCAAGCCCCTGCTACAAAGAATAATCCAAGCGTACTCCCAGTTTGAACTGGGGCAGAAAGCATGCACAGTGGTATCCTTCAGCTCACGTGGGTCAGGATGGAAGTACATTACCTGACTCACTATTAGTCAGAATCAGCTAGACAACATTGAGTTTATTCTCCCCAAGCCTAATTCTTAACCAAGAAGTAAGCCTATTTAGGAAACATCTGGAAAGCATGAGCCAACAGTTGGACTTTTTTTTTCGTGGAAAGAATAGGTTAGGAGGTGGAGAGGTACAGGCAGGGGTCCGAATCTTTGGAAGAAAGGGGTAAAGAACTCACTTGGCCCCAGTTTGGAGAGCATGTGGCCTTTGAATCAGGACTCTTCATGCTGCCTCCTTCTCTGCGTAGACAATACGATGCCTTTCTGGGTTTTTTGAAAGCGTTGTTCAATTTATTTCAATTGTCAAATGAAGGAGAACCCACAGTAGGGTTGGCAACAATCACAGGTATGAAGCCATCTTTTGTTATTTAGAAGGTTGTAGAGCTTACTTTCTCGGTGGCACAATTCTATAAATGTTTACGGAGTGCTTCTATGTGTGAAATCCTTGGATTACATCAAAACAAAAGGGATGTATATAGTTGGAAAACATGTATTTGATTAAAGAAAAACAAGGAAACTAGTAAAATAATTGTAAAAAGCATAAGTAATTCCACAAGATAGAATGAAATCAGTATTATAAATTTTATACAAAAGGAAGTTTGTGAGTCCGTATATTAAAAGTACTAATTTCTGTTCAAATTTTCTAGTTGCTACACAAATTTGTGATAAAACTTAAAATTTGCCATCTTTGTGCATTCCTATGCATATCATGCTTCCATAAAAGTTCATTAAAATATATAAAGATGCACATTTTACAAAGGTTACCATTTCACTCTTCCATTCTCTTATTTATTGTTTCATATTTGGGTTGCTTTTGTTGCTACTGTTTGTGTGTGCTGAATAATCAGTGAACAAATCTCTACTTATTTCCTAAAGCAAACATTGGTTTAATTTGATTATGCCATGAAATTTAAATTGTATAGATCAAATAAAGACAAGAGTTCTGTTCATTATAATAGGAGTATTTCCTGGGACAAACCTCCATAAGAAACAACTGCAATTTCTTTATTTCCATCTTTTTCCTAATAAAGAACCTAGAAAAAGGTCCAAGGCACTAGAGCACGCAGCAGCAGGATGGTGTATCTCCTGTGGTAGTTACATCATCTGGTGTCAATTTGTGACTTGAGAGGATTAAGAATGAGGGGGTGGAGTCTAGGCTGTCAATCAGGTCATAGCCAATGAGGCCTCTGTGTGGGCAAGGCCTTCCCCTGACGATTCTGGGAATTCCTGGATTTGCTCCTTGGAAGCAGAAAACTCTCTCTCTCTCTCTCTCTCTCTCTCTCTCTCTCTCTCTCTCTCTCTCTCTCTCTCTCTCTCTCTCTCCTCACTCCCTGAGAGACATTGCAGCTGACGAGACACATGGAACCATGCTAGTGCCCTGAGCTGGAGAAGCCACATGGAGACCCCTCCCAGTGCTGAGATGCTTACGACACCGTGGGACCCACAAGACTTCCCACCCACTGGCCTGTGATCTTCCTGCATTCGTCCTCATTGCATGTATTTCATGAGTCTGAGGAGGACTTTATAGATTGGTATCAGACTTGTGGGCTAATATAGGACTTATGGACTTGATCTTGACTGAGATGTTTTCTCAATATTCAACTGCTCTTGAATATATACACAAGCTCATTCTTAAACACGTATGCGTGTCTATGAATTTGTTTCTATGGTCAACCTGGACTAACAGACCTCCTCGGTATTTGTTTAGAGCTGGAGTGTTTGAATGGTCACAGCCTTCCCTTTTCGCAGTGCAGTGGAAAAAGAAGTGAGGAAACGCCTGTGAAGAAGCTGTCCATTGTTAAACATACAAGAAAAATATCATCCCCACACCGGAAACCTTCAAACAGCAAACACCCACCATGACCGACAAAGTAATTTCTCACCAAAGACAATCTGCATAAATCTATATAAAAAGCTTGACTTCCACAGAAGCATTCTGAGCGGTGAAGGTGTAATGAATTAATTATGTGTGGGTTGCACATAACCTTTCTCCTTTTGGTTATCTCGTTGCGACTCAGATAAAATTATTTTACCATGAATGAACATCAGGCACAAGAAAAGCCACGAAAGAATGTTGAGAGGAAAATTCCATTAAAACAGTTGCAAGTACTTCCCTTCTTTATAAATTAATAATATATCTTACTTTTATGCTGTTAGTCATTCCCCTTATTTCTTGTTGTATAGAAAATAAAACCTGGTGAAATTCATAGCCATTTGTTTCAGGGAGAATTTATTTTTACATGCCAGAACCAAAATCCCCACATGCTGGCAAAAATCCTTCATTAAAATTCCCAATAGTTATGCCTTGTATTGCACTATTATTTTTTCACACTTTTATGTAATTATATTCAACAGCTATGTTAAGACCTGTCATTTGTTGGTATTTTAAAACAAAAGTAAAGGGCAACTGTCTTTGAGAGGCAGACTATTTCTTTAAAACCTGTTGATCAGTGAAGTGACTTCACTTGCCTACCAAGGGAAGAATGTTGTCAATAAACTTTAACAGGATGATATTTGGAAATAGGGGGCGTCAGTGGCTTGAGAACAGCTGCTTCTTTCTGACCAGCTCTCTCCTGAGCGCTAATGAACTTCCCTGTCAGCATATACCCAGTGGCCATGGAGTCAATTCTGACTCATGCTGAGCCCATGCATCAGATAAAGCTGTGCTCCACAGGGTTTGAAGTGTTGTTTTATGGAATTATATAACTGTCTTTTTACTTTTAGTACATAATGTGTTAACTTTATACCAACAGGAGACATTGCCACAGGCATCTCATATTAAATCAGTTTCTAAATCTCAGGACTTTTGTCATTTTGATAAGGTATTTTTAATGAGGAAGTGCAGTTAGGTTATTTAGCGATACCCTTTGTGTTGAGACTTACTATTATAGACAGACCAGTCACTAGAATCCCTGTAAGCTGATGCATACCTGTAAGTACCTTCAGACACTGCCTAATGTTCCTGATTGTTACCTGTTGCCATTGAGGCAACTCTGACTCATCATGACTCCATCCACAGCAGAATGAAATTCTCTGCAGTCTTGTGACAGCATGATAGTGGGCATGGTCAAGTCTATTGTGGCGGCCCCTGTTTTTTTTTAATGCCTTTAGGTTGCAGACTGAGGGGAGGTGTTGTTGTAGACCAATCACTAAGTCCTTGATGTTTTCTGATCTTGACTTTAGGAACCTGTTAACTCCCCTGGTAAGTCCCCTTAATTTGGGTACCACCTGTGAGTTCTATGTGGCCAATGCAATGGATGATCTAATGGAAGTAGAGTGCTAGGCGGGTGGGGAACAGATTTTGTCAGTACGTATATGTAAAAGAAGAGGCCGAATGGAAGCATATCCCACCTCGCCTTTGTAGCAATAAGGAGCCATGGGAGGTCAGCTAAGGCTTCCACGTCTTTTACTGCAATATGGAGCAAAATTCTGTTGTGATCAATAGTTTTTCATTGTCTAATTTTCAAGAAGCAGATAACCATCCCTCTTTTCCTTGTCTTTATTGGTCTGGAAGTGTTGACACCTACCCCACCATGAGTATTCTTACTGGCATTTGAAATCATGGCGGCATAATGGTGTAGTGGACTACTAGTCCAAAATTGTCAGCCGAGCTACCATGTGTCAGCACCATCTTGATGACAATGAGTTTGGGCTTATCTATCTATCAATCATCTATCTATCTATCATCTATTTATTTTTAGATGATCACAGTAACATTCGAATGTTCACAGTATCTAGCAGACAAGAGATAAACATGTCTCCCAGGTGGACAAACTCCCTTGACAGATGAAACCAATGATTCATGGTTCACTTGTGATATATATATATATATATATATATATATATATATATATATATATATATATATATATATATATATATATATATATATATATATATACTGATGCCCACTTCAGAAACAAATCGTACTTGTATGTCTCATGAATTTTGTTCACCTTCATTTGATTTGACTGCATATCCATGTATGTATAGACTACGTCGTGCACAAATAAAACTACTCAAGGATAATAATAAATAAATCAAAAGATATTTTAAGGAGGTTTTAGGGAGGAATTCCTGTTGAACAATGAATCATATGAGTCATGCAATGATTTAAATGGTGAAATAAAATGTTACAATGCTACCATATGGTGATGGAAATCAATGACACAAAACAAATGAATATGAATTGTTTGGAGACTTTATATGCTGTATAAACCCTCACAGAATCCAAGATCCCTCATTCTCAACAATATGTTTGTTTGGGGTCTTCTGATGCCTCCTACTTGATCTGCTACACCTCATGATCGACACCACATGGTCACACATGTGGGTTTTCTGCTTCTATGCTAGATGGCCACTTGTTTAACTTCAAGCCTTTAAAACAGACACTATATCTTTTGATAGACTGGCACCATCAGCTTTCTTCACCACATTTGCTTATGCACCCATTTTGTATTCAGTGGTTGTATCAGAAATCTGGGTACCACAGAATGCCAGGTTGTTAGAACAAGGTGTTCTTGTGTTGAGAGAAGGCTTGAGCAGAGGCCCAAAGTCCATCCACTTCCTTGGTGTATTGTCATATAAATATGTGCCTAAGCCAATACCTCTATTTTTATAAATTAATATATTTACATAAGTGCCCACCTATGTTTATATAGCTCTTTATCCACAGCTTTGCTTCCAAGATCTTTTCTCTGTTTTCTTTTATCTTTCCCCTTTCCCACTATCATGCTTGCTCTTCTGCCTCTTAGTAATTCCTCTCAGACTGATTGCTGTTGCTCCAACACCCCAGGGGTTCTACATCCTCTTCATTGTTGATTTTAATTCCCTAGTTGTTCCCCTGTCTATGACGTTGTTTGTTCATAGCTCCCTTTTCCCCACCTCCTGCTCCCACTAAGTCCCTCTGGAATCTTTAGTCTGATTGCCTTCTCCTATGCTCATCTTATATGGGTAGGCAAACCAAAAATAACATAAACAATCCAAAAAGAACACAAAAAATTGAATAAAAAGAGAAAAATGGAATATATATAATAATAATTACTAGCAAACAAACAAAACCCTACAAAGTATAGATAATTCCAGGTCTATATTCCTATTAGTCATGAGGGGGTCTGGGAACTGCCCCTCCTAACCTAAAGTCTATTTGGGGGGCTTTCAGGGGCTTTGTGTCTTGGCTTTGTTCCTGTTGCTGATCTTGATTCACCATACTGGGGGAGGTTCAGACCATACTCACTCCCTGCTGTGCGCCACTATTCTCTGTTGTAGTGTGCTCCAGTGAGGGGTCACCACGTTTCATCTCATTTTGGGTTGTGCCCCAACAGCAAATGAAAGTACCCAAAATTTTACTCATCCATGTCATTAAAGTTGACTGCGCTTTGAGAGACTAATCCCTGGCACTGTAGCTGACAACCTTTGACTGCTATTCATAAGGTTTTCAGTGTCTAATTCCTCAGAATTGGGCACATATTCCTTCTTTGTTGTATATTTGTAGTGTGAAATTGGTATAAAACCTATTCACCATGGATGATCCTGCTAGTATTTGAAATACTGGTGACCTATCTCCCAGCATCACATCAACATGCAATTCACCACAGTAAGAACAAGTGACAGGAGAGTGGGAGTCCATTTAAATTAAGATTGAATAAAAGAATTAAATCAACAAAAATTATACACTAGTTTCTATCTTGAATTTAAATATCACAGTTAAAATATGAATGAATACATTTAAATTGTTTGTACATACTTGACACATTTGATTTCACATGAAATTCTATTCAGATATTGATGAAGTTTAACCATCTCTTTCAGAATTCTGACAATGGGCATTCATTTTTTATTTTTTGCCTACGAATATTCTTAATTGTGGAGTGTTTCTCACATCAAAATTAGACACTGTTTTATTATATAATTTATGATGAGAGAAGTCAGCATTAAGCAAAGATTGCTAACACTGGCCTGTGACTCTTCTCAGGTGAAAGCTGTCTTCACCTCCAGCTGTAACTGTGCATTGTTAACTGACAGAGCATTTTCCAGCCTCCATTGACCACACAAGGAGGTAGCATACATTGTTATTATACATAAATCAAATACAAGTGGTCCGATGAGCTTGCTTCTAACTTAAAAAGTTATCTTTGAACCTGCGTTAGTCCTACACTAGAGAAAAAAATTTATAGACACTCCTATGTGCATACACACACACACACACACACACACTCACACACACACATATGCAATTGAATATTGAGAAACAATCCAAGCCCAGATCAAGTACATAAGTCTGATATTAACCCATATGTCCAATACCAATCTATAAAGTCCTCTTCAGACTCATGAAACACATGCAGTGATGCCAAATGCAGGAAGACCACAGGCCAGTTAGTTGGAGGTCTTGTGGATCCAGTGGTGGCAAAAGCATCTCAGCACTGGCAGGGGTCTCCATGTGGCTCCTCCAGCTCCCAGAGCTCTGGCTGCATCAGCATAGCTCCATCAGGCTCATCATCAGTAATGTTTCACAGGGAGTGAGTGTTTGTCCTGCCTCCAGTGGGCTATTTATCTCCTTAGCACCTCCAAATAAGGTCCTCAAGCTGCGATCTGATTGACAGGCTAAACTCCACCCCTTCACTCTTAATTCTCAAATTGACAACAGATTGTGTAATTACTGCAGAATTATAAATACCACAGAAGAATAAGATGATTTTTAAATTTCAGTTAGGGTTAAAGAAAACCATTTCCCCCAATTTTTATTTCAGTTTCACTTGGAACTTTTTTTTCCTGTTTCAATTTTATTTCTGTTTTGTTTGAAACCCTAGAAGAAAGTTTGTCATCAATATTTAGATGTCCTCTGTTGTAAGAGCTTTCATTTCTTACATGGTTTTTGTTTGGGAGAAGTTCACAACTGGCCCTGCTGTTTTGTTGATAGACCCAGTCAGGTGGTTGACAGGGACAGAACCGGATCTTCTGTCCTGCATGCTAAGGGAATGAGCAATAGACCCTGTGTGAACAAGTTCTGAACAAAACACTGTGAGAGCTGGTTTGGTAAACACCTTCCCCTTGACTAGGAATCCTGCCACAGGTCTGTACTCAAAGATAATTCTTAGCGCCAAAACCCAGGTAAATTTGAAAGAAAAGATGCTTGAGATCCAAAGACAAATTGAGTAAGTGTGGAGAAAGTGGCTTGTCCGTGTGCAGAGTGGCAACCACCCCACCCCCTTTGAAAGTAACATTTAAAAATTAGATATGTCCCCCTATACAATGCCCATTCTCAATTCATGAAGGGAAACCTGCTTCATTTTCTGAGCAAAAAATATATTTTCTATTCTTTTTAAAAAATCATTGTATTGGGGGCTTGTACAACTCTTATCACAATCCATCCATCCATCCATTGTGCCCAGCACTTTTGTACATTTGTTTCCCTCATCATTCTCAAAACATATGCCTTAACATATGCTTTCTACTTGAGCCCTTGTTGTTAGCTCCTCATTTTCCCACTCCCACCCAACCATCCCCTCCCCATGAACCCTTGATAATTCATAAATTATTATTATTTTGTCATATCTTACACCATCCGACGTCCCCTTTCACTCACTTCTCTGATATCCCTCCCCCAGGGAAAGGGTTATATGTAAGTCCTTGTAATCTGTTCCCCCTTTCTCCCTCACCTTCACTCCACCTTCCCGGAATCGCCACTCTCACCATTGGTCCTGAGGGGTTCATCTGTTCTGGATTTCCTGTGTTTCCAGTTCCTATCTGTACCAATGTACATCTTCTGGTCCAGCTGGCTTTGTAAGGTAGAATTGGGATCATGATAGTGGGGGAGAAGAAGCATTCAAGAACTACAGAAAAATTGTATGTTACACTGAATTATAGTTACACTGCACCTGACTGGCTCGTCTCCTCCCCGCGACTCTTCTGCAATGGGATGTCCAATTCCTCACAGATGGGCCCTGGGTCCCCAGTCCGCACTCCCCCTCATTCACAATGCTATGATTTTAGTTTTTGCTCTTTGATGACTGATACCTGAAACCTTCAACACCTTGTGATTTCACAGGCTGATGTGCTTCTTCCATGTGGGCTTTGCTGTTTCTCAGTTAGGTGGCACCTTGTTTGTCTTCCAGCCTATAGGACCCCAGATTCTATATCTTTTGACAGCCGGGCACCATCAGCTTTCTTCACTGCCAGATTTCAACCCGGTGCTCCAAGACAAAAACACAACACACTGACATGAAGCATAGAACCGATAGAAGGCCTGAAGGGCCAGCCCCACTACCAACTAAGTGGACAGCACCACCCTCCTCCCTGAGAAGAACTCACTTCAGAGGACAGCACTGAGCTACAGCTCAGTGAGAGGGACACGTCTGATCAGAGCACACAAGAGCCAACGAAGGGGGGAGGGAGGAAAAAAAAACAAATTTGAAGCACCTCCTGGCTCACGAAGCCCTGAGGACAATGTTTCTGCTCAGAGCAACGATGCATAGAGATGACCACAGGGCTGTGTCACCACGGGACACAGTGCTCCTCATTGACCCATGGCACAATTGGGGACAAAACAAGAGCCACATGGCGGGAATTGTGCCCACCCTGAGCCAAGTCAGTCTCTGGGGGCATGCAGTAGAGCAGCGGGGGAGCAGAGCAATGAAGTGCCCAGGGAAAGATGTGGGGCCAGGGCATGGCACCCCATATTATTTATTCTGAATGTGTCTTTCTTAAATCAGGAGAGAGACCTGCTTTATTTCTTTGAAGCGACTCTATGGTTTAATAAAAGTGTAGCTTAGTTCTTTGCTGCTCTGTTCATAGGTGTGAGTCACCTCCCTTTTTGAGGGAATGGCTGATTCTGAAGCTACTGAGAAGGTGCCCTAGGAACATGGTGTAGCAGTTCAGTGCTCAACTGCTGACTGAAAGGCTGCCAGTCAGAGTGCCCTCAGCAGCTCCATAGGAGGAAGACCTGCTGGTGATATGTTCCCATGAAGACAACTGTCAAGGAAACCCCATGGGGCAGATCTACGCTGTCCAGTAGTTGCAATGATTCAGAATCGGTTCAACAGCAGTGGACTCTGTTTGGTTAGTACACGAAAAAGTATGAAGGGTTCTCAATGATTTAAAAACTTCATATACACAGGTCAAGTTAATTGTGATGAAGAATCTGCTGGGAGAGAAGGCGATTCAACTGTTTAAAAGTGAGGATAATTTCACATAACATTAAAGGGCAAGGTAGGAGTTGTCCATAAATTGGCTATTCACTTACAATTATGGTACTTACAATTATGGCTTACTAGGGAAGTTCCAGACTACAACTTGAGATCAGACCAAGTCAAAAGTCCGATATTAGCCCATCTGTCCAATACTAGTCCATAAATTCCTATTTAGTCTCACAGAGCACATGCAATGATGAAAGATCACAGGTCTGTGGGTGGCAAGTCTTGTGGATCCAGTGGTGGTGGAAGAATCTCCAGGGCTTTGGCTGCCATCAGCATGGCTCCATGTGGCTTGTCATTAGGCGTGTGAAGCAGAAAGAGGGTGTGTCCCGCCTCCAGGGAGGAAGACAGAAGTTCCCAGAATAGTCATGAGAAGGCCACACCCCAAAAGAGAGATCAGCCTGTAATGTTTTCTGGTCTTATAACCACACACTTGTTATGTCCATATTACAGCAACCCTCCCAAACTATTTAGAGACTTGTGGTGATTGAATTGAATATTTCCCTGGGAGAAAACGAAATCTGAACCATCATCAGACTATTTTAAAATATTTTTAAAATAGTTTTATCTTCTAAGTAAATGAGACCAAGAAAGTGAAAAATATTTTTTATAGACTCAGAATGAGGATACCAAATTAATCTTGCCAGAACACTCAGGAGCTAGAAACGTTGGAGATAAAGTGAGGAATAAACCCTAAACAAAAGCAGTGATATGAAGTCAGTTTTGAGTCAGGGCAACCACGCATGTTACAGAGTAGAACTGCCCCATAGGACTTTCTTAGCTGTAATAGTTAAAAAGGTCACACTTGGCCAAAGCAGTTGTGATTGGCTGCTAACATAAAGGTTGGCTGTTCAAGATCATCCAACAGCTCTGTGAAATAAAGCCTTGGAGCTCTGCTTCTGTGACAATTACAGTGAAAAAGTATGGGACAGTTCACTCTGTAATATCTGGATTTACTCTGAGCTAGAATTGCCTTCACTGGAATGGGTTTGGATTTGTCTTTTACGATCGTTAGGGAAGCAGATCACTAATTCTTTCTGTGATGTCCATGGGTGATGTTGAACCTTCAGCCTGTAGGTTAACAACCAGTCATTAACTGCTTATGTTACACAAGGACCTTTGCAACATGGCAAAGGATTATTATTATATAATAGCAAACAATGACATTTTTCTAAAATGTTACACGGCCTTAACCTTAAATTGAGTTCCTGAGCAGCACAAATAATTAGTGGGTTCAGCTACTAACCGAAGTTTGACAGTTCAAACCCGCCCAGTGGGCCAGCATCTCAGGAAAAAGGCCTGGTGATTTGCTTACTGAAGGACACAGACTTGAAGATGCTGGGACGCTGGGTTGTACACTGACACATATTGGGTCAGAATTACTTAAAAGTGACTCCGTGGCAGTTGATTGGCTTTTGAGTTTTTAACCTAAAATTCTCCATTAGGCAATTTTCTAGACCTTGGACACAAAACTTAATGTGAGGATTTGTTGTATTAATAACTCTCTACATTCAGCTACTATAGCCTATTCTTTAATTTTTTAGCCAATCTAATGATTTTGTAATAAAAATAAAAGCAGTATAAAGAAGACTGCGTGAAGTTGGTCAACTATGCTGTGATATGATTGTGAAAACAGAAGGGTGAAGTAATTCGCTGTACAAGCTAATATTTCTGCACTTTGGAGAGGCGGAGTTCAGTATGTGCTTGAAGGTTAGGAAACCATATAGAATATTCTCTTGTTTCTGTGGTAGGAGTACGAGGACCAAAATAAGTAAGAGAGAAATAAAAATTGTGTATTGAGAGTAAGGTACATCATCCCCTTTTCTCTCTTTCTTTCTTGATTCTTCTTTCTCTATCTTCCAATAATCCCTATCTTTATTTCTTCTCTAACAGATACTTATGGTGACTGAATAAACTATTTCTCACTGAAGATTTCAGAATCATTCTTCTTGGACTGACAATTCAGGATCTTATTCCAAAAGTTGAGGATGCTTTCAGGACATCAGCAGTAAAAGAGAGGAAGGTCCTCAATGAGATGGATTGACACAGTGGCTTCAACAATGGGCTCAAGCACAGGAACAGGGGGAGTGGGGGGTGGGGAGGGGGTGGGGCAGGACCAGGTAGGGTCTCCTGCTGTTGCGCACAGGGCTACGGTGGGTCAGATGTGGCATGACTTCACCTAAAAACAGAGCAAAATGCAAACACTGCAGAAATGTTTCCTCCCAATCAGAACTAAAAAGCATCGTTTCCCTGAATCGGTTTCCTTCCCCCTTTCATATGACTCTCTTCCATCTCTTCTTCACCAGCTTTGCTCCAGAGTAATAGGCTCACTAACATCATTCAAAACTGTGTGTCATCACACAGGAGTGAGAATAAATTGTGGGGTTCCAACCAAGTGACACAAACTGTGAACAAGTGCTTGGTAGAAAATAAAGATAGAAACAAAATCCATTAATGTTTTAATTTGAATCTTTAACCATAAAAGGTGACTTTGTGTAACCAAAATCAACCATACAATAAATTGAGACTATAAGAGCTTATTTCCCAAGTGCATTGTATATTTAAATATTCCTTATCTGTCTCTCATTCCACTTTTTTTTAAAGTGACATAGTAGTATTACCTTATAGCTACTATGAGAATATTTTCCCTGAGCATGCTTCAAATAATGTTCTACTCTTAATATACAATACTTCCACATCACTCAGTCCTTTTATAGTATTTGTCTGAATATCAATAAATAATTCTCATCCTGCTGTTTCTTGATATTTCAGTTCTCAGAACCAAGTGCCACCCAGGAAAGATGAGAATTTACTTCTTTTTCATTTCCACTATAAACCTCCCTGTATCTCACACAGAACACACACACACAAACACACACACACACACACACACACACACACACGTGCGTCCCATTCCCTCCTTTTCAATTACATAGTGAATTTGTTAAATATTTTGTATTTATTTTATTGCAACAATATAAACATTCTTAGTTTTCATTTCAATAAATCTGTTTTCTCTCAAGTCAGAAATGGTGTTTTCACTTTGAGTTTCCTATAATGTTGCTAGGTGCCATGGAGTTGATTCTGGTCCATCGAGATCCCATGCACAGCAGAACAAAACACTGCCAAGTGGGTCCTGAGCCATCCTCACAATTGTCCCTATGCTTGAGCCCATTACTGCAGCCACTATGTCAACACATCTCCTTGACGGTCTTCCTCTCTTTTGCTGCCCTTCTATGTTACCAAACATGATGTCCTACTCCAAGGACTGATATCTCCTGACAACATGTCCAAAGCACTTGAGATAAATTCTCCCCATTCTCATTTCTAAGGAGCACAGTGGTCATACTTCATCCAATACAGTTTTATTTGTCCATGATATTTTCAATATTCTTTCCAACAGCACAATTCAAATACATCAACTCTTTCTTTTAACAGTTTTATTGGCATTTCATTCATGTATCATACAACTCAATAGTTTGATCATATCAAGAAGAGTTGTATGATTTTACCACAATCAATTTGAGAACATTTTCTTTTTCCTCATACTTACTATTATTCATGTATTTGTTTCCAATTTTGGCAAAAATATATACAACAAAACATTCCCCAATTCAACAACTTCTACATGCATAATTCAGTGCCTTTGATTACACTATTTGTGCTGTACAACCATTATTGATTCCCTCTCCAAATTGTCCACCACCCTTAAAATTAATTCAATGTCCCCTAAGAAAAACTCTTCTGTCTTCACCTATGGTAATCATATCTCAAGTTTGGTTTCTTTCCTCTTTTCCAGTAGTAGTTTTCTTGATATAATATTCACATATCATATACTTCCAATGTTAAAAAGCTACTAAAAGAGTGGTATATACATCACCATCAACTCTAATGCTCCCTCCCGCATCGACTGATGACTCTCCAATTCCCCTCCACTCTCCTGCTTCCCCCAAAATGATTGCATCAGTTATTATCTCTCTGCATCCACTCCTTCTGTACTTCCTAAACTGGGAAACCTAACAGAAACAATACAACACAAAACAGAAAGTAGAAAACAATAATAATAAACAAAGAGTAAGAAAGTAAAGATCCCAAATAATATTTTAAAAGGTGGAGAAGAAATTTCTGTCTCCAAGGCAATTGAGAAATATTTGAGCATAGAGTAAATTCATGTTGGGTCAAGAGAGAGGTCAACTGAGTAAGTATCATGTTATATCATGGTTAGATCGACCATTACCTTGCAAGCCCGGATAGAGCAGAAGTTGTACACTGGTGCAGATAGGAGCTGGAGGCACAGGGAATACAGGGTGGATGATACATTCAGAACCAGGGGCGTAAAGGGAGATACTGGGAGGATAGAGGATGAGTGGATTAGAAAGGAGGAACCAATTACAAGGATCTACATGTGACCTCCTCCCTGGGGGACAGACAACAGAAAAGGGGGTGAAGGGAGACGCCGGATAGGGCAAGATATGACAAAATAATAATTTATAAATTATCAAGGGCTCATGAGGGAGGGGGGAGCGGGAAGGGAGGGGAAAAAAGAGGACTTGATGCAAAGGGCTTAAGTGGAGAGCAAATGCTTTGAAAATGATTAGAGCAAAGAATGTACAGATGTGCTTTATACAATTGATGTATGTATATGTATGGACTGTGATAAGAGTTGTATGAGTCCCTAATAAAATGTTAAAATTTTTAAAAAAAACAAAGGAGAACAAAGACAAATAATTTTAAAATAAAATAGTGTTATTATTTTATCAATAATAAAATATTATTAATATAATATTATAGTAATATATTGATATTATTATTATTTTACAATAATCTCTGCCTGAGAGTAAAGTTGTTTCTGTCCATTGCTTGTGGCTAGAGGGGATCTGCCAGAGAATCAATCTGACCAGACACTCTGCAGATGGATTCTGGGCTCTCACTGTTCGCCATAGCCTTCTACAAATTGGGTGTTCACAATTTTAAGCTCTGATACTTTTCTCTTTGTCATATTTGGATTTTGTTATTGTCATCTTTGGATCATGCAGGTTGGTGTACTTCTTCCATGTGGACTTAGTTGATGCCTCACTTGCCCTGTTTCCCCAAAAATAAGACACCGTCTTGTATGGTACAGCAATCTGCATTTATTCAAATAGAGTTTAGTCATCTTCTTCTGGAACATGGCCC
This sequence comes from Tenrec ecaudatus, assembly GCF_050624435.1. NCBI lineage: Eukaryota > Metazoa > Chordata > Mammalia > Afrosoricida > Tenrecidae > Tenrec > Tenrec ecaudatus. The sequence goes on along the minus strand of NC_134532.1, from coordinate 4,216,087 downwards.
ACAGTGCTTAGTCACACGGCAGCCACAGCTTTCCTTCTTCCCCCGGAGGACACACAATACCTGAAGCAGAGCGTCCTGCGCCTCACTGCACTGAGGAGACTTTGACTTTCACTGTCTGTGTCTCCCTGGATGCCTCAACTTGCAGCATGCACAGAACGACCGGACCTGACACAGGGAGCCGACCGTGTGATGATGGGGCAGATGAGAGGGGCTGCCCGTTTCCGTGACAGCTCTGCACTGGTGGGCTGCAGAGCCACGCCTATCACTGAGTCTTATTGGAAGTATGGCTTATAATGCGCAAATACTTAGAAATCCTGCTACAACTTATTTTATGGGTATGTCTAATTTTCATGGAAACACGGTAGATGGCTGCTTGCTTGAATACAAGCCTTTAAGACCTCCGACACTATTCCCACATCAATTCGTTTCTTCCTTATTTAACATTCAACGTTCACACGCATATGGGACAGTTGAAAATATCATGGCTTGGGTCAGACACACCTTGGTCCTCAGAGTAATATCTTCGTTTTTCGATACTCGAAAGACATCTTGCGCAACTGCAGATTTAATGAAGGCAATGAATGTTTTGATCTCTTGACTGCTGCTTCCATGAGTATTAATTTTGGATGCAAGCAAGCCAAAATCCTTGACCGCTTCAACTTTTTCTCTATTTTTTCAATATGTCACCTGTTGGTTCACGTGTGAGGATTTTGATCTTCTTTATATGGAGTGGTAATCCATTCTGAATGCTGCCACCCTTCGACTTGATTAGCATGTGTCTGAAGTCCTCGTTTTCAGAAAACAAGGTTGTGTCGTCTGCATGTTGCAGATTGTTCAAAAGCCCTTCTCTGAGCCGAATGCCACACTCTTCTATAGAAAAGCCAAGTTCTCTGATTATTTACTCAGCATAGAAATTGAACAGCATAAGAGAAGACACCTTGATGCACACCATTCTTGATTTTAGACCATGCAGGATTCCTTTGTGCTGAGCACACAGCTGCCCCGTGATCCGTGTGCAAGTTCCACACGAGCACCATGAAGTGGTCTTGAATTCCCATTCTTCTCAAGGTTATCTATAGTTTGTTATGATCCACACAATCGAATGCCTTGGCATAGTCAATAAAACCCAACTGGAACATCTTTCTGGTAGTCTCTTCTTTGAGCCAAAATCCATCTGTTGGGTCATTTTTCTTTGGAGCGGGCACAAAAATGGATCTCTTACCTTCATCTTGCCAAGTAGCATAGATGAGGGAGTGCTTCCAGTGTTTCATGAGCTTGTTGCAACATTTCCATGGGTATTTCACCAATTCTAGAGCATTGTTCTTGGCTCAGGCATTCAGTGTAGCTTGGACTCCTTCCTTTAGCAACATTGGCTCTTGTTCTTATGTTACCTTATGAAATGGCTGGATTTCAACTAGTTCTTTTTGATACAGCAATTCTGTATTCTTTCTATCTTCGTTTGATGCTTCCTACATAATTCCATATTTTTTCCATAGAATCTTTAAATATTGCAATTTGAAGCTTGACTTTTTCCCTGCGTTCTTTAAATTTAAGATAATGCTGAGTGTGTACTTCCCTCTTGGTTTTCTAACACTAGGTCTCCAACTCCTTGCAACTGTCCTGGTATTCATTTATCTAAAGGAAATTATTTCCACAAAGTCATCTTGATTGCAAATTTTATTTGTTTTACAGAACAGACAAAAATTGTTTTTAAAAATCTTTAGTTTATTCATCTTGTAAATTAGTATGTGGTGACCAAATTCACATGATAGTCATATTAAATTATCTTCTTTTTACATATGTGGATGTTGTCCTATCAAGGACAGTTGTAGTTTAAGGTAGATATTGGAACATTCTTTCTAACAGTGAATGCAATGCCATCCCTCTTCAGTTTGTTATTCTTGGACAATAGGCCATATTATTATATTATACTATTCAAATGGTCCATACCAATCCGTTTTAGTTTGCCAATTTCTAGGATATCTGTCTTCAAACTTTGGATTTAATTTATGACAATTTTCAGTTTTTCAGACTCATGTTTCACACATTTCACATTACAATCATTAATGGATATTTGCAGCTGTTTCTTCTGAGCTATTCCATATCAGTAGTCTATTTTTTTCCCCTCTATACCCATCTAGTTGAACTTTACTTAGAGAAAATAGCTCTCACCCAATCATATGTTGAATGCTTTGAAACCTGAGACACTTACCATCCAGAACTACAGCAGGTAATGCTGGGCAGCTATTCCTAAGGTTTTCAGTAACTTTTTGTTTTAATAGTGCGTCACATGGTCTTCTTAGTCTCTCTTCTTCTGGAAACTCCACCGAAACTCTAAACAATGTATCTGAAGGACCATTGACATAGCAAATTCACAACAATATACAAGCTAACATGGTAAAAAAAATACTGACAGAAAAGCATTGGAGTCATGAATTAAAATACATAATTTAATTTTAAGTAATATAGTGGGGGAGGAGGAAAACTTTATGCTGTACCTTGATGCATTCTTGAGACTCATTAAGTATAATTTAATTGAAAGTAATAGCTGAACAAAACACTCTCAAAGATGTTAGAAAACCCAACCCAGTAATGTCATGGTGATGATACTGTATTAAGGTAGGAAGTTCTAAACAATGTATACTTGAAATATATGTATGTGTACATATACACACAAAAAGCCTTTGGCATTTTATGAAAAAAAATCTATTTAAATTCAACTTTCCTGAACTATTCAAAGCATCCGTGTGTGTGTGTGTGTGTGTCTGTGTGTGTGTGTGTGTGTATGTTAGCTGCCTTTGATTCGATTCCAACTTACAGTGTTTCGATATATAATAGAAAGAAACACTGCCTTGTGGAATTCTCACAATTGTTATGTTTGATTGAGGTCACCATGTCAATCCATCTCTTACATGATCTTCCTCTAATTTACCAGGCACTGTGCTCTTCTCCAGGGACTGGTCCCTCCTGATAACATACCCAAGGTATGTGAAATGAAACGCCACAATTCCTGGTTCGAAAGCGCATTCTGGCTATACTTCCAAAACAGTTTCGTCTGTTCTTTTGTCCCTCGAATTTCTTAGGCTGGGTTTTCTAGAGGAGCAAAACAATGGTGCTATTATATGCTCTAAACAATGCACATGACGCGCACAGTTCTAGAAACAGAGCAGTCTGAGTTTAGACAGTTTCGAATTCCATGGATCAGATGTTAAGTTGGAGGTTTCTCCTGACTTAAGGTGCTTCAGAGGATGATAGACCAAGATGAGCAGAAAGACTGCAGGCTGGTGATTGCAGACAGATGAATCCAAGGTCTTCACTTCAAGCTTGTGACTGGAGCTGAATTAAGCTAAAGTCAGTAGGTCAGATGGCAGAACAATAATATCTCCCAGAATTAGCAGCTGATATTGCAGATCATTGACTAAAGAACAAAGAACCAGAGATCAATGAGCCAGATGCAGGACTCAGACCCAGCATAGAATGTAGGCTACACCCATGAGCAAACTTCCTTTCAATTGCAACAGGGCTGTGACCTGACTAATGGGGTTGCATTCTACTTTAAATTTCATGGCTGATCACAGGACATCACATTATGGAATTGATTACCTTGTGATAGATAGGTTACATCATGGAGAATTGCTAGGTTTTATCTGTCAAACCACTGAGAATTCTGGCAAAGGTTACATAACACCTAACTATCACAATGGTACATTTAATCTTTTTAGTATGCATGTTGTTGCTGTTTCCAGGTGCCACCCACCTGCTTCCCACCCATAGCAACTCTATGCACAACAGAACAAAACACTGCCTGCTCCTGAGCCATCCTCACAATTGTTCCTATGTCTGAGCCCATTGTTGAAGCCACTGTGTCAACACATCTACTTGAGCACCTCTTCTTCACTGCCCCTCTACTTCATCAAACACCATGTGCTTCAGGGACTGGTCTCTCCTGATAGTATATCTGACATACATAAAAGCAAGCCTCCATGGAGTATTTTGGATGTACTTCATGCAAAACAGATGGATTTGTCCTTTCATCAGTCCATGGTACTTTTAACATTCAACTTCAACACCATGATCCAAATGCATCGATTCTTCTTAGGTCTTCTTTAATCAATGTCCAACTTTCACATGTATATGGGCCCATGGAAAATACTATGGCTTAGTTCAGACACTACTTGGTCCTCAAAGTAACATCCTTGATTTTCAAAAAAAGGTCTTGTGCAGCAGATTTACCTGATGCAGAATGCCTTTGACCTCTTGATTGCTGTTTTCATGAACATTGATGTGCATCCATGCAATACAAATCCTTGACAACTTCCACCTTTTCTCAGTTTATTGTAATACTACCTATTGGTCCTATTCTGATGTTTCCAGTACCATTTATACAGAGATATAATAGGCTGAAATCCTAGATCTTCATAGCCAAGTGCCTTATGTTCCCTTCACTTTCTGCAAACAAGGTTGTGTCATCCGCATACCACTGATGTTTAATAAGATTTCCTCTACTCCTGATGCCACATTCTTCTTCATATACTCTAGTTTCTCTGAGGATTTGCTCAGCATACAGATTAAATGAGAGGCTACCACCCCAATGCACACCTTTCTTGATTTTAAACCATGTCATATTATCTTATTCTGTTGCTGCCTTTTGATCTAGGTACAAGTTCCACATAAGCACAGTGAAGCATTCTAGAATTCCTGTTCTTCTAAAGGCTGTCTCTAGTTTGGTATGGTCCACACAGACAAATGCCTTGGCATACTCAATAAAACACAAGTAAGCATCTTTCTGGTATTCTCTGCTTTGAACCAAGATCCTTCTGACATCAGCAGTGATATCCCTTGTTCCACATCCTCTTCTGAATCTGCCTGAATCTCTGACAGCTCTCTGTCCATGTGCTCCTGCAATTATTGTGAGATTATATAATATGCACATATCTTTGTTTTTCTAACCAATGTGGTTTTCACTTTTCTGAGACAGAAATTTATTTCAATTTGTCATCTGTTATCTCTAGAGTTAATTCACATCATAGTGATGCCACCCCCAACAGAATGCATCAAAACTGCGCTGTACAATCCTCAGATGGTTACTGTGTTAGTATGGGTACTTTAGAGAAACAAATCTACAGAAACTCATGTATAAGAGAGAGTTTTATATAAAGGTTAAGTGTGCATCAAGAAAACATCCCAACCCAGTGCTACCCAAGCCCACAAGTCCAGCATTAATCCATATGTCCAACACCAATCCACAAAGTCCTCCTCCATCTCACAAAACAGACGCAATAATGCCGACTGCAGGAGGAAAACCAAGTCAGTGAATGTGTAAGCATCTCAGCATTGGCAGGGTGCTCCAGCACCCAGGGCTGCATGGGGGTAGGTCCATGTGGCTTCTCCTCAGGGATGTCTTGCAGGAATTTAGCCTTTTCAGCTAAAACAGGGAACTGGCTACGGCAGTTGCACCCTGGTCCAAACATCAGAGAGCAAGAGATTGGAGAACTAAAACAGAGAGACTCACTTCAATTAACCCCACATGTGTTTATTGGCTAGGCTGGCACACTAAATTAACTACCTCGGTTACTGTGGGCAGCAAGTGGCTACCATTTATTGAAGCAACAATTTCCAGTTCATTTCATTGAGAATAGTTTTCATTGTCATTGGTCCTCTACTTTTCCCACCATGCTGTCCTCCTGCAGGGCATGACCCCTCTGGCTGGTGGGTCCAGGCATGTGGGGATCAACACCTCTGCTTTCGTTCTAGTCTCTCCACCTCTACTTCCAAGGAGCCTCTGGATGTCCTTCTTTCCAAGCCAGAGTTGTTCATTCTGCTGGTAGTTCATGATATCTTCAATATTTACACATATACCACATTATAAAGGCATACGTTTCTTCTTTATTCACTATTCAACTGTTGCATATATGGTGTAATTGAAAATATCATGGGTTAAGTCAGGCATACATCAGTCCTCAGAGTGACATCTTTCCTTTTTCTACTTTAACAAGGTCTTTGCAGCACAATATCTCATTGCAACACATTGCTTGATTTCTTAACTGCTGATTTCCTTGGATTGGTTATGGATCTAAATATTAGGGTAAGTATAAAATTACATAATGTTTTGCTAATATACTGCTCTAGTTTTACATGCACAGATTCATTCGAAGTGAAATCTGTTTAAGTACATCTCTACTGCTTGTGGATAGTTTCAGGCAAGTTATCTCAAGAATATATTTGTCTCAATACCCTTACGGTATCTATTCAAAAGGAGAATAGATACTTAGTGTGCCATTAGAAGTAATAATTCTTGAGTTCAGGTTTGTGTTCACTTGGCAGGACCAGGATCTTTTGTCGTGTGGCTGTCAGATCATCCCCTACAAGGTGTGAGTCACAGTCTGATAATGATTCCTTGGGGGGCAGGAGGTTCATATTGATAGACTTTGGAAAAACAACTCTGTCTCTCTATTCTACTTCCTGCTCGTCGGAACCCTGGGTCTGGTCTCTTGGGTTGTGTTCCAGTGACCCATAAAATTTCCTTGACAATCTCAGGAGCTATCCACAGACCTGCTATAACATCTGATCTGGTGATTGCTCTCTCCTTCCACCAGCCTCTGATCTCTGTGCTGCCCAGCTATCTAGTTTCCAAGCTTCCTGGCTTCCCAACTTCAGACAGACTTTCAAGTCAGAAAAATCCTCCTTTGTGATAGCTGACAACCAAACTGGATCTAATTACTTCTACAACTTCAAAGAATGAAGGAAGCTGTTTTCAGGTTGAGAGGAGGAAGAAACGAATTAATGAAGTAATTTTCCAAGTCTTAAAAAAAGCTCTTTCCCCTAAGCCGTAAATATTGCCATGGTTTGGTTTCAGGTGCCTTGGGCTGGGGAGAAGAAAAATTTCACAATTTTTATTAACACCTTCTATGGTCTGTGAGCAAAATGGAGGATGGGGAGACATGACTGAAAGTATTATCTCATTTGTACCCTTTATCTTCCCTAAACATGATTTCTTTGCTTATATTGCTATGAACTAGTATCTACTTGATACCACTACTAGCAGTGGGATTGGATTTTTTGGTACCAACAGGGCATGTGGTTATCAATTGAATTCCAAAACTACCACCAGGGCTTCTTAGTAACCACTATAAAAGCCATTTCCATTAGGTCCCTTCTGACTTACACTGACTGAATACAGGGTTTCTGAGGCTGTAGATCTTTATCTTCCTTCTCCTTCTTTCTCCTGGTCGTGGCTGGTGTGTTTGAACCAATGACCTTGTGCTTATCCAGAACTGTCATCAGGGCACAATGCTACCAGGACTCTCATAAGCACTGTGTGATGAGAAAACCCTTTGAAAAGGTAAGTCTCAATAGAGCACATTGCTCGCTAGGGGACCTTAAGCAATACACATTTAATATTTAGAAAATATAAGAATATCAGACATTGGGAGTAAGATATTTGGATCTGCAGGATATAATTCATGAAACATATTTTTAAAGTTTCATATGGAATAATTCCAAGTGGTTCTTTGCTTTATTTCAGCACAGAACTTTTATTCATGGAAAATGAATGATTCTACTAATATATAAATAATTAATAATTATGAAAACATACCAGATTTTTAGTTTCAGAAAAAAATAATTTATGCACACTTCCCAATCTCAACCAATAGATATTAGAAATAAAAAATTATACGCAAAAGAAGTATTCAAGTAGGAATTGAAGTTATTATTACTCATTTTTGGACATTATAGTTGCTCAACCTTACATTCTACTATGCTAAAATGCTCTAAAAATATTTCATCTGCTAATTTGGCAATAGAGTAAGGATTATCGTCAAAATGCAGAATTTATGGTAGTTATATGTAAGTGAATTCAAGTGGGAAAATATGACCTGGTACAACTTTCTTGACTTCTGAAAATTGCCTTGGTGAAGAAGTTTTCTTAATATTTCTTTATAACAAGTTTCTGTGATCTTCCTTTACTTATTGAAAAATAATCTGTGAAGCTAACACCTTTTGAGTGGCCCCAAAGACTTGCCATGCTCTCTGAGCTGACTTCTTGTCCTTGAACTTAACTGAGCTAACTGATCCTCTGGGAAGTCACTGTTTCGACTGGACCTCTGTTTCAGAAGGATTCTAATGATAGTAAAACAAGCATATTGCAAAGAAAACGTGTCTATAGTTATCCAGTTAGTGCAAAAACATGTTGAAATAAAATATTTTGTTTAAAATAAACCTGTGCATATCTGAACTGGAATCTTAGTACTTGTATTTGTGTGTATGTAGATATGAAAAGTTTGGCGATTGGAATCCATCCAATGCCTCCAGGGGAGAGGGGCCCAAAGATCCAGTCTTGCTAAGATTATACTTTAGAAAGGTCTTTGGGGAAAGTTCAATAGAAAGCTAACCTGAGGTCACGGAGAATAGAAGGATATGTGGGTGTATTGGGTTCAGATTTTTTAAAAGAATGATTGCAGTATATGAAATATATAAAAAAGTAATGAATATGAGAGGGTTTATTAAAGATTTTTATTTGATATGGTCAAAATTCTTTTTTATTTTTAACTAAAAGTTTAATAGGTTGAATCATTTCAAAAAGCCAAAAAACCAAACAAACATTGAGCAGCTGGTTCTGACTTAAAAGGACTCTATAGGACAAGGTAGAATTGTTCTTAAGGGATTCTGAGACTTACTCTTTTTTAAAATCATGTCCTTGGGAATGTTTACAGATAATATAACAATCCACAATTCTATTAGATCAAGCTTAGTTGTACAATTGCTGCCACCATCATTTTGAAACCATTTTCTTTCTGCTTGAAATCTTTGGTATCAGCCCCTCTTTATCCCCTCCATCTTCTATCCTCCACCCTCACGAACCCTTAATATACTATATATTTTTATTGCCATATCGTACACTTTCCCATATAGCTGCTCACCTTGCAATGCTGTTATTATGTCCCCTCGAGTGGGGTTATACTGTCATCATTGCTGTCAGTCCCCTGTCCTTCTCATCCCATACCCTAGGGAATCATTACTCTGCTTGCTGTTTCTGAGGGGTCTAACTCTCTTGAATTTTGTACGTTGAATGATCTTAATTATGCAAATGAACTTATGCAGGTCTAACAAGATTAGTGAAGCAAAACTAAGGCCATAATAGTAAGGAGAGGAAATATTAAAGAACTAGAGGATAGATATGTGTTTCATCAATGCTATTCTGCACCCTGGATAGATCATCCCTTACATGTGGCCCTTTTGTGAGGGACTGTCCAATTATTTTGCAGACTGGTGGGTTTTGGGGTTCTGCTTTGTCTATCCTCCTTTATGCCAATTTCATTACTTATATTTGAACTTCTGATACCTATTCCAATCGACACCTCACCATCACACAGTCTGGTGTGTTTCTTCGATGTGGGCTTCATTTTTTCCCTGCTAGGTGGCCTGTTCTTTAACTTCGAGCCTTTAAGACCCCAGACAAGACACCATCAACTTTCTTCATCACTTTTCCTCATACACCCATTTTGTCTTCAGTTATCCTGTCTGGAAGGTGAGATCTTATATAACCACATTATTAGAATAAACCATTCTTGTATTGAGCTAAGATTTAAGTAGAGTCCCAAAGTCCACCTGCTTCCTTATTAAATTTACACTCACACATACATATTTGCAAATATGTCTATCTTTATATATTTATATGTTTACACACATACATATTTATATTTATACCTATATGTATACTTTTTAATTCCTTGTTCTTTTCTCCATTTCTTTTTTTTCCCTCCTACCCCACTACCATGTTCATCCACCATTTACCCCTACATGTGAGTAGAAAGCTTCATCTTTCTCCCATACAGTGACTGGTGGCTTCAAATTACTGACCTGGTGGTTAGCAGCTCAATACATAACCATTATGTAACAAAGGCTCATTCATTTAAAAGGTCTTTAAAGTAATAAATTGAAATAGCATATACAATACCTTAGTTTCTCACTATTAAGATAACAAAAGGCAATGGTCTTTTGTTACTAGGATATTGATATTCCTATATTCCTCACGTGTCCTGGATAGTTAGAGTACCCTTTCTATCAACTCGTCAGCAAAAGTAGCCAGTAAAATTAGTCATATACAAGATCAGGCAATGCAGACTGCTAAAGTAGACATAGAGCAGACGCAGACAGCCCTAACGACCCTAGTTCTTGGTTTTTGTTATGAATATGTAAAAAAAACAGGAGTGACCTATGGGCCAGCAAGCCCAGAGGAAAGTTAATTTATAGAAAAAGCATCTAGGCCCATGTACAGGGCGTGGATCTTTTCCTGTTTCATGTACCAGTTCATAGGCACTCACTCTACACGAAAATGTGAACAGATGTGAACAGCATTGCCACCCTGCTTCAGGCCTATCCACACAAACAACACAACAGCCATGTATTGCCTCGTCCGATTGTGTACCTCCTATAACGCCCCAACAGATGCCCACAGCAACCAGAAAGTCCCTTCACTGGACAGGAGCCATCGAACAAGGGACTTTCAAAGCTCCTGTGGTGTATACCCGCAGACTGTAGAAGACCATGAGAATTCAAGTGTCTGACCAAGATTAAAAATGCCCCCTGCCTTTGCTTGAAAATTCCAACCATCTCTTGTTGCCATTGTTCCAGGAAAGAGTTCTAGAACTGCTCTCTCTCATGATGATGCCAAACAAGTGTCTAGTGGTCCTGTATTTCAACCATTTAGAGAAACAGGCTAGATGTAGGATTACAAGCATCCTCATAGATGCTACCCTTCCCTTCAATCTTGTAGGTGACTTATCCTTCTGAGGAAATATCCTTAGAGGGACCCCTGATTTATACTTGCGAAGCACTCTACACTCAGAATTAGATTACACTGGCCTCTCTTCCCCAAAGAGTCTGCAGGGACAATTTATATGGTATTGGAATCTTGACTAACAACCCCAGCCTGAGGCCACTTTAAATACCTCTCCCTCCGTCACATGTATTTTGCTTGACGGTAATAATTTACCCATGATTTGTGCCTGTCAATTCTGTCTTTTCACCCTTATTGCTACCTGCAATGGTTTGTTGTTGATGTTGTTTCTTCTCAGTTAGGCAATAATAATTGAAAATGTGAAACTCAACCACATGGTGAAAATGACAAAATCTGTAGCGGTCAGCCTGCTGTGGAGAGTTGCCGTAGCAACTGAGCCTGGCTACTGGACCATCAGAATCCATCCAGACTGGAGGTTTGCTCCCCTTTCCTTTTGGAAATTAATTGTTCTATCCATGAATCAATTTTCTAACTAGGTTAAATCTTTCACTTCTGTGCCTAGAAAAAAATTACTAACCAGCCACCTAAAAATGTACAAAAATAGGCAATGTTTTCATCCTCACAGACAATACTGCAGTGCTGCTGGACACCAATAATGTCTACAGGTTAGGCCACCAGACCATGGCCAGCTGTCATTCGCACAATTGTCCCACTGTTTATTCCAACTGAGTGTTCTCGACCAATACCCTCGATTCCTGAGATTAGGAAGCCTTGAGAAAGGGGGGGGGGGGGGACTGAAGTCTCATCATGATTTAGGGAGCTACTGGAGTCGCATGCATTTTGCTCACCTCTGTATCTTAGCTTGTGATTAATTAACTTGACTTTACTGTTTTCTCTTAGATATTAAGAACTAATGCAATTGATATTGAACTTGTAAACATAAAAATCTACTAAATGTATTGAAAAGTACATAAAGAGTGGGTTAAAAGCCTCTCCCCATTTCTTTTCCTAACTGATAGAAAATATCGTGTATATTTTTCTTTCTTTGTCTGAGGAGGTGGTTGTGTTTGTTGTTATAGTTGTTAGGGGCCATCAAGTCTACTCTGACCCATAGCAACCCTATGCCCCACAGAAAGAAAGACTTCACAGTTCTCTACCAACCTCACTATTGTCCCTGCTCACCGGGTCCATTCATCTCACTGAGGCTCTTTCCTCTGTTTTGCTGTCCCTCCACATGATGTCCTTCTCCAGAGTCTGGTCTTTCCTGACAATATATCCAAAGATCGTCAAGGATATATTGCCATCCTTGCCTCTAAAGAGCATTCTGACCTCACTCCTTCTAATACTGGTCGGTTTGTCCTTTGAGCAGTCCATGGCACTTTCATGGTACTCTTCTCCAGCACCACAATTCAGATGTATCAATTCTTTTGTAGTCTTCCTTATTCAGTGTCCAACTTTGACATGCATATGGGTCAATGGAAAAAACCATGGTTTGGGTCAGGTATACCTTAGTTCTTAAAGTAATAGCCTTGCTTTTCAATACTTTCAAGAGGTCTTGTGCAGTAGATTCACCTAACACAATACAAATTTGATCTCTTGACTGCTGCCTCCATGAGCATTAATTGTGGATCCAAGCAAGACAAAATCCTAGACCATTTCAACCTTTTCCTCCGTTTATCATGATGTTGCCTATTGGTCTAGTTGTGAGGACTTTCGTCTTCCTTCCACTGAGTTGTAATCCACACTGAAGGCTACAATCCTTGATCTTCATCAACAAGTCCTTCAATTCCTGCTCACTTTCAGCAAGAATGTGTGTCATCTGCATACCGCAGGTGGTTAATAACCTTCCTCTGATCCTGATACTGTCATCTTTATATAATCCAGTTTCTCTGATGATTTTCTCAGCATATAGATTGAGCAAGTATGGTGAAACGATGCCATCCTGACACACACCTTTCCTGATTTGAAACCACACAATATTCTCTTGTTCTGTTTGCACTATTGCCTCTTCATCCATGTTCTGAGTGAGCACATGATATGTTGTAGAATCCTCATTTCAAAATCAATCTGCTATTGACAATTTATTATGGTCTTCAGAGTTGAATGCCTTTACATAATCAATGAAACACAAATGATCATCTTTCTAGTACTCTCAGCAATTATGTACCTAGTTCTATGTCCTCTTCTGAATCCAGCCAGAACTTCTGTCAGCTCCCTGTCAATGTACTGCGGCAACCATTGTTGGATAATTTTAAGCGACATTTGACTGTGCGCAACATAAATGATATTCTTTAGTTTGAGCATTATGTTGGTGGTTAGAAAAATCTAAATCCTATCTCCTTTGCTTTATCAATAAGTCAAATAAAACTATCTTTCTTCTTTGCCTTTAAAAAATTTATTTTATTAGGGGCTCTTACAGCTCTTATCACAATCCATACATATATCCATTGGGTCAAACACATCTGTACATATATTGTCATCATCTTTTTCAAAACATTTTCTTTCTTCTTGAGCCCTTGGTATCAGCTCCTCATTTTTCCCCTCCCACCCCTATGTCCCCTTGATAATTTATAAATTATTCTTTTTTGTTTCATTTCTTACACCAATTGTAGTCTCCATTAATCCACTTTTCTGCTGCCCATCCCCTGGGAGGGGGGCCATTCATCGATTATTGTGTTCGATTCCCGCTTATGCTTCCCGCTCCTTCCCTCTTGCATACTTTGGTTTCATTTTGGCGGTAAAACCCAAATTTTATGGAATCAAAAGTCACCATCACATATTAATAGGACATACATGTTTCTGCCAGAGCCAGGTTAAAATTTAAGAAGTGCTTCCTTAGTCACTTTATTCTTTCAGATGGTTCCAAAGAGATATTAGTAATGCTTCTTACTTCAGAATCTGAAAACAGCCCATTAGCATGTCTCAGCATAGTCATAGGAAGCTCTAATTCCTAAACATTACTAGTTTCTTTTCAGGTTTGATCAGTTGGTCCTTTAGATTTTCCCAGAGGTTCTAAATGCACAAACATGAAATATTGTTATGATTCTACGGGAATGTTTTTTTTAATGAAAGCATTATTTTTAAAAGCAAAGTCCAAATTCCTTACTCACAATTTTCATTGTCCTTTTTATATTAAAAAATTGCTTCAAATAAGTTTCATTAAATGAATCACTTTGAAAAAGGAATATTTAAAGTACTGATTGCTCAAACCATGACAGAACAGTTATTCAAAACATGGATATAAGTAAGAGAAGTTGCTCAACATTAAGATCAATACTGGGCTTTATTTTTATTAACTGGACACTTTTTATGCTCTCTTTGTGAAAAGTTTACATTGTAAATATGTGACCAGTAAAGATGTAAATAATTCTGTACATATGACCAAATAGATAGTCATGTTTCATTGTTCTATGAGATATGACTATTAATCAATTTGATGTTGAGTATTTATTAATTAAATATGCTTTATTGGTCTATTTTTTCTCTTGATATAACCTACCTTTGTGTGTTTCTTTCATTTTGTCTTTACTTGAGTTTGGTTTAAAGTGTTAGGAGTTTTCTCATTAATTAGTGAGCTAAATAAAATTTGTGAAGTGTCCATTTTACATTTTACTTTGAGGTATGTTGTTTTTTTCAATCCTTGCCAATTATCCTTCAAAATTTTAGAACTAGTTCACCAAGATACCCAGATGGATGCTCTTGCTAGAGAAATGCAATTTCTAAACTGATGAAGCCCCAGGGTACCTATTCATAATACCAAGAGCGAATCCTAAATTTCTACTTTAACACTGATAATTATTTTTGTAGGAAAATTTACTCTCTACTGATTTTGTCTTTTGTTTTTGCTTGAAGTTCCCATATGTTTAAGAAGTCATTTTTCACTTATTATAAGGATTAGGAATCTGTATTTTAGTCCTCTGGGTAATTACTGTACAGTGACTCTTCATTGGATGAGAGATGACAGAGAATCAGGAATATTGTTCTATATTTTTTGTTTGTTTGTTTATGAGTTCAAATTCAAGAAATTTATGCCTATTAGATTAGGAATACATGCAATTTGAACTCCAGTATTATTGGTGCTTTCTCATGCACTTCCTCTTGAAATGATGGAATATTGACTAATTCTTTTTGGTATAGTGATTCTGTGTTTTTGTTCCATCTTCTTTAGATACTTCCTGCATTATTCAATGCTTTGCCCATAACTCAAATTAAAAACTCATTGCCATTGAGTCCATGCTGACTCATAGGACACCATGCTGACACCATAGGACAGAGTAGAACTGCCCTTGTGGGTTTCCAAGACTATAACTCTTTGTGGGAATAGACAGCCCCATTTTTCTCCTATAGAGAGGATGGTGGTTTTGAACTGCTAACCTTTTGCATTGCAGCCCAATGCATAAGCACTACGGCTCTCCTAGTCTTTTAATATTGCAACCCAAAGCTTCAATTTATTTTTCTTTAGGTGCTTCAGTTGTGTTTATACTGAGGGTGTTCCTCCTTTTTGGACATCTAACTCTAGATTTTTGTACATTTTATCATGATATTTTACTTTGTCTTCTTGAGCTGCCCTTTGAAATTTTCTTTTCAACTCTTTGACTTTATCATTTTTTCCATTTGCTTTAGCTACTCTACAATTAAGAACAAGTTCTAGATTCTCTTTGTCAATCCTCTTAGATCGTTTCTTCCTTTCCTGTCTTTTAAACACATTTTGCTTTCTTCGTGTATTATGCTCCTTAGAAGCAAGGATGGCAAGACTTCCTCTCACAGATTTTGGACATTTTGTCAGGAAAGACTAGTCCATGGAGAAGGACATCATTGCTTGGTAAAACACAAGGGGCAACAAAAAAAGAGGCAGGCTCTTGACGAGATGAATTGGCACAGTGGCAGCAACAATAGGCTAAATTGTTCAGCATAAGAACAATTGTGAGAATGGTGAATGGGGTAGTTACATAATCTCCTGTCACATTGCAGAGGGGTGGAGTCTAGCCTGTCAATCGGGTCAAAGCTTTATGATCTCATTTGAATGCTCAACAGGGATAAATCTGGTCTCTCACTGGAGACCAGATACACTGTCTCCCTGTGAGACATCCCATTTGACAAGTCACACAGAACTACGCTGATGGACCCAGAACCCTGGAGATGGAGGAACCACATGGGCACCCAGGCCAGTGCAGAGATGCTTCCACCACCACTAGATCCACAAGTCTTTCCTCCCAGGAAGGCCTGTGATCTTCCTGAATTTGGTACTATTGCATGTGTTGTGTGAGTCTGAAGAGGAATTTATAGACTGATATTGGACAAAGAGGCCAATATCAGATTTATGGACTAGATCTGGACTGGGCTTGTATGTTTTCTTAATATTCAATTTCTCTTTATAGAAAGCGCTTTCTTATATGCACATGACATGGCTGTCTATGGATTTGTCTCTCTAGTCAACCGGAGTAACACAGTGAAGAACCTGGCTGTGTTTTATCGTGTTAAACTTAGGGTCACTATGAGTTAGAACCAACTCGATGGTACCTAACACCAACAGGTTAGGCTGTCTTTGTGTTTGATTATTTTAGTTTGGGCTAAAATAACTAAAACTTTGAGTTATGCATGTCTCTGTATATTTATAAAACACCAAAATCCTTCTTGTCTTGTGACTATAAAGTATTTTTTACCTCTAGAATATGTTTTCTGAGTTGGCACTGGATAGTACATTGATGATAGTTTCATCAGCTCAGCTAAATAGATACTGATTCCAAAAATAGGTTTCCATGATTCTGCCTGCAAAGTGTCAGTCAGCACGGCCCCAGAAGTGTTACATCACATTTGAGCCACATGGCTTGCTGGTGGTGTCATGGGTTACGCATTGGTCTAATTGCCAACATTATCAGTTCAAAAATCCAACTATTCCTCAGAAGAAACATGAGACTTCTACTATTGCCATGAAGAGTTAGTTTCAGAAACCCGCAGGGGCCATGTTACCCTATCCTACAGGGTCTCTATGAGTCAGAATTGACTTGATGACAGTGATTTTTTTTTTCTTTTGACCATGAAAGAGATCCACCATGAAAGAGATATGGGAGTATAGTGATGTCCACGGAATCCACTACTGATATCACGTGCCACCTGATTAAGAGATAGGCAAATGGAATGTTCGAATCGCTTTCTAAAGTCCCAAATTTGAGTGAACACTGAAAGGATGCTCCGCCATCTTTCCAGACAAGGCAGATTTGAAGCAGTCGTGTGTTGAGCTGCTGTCCACCTGGTCAGCATTCGGAGCCAACAGTAGGTCCGTGCGAGAAAGGCTGGGCGTTCTGCTCCCTTAAACAGTTGGAGGCTGGAAATCCACAAGGGAGCTGCTACGTCTCAGCACCAACTCGGTGCCATTGAGTATGGTTTTTGGTAAATCGGGAAACATGAGCCCAGGAGTCAAATTGTGGACATTTGCCATCACTCCCAGTGATCCATTGTAGAGTCTTGTGCTTCTAATAAAAACACTTCTTGTTAGGATATCGGCTCCCCTACAGATTTATAACCTCAGAAAAGCTATTATTTGGTGGCTGCGAGTCAAGATTGCATAAACTACACACTTTCCTTTTTCATACTGTAGAACAGCATGAAAATTGTAATATACTTGATGCCTTAAGATGTAGTGCATTTTATACATGTTGACCATGAGTTTTCCATGAACGAATCATCTTTCTAGCAGTAATTCAAGATGCATGGTATTTATCTTAGGATTGGCAACACAATAAAATACAGTATAAAAAAGCAGACAAACATACTGCCATCTAACTTGGTTCACAGGTGACCCTATAAGTCAGAGTACAGTTGTCCCAAAGAGTTTTTAAGACTGGAAAACTTTCCATAACCAGATGGTCACATCTTTCTCCTGTGGAACAATTTGTGAATTCAAAACACTAATGTTTCTTTAGTACCCAAGTGCTTTAACCATTGAACCATCACAGATTATAAACGTAATAAGGTGATTATTGGAACTTCATATAGAATATCAACAAAAATTAATAACATAGAGAACAATTATTTTCTGGTGAAAATTATTTTTTTGAATTAGGATTCCGGTAATCATAATTTCTTTTTAATTTCACAAGCCATTTAATTTATTGATGCCTTTTAAAGTTGGTCATGGGACTCTCATTGAATCCTCGTAATATTTTGCAAACAGTTTATAAAGAGGGATATAGTGAATTTAAAGAAGAATATTTGGGTAGTTATCAGAAATATTCCAAAATTCCTGCAGGGTTTAGCTCTCAGTAAAACAAACCACTGTGACAAAGAAGGTGTTTGTTGTCTTAATTGACCTAGCTGTCCTGTGACTCTGCCACAGAACAAACATAAATCATGCCATTTGCAATGAAATAGAAATTTCAGTGAAACAGCATGGAATATGAAGTGGGAAACTACAATCAAAATTTAAAAACAATGTTGAGGCTCTAGTGATCCAAAGTAGTATTTTTATTAGATACATATAACACATCATTCCATATTTCAATTGCATTAAGTAGAATTGTGCAATTGCTGTAATTGTTCATCAGTTCCCAACTATTCTTTTTCTACATGGACTCCTTGACATTGTCTCCCCTTTGCTCATGACCATCACTGTACCCTCCTCCCTCTGAACCCCTCATTCTATTTGCTGCCTCTATAGGTTCATCAATTCTAGGTTTCACATACAGAAAAACAGAAAAGCATGTAACACAGCTTCACGAGGGCGACCTGCGTTGACACACCTCCTCTGAGACACACTCTACTATGAACAAAAAGTACAGGACAATTTGGAAACCAGATCAGGTCCAGCCTGCATCATAGGGGGGAATCTATGGCCAACATTTCTACTGTTCCGGTCAGATTAATGCCTTTGGCCTTCTGTACTCCTCGCTCCCAAGCACTCTATTTAGTGATCACTTTTCTCCCATCCCTCAATTTTAGATAGGGGGAGTTCTCCAGAGGCTTATTTATTATGTAGTTCCACAAATTAATCTGGGGCTACCTCCATCAGCTATCACCTTCTGCGCACCAGTTTCTAACAATCGGGGCTTTGATACTGATCTCTCCTCGGACTTTGGATTATATGGCAATCTTTTGGTGATTGATGATGGTGTGGTTCTTCCACGTGAGCTTAGCTGACCTCTCACTTAGATGGCTGCTTGTTTGGAGATAAGTCTTTAAGAATCCAGACACTATTTTATATGATAGCCGGGCACCATCTAAATTCTTTGCCACATTTTGCTATAGTATCTTCAGTGTTCCTGTCCTGAGGTTGACGATCAAGCAGGGTCACGATGTCAGAACTAATTGTTCTTAAATTGGAGCTAGGATTAGTGTGAGCCCCAAATCTATACGTGATTCTATCCTTTCTTTCCCCCTCCCCCCTTTAATTTGTTGTAACCTGGGTGCCAATACCAATGTTATATCGTTCCATAGTTAAATCATGTCAAACAGAATCATACATTTACTTTCATAATCAATCTCCTTCCAAACTCCTTGACATCATCTCCCTTTTATCCCCCCTACCCATTTAGATCCCCTCAAAACTCTTGTTCTGTTTGCTTTGCCTATCAGCTCAGCACCCCTGGGTTTCATTTAACAAGAAACAGAGAAACAAATAACACAGCTTCAAGAGGATGACCCCCAAAAGTGAAGCACTCCTGAGATACACCCTAATATGAACAAGTATAAGCAACATATAACAGAATGACCTGCACAGGATTGCCACAAGGTAATACGTATCTTAATAGAGCACACAGGGCTTTGATGTAGCAAGGCCTTGTTTGTCCTCCAGGCAACAGTACTCCACTCTTGGTTCCGCTTTCTTCTGCTTCCTCAGAAACCACATATTTTCTGCCTTAGGTCCTCAGGTTACAAGTGAGTCTAATGTGGAATCCAGTTTGCCCAGTGGAATTCCCACATGGGGTCTCACCTATGCAGCTTCTGGAGCATGCTGTGCACCCAGAAGATTCAGGATCCAGTGTCCCAGCATTCTATAGCACCCAGCCGGGATTCCCAGGATACCTCCAGATGCCCTTGATCAAGTGTGCCCACCTACTGCACACCACTAAAGACTCTGACCACCTAAAGTTCCCCAAAGCATCCTTAGTCATTCCTCTCCACTCCCGTCAGTAAGTTTCACCCCTCTGATACGGCTGCCTCTCTCTCCAGGGGACCTCACCCCAGATCCACTCAGCAGACAGCAACCCCTACCCACCACCCCACCCCCATATATTTGATCCCAGCTATCTTGAGGTGACCTCCGGCCAAGTGACCTACACCATGCTTTGCTGGAGTGGATGATGTGTGGTTCATTGGCACTGGTCCAGCTCTTTGCCAGGCTGTCTGGTCCCCAGCCAGAAGATTAGCTGCCCTATAAGCTTGAACTTGTGTCCATTCTGCTGCTTGTTCATACCACAGTGGATTCATCCAGTATTTGCACTTTTGTGCTTAACTAACTGTGCTCAGCATAATGGCTTCCAAATCCCTCCACCTGTGGTGTTTCATAGTATCATCGTTATTGTTTGGGATAATAGTCCATTGAGTGTATGTACTAGAGTTTTTAATCCACTCTTCGGTTGTTTCCAGCTTTTTGTGCTATTGTGAACTGTGCTGAGATGACCATGGGGGAACAAACATCTGTTCTTGATCAGTGTCTTATTTCTTTTGGTTATATGCCCACTAATAGTTTTTAATAGTTTCTCCCCTTACTATTAAAGCTTATGTTTTGCCTCATTAATGTTGCCAGACATATATATATATATACACATATATATATATACATATATATTCATATGTATAATTAAGATCGTTAGACACAAGAATGCCAAGATGGATGACCCTTCAGGAACAGCAATGGGAGCAATGATTCCCTGAGGATACAGGAAGACAGGGGCAGGAAGAAGGGAATGGGGAGCTTATAGCATTGATGACTGCATAACCCTACTCGAGGGGAGCGAACAACAGAATTGTAGGTGAATGGATATATTGGATGGGGTAAAATATGGCTAAAATATGAAATATATATACCGTATATACTCTAGTATTAGCCGACCCAAATATCAGCCGAGGCACCTAATTGCATAAAAAACGGCATAAAAATGTGCTGAAAAATTCAGCTTATATTTGAGTATATACAGTATGCACAATAATAGAATAATAACAATAATATATAACAACAAAAAGGGTTTCTGTTGGGAAGGTTGGGGAGGGAGTGGATAAAAAGAAGCTGATACAATAAGAAGCTGAGTTCAAGAAGAAAGCAAATGTTTTTAAACTGATTGTAGTAGCAATTGTACAAGTATATGTGGTCTGTTTGAGCTATGGAATGTTATGATATCTATAAGAGCTTCCAATAAAATGATGAACAACAACAACATCAAATCAGTTTTCGGCATGCAGATGTTTTTATTTCTGTGTTTTCTGTCATGATCCTTTGGTCCAAGTATCTATCATTATATTCAGAAGAGGCTTTTTTGACAAATGTGGCTCTGTAGAAGGTCTTGAGGTCAGGTAGTGCAGGACCACCTACTTTGTGCTACTTCTTGAGGAGTATTTATTTGCCTATCCTGTTTGTTTTCCCTTTCCATAGGAAGCTGGTAGTCAGTGTTTCTATTTCTCTGAAGCAATCTTGCTGGAACTTGGATCTGTCGTGCATTGATTGAATTTGTGTACTTTCTTAAGTAGTATTGACATTTTCACAATATTGAGTCTTCCGATCCACAAACATGGAATAAGCTTCCGTTTGAGTAGATTCCTTTTGTTTCCATGTGGTAATGTTCTGTAGTTTTCTTCAGATAGGACTTTTATTTTTTTAGTTAGGTTTATTCCTAGGCATTTCAGCTTTTGCATGACTCTTGTGAGTGGTGTGGATTCCTTGATAACTCTTACTGGATTCCCGTCACTTGTATAGAGGAATCCAATTGATTTCTGCTTGTTAATTTTGTATCCTGCTACTCTACTAAACTTTATATTGTTTCCAGCAATACTATTGTGGAGCCCTTAGGATTCTCAATATGTAAAATCATATCATCTGAAAGTAGCAAAAGATTCACTTCTTCTTTACCCAGTTGTTCACACTTGATATCTTGCAGTTGTCTTATGGTATTGGCTAGGACTTCTAGCATGATGTTGAAGAGAAATGGGAATAAGAGACATTCTTGGTGGGTTCCCCTGTTCAGTGAAAATGTTTTCAGTTTTTCTCCATTGAGTGTAATATTAGCTATTGGTTTTTCACATATAGCTTTTACTGTATTGAGGCTTTTCACTTTTTGAGAGTCTTTAATTAGGAATGTGTTTTTGATGTTATCAAATGATTTTTCTGCATCAATTGATATGATCGTATGCTTTTCCTTGATGTGGTGGATTACATTAATTATTTTTGAAAGTTGAATCATCCCTACATCCCTGGTATGAATCCCACTTGGTCATAATGTTTACACACACACACACACACACACACACATTGTTGGATCCTATAGGCCAAGATTTTTTTTTTTTTACCACTTTTGCATCAATATCAGTCTGTAATTCTCTATCCTTGTGGGGTCTTTACCTGGTTTTGTTATCAGGCTTATTCTTGCTACATAGAATGTGTTTAGGTGTTTTGCTAAAGGGAGAAGCGAGTCAGCTGTCAGCACGCTGCTGAAAGGTGGAGGGTGGTTTTGTGTCAGAGCTCTGGAGGTCCTGTGCCTAGAATTTGTATTGGATCCATTTTTTCCCCTCTCTGGGCCTCCTTAAATGCTGAGGGAATGATGAGCAAAGCATCACGCTCAGTGGTCACAGGGAATGGAACATTCTCGTGCTGCATCCTTGCCCATCAACACATGCCTGTCCTCAGCACAAGGGGGAAAGAGGACCCCCTCTACAGTGTCCCAGGTGGAAAGATCACCAAGTGCTCTGGTATCACCTACATAACAATCTAGAACGACTCCCAAGGTGAGGCCACTCAGAGACTCCAGAGCGGTGGGTCTCAACCTTCCTCAGACCACGACCCTTTCATCCAGTTCCTCATGTTGGGGTGGCGCCCCAACCATAAAATTATTTTCGTTACTAATTCATCATTGTCATTTTGCTATTGTTATGAATCTTCATGTAAATATCTGATATGCAAGATGCATTTTCATTGTTGCAAATTGAACATCATTAAAGCATAGTGATGAATCACAAAACAAAACAAAAAGAATGCGTTTTGGAGTTTGCTGCCCCTTTCTATTCACTGGAAGAGTTTGTATAGGATAGGTGTCAACTTTTCTCTGAATGCTGGGTAGAATTCTCCTTTGAAGCCATCTGGACCGGAGCTTTTTGTAGTTAGACGTTTCTTGATGAACTTTATTTCTTCTTTTATAATGGGTCTGTTCAAGTTCATAATGTATATATACATTAATTTGGGGAGAGAGTGATTTTCCAGGTATTTGTCCAGGTCCTCTAAATCATTAAATTTCTTTGGAATACAATTTTCATAGTACTGAGTAATTATTTTTTATTTTCATTAGGGTCTGTTGTGACTTCCCCTTTTCCATCCCTGATTCTAGATATTAATGTCTGCTCCTTCATTTAACTTTGTTAAGTTTCTAGCAATTTGTCATTTTGTTGATTTTTTTCAAAGAACCAACTTTTTGCTTTGTTGATATTTTCCATTGTTCTGTTTTCCAGTTCATGTATCTCTGCTCTAATTTTTATGATTTCTTTCCTTTTGCTCTTGGAAGGATCATGTTCTTGACTGTTAGACTGTTCTAACTGCTGGAGGTACTGTATTAAGTGCTGATGATAATTCTCTCCTCTTTTTTCATGTGTGTGTTCATTGCAATAAAGTGACCTCTGGCAACTGCCTTTGCTCCATCCCAGAGGTTTTGGTATCTTATACTGTCATTCTCATTGGTTTCCAGGAACTCCTTCATTTCCTTTCTAATTTGGGCTATTGCTCATTCTTTTTTGAGAACTGTGTAATTGAGTGTCCAAGTGTTTCTCTTTGTTCTTCCTATTGTTGATTTCCAGCTTTATAGTGTTATGGTCAGAGAAGATGGTTTGAATGACCACTGTGTGTTTGAATTTTCTCAACCTTGACTTGTGTCCCAGCATGTGGTCTATTTTCTAGTATGAGCTGTGTGCATTGGAAAAGAATGTGTGTTATTTTGTTGTCATTGCTGTTGTTTGGAGAGTTCTGAAAATGTCTAGAAGGTTGAGTTGTTCCATCATATTGTTCAGGTCTTCAGTTTTCTTAATGAGTTTCTTCTTACCTATTGATCTATCTTTCTTTGAGAGTGGTATATTGAAATTACCTATTATAATTGTATGTTGATCTGGCGATTTCTATTTTCATCTCTTTAGGATTTGACTGAAGAATTCCGAGGGTCTTTTGTTGGGTGCATATGTGTTTATTATATATATGAGTTCTTGGTCTATTGATCCCTTGAGCCTTATGTAATGTTCATATTTATCTCTCCTTTTATCATGTAATTTGAGGTCTATTTTGTCAGAGATTAGTATTGCCACTCCTGCTTTTATTTGATTGCTATTAGCTTGGTAAAATTTTCGCCATCTCTTGGTTATCCTTCCATTTTTGTCTGCAACTTTGAGATGTGTCTATTGAAGGCAGCAGATCGATGAATTTAGTTGTCTAATCCAGTCTGCTACACTTTGTTTTTAATAGGTGTGTTTAAACCATTATTATTCAGAGTAATTAAACCTAAAAGTAAATCTAAATGCTGTCCCCTAGTACTATTTGTGTTTGTTATTTCCCTTTCTTATCCTTTACAGGTGGTGTGTGTGTGTGTGTGTGAGAGAGAGAGAGACAGAGAGAGAGAGAGAGAGAGAGAGAGAGAGAGAGAGAGAGAGAGAGAGAGAGAGAGAGAGGTTTATTCTTCTCTTTTTTTCTCTGTTGGATCTGTAATGTTTGGCTACTGTTTCAGTGTGCTGGTTTCTGGGTGGTGTTACATCCTCTGGTGGTTTCATGTTTGAGTGCTGTGGTTGTGGGGTTCCTGCCCATAAGGAACTGGAAAACAATTTTTGTAACGATAGGGGTCTTTTTCTGGACCAGTTCTCTAAATGTACCCTTATTTCAGAAAATTTTTATTTCTCCTTCATTTTGCTGCATAAAGGATTTTCCTTTGCTGCATAAAGGATTCTTGTATTCATTTTGAAGGAGAGTTTTGCTGCATAAAGGATTCTTATATTGTCATTGCTGTCCTTCAGCTTCCAGCTTACTTTGCTCCACTTTCTTTTTCCCTGCATGGTCTCCCAGGAGAGGTCTGGGCTTATTGTCTGTTAACCCTTTTATGTGCCTGCTTTTTTCTCTACAGCTTCTCATAATTCCCTCCTCTTCCTTTTAATTGGATAATTTGACTACTATATGTCTTTATGTGTTTTTGAGGGGTTTGATCTAATTGCTGTTCTCTCTGCTTACTGAATGGTTATCATCAACTCCTCTGTGATATTGGGGGAAATTTTCTTCCAAGAATTCCCTTACTATTTTAACTATAGGTTTATTTAATTAGAATATTGTTTCGCTTTATGGAATTGCACATCCTCCTCATACTTTCTTCAGATTATTTTGCTCATTTAGTTTGATTGTCTCTCTTGTTAGCTGAATTCTGCCTGGTTATCGTTGAGATTGCTGATTCTGTTTTCCATTTATTCCATTCTCTTAAGATCATTCACCTTTTCCTTTATTTCTGCTAGGTCATTCCTTAGCTCTTGGATTTCCCTTCAGTGTGAGGATTTTAGCATCTCTGTTTTTTCATATTTTCAGAATTTAGAACTTAATTTTTGTATGGTCCTAAACAATATTCTCCTGCATTCTTTTTCTGGCAGTTCAAGGGCTGCTTCTTCTGTGTATACTGTTGAGTTTGGGTCATCTTCAGTATTTCGCTTTTGTTCCTCTAGAATTTTTACACTAGCTTCTGGTGTTGCCTGCTGTTTGTGTTACATTTTGGGAGAGTTGAAAGTGGGGCATAGTCTTTGAGGATGGGTAGATAGGAGATGCTGGCTCTTTAAGTGCGGGGAGGATCAGATAGGCACAGGAAAAGGTGATGTGTGCAGATGAGGAGGAAGTATTAGTTGGGTGTGTAGGAGGACTAGGGTATGGGTTCTCAGAAGTAGGGTTCAAGTGGTGGCATTATTCATAGTAAACCTTCCTGTTAAGTATATTAATTTTTAATGAGTTGGAGAAGAGTGTTATGGGAGATGTGATTTTATTTGGTAAGTTAAAGGAGAATGTGTGTTACTGAGGTGGAGGGAACAGGTTCAAGAGGTTATTGTGGATTCCTGCACAACTCAGAACTATCTACTCCTTCTGTGTGGCCCTAGGGTGGAAATAGGCTATTATAGTGGGTGCCCCAGAGAAGGCGGACTTCCAATGAGATGGCAATCTGGGTAGGACTGGTCTCTAGCTCACAGGCTACCTTGCCTGTGATGGGAAAACCACAGAGAAACCCAGAAATGCCAGGTTCTGTTCCTCTGGCGGGGTAAGGAGTTTTGAGTTTCCCTCATTTAAATAAATAAATAGATGATAGATAGATAGATAGATAGATAGATAGATAGATAGATAGATAGATAGATAAGAAGAACAAATCTAATAACTTCCTGGAGCCTGCTGTGCTCAGAATTCCAGTCACGTCTCTGTCTCCCTGGTACTGGATCCCGCTCCAACTATTTGTGGCTATCTATGCTGTAGCTATTTATGTGCAGAGTCCAGTCACATCCCTGCCACCAAGGGTGGGAGCTGGACCTCAGCTAGGGATCATCCACAATGGAAACTTTACTCCATGGGTTCCAGCGCCCACAGCCTACAGGAGTCTGCACGGGCATCCATGGGATGCCCCTTGAGGGGTAGACCAGCCTTGGCCTGTTCCCCACAATGGTGAGCCACAGGACAGAGGGGGAAGGGGAAGGGGAAAACATTGGGAGTTCCCGCCCCACAGGCATGGGAGGCAAAGCTTATGGGAGGGTGCTGTGAAATGGAAATGTGTTGGAGAAAGCACAGCTGCGCTCCCCAGGGAAGAACCATCAATAGAAACCCAAGGTGAAGTGAGACCTGTCTTGCATCCCAGGTCCCCAACATGGCCTCTTCACCCATAGATCTGGTGATCACATAGTGGGATCTTCATGCAGGCAGTCCTATATTGGTGCCACCTTCCAGGAAGTCCTTATGATATTCCTTTCAGTGAATCCTTTGCACTGTTTCCTCCGGATCATGTGCTACTTGGTCATCCTCCTCCTCTGCTGCTGTTCTGCTCCGCTGGCACTCTCCTCTAACGCCACTCTATCTCCTCCTGGGGGACCTAATCACTTAATTGAGTCAACTGAAAAAAGAAAAGAAAATAATAACTCATTTCCATAAAGCCAATTCTGACTCATAAGACTCATAACTGCCCCTCTGGATTTCCAAGACTGCGACTCTGAGAGTAGAAAGTCTCAGCTTCTTCCTACAGGGCAGTCTGTGTTTTCAAACTGCTGAGTAGCAATCAAACACTACGCTACCAGGGCACCTGTAAACGAAGCTAAGCGTTCTCTTACATCCTTCAGGTCTCCATTTCTTCTTGAATAAAACGAGGAAATTTGAGTGCCTTTTGAATTCTTCCTACCCGTGAAGTTTCATGTTAAAATCTTGACAAATAAGTAACTGATATAGACTCTAAGATCTCAATTCCTGATGAATTCAGATTATAAATTTGGAATTTAGTATTATTAATATCATCTTCAAATAACTTTAGAAGACAACATTACCATGGAACAAAATAGGAAATTTCTTTGTCTTTTGTGATTTAATAAATCATAATATATAACAGTGGATAAATTCAGTAACCAAAAATCATATTCACATGGTCTATGGGACGTCACATTGGTAACACTAAAGAAAAAAATAGCAAAATTATTATGCAGTTGAAATTTAGTGAGGAAAGAAAATTCTCTGAATATGAGTTATGATAAAATAATAACTTTTTACAATTGAATGGTCCAAGATAATAACAGGAATCCAAAAACATGTCAAACAATGGCAAGTGCCCATATTTTATTAAAATCACTAGGCAAAGAACATTTAATAATATAACTAAAGTTAAGAAACTTAGAGACCAGGATAGACATCAATCTGTTCTTAAGGATTTACTGTATGTACATAAAGACAGAATGGATTACCATTGGTCAGAATAAATTCAACTATGACAATGCCATTATATTTTGAAGACATTGGGTATCAAAATACTGGTATGTTGTTTCCGTTTTCCCCCTTTGAACCAGTGAAACATTTTTTATGAATTAATTGACCAGCTGAGGGAAAGCTGCAAAGAGCCTTTATTAGTTCTCATGTCACTTTGCTCATGAAGTTTCGCCTTGGTGTAGAAAAGAGTGCAGCTGATACCACACTTAAGTTTATCATTGAGCTAAATTCCAGCTAGACATTCATAGGCTGCCTAAAAGCAAATAAATGTCAAAAGGTGGTATTTTATTCAAACATAGATTATTTCTAACAGGTCCTTGGAGGTAACAGGAGGAAACAAAACAAAACCCTTGTGTTTCCAAGTTCTTGCCATTGCTTTTGGCCAATGAACATTATTTAATTTGCCTCTCTTTCACAATATGATAAACCCTTGCCATCCTCACTTCCAAGGAGCATTTTGGCTGCACTGTTTTCAAGACAGGTTGCCCATTCTTCTGTCTGCTCATAGGAGCCCTGGTGGAATCGTGGGTTACACATTGGACTACTAACTGTAAGGTCAGCTGTTTGAATACACCAGACATTCTGAAGGGAAAGAGTTGTTGTTGTTTATTCCTGTAAAGATTTATTTATATCTTTGGAAATCCACAGCAGCAGTTCCTCTCTATCTGTGATGTTAGGTTTATTGTGCTAACTAGAACACCATAGGAACATGTGGGCAGAGTTTAATCAGGCTGAAGCTTGATTTGGAGGGTGACTGAGATAAATGCTTTCCAAGATCAGCATCCCTTCTTTCTTTCTTCCTGGTGATCAGACCAGATGAGTCAACCCTTGAACTGTGTCACCTTACCATGCAACGATAGAGCTTGAAGCTCGTTTGAGATGTTTCCCCATGCTGTTAGTGAATCCTGTCACCATCCGTACATCTCTCGAATTTGAGACCCCATGAGACCTGCTTCTCTATCCTTCCTCACTACTGACTATTTGCTGCCCCACCCTGCTGCCTGCTGCCTGCAGGCTGACTCTGCTTGTCTTGCCTGAGGGCAGATTCCAATGTCTGCTTCCTTGACCTTGGACCAGCAGTCCTTGTGAGCTGAGGGACCTTCAGTATAACTGTTACACAAAAGTGAGTTGAACTGAGCCCACCATACTGCTGTGTGAACTAACTAGCCATTATATTCCTTCTTGCTATATAAACCTATGCATATCTATACGTATACATATATAATATATGCTATATACTGTAGTATTAAAATTAATATATATTTTATATAAAATCATAAGTGTCCTGATTTTGTTCAAAAAAGAACCCTGCCAAGCAACAAAGCCTACATGGAAGAAACACACCAGCCTGTATGACCACGAGCTGTCAAAGGGATCAGGTATATCAAGGAGCTAAAAATCATATCATTGAAAATGTGGGTGAGTGCAGAGGGGAGACTCAAAGCCCAATGGTAGCCAATCAGCCACCCCTTACTGAAGGGTTGTGGGGAGGAGATGAACCAGGCAGGGCACAGGGTAGCAACGATGACACGTATAACTTTCTTCTAGTTCTAAAATACTTACCTCCCCCCCACACTCTCATGATCCTAATTCTACCTTAGAAATCTGGCTAGACCAGAGGATGTACATTGATACAGATAGCAACTGGAAACACAGGGAATCCAGGAGAGATGACTCCTTCAGGGCCAGTGGTGAGAGTGGAGATGCCTGGAGAGTGGAGAGAATGTAGGGTAGAAAGGGGGAACTGATTATAAGAATCTACGTATAGCATCCTCCCTGGGGGAGGGACAGCAGAGAAGAAGGCGGGGGGGGGGGAGGCATCAGACAGTGTAATATATGACAAAATAATAATAATGTATGAATGATGAAGGGTTCATGAGGTAGGAGGAGTGGGGAGGGAGGAGGAAAATGAGCAGCAGATATTAAGGGCTCAAGTAGAAGGCAAATGTTTTGAGAATGGTGATGGCAACAAATGTACATATGTTCTAGACACAATGGATGGATGGATGGATGGATGGATTGTGATAAGAATTATATGAGCCCCCAATAAAACTATTAATAAAAAAAGAAGCCTGCCGAACACACTATCCTATAGGGTCACTTTCAGTTAGAATCCACTCAATGGCAATAAGATGCTGACAGTTCATAGTACTTTCCATATTCTTTACCAGCATCCTAATTCAAATGAACTGATTCAACTTTGATCTTTCTTATTTATTATCCAACTTTCACATGCATATGAAATGATAGAAAATACTATGGTTTGGGGCAGGCACAACTTATCCTCAAGGTGACATCCCTGCTTTTTAATACTTTAAAGAAATCCTATGCAGAAACTTTGCTTAGTGAAATACTTCTTTGATATTATCTTGACTGCTCTTTCCATGAGCATTGATTGTGGATGCAAGCAAGATGAAATCCTTGACAACTTCAATCTTTTCTCTGTTTATCGTGATGTTATGTTGCTCTAGATATGAAGAGTTTTATATTTATTGCATTGAATTGTAATCCAGACGTAAGGCTGCAGTCATTGATCTTCATCAGCAAATGATTCAAGTCCTCCATACTTTCAACAAGAAAGAGTGTCATCTGCATATCTTGGGCTGATAGTGAGCCTTTCTCCAGTCCTGATGTCATATTACTTTTCATATAGTTCAGTTTCTCAGATGATCTCTTTCATATACAAATTGAATAAGTATGGTGAAAGAATACAGCCAGGTAGCATCTTTCCTGATTTTAAACCATGCAGTATATATTTTTTGCTCTGTTGAAACCACTAACAAGTTTCAGAGTCTCTTCGGATATCAACTTTCATATTTGTTCTCATTCTGATATTTTTGTGACCTTTTGCTTTCCTTGTGTATAATGTTTTTGATGTCATGTCACTGCTTTTCAGGTGTACTGTCATTGGTGTTTAATGTGTAAGATACATTGGTCTTAAGATACTCTCAAAATTCAGGTAGGATAGATTGAGGTTTTTATTTTGGATCTCGTTGACTTCTTTGAATTTTCTTCAACTTTAATCTGAACTTAAATATCAGCAATTGTTGGATTCTTCCACAGTCATCCTTTGGTTTTGTTTGGGTGCAAGACACTGAGTTTCTCCATTTTCTCTTCCTACAGATATGCTCAATTTGACTCCTCTCTATTCCATCTGGTAACGTTCAAGGGTGGTTTTGCCTTTATGTGTTTGAAAATGTATTTGCAGTGAAAAATGTGTTGTTCTTACAGATAGTTCATGCCATCTTCAGCTCTGTTTTTATCACCAAGACCACATTTGCCAACTGCTGAAAATATAGTTTGAATACATTAGAAGAAGGAGGAGGAGGTGGAGGAGCAGGAGGAAGAGAAATTAGATTGAGTCAGGAAAAAAAGAGTGATTTGACTTTCATGTTTTGGAAAGAAAATCACATGTTCATGGGGAAAGGAGAAAAGAATGCAGACCTCATTTTAAAACGAAAGGTTTTATGAAACAACGTATCTTCTCAAACTATTATGATTCTGTTTTGTTTTGATATTTTAAAACAAACAAATCACACATCAGTATAGTCAAGATGAGTCTATATTAACCATGGGCTACATAAGTTAAAAGTAACGCCCCCAAACATTGAGCATCTTAGAAAACTTGAGGCTAGTGGGAGGTTGGTGATTGGTTGTATATTGGAATTATTTCAATGATATAAGGTTTTTGAAACAATATCAAAGAAAGCGAATTTTAAGTTTCAGAGAAACCTGGTACATCTATCAATTTATACTGTTATTTTAAAAATTCATGAGTGTTTTACACAATAGTACATATATGTAATATACATATTTATTCTCATTTTATCAGGGTTCAGTAACTATATTAATAAAGTTTGTTAGTACTAAGATAAATAGCAAATAATATGTGCTTGAAAAGTTTCCTGTTTTTCAAAATAAATGCTTCTTCATTTAATTAGCTTTTAAACCAGTATTTTTTTCTAAATTGTGTCCTATTAGATTTAATAGCCTCTCTACTTTTTCCTTTATTTAATTATTTTATCTTGATCAATAATATAGAAAAACATATATTGCTTACAATTATTTTAGAATAATATTTGTCTTCTGATAAAAGACATCAAAACAAATATAAATTAATTTGTTCCACAACATTGATCCACAATAAATTAGGTGTTAATTATTATGGTGGGTTATAACATATATGTTATTTGCATTTTCTTTGTGAATTGTCCACACTAAATCTTAACAAAGACAATGGAAAATGAGTGAGCTGAGTATTCAGACCAGTTCAAATATATATATATGCATAAATTTTCTGGAGCTCATGAAAAGTAGAAGTACATATACAAATATATTTAATTAAAATATTTTAAATGGCATAGATAACTGCAGAAAATAAATAGATATAAATAATATTGCATTTTTAATACTATTGAATAGGCAGCTCTTAACACAAAACATAGAACTCATATAGTTGAAAAGATACATAAAGATCCCTACAATTAAAAAGCTTTATCTGAGTAACTAAAATAAATAGAAATTTTCCATCTCGATATGCTTAGATTTCAATGTTCATTAACTGATACTGATCTTGAGTTTCAACCACTCTTGAGCACTCCAGGAAATTGATTGAATTCTGGTACTTTAGTCTTAAACTTGTCTTTACTTTGCTATCATTAGTCTGTTCTGGCGAGTTTAATAGAACATAAGTACAAGACAGGATGTTCACTGAATGAAGTGGTTGATAATACTTTATTATGGCTTTCAAATCTAATGTTTTATTCCAGCCAATTTCAATATATTCCTAGTGATTAATTTTGTCATTAATCAAGCGAAATAATTAACAAGTAATATTGCAAAAGGATTTTTCCAAAATGAATCTCTAAATGCATGGGAAACTTCATATCAAAATTATAGAGATTGCATATGAATGCAATCACAGCAAGGACCGTTTAAAATGAAATAAAATTCCACTTTAAAATAAAACAGGTTCTTTTCAAATGAAGTAGCTATATTCTACTCTTCTTTATTTTGTGAATAGTCTATATATTGATTTCACGTTAGTTATTTTTCAATAGATTACACTGGAGAGAACAGTGCATCTGCATCTCTAACTCGATATAAGGTCTAAAACATGTAAGCTTCAATATTTGTTCATTTCATCTACATATGTCATTGGAAACATAGACTCATTTGTTTTATTTTATGTCTATTGATAATAACTTCAGGTGACTAAGGATGGAAATAAAGAATTGTTGGAAGATCACATCTAGTTAAGGCTCACCTGCCAGGAGCTCCAGTGGAGCTCCTGCTGCCAGACCAGAAAATTGGGAGGTAAGGTGAGACTGGGAGGTGGAGTCCTGAAATTAGAACTAGGTTACTGGGGTCTGTCCAGGAACCCCACTTTTTTGTGATTTCCACAAAGTGATCCACGAGCACAGTAAATCGCTCTAGGTTCAGTGTGCTGAGCTCGTGGGCTCCAGTTGAAGAGCCATGCACGCCCTAGTTTTGTAGTGAGTGGTGATTTCCCCAGGCTGACGCCCAGGCTGACATAATCCCAGACAGGAGGAGAACCCCACATCACAACTCCCCATGCCTGGGGAGTAGGTTTGGCAGGTAGCCATAGATCTGGAGTAGAAGAAAAAGCAGGAATTAACCTGAGACATGTCGTAGTGTAGCAGAAAATAAGTGGATATTCATAGTCCAGGGGGCGAAGTAAGTTCCAGTTGGCCAAGAAGAAAACAATATGTTTGATAAGCTGGATCTCCCCCTATGGGGGTCAGTTTGACAGCCCCCAAATCAGGGCACCTCATTAGGCCCAATATAAAAAAAGAGAGAGAGAAAATATTTTCTTGGTAAGAACTACAAATCCCAGGCTCATTGTTTAATTCCAAGGCTTCAGGTAGGAGTCCCTTAATATATATTTGCATAATAAGGAAGCCCTTACTAAGGCATGCCAGAAGATAGCTACAATGCCCTGAGACTTTCAACATAACAAAGACCCACTGGAGCAAGTCTTAGTGTATAACTGAGCACAGATCCAGAGCCCAGAGCCAGGCAGCCAATTTAATTTAATTCTATCCTAGCTAACCTGAGGAAAAAGAAACCATCCAAATTTAAAACAATAAACAAAAAAACCTCTTGAGCTATTAGGGAATCAGCTACCCTCTCAGTGATTCTACTCACAGCTGGGAAGGTCCTGCCTGTCCTGGGGTCTTAGATGTGGCTCAGGGAACACAACCCCACCCCACCCTTCCCTGCTGCAGGGCTACTACAGCACAAGGCAGCTATGCAGTGAACTCCAGTGCTCAATATTGCTCTTAGAACCTCAGCCTGGCCAATGCTGTGATCTGGCTTTCAAGGGTAAACCCACGCAGCATCTGTGGGACCCTACACCAAGCGGGCACACCACTCCGCTACCTTGAGGCAGAGTTGGAACTCCTCTCGCCCCACAGTAAGGTGATTAAGCATCAGCTATCTCCATACTCACCACTCTCATTCTTCTCCCTTTATTCTCTTGCCCTTCTATCTTTCCCACCGCAGTGGGTCTCAATTGGCCCATTTTGTTTTGCTTTTTTTCTCTTTTTCTTTTTTCTTAATTTTCTCTCTTTTTCCTCTTCTCTCCCTCCCTTTACTATCATATGCCACTGCTGGCTTCCAGGGCACTACCCTCTACCTAGGGCAACGCAATCCAAATAGCAGGGAAGCTCCAGCTGGCCCTCTGTGGGAGTGCTGCACACCACACAAGGTGGTTGTGAATGCTCTCTGCAGGACTCCGTGCTGCTGAGAAAACCACCATCAAGCCTCTAAGGTGATCTTCCAAACTAGGGCAGTTCCGCCCAGCACCACTGGGACCCTGCACTAAAAGGGCACACCATCCTGCCACCTTGGGGCAGAGTTTAAACCCCTCTCATGCCACATTCCAGCAATCAGGGATCAGCTCTTTATTCTATATACAATGTATGTATGGATGGATAATGATGAGAGTGTACGAGCCCCAATAAAATGATATAAAAAACAAAAGAAAGAATTGTCATAGGAAACCAAAAATACTCAAACATGCTTTCCAAGGGAAAGTTAAGATTATTTTACAATATAAAATTTATAATCTTTGTTAGGTTAAATTTTGAAATGTTATACTAGCAAAAGTAAAATAAGAAATATTAATATACTTAAATCTAAGATAAAGTTAAGTATTCTAAGTCTTGAAACTGTAATCAGGTCCAATTTTAGTCAATTTAATTTTTCCATTAAGATTATCTAAAAATTCATTTAACTTTATATCTTAGTGAATGTAGTGTATTAATGTATTTGAAAGGGCATACATATATATATATATTCACCATTTAAAAAGCATGAAGATAGACTCAACATAAGCTTTATGTGGTACTTATATAATCGTTTGTCAATTTGAGACTATTAAGAGTGAGGGGGTGGAGTCTAGCCTGTCAATCAGGTTATAGCCAATGAGGCCTCTGTGTGGGTATGGCCTTCTCCTGAGGATTCTTGCAACTCTCGTATTCCTCCTTGGAGGCAGGAGACACTCTTTCTCTCAGCTCAATCCCTGGAAAACATTGCAACTGACAAGACACATGGAGTTACACTAGTGCCCTGAGCTGGAGAAGCCACATGGAGAGCCCTGCCAGTGTTGAGATACTTCCACCGTCACTGCATCTACAAGGCTATCTACCCACTGGCCTGTTGTCTTCCTGCAGTCGGCGTCATTGCATGTGTGCTGTGAGTCTGAAAAAGACTTGATAGATTGGTGTTGGCCATATGGGCTCATATCGTACTTATGGACTTGATCTGGACTGCTTTTTTCCTCAATATTCAATTGCTCTTATACATAAAGCTCTTTCTTACATATATGTGAGTGTCCCTGGATTTGTTTTTCTAGTCTACCTGGAATAACACATATCAATTAAACATTAATATGGCAAAATTATCTTGACAAATTAAAAAATATGTTTTATAATTTTGCAGGAAAAAAACCCACACCTCAATGTTTTATGAACTTTTGTAAAACAAATTTAAATTAAATTCAAGCTTTAAATTCAATTATTGCTTTACATAATCAGTTTGAGAAAGTCATGGTTATCTGTGAGATCATTTAAATTTGCTGACCTTTTACCTAAATAAAAACCTATATATCTCATAGGGAAGGAAATAGTTAATTTGCATAATCAATAAAATATAGGTAATAATTCTCCTGGTATTTTATGCTTCTCATCCAGCTACCTCTGAAATGAACAATGATAGCCGTCATTCCACATCTTCTGAATCTGGCTTAAATTTCTGGTAGTTACTTACTGTTGCTGTAGTGCTACAACTGTCTATAAATTATCTTAAGCAAACTTTTATTTGTATGTGAAATCAATGATAGTGTTACATAAATTCTCCAATCTCTTGGGTCACCTTTAGAATGGGAACATGTACATCATTCCAGTTAATTATCCAGGTAGTTTTCTTCCAATGTTTTAGCATAGATAAGTGAGCAGCCCCTGTGCTACATTTGTTCATTGAAACATTTCAACTGGGGGTCCTGACTTTCCTGAGCCTTGTTTTTTGCCAGACTTTTACTTCTCCTTCTACTTTTTCTTTCAGCAACATCTGGTTTTGATAATAGGCTACCTCTTGAAATGCTTGAATATTGACCAATGATATTTGTTACAATGTCTCTTTGTATTCCTTCCACCTTCTTTTATTGTTTCCTGCATCATTCAATATTTTGTCCATAAAATCTTTGAAAATTGTAAATCAAGGCTTGAGTTATGTTTTCAGTTCTTTCAATTTGAGAAATGCTGAATGTCTTTACCCCACATTCTTTTTAAAAACTTCTCATCTTTGCATATTTGATTAGAATATTTTCTTTGCCTTCTTGAGTTGTCCTATGAAATATTCTGTTCAACTCCTTTATGTAAATATTTTTCCAGTTGCTTTAGCTTCTCTGTAGCCTATAAAAAGTTCCAGAGTGTCTTCTGACATCCATTTTGGTGTATTCTTTCAGTTCTCAGCTTTGCCTATTGCACGGTACTTGGCTTTGTATATAAGAAAAATGGCATTCAAAAATCATCCAGTTGCCTTGTATTCCAGCTATTTAAAATAATTACCTCTAAATTAACTATTAGATAGTTTTAGAGAATTCAAATATTCTGAATTATGGGGAGATTTTTTGGCTTATCTGTTCATGAAAACAAAGGTTTTAATACATCTCTTAATATTATAAAGAACTTCTAGTATGTGACTACCTGAGAATCTAAATAGGCCAGAGAACTATTAAGAACACAGTTTCCCTTCTAAACTATGAGCTTTGTATTCTTAGCCATGTCTACAGATAAAAATTATTTTCTATTCTATTTTTACCATCAATTCCAATTGCCTCCATCTCTATTTTCCTGCAAATACTTATAATAATCAAGCCACAAATCACAGCTGTAGACAAGAATTTGATATGATTGGATCAGGAAATGTAAAGGCTGACATGATCCAAGGGTGAATTGAATGAACATAAACATAACATTTAAGAAAACAAACAAAAATTAGGATAATTTGAAGAAAATCAATGCTGGAAGAACTTTAAGCATATGCTAAACCTAAATGATCCATTTTCAAATGATCCAGAACATGACACATTCTTTTAACAAATCTCTCTCCTCTTAAGTCATAGACTCACATTATTATATTGAAACACTTCATATTTTGGTACTTGTGAGTGAATGGAAGTGAAGAACCCATATTCACTTTAGAATGAGCAAAGTGCGTTTTAATGAAATGAGAAATGGGATAGCCAAGTTAAAGAGAAGGCTAACAAAAATGCTGCCATTTCCATTCCTGAAAGTTCAGGTATTTAGATACAATGGTACTCTTCACTTCTTTTACATTCTATAATAATACGAAGTATGTTTGGTTTTCAACTTTTAAAATGTATTTTAATTACTTTTCTGATAAAGTTTTAAAATAAAAAACGACATGGAATTTTTCACAATACACTGAAGAATTTTTAATGTATACAGGTGTGTTCATCCGGGTACTTTGGAGAAACAAATCCACAGAAACTCATGCATAAGAGAGAGAGTTTTATATAAAGGTTAAGTGTGCATCAAGAAAATATCCCAACCCAGTGCTGCCCAAGCCCACAAGTCCAACATTAACCCATATGTACAACACCAATCCACAAAGTCATCCTCCATCTCACAAAATACACAATGCTGGCAACTGCAGGAGGAGAGCCAAGTCAGTGAACGTGTAAACATCTGAACACTAGCAGGGGTCTCCACACGGCTGCTCCAGCACCCAGGGCTGCATCCGGGTAGGTCCATGTGGCTTCTCCTTGGGGATGTCTTGCAGGAAGTCAGCCTTGCAGGCTGAAGCAGGGAACTGCTAAGGCAACTGCACCCTGGTGAGACCATCACAAAGCAAGAGACCAGAGAACTAGAAAGAGGAAGCTCACTGAGCCTTTTATCCCTCTGCCCTTCAATTAACCCCACATGTGTTTAGTGGCCAGGCTGGCACAATAAACTAACTACTTCAATAGATTAAGTTCAATCAATGTTTAGTGGTTCAATTGCTTTTATTATGAATTAAAGTGAAGATAAGACAATTTTTCATAATTGCAAATAATCAACCAAGATTAGGCAGCTTTGCTATTGCTAAATGGTTTAAAAAATTTAATTATATCTGAAAACAGAAATGTTGGACTCTGGAAATGGAATTTTGATCATCTGGTAGTTGATAAATGCTTCTCCATGGAAGGACCATGAAAAAGTGGAATCATATTGCAGGCAACTTGAAAAATTGGAAATAATTTCCAAGTATAATCATAATATTGAATGCCTGTATGGAATCTATCAGGACACAAGGATACCCATAAAGCAGCAGTTCTTGACCTATGGGTTGCAACCCCTTTGGGGGTCGAACGACCCTTTCACAGGAGTCGCTTTGTTCATAACAGTAGCAAAATTACAGTTATGAGTAGCAAGAAAAATAATTTTATGGTTGGGGGCTCACCACAACATGAGGAACTGTACTAAAGGTCGCGGCATTTCGAAGGTTGAGAACCACTGTCTTAGAGATTAGAAAGTTAGAATAAATCATAATTTACCCAGAATATATTTAGAAGAGTTTTAAGGTTGATACAACATATATTTTAAAAACTGTTGTATGATTTATTCTGAAAGTATAACCAATTATATTTGGTTTTGACTTTTCTCCTGAATGTAGCATTTTAATTAGTTTATTCATTAGTTAAATCTAGACTGTTTCTTTCTTATATGGCAACATGTCTTTATTAAAACGTGTTCATATTTCCAATCCTAGTTCCTATCTGGATCCATTTCCCCTTACATTGGAAGTATATAGATAGGTTTTAAAGATACCATGAAGCACTAGTAAGTTTACCCTATTTTCCTTTCAAGCAACGTTGATTACATATTATTTTTCCCATCCAAATTCCCGAGTTTTATTTGGTAGCAAGCTCAGCTGTCTTCATTTACTCATCACTCTATCACTATATTAATATCAGGTGGAGGAGTGTGTGAGATACCATGATTTACTTATGAATATGAAACTCATTCAGTTTAATTAAAACTAAGCATCTTTTAAGATATGATACATTTCTTCTTAGCAGTGGTGACTGCTCCTCTGAAAACATCCGTGTCTAAGTCATTTAGAGAAAAGCCACCCATTAAACACTATTTTAACAAGCAGACAAACAAAGTTATTTGCCCACTGAGTCAATTCCAACTCAATGCCCGAATAAATAAAGCAAAACTCACTGCCTTTTACACAAGGCTTACCCATGGTGACTCTGGGACAGGGTACAGCTGCCTTTAGGAGTTTCTGAGACTGTAACTTGTTATGGGAATAGGAAGCTCACCTTCATCCTGTGAAAAGGCTGATGGCTTCAAACTGCTGACTTTGTAGTCAGCAACCCAACATACAATTACTAGGCCGGCAGCAAGGGCTCCTGTCACAGTAACCTATTTTCAAAAGCAGATCAGGACTTTCCTTACAGGCTATTCAGGATTGCCCGAGTCTTCCTCTTGTGAGCCAGTGCTCAAGCGTTCTAACTATTTTCACCACCCAAGGACTATAGTATATTACCAGAAATTCCAGAAAATTGGCAAATAGAAAGCCTTCCAAGAACTCGAGTTTCCCACTAAGTTACAATGATGACTCAAACACAAATTTTATTAAAAAGTATTATTTGTAAGTAAAAATGAAAATAATGAGAAATATTAAAGAAAATCAAACTCACTGTGCAACAAACTAAATAATTAAAGTGAGATAATTATGTGTCTTTCTTTCTATGTCTATATCATACATGTTGTTAATAATTAGAATTTAATTAATGATGATGGTATGGTAAATAGACAAGCTCATATCTATATGTATCAACTTTCTGTGAAATGCATGCAAAATAATATGGACAATATAAAAAACTGTAGTTGTTACTTTATCTGAACTAGTAAAGTCTGATATGAAAATAATTCAAAATAAAGGATAAAATGAAAAAAAGATGATCAGCACAATATTATTTGAGATTTTGAAACAATGGCACCATTATTTAACAAAATAGTGTACATAAATTTAGGGAATATTATGTCTTTAAAAATACCACTTATCAATACCTTTTATGTTATTAGACTAAGCTAATGATCAGTACTTTTTATCATATTAGACTAAGTAATATTAAGGGGTAAAAGGTTTAAAACTTCTAATATATTGTATGACTCACCAACATAATATTATGCAAACAGATGGAAGCAAATCCATCTAAAGAAAATATTAAATTAAATTAAGAGATGAACTATAGAACATGACGTCTAGGTAGAATCACACACCTGGTGTTCCTGTTGCTAGACCAGAAAATTAAGAGGTTAGGAGGACAAACTGGGAGGCCAGGTGCTAAAAATATTCAGTGTACTGGGGTCTGGTTCAGAACTCCCCCAAAACAACTCAAGAACTCACTGAAACGCTCTAAGCTCACTGTGTCTGACAGCAGGCTCCGCTCATCCCTTGCCAGATTCAGCAGGGCAGCACCCACCATCTCTTCCTGTGCTCAAATGAGCCCCGCAGTGAGTTCTAATTTCCTCAGGCTGCAGTCTAAATGTCTTCATAATCCCAGGCTCATGGAGGGTCTCCAAGAACTAGTCTCACAATGGAGTTCTAATTTCTGCTATCCTCCCTGCTCCTGTAGCTCAGGAATGAAGTGACTACTTTGGCAACCCTTTTATCCCTCTCCCCAGCTCCACACCTACCAGCATGGGTAATGATAGACGTTTAGATAATAATTTGCAGAATTGAAGAGTGACTGGGATGTTTAATCACAGTTCCCCAGAGCACAGGCGTCAGTCCTGTGCAGGAAAAAGAAAGGAGTGAGGGGTGACACAGGAGTGCAGCTGGGAGAGAATCCAGTTCCAGTCATCCCTAAACCCACTCAGCTCATCTAGTGCCCTTCCCTGGAGGACAGTGTGGCACAAACCTGATATCAACGCACCCACAGACCCATTATAAAAGAGGGGAGATTAAAACAACAACAACATGCTTTGGATTCCAGGCTGTAGTCCTTCCTGTAACTTTGAATGTAAGCAGCCAAAACTCTGTTCCTTGGCGTGACATTAACATAACACCTCTATTCTCCAGAGCACAGCCTAAGACTTTAACGTAACAAAACAGGAAAAGTGAACAGGTTTTCATAGCCACCACCCAAACCAAAAATTGGCTCTACCAGTACTGGGATCCACAGAGAGTTTTTAAAAGGTTACAAAAGGTTGTGGTCAGACAGCCCAGATCAGGCCTGCATGGCATGCCCACCCCAACCCAGCCAGTGGTAAACCTACAGTTGCCTGTCTTAGCCCAGACTCCGAGGCCCCTTACTGCCACCAGCCACTGAGTTGCCATGACACCCCCTCTACATAGCCGTCCAACTCACCATCATAGTTGGCCACAGGTAGTTCTCAAAAACACTTTTACCAGTCAAACAGAGAAAGAGCTCAGGACCCCTTGTCTCCAGAAATATGGGTCCAGTTCCAAAATGACATGCAAACAGCAACATACTTCAACACCCTCAACAAGAAAACAGGAAAAACAATGCAACAGCGGAGGAAGTTGTAAACCTAACAACGCTCATAGAAGAATCAGATGTTGATCTGCAACAAAAATAAATCTTCAGAATGCTGCTTGGAGTAATCCAGGATATGAGGAAAGTAACACAGAATAAGGATATAATGAGAGAGGAGATAAAGCCCACAATATTGTGTATGAAGTCCATGGACCAAAGGGAAATAAAAGAACTAATGGATAAGGTAACAGAAGCAAAACACAAGATCACGGACTTGACCAAGAGACCAGAAGAGGCATAGAATTGTACCAGTGACCTCTGGGACAGTCAGGCGGACTTCAACAAAAGGGAAAGAGAGTCAAACAAGACAATCAAATATGTGGACGAAAAGCTGAGGTCATGACAGATGTGATGAAGAGGAAAAATATTTATTTCAATAATTGGTCTAGCAGAATAAGACACAATGAAAAAATCAACAGCTAAATTAGCAAGGGAATTTCTGAAAGCAAACTTCCTCACCTTAATAAATGAGAATCAGGCATTCATACAGGAAGCAGAAAGGACACCAATTAGACCTCACCAACGCATATAATAGTTAAATTGTCCAATTTCTAGGAAAAAGAGAAAAATTTAAGAGCAGCATAAGAGGAAAAGGCGGTCACATATAATGATGCTCAGGCAAGAATATGCTAGACCTCTCAACAGATCCCATGAAGAGGAGAAAGAGTGGATTACACAGAAGCTGAAAGAAAAAAAAGCCTGATAATCCTCTACCCTGCCATATTATCTATTAAGACAGAGGGTGAGAAAAGAGTCTTCCAGGACAAGGAAAAACTCAAAGAATACACAATAAGACACCCACCCCTGTAGAAAATCCTGGCTGACACACTATGGTCCAAAGACTAACAACCACCAAGCCAAAGTAGGAGACCGCCATAGAGTGCACTCCATCCAGAAGTCAACACGCTGAAAGAAATATTACCAAGACAACATTGCCTCAGATGGAAAAGGCAAGAATGCAGCTTACCACACAAACACAGTACACTGATATGAATAGAGACAGGAAAACACCCAACACAAAAGATATGAGATGACAG
The DNA here is from genome assembly GCF_050624435.1 of Tenrec ecaudatus. Taxonomy (NCBI): domain Eukaryota; kingdom Metazoa; phylum Chordata; class Mammalia; order Afrosoricida; family Tenrecidae; genus Tenrec; species Tenrec ecaudatus. The sequence continues at coordinate 4,173,050 of NC_134532.1, read as the reverse complement.
CAATGAATCCACAGAAGGTGATACTAACTCTGAAAGTCAACAGCCTCAAGTCATCCATTGAAATACAAAGACTGGCTCAGAAAACATAACCCAACAATATGTTGCCTGAAAGAGACATATCTTAAGCTCACAGACAAAAATAGACTAAGAATAAAAGGGCAGCAGAAAATACACCAGGCTAAAGGCAACTTTAGGAAAAAACAGCGATTGCTGTTCTAATCTCTGACAAAATTGACCTCAAGGTGCAAGCCATAACAAGAGACAAAGGAGGGCACCATATAGTGCTCAAAGGATCAGTAGACTAGGAGCCAGTGATCATAATCAATATATATGTGCCTAACACGAGACCCGCGACATTCGTCAAACTATTCAAAAGTTGAAAAAAGAAATCACAGACTCAACAATCATAGTAGGTGACTCTAAACACTACTATCAGAGAAAGACAGATCATTGGGAAAGAAGCTCAGCTTGGAGGCTACAGGACTGAACACTACAATTAGGTGACTGGACCTAGTAGACATTTATAGAAATTTCTTCCCCAATGTAAAAAAAAAATCACATTGTTTTCAAGTGCACATGGCTCATTTTTGAAAATAGACCACATAGAGGGACACAATTTGAGCTTGAGTAAATTCAAACACAGAGATTACTCAGATGTCCCTCTCGAACCACCAAGCCATCAAGCTGGAGATCAACAAAAGGGTGACTACAATAACGAGGACAAGCACTTGGAGGATGAGTAATGATCTTCCGAAACACAAATGGGCACTGGCCCAGGTTAGAGAGGAGTTTAGGAAATTTCTACAAACTAATCAGATTGAGAATACAATGTACCAAAATCAATGGTCATCAGCATAAGCAGTTACCAGAGGAAGTTTGCTAAAAAATAAAGCGTATATTAAAAAGGAAAAGAGACTTATGACTGAAATGCTATAACAAAACGCTCAGTAACTCGAATAGAGTACACAGAACAACCCATCCAATTGCAAAAGAAAAGAAATAATAAAAGTCAGCGCAGAGTTAAATGAGTTGGAACACAAGAGATCAATGCAAAAAAACAATTTAGCAAAACACAGGTTCAGAGTTGACAGACCACTGCCAAGCCTAACCAAGGAAAGAAAGGAACAAACAACAACAACCAGGATGAGGGATGAAGATGGGGAAATCATAACTGACCCCAATCAGATTTAAAGGAGAATCACAAACTACCATGAAAGTATGTATTCTAATGAAGTCAACATTGTGGGAGACAAGGACAAATACTTGGTAAAACAATCTCTCTCTAGATTGTTCCAGATAGAGGCCAAGAACCTCAAGAGGCCAATAGCAAAATAAGAAATAGATATGGTTATCAAGAAACTACCAAGGAAAAAAGCTCCCATACCAGACAGCTTCACAGGAGAATTCTACCAAGCATCAAGCATTCAATTAAGAGAAAACAACAAACAAAACATGGGTACTGAAGGAACAGGGTACTAACCCACACAAGGGGAGGGTATTGTTTATATCACTACAGGAGAGTGAGAGACGGACCAGACTACAACCAGGTGCGCCAAGACATGAATGCAACATACCAGCATGAAGCAGAAAAGCAACAGAGAGGTATGCAGGGCCAGCACCAATCCCAACTAGGTGGAATTCCCCCTCCTCTGACCCCCTACCCCCAAGAAGAATCTAATCCAGAGGACAACATTGAAGCTGCAGTTCAAGGAGAGGGAGCAAATGAAGAGAGAAGGAGAAAGAGGCCTGAGAACAATATTCTGCCTCAGAGCAGCCAATGCACACAGAGGACCATAGGATTGGTCCCATCATGAGATCTGACATCCCTCACTGACCCATAGTGCTATGGAGGCCAACACTGGACACACAATGTGGGAATTGTGTCTAATCTGACACCACCATACCAGGTCAAAACACTAAGGGGGCGCAACAGAGCAGCAAGGGGAACAAGCCAATGAAAGTCCCTGAGGAATACCAAAAATAGACTTTGGGGCCAGGATGTGGCACCTCATCAGACTAGACTGGAAAACACTCATAAATATCAACAGGCATACCTGGAACTATTTATAGGTTTTTCATTATTTGATGTTGGTGTTTTGTTGTTGTTTTGCTATCTTTTGTTATGTTTTTCTTTGCCTTCATTTTGTGCTTATTATTGTTGCTGCATGTCTTTCTAGATAAGATAGGTGGGATAAACAATCTGGAGGAGAAAACAACAGGATCAAAGGTTCTTGGGGGACAGGGGAGAGGGGGCTGTGGGGAAAATGATGGAGGGGTGTCATTCAACCCAGGGAAAATATAACAAATGATCTCAAATAGATGGTGAAATGGGGATGGGGATTGATCAAGGGCAATGTAGCTGAGAGGAATTATTGAAACCTGAATGAAGGCAGTACATGATAGTGGGACAAGAGGAAAGTAAAATAAAATGGAGGAAAGAACTAGGAGGTAAAGAACATTTATAGAGGTCTAAATACAGGCATGTATATATGTAAATACATTTTTATATAACTAAAGGGATACAGATCTCTGTACATATATTTATTTGTTAAGTAGTAAGGCAGCAGACAGATCTTGGTGTAAACTCAAGTACTCCCTCAATGCAGGAACACATTGTTATAATAACCTGGCATTCTGCGATGCTCGCCTTCCCTGACACGATCACTTAAGACAAAATGGGTGCATAAGCAAATGTGATGCAAAAAGCTGGTGGTGCTTGGCTCTCAAAAGATATAGTGTTTGAGGTCTTAAAGGCTTGAAAATAAACAAACCGTCATCTAACTGAGAAGCAACAAAGCCCACATGGAAGAAGCACAACAGCCTGTGTGAGCATGAGATGTCGAAGGGATCAGGTATCAATCATCAAAAACTCAAAGAAAAAATCATATCAATGTGAAAGAGGGGAGGGCAGATTTGAGACCCAAAGCCCATCTGTAAGGAATTGAACATCCCCTTACAGATGGGACACAAAGAAGAGATGAGCCAGTCAGGGTGCAGTATAGCATCCAATGAAACATACAACATGTACACTGGTGCAGAGAAGAGCTCACAACACAGGGAATCCAGGACAGATAAATCCTTAGGAGCAATAATAAGAGTTGCAATACCAGAGGGGTAAGGGGAATGTTATGGGGGGAAAGGGGGAAGCAATCACAATGATCGATATATACCACCCCACCCCCAGGGGAATAACAACAGAAAAGTGGGTGAAGGGAGACAGTGGTCAGTGTAAGGCATGAAAAAAATTATGAATTATCAAGGTATCATGGGAAAGGGAGGGGAGGGGGGATGAAAATGTTTTGAAAATTATGATGGCCACATATGTGCAAATGTGCTTGACACAATGGATGGATGTAAGGATTATGATAAGAGCTATAAGAGCCCCTATTAAAATATTTCAAAAAGAGCTAACACTGATCCTCCAAAAATTATTCCATACATAGAAAAAGATGGCAAGCTCCCAAACTCATTCTACAAAGACAGTATAACTTTGATGCCCAAACAGGGCAAGGATCCCACAGGAATAAAGAAATGTGGGCTGATATTGCTAATGAATATACTGTATATACTTGAATATAAGCTGACCCGAGTATAAGCCGAGGTACCTAATTATTACCTGGGAAACCAGAAAAACTGATTGACTCGAGTATAAGCCTAGGGTGGAAAATGCAGAAGCTATTGGTGAGTTTCAATAATCAAAACAAATGAAAATAAAATTACTAAAAATTGAGACATCAGTGGGGTAATATATTTAAATATTTATTAAATAAAAGACATAAATACAAGGACAAGTCATTTAACATTATTAAACCAGCACAATAATTGGAAAATAGGTTCAACAAAAGCAATAAGGTATCAACAATGATACCTTAAGAGGACTATTCCCTGAGCTCAATCAACAACCAAGCTAAAATGTAAAGAGTTAAAATCCTTCAAAACTGGATTCCTCATCATCATCCATATCCCAATGCAGAGCTTCAGCTGGTGTGAGGTCATCATAGACGCTGTCCTCACTAAGATCGCTGTCATCACCATCACTGCTGTCATTTTCATACAAAGCGCCGTCTTCTGGAATGTCTTCTCATGCACCTGGAACCAACTTTGCTATTAACTCTATGTCAGGCTTCATGAGATTTTCTCCTTTTGTTAGTCGGGCTTGACCAGATGACATCCATTCATGCCACAGCCTTCGCACACATTCTTTAAAAGGCTTATTCAAAGATACATCCAAAGGCTGCAGTACAGATGTAAGCCCACCTGGAATAACAGTTAAAGTAACTTTACTAGATTTTGCCAATTTTTGTTGTCATCTGATAAGTGGGATCTGAACATATCCCAAACAAGTAACGATGGATTTTTCTTTCTTTTTATTCTTTACTTTCTATTTTTTAATAAATATCTTTATTGGGGCTCATACAACTCTTACCACAATCCATACATACATCAGTTAGGTAAAGCACCCTTATGCATTCGTTGCCCTCATCATTCTTGAAATTCATCTTCCACTTGGTTCCTGGAATCAGCTCGGTGTTCTTTTTTTCCCTCCCCTCCTTCCCCATTTCTCCCTTTCCCCTGCACCCTTAATAGTTTATAAATAATTATTTTATCTTACACTGCCCGGTGTCTCCCCTCACCCACCTTCCCATTGCCCATCTCCAAGAGAGGAGGTTACACATCGATCCCCAAAATCGGTTCTCCCTTTCTACACTCACTTCCCTCCCAGTGTCGCCACTCCCATCACTGGTCCTGAGGGGTTCATCCATCCTAGATTCCCTGTGGCTTTTTCTTTAAGGCTGCTCCTGGGCGTCGGTTCCAAATTTCTTCCAGCCATTTTCTTTTGTTCCGTCTTCTTCCATCCAGCCTTTAACATGTGCACGCACAGTAATTCTTGGTGGGAAATTGATCTTTTTAGGCAAGGTCTTTCTTTTAAAAATAATGACAGGACGCAGCTTAGTTCCATTAGCCAAACATGATAGAACAACTGTAGTTTTTTGGGTTTTTTTTTTTTCATTTTCTGTGGTTTTGAGAAAAATGTTTGTTTTTTTTCTCTTAAACTTGTCATAGTTCTGTTGCTTGGATGATCAAAAGTCATGGCCGTTTCATCCATAGTCCCTATATCTGCCAGGTGATAATTATAAAACCTTCTTTGTTTTCTAATAAATGACTGGAATGACATAATTTTTTCTTCAAGGTCTTGTGGCAATTTCTGGGAAATCTTTGTTTTTGATCTCAAACACAGTAGGCCAAACCTATTCATGAAGCAGGTACGCCATCCTGCTGACGCAGAACATTTTTCAATGCCTGGTGCTTTATATTTGTCATCCTTAGACATTTGTAGTGCACGTATGCGGATTCCCATGCGTGTTACGCAGTAACCATTTTGACGACACTCCATAAACCATTTATGCAATTCACTCTCTAGAGCCCCATAAAAAGACGTTAAAGCACGACGAGCTTTTTTAGGTTTTGGAATCTGTTCCAAGTCAACCTTCATTTTCTGCCACTCCCTCACTTGCTTTTTGTCAACACAGAATTCCCTACTTGCAATACTGTTATTGCTCTCTTCTGCTCTTGACACAACCTTCATTTTGAAACCAGCCTCACATGACCGGCATTTTTGTTTTGGTTCAAGAGTATCCATTTCTAATAGGATTTAAAAAAAAAGAAACAACTTGGAAAAAGAACTTTCACAGTAATGCCCCTGCGACATGTTAGCTGGAAAGAGGGCTGGGAGTTCGTGTGAGTGGGAAATGCAGGATGTGAATTAACACAGAGACCAGGGGGCATAGAAGGAGCACAGTTACAGACACATCCTTACCAGTTCAGCTGCTGCTGGTGTAAGTGAATCACTAAGCGTGCTTCTGAGAATTGGAGCTGTTCACATCATAGGACGGCTCTGATTGGTTAAATGTGAGTAAACAAATATTCAAAGCCCTGCAGTGTCAGTGGGACTTTGAATGAACAGCAGAGAAATGGCAATCACCTGCGAGATAATGGGCGCTTGTCCCGTTACCTTGTGGGGCCCCGCAACATGTTACACCTCGCTGGGGTACCACTGACCCGGATATAATCTGAACCCCAGTTATTCAGCACATTTTTTGTACTGAAAAACTCGGCTTATACACGAGAGTATACGGTAGATGCAAAAATCCTTAAAGAAATATTGGCCAAGATAATACAAAAGTTTATATAACATGTCATCCATAATGATCAGGTGGGATACATTCCAAGGATAATTGAACATCTAAAAATCCATAAACATTATTTGACACACTGATAAGAAAAGGGACAAGAATCACATGGTAATATCAATAGACTCAGAAAAAATATTTTACAATATCTAACACCCATACTAATTAAGACATTCAAGAAGATAGGAATGGAAGGAAAATTCAAGTTAATACAAGCTCTCTATCAAAAGCCAACAGCCTATATCATAGTCAATGGAGAATAGACAAAAACAATGCTACTGAAAAGGTGACGCCCCTTGTCTACATTACGATTCAACCTCACACTGGAGGTCCTAGTTAACACAGAAGGCCGTGGAAAGACATTAAAGGTATCCAGCTGGGAGAGGAGGAGGTGAAATTATTGCTATTTGCAGATGACCTGCTTCTATTCATTGAAAATTGTAAAAGCTCCAAAAAGTACGGACAGCAATAGAGGAATATGGAAGAGTGGCAGGATACAAGATCAACAAACATAAGTCTATTGGTTTGCTATATACATCAGACAAAACCATGGAAGAGGAGATCAAGAAGGCAGTACCCTTCATAATAGCAGAACAAATTGAAATATCTAGGGATATATTTAACAACGACAAAATCCCCCAAAAACTTATACATGGAAAATGACAGGACCCTATTCAGGAAACCAAAAGTGACCTCCACAAATGGAAGAATGTCCCATGCTTGTGGATTGGAAGACTCGATATAGTAAAGATGGCAGTTCCAATTCAACAACCTTCTTCATTGAATTGGAAAAATTGACTACCAATTTCATATGGAGAGGGAAAAAACTTAGAATTAGCAGAGCACTCCTTAAGAAGAAGGACAACGTAAGAGGGTTCCCCTTAACTGACTTTAACACCTACTACACAGCCATAGTGACCAAAACAGTGTGGTACTGGAATAATGACTGCTACTACGACCAATGGAAAAGAACAAAAAATCCAGAAATAAAACCAACAGCATATAGACAATTGATCAGCAAGTGGGAGGTGGATGCCCTCTTTAACAACTGGTGCTGGGAACAATGGCCATTCACTTATAGAAAAATAAAACAAGATTCTTGCCTTACCCTCCCCCACCCCACTCCCACCAGAACAAACTCAAGGTAGATCACAAACCGAGAAGTAAACTCCAAAACTATCAGGACTATCAACGAAGGAATCAGGACAAGTCAAAGACCCTTGCCTCAGGGAATACATAGGCTATCTGAAATATGGGAGGGTACACATACCCTGAAATCGACAAGTGGGATATAGTAAGGATAAAACACCCGCGTGCGTTAAAAGACTTCTAGTGAGATACAAGAGAACCCACAGACTGGAAGAGAATTTTTAGCACCGACATGACAACGGGCTTATTACTAAAATCTGTAAAACCCTCCTAGCCTGCAAAAAATATTTTACCCCAGAGGAAGTGGGCAAAAAAACCTGACCAGAAGTTTCACTAGGTGGAGGGGAGACCTGAATGGTAATAATATATGAGAAAATATTCTAGATCATTAGCCATCAGAAGAATGCAAATTAAAACCACCATGAGCTACCACCTAACACCTCAAGGATAGCCAAAATCAGAGAGCAACAAGTGTTGGAGGGGATGTGGTGAGATAGGAACTCTCCTCCACTGCTGGTGGTCATGTAGATACTTACAAACTCTGTGGAAAGCAACCGGGTGATATTTAAAGCAAACGGAAATTGATCTACTTTACGACCCAGTTACCCCTCTATGGGGCATATACCCAGAAAAGGGATGAAATAGACCACAACCATTTGTCTATACTCCAATATTGATTGTGGTGGAATTCACAATCAAGGAATTGGAAACAATCTAAATTTATATTGACATACAAGTGGATTACAAAAATGTGGCACATATACACAATGGAGTACTATGCATCACTAAAAAGCACTGATGATTGCATAAAGCACATTGCCTCATGAGAAGAGTTGAAGGAAATTATGCTAAGCAAAGTTAACCAATCACAAAATGACAAGCACAACATAAGTCCACTGAGGTCAGTATAATCAGCATAGTCAGAATAAAAGAAAAACTACTTCTCTCACACTATATGGACTGAGGTATAGGCAGTTGGTGGGGGACAGGCCAAACCGAAGGATGTACGTGTCATTCCAAGACAAAGAAGGAGAAAGAGGGGAAGGGGAAGGAGATAATAGGGGGAAAAAGGGAAGATGATGGCACTGGGGGAGCAGGGCATTAACCCACCCAGGGGGAGAGTATTGGTTATGTCGCCACAGAATTGGGAGTGTGTATGCAGAGCCCACTATGGTGCACCAAACCTTGAGGGCAATGCAATCACATGGAGCAACACATGAACAGAATGCTCTACAGGGCCAACCCTAATTAGAGCCAAACTGAACCCAGTCCCTAGACATTTGTGCTTCAGGGGACAACACTAAATCTACAGGTTGGGAAGAGGGGCTGGCCTCCATACTCATATGAAGCAAACCAAGAAGGACAAAGAGAGAGTGAGGCTCTAGACCCCTCTGGTAATTACATCATATGGTGTCAACTTGAGACTAGTAAGAGGGAAGGGGTAGAACTTAACTTGTCAATCAGGTCACAGCTTAATGACCACATTTGGAGGTGCTACAGAGATAAAGCTCACTGGAGGCCAGACACAGAATCTCTGCTTCATCTTCCTGTTGACAAGACACATTGAACTATGCTGATGGAGCTAAAGCCCTGGAATTGAAGGAGCCACATGGAGACCCCTGCCAGTGCTGAGATGCTGCCACAGTCACTGGATCCACAAGACTTCCCACCAACTAGCCTGTGATTTCCCTGCATTTGGCATCATTGCATGTGTTGTATGAGTCTGAAGACTAATTTATGTGCTGGTATCTTGCATATGGGTTAATACCACACTTATGGACTTGATCTGTACTGAACTGGGATGTTTTCTCAATATCCAATTGCTTTTTATATAAAACTCTTTCTTGTACACATATAGCTGTCTATAAATTTGTTTCTCTAGTCTACTCAGACTAACACATGATGACTACATGTTACTTTGTGGAGTGGAGTACTACAGAAACAAATTAGGGAGATGGAGAACAGATGCACGTGTGACCTCTGTCTCATGGCAGTCCTTCCCTTTTTGGCTAGCCAGAGATCAGATATGGCAATGCAGTTTACTGGGTAGTTTTCTGGAAAGATTTTTGGAAGTTAGAGTCTGATTATTTTGATTGGTTGTTAAGTTCTTTTTTTATTCCTGTTTGAAATGGTGAAAATGAATGATGTTAATATATATTTTGAGCTCAGGGGTAGATATTGCCCCTTTAATTTCTCAGAGACCATGCTGCTTAGTGAAAATGGCTGACAGAAGGTCAAATGGCTGACAAAAAGCCTGGCCCTGGCTTGATGCCGTCAGAGGCTTAAGGCCATATTTTGTATCAATAGAACAGTTTAGATAAGGATTAAGATGAGATAGATAAGCATAGAACTTGACTGTTTTAAGAATTCAGTTAGGATCTGGCTGTACTAGATTTATACTGGTTTCTTATGCTTATTGTTATTGATAGAAATGATTATTGGGAAGCATGAAAATAGCTTGTAAAAATCAATAAATGTAATTAGGACACACTTGCTAAGAAGGCTCTGAAAAGCTAAGGCCCACCCAGTGTCTTAAGTGCTCAGGACATTCAAAGGTGGAGAGACTTACCTATGGGGCTGTGGACAGACTGAAGGAAAAAGGAACTCTTTGATTTTTTTAATTTTGAACTAGTGGTTTGTGCCTGAAGCTGGAAATATCTGGAACTTGAAGAAACTCCTTTCTAGGACTGAAAGTTCAAGAGAGCCTGTGGGTAGGCTGAAATGCTTGCTAGGTGATCACTTGGATCCACTTGTTGAATGGAAGTGAGAGAAATGCAGCAATGAAAAGATGGTTCCGTCTGACCACTGACATCGTGGACCTGGTTCACAGGGACTAGAGGAGAAGAAGAGAGCAGTTGACTGGTTTGAAGTTCATGACCTAGCACACGGGGGCTAGGGTTGTTGAGAATCCGTGACAGTGCCCATGGTCTAAACCCAAGATAACCAATGGGAACCCTGGTGAGGTTGTTTGGCAGCAAACATTGAGTTGACCAGAACCCAACCAGATGAAGATACGTTTTTTGAGCCTGTAAGATTGGTGCATATTACTACTGACTTTATGGATAGCCTGCCCTGATTTGACTTTGCTTATGGATGTGGATTCATAAAATTCCAACTGGTATGAAGATTCTTCACTTCAAAGAACATGCTAATCTTCTCAGAGCACTGGGTTGATGTAAGTAGTCAGTATAGAAATTGGATACCCAAAATGGGGGATAAAGGCATGAAGTGGATGGCTTACAAACTCTCATATGTGTGTGTGTGGGGGAAGGGGGGGTATTCTTATAGGATTAAGATGTAGGTGTTACATAACTGCAATTGTTAGGCATAGACTATTGCTGTGCTGTTCACTTATAGGCTATTATGTTTAAATGAGGCTCTGGAACATATTGAGTTGTGAGCATTTTAGATTTATCATATATATTAGCTACAGATGATTTTATTATTGTTTGTTTGAAAATTATATATGGCAAGGCAGTGTGTGAAAGTATCAAGTTGACAACGGCTGGTCTGTGGTAGTTTCACAATCTGGTGTCACCTTGAGACTATTAAGAGTGAAGGGGTGGAGTTTGCCCTATCAATGAGGTTGCAGCTTGATGACTTCATTTGGAGGCACTACAAATATAGATAGCTCACTGGAGCCAGACACAGACTCTCTGCTTCATCTTCCTGCTGACAAGACACATGGAGCTATGCAAATGGAGTTATATCCTGGAGCTGGAAGAGGCACATGGAGCCCCCGGCCAGTACTGAGATGCTTCCATCGCCACTGGAGCCACAAAATGTTCCACCAACTGGCCTGTGACCTTGCATTTGGAGTCATTGCTTATGTTTCATGAGTCTTAAGAGGTTTTTATAGATTTGTGTCAGAGATATGGTTTAATATCAGACTTATGGACTTGATCTGGACTGGGCTGGGATGGTTTCTCAATATACAATTGTTCTTTTATATAAAGCTCTTTCTTACACACATGATTGTCTATGAATTTATTTCTCTAGTCTCCCTGGACTAACACAACCCCATATTGGTATACCAAGCCCTAAGGGGGTGATGTCCCTGCACGGAACTGCTAATGCACAGAGAGGACTGACTATAGGACCAACAGCAGCTTGAGACATGATGTCCCCTCACTGGTGCATAGTGTGACAGAGGACGATAGTGGGGACACATGGCAGGGGATGAGTGCAGTCGGAACCCTCCCAGTGCGGCAAACCAAGAAGGGAACCTAACAGATCGGCAAAGGGAGAAAAGCAAAGCCACAAAGCCCCTGAGGGGTCCCCCAAATAGACTACAGGTCAGGAGGGGCAGCTCCTGGACCCTTCAGCAGAGTGGGGAGAGAGTCATAAAGGTCAGCAGACAGAAATGGAATTATCTATGCTTCGTCAGGCTTTTTCTTGCTGTTTATTATTATTCTTTTATATACATTCTATATATTTTCTTTTTTATTCAAGTTTTGTCTTCTTTTTGTATTGTCTATGTCATTGTTGGTTTGCCTGCCCATATAAGATAGTTATGGGGAGCAAACCTGAGGGGAAAGCAGTGGGGCTGAAGATTCCGGAGGGACTAAGGGGAAGGAGGAGGTGGGAGGAAGAGAGTAGTGAAAAAACAATTCCAGAAGCAGGGGAACAATTATGGAATTAAAATCAACCATGAGAAGGAGGCAGAGATTGTGGGGGTATTGGAACAACAGCAACTGAGCTTAGAGGAATTACTAAGAGGCCAAAGGGTGAGCACATAGGTGGGAAAGGAGGAAGATAAAAGGAAACAGGAAAGATTTAGGAAGCAAAGCTATAGATAGAAGGTATAAACAGTGTGCACTTATGTAAATATATTAATTTATAAAAATAGAGGTATTGGCATAGGTACATATATTTATATGGCAATACATTGAGGAAGTAAATGGCCTTTGGGCCTCTGCTCAAGCCCTCCCTCAACACAAGAACACTTTGTTCTAACAACCTGGCATTCTGTGATACCCACCCAGCATGATGGCTGAAGACAAAATGGGCGCACAAGCAAATGTGGTGCCCAGATATCAAAAGATATGACATCTGGGGTCATCCAGGTTTGAAGTTAAACAAGTGGCCATCTAGTAGAGAAGCAACAAGCCCACACGGAAGAAGCTCACCAGCCTGTGCTATCATGAGGTGCTGATGGGATCAAGTAACAGGCATCAGAAGACCCAAACCAAACCAACAAACAAAAATTATATTGTTGAGAACAAGAGGTGTTATAGCAGAGACCCAAAACCCATCTGGAGACAAAGGGACACCCCCTACAGAAGGGTTGCAAGGAAAGGATGAGTCAACCAGGGTGAAGTATAGCACTGATGAAACACACAAACTGCCTCTGGTTCCTTGAGGCTTCCTCACCCCCAACTATAATAACCCCAATCCTGCCTTTCACTGTGGGCTAGGCTGGAGTTTGTTCACAGGTAGAGATGAGAGCTCAGGACGTGTGGAATTCAGGTCAGATAAAACCCTCAGGAACAGAAATAGGAGTAGGGATACCAGGAGGGTAGAGGGGAGGTGGGGGAGGGGGGAAGCTGCAGGGGAAGGAAGACAAGGGTCGGTGTAAGATATGAACAAAATAATAATTTATGATTTATCAAGGGGTCATGATGTTGGGAGGGAGGAGGGAGGGTAAAAAGAGGAGCTGGTATCAATGGCTCAAATAGAAAGTAAATGCTTAGAATACGATGATGGCGACACATGTACAAATAGGATTGATACAACTGATGTATGGATTGTTATAAGAGCTGTAAGAACCCCCAGTAAAATGATTTTTTAAATATGCTGTAGTAATGATGAAACATACAACTTTCCTCTAGTTCTTAAATTCTCCTCCCCCCCTGCAGCCCCAAGTATCATGATCCCAATTCTACCTTATAAATCTGGCTAGACCAGAGGATGTACACTGGTACAGATAGGAAATGTAAACACAGGGAATCCCGGACACATGATCCCTTTAGGACCAGTGGTGAGAGTGGCGATACCAGGAGGGTGGTGGGAAGGTGGAGTAGGAAGGGGGAACCAATTGCAAGGATCTACATATAACGTCCTCCCTCGAGGATAGGCAACAGAAAAGGTGAAGGGAGACGTCGGACAGCGTAAGATATGACAAAACAATAATAATTTATGAATTATCAAGAGTTCATGAGAGAGGGGGTAGATAGGAGGGAGGGGGAAAATGAGGAGCTGATATCAAGGACTCAAGTAGAAAGTAAATGTTTTGCTAATGATGAGGGCAACAAATGTACAAATATACTTGACACAATGGATGTATGTATGTATTGTGATAAGAGGTATATGAGCCCCAATAAAATGATTTAAAAATAGAACAAAACAAAAATGAACTACTGTATATAAAGTTATCCTTAATTGGAATTTTAAAAGCAGAGGTTTTTTTACATAAATTACAAAATAGGGTTGCATCCCTTGACCTATATATATCCTTCAACAGTTCAAAATCCCCCATATCCCTTCTCAGACAGTGTCATGACATACTTACTTTCTTCCACTAACTCCTATTTTCTCCTGAAGTACCTAATTGCATTTTATGTTTAAAGAAAAGACTGTAGTGAAAAAATTTCTCTCTGCCAAAGGATTGGAATGAATTGTGTCTTAGCGTAAGTCAACGATGTGCCCACAAGGTACTTGGCATTTTCCCTCAAATAATCAAGTATCACATTTTCTGGACGTTTCCACAGCTACAAGCAGAAATCAGTATGTTAAGTCCACCTTGTCCATCTCTGCCACTCTTACTCCTCCAGCAGATATCTGGCATTCAGGCAGTTTGTCAAGGAAAGGCTTTTAACACATGCCTGAAATGTATTGACATTTTGAAGTTCAGCCAAGTTGGGTTCTTCTCAGAAGTAGAAGTGAGAATTCTACTTCCCAGCTCTGTTAGTCCGGGTAGACTACAGAAACAAATCCAGGGAGACTCGTGTGTGTATAAGAAAGAAGTTGATATACAGGAGCAATTGAACACTGAGAAAAGTCCCAGCCCAGTGCAGATCAAGTCCATAAGTACGATACTAGCTCATATGTCTCATACCAATCTAAAAAGTCCTCTTCAGACTCACAAAACACATGCAATGATGCAGAATGCAGAAAGATCACAAGCCAGTAGGTGCAAAGTCTTGTGCATCCAGTGGCGGTAGAAGCATCTCAGCGCTGGCAGGGGTCTCCACGTGACTCGTCCAGTTTTTCTAGGGCATGGTGTCTATCAGCATACTGCCATGTGTCTTTTCAGTAGAGCATCTCTCAGCGAGTGAACAGAGAGAGAGAGTTTCTCCTGCCTCTAGGGCAGAAATACAGGAGTTCCCAGAAACCTCAAGGGAAGGCCATGCCCACACAGAACCCTCATTGGCTATACAATGATTGACAGGCTAGACCCCACCCCTTCACTCATAATTCTCTCAATGTGACAACAGATTATATAACTACGGGACCAGCTCTGCCACATGGTGCTGAAATATACACATAACTATCAATATTAGAGTTGTATAAATACCACTGTCTCTATAATTGATTCTCTTCATCCTTTGAGTCCTGGTGGCATTGTGGGTTATGCATTGGGTTGCATTGGGCTATTAATTGCAAGTTTCAAGCCATCAGCTGCTCTGTGGGAGAAAGATGAGGCTCCCACACGCACAAAGAGTCACAGTGTCAGAAATCCACCAGCACAGTTCTGTTTTGCCCAGAGGGTGGCTGTGAGGTGTAGTCGGCTTGATGGCAGTGGGTTTTGTTGTGGTTCTTTGTGCCTCCCTGCTGACCGCATTCATAACCCAAACCACAGCAGAACTCTTGCCAGTTAGTGGAAGATGACTCATAGTGACCCTATGAGCCTGTGCCCATGCTCATTTGCCACGAATAACTCAACATTACTACGTCCTAATTGCTGAATGCACGTAGTAGCAAACAAATCAACAAAGACAAAACAACAGCAGCAACGACAAGAGCTCACTGTCATCAAGTTGATCCCAAAGCACAGTGAACCTGTTGGGCGCCGTAGACTGCCACCGTGCATTTCTGCGGCTGTACGTCGCTACAAAAGTGGAAGGCCTTATGCTTTTGTCCCATGGAGAGGGTGGTGGGTTTGAATGGTTGACGTGTGATTCGCAGCCACCAGAGCTTCAAGCATGTAGTAGCAGCCCCAATTTCAGATCTGCCCCTAGACTGCTGGGGTGCTGTGGGATTTTTCTACCAGCATAAACAAAAAACAACAAAACTACTCTTAAAATAAATGCCACTCCGATACATGTATGGGAACTGGGACAGAACTTAACATCCTGGGTTGCTGAGGGGAAATGAGTAGGGTTGGCATGGTCACTTGGCTGGAGGTAAAAATGACTATTGGGTTACTCAAATTAAATGTTCTATTTGGGAGGAAGACCAAAGAGAGGTTTTGGGGAAAGAGTCACGGTCTTGATACTCTTTTTAAAAAGAAGAAAGCATTAAAGGCAACAGAAGACTATTATAATGAGTGTGTGTTAAGTTGATTTGAAATTCTACTGCTCTGGTTAACCTTAAGGCTTTTGCAATGACTGATGTTCCTTTTAATAATTGACTGTTGTGATTTTTACTAACTACATCTGATATTCTATTTAGTTGTTGTATATTTTAGTTATTATATTTCCCAAGAAAATAAAATTGATCTGTTGTCTTACTGGGATCATACAAAAAGGGCAGGAAAAACCAGACTTCTCCCTGAGAAACAGCATTTATGAAAACACCATTATAAAGCTCCCTTTTTAAAAAGTACCCTATTCCTTTTAATTTCTATAAAAATTCAAATAAACACCATGATTTCTTTTCCCTTCAACCTTATGGAATCTTTGCCTAGGCTCATTCACTACAATTTGACACGATAGTCAATGCCTTGTAGGTGAGCCTGATTATATTTTGGTAAATAAATGGAAGAGCAATTGTCATGTTTCCTCTCTCAATAAAGGAGATCCCCAACACATGCACGATTTACTTTCTGTTGTTGGCAAGAGCTGTGTGAATGATTAGTACACGTATGGACCTGCTTGGAGGCATAAGTCACAGGCACAAGTAGACAGAAAAGGGGAAATCAATATTTTAGGCAAACAAGGGGGCTTTGTGTGTTGGCTGTGAAAACCTTCCCACACGAGGTTAGTGAAGGCAATTCTGTGAAGGCGCGGTGATATTTGACATGACTCCATTCACTAGCAAGCAGGAAAGGTCATATTATGCACTCTGTATGCTTGCAGTTGCTCAGCAGAACCAATTTGGACCAATTCTGTCAAAAGAGCATCCAAGTAATTTAGAAGAATAATGCTTAGGAAAAAAACATTTATGGAGCACAAGAATGGGAGGTAGAGTGGGCTGTGTGTCCAACTCCTCTCCTTCATTCAGAATTAGGAGGCCAATCATAGTAAAAAGTAAAGCTTTCTCATTCTTGAAGGTAGAAGATGGGCAATAACTATTAATCTAGAGATATGAAAAGCACATCAAGGCCTTTGAGCTGGTTTTCTCCAAATGTACACAGTGTAGCTGTGCCATTTCCTATTGGAGCCCCAGGGATTGCTGGGATGTTTGTTCTGTGGGAGTCCTGGGAGAATATTTCTCTGCATACTATTTCTGAAATAATTTATATGTGGGAAGCAGAATAGTTACATTGTTCCAGTTCCCTGAGAGGAATCTTAGGGTGGACTTTACCAGAGAAAAATAAGACTCCTGAAAGCAAATATATCAAAGGTTTGTCTCTGGAAAAGGAAATAAGTTGGAAGCTGGTCATAGTACAAAGGATTGCTTCACTTGCTCCCTGAAGAGATGAGATACGAGAAAAATCTCTTCTAAGTTTGTGTGTTGACTTTCTCAGTCAGATTATTTTTATTATGCTTTTCAATGCTATAATTAATTATTACCTGTTGGAATTTTCAATGAAAAACGGATACAAAAAACAAAACAAACAAAACA
Source organism: Tenrec ecaudatus (assembly GCF_050624435.1). Lineage (NCBI taxonomy): Eukaryota > Metazoa > Chordata > Mammalia > Afrosoricida > Tenrecidae > Tenrec > Tenrec ecaudatus. The sequence goes on along the minus strand of NC_134532.1, from coordinate 4,155,762 downwards.
AACGGATACAAAACTTGATGCTAGAACACCAGGCATTAATGATTAAAAGGGCATAGTGAAGCGCCTCCTGTCTCCTACTGTGACTCCACACAAGGATTTGTTGTTCTTTTCTTTCCTCTTCTGCTCTCATATTTGTTGAGAGCAGTGATTGATGGCAGTGATTCTGATACTGAAGACACAGTAAAGAAATTTATGAACATCCTGTTCCGCAGAATTAGACCACTTACCTCAAGATGCAGGGAGAAAAACCCATTTTGAATAATGAAACCTGTCAATTTTGAAAAGCAAACGGAAAAAAAGGACTTCTTGATTTTGAAAATGAATTTCTTGTTCAGTCTAAAATTCATACGGAATTATTAGGAGCTCTTTGCCAGTTGTTTGCAGCAAACATCACCTTTCATAAACCCATCCTTCAAAAAAGGCTGTGCTAAAAAAATTGAGTAGTCCTGAATAATTTTCAAAATGATGCTGCTTTGGGCACCTATTGCTCCTGAATAGGATCTGATTATTTGTGTCTCTCTGCCCCACTTCTGTTTTTTGCTTATGATTTTTTCCTGATTTCTTTTCATTGGATTTTGGATATCAACACATTTGTGTTCTTGCCATCTCAAAACTACTGCTTATTCCTAACTACCACTTGCAAGGACCCTCCCAAATAGGGACTCTGAATCTGTGTACGTGATACTAATGTATGCATAGAAACCAGGTTGGTCACTTCTGGTCGCTTCTACTTTAGTATCAGCAATGACTAACAGTTCTCTCCTCTCTCTCTCTCTCTCTCTCTCTCTCTCTCTCTCTCTCTCTCTCTCTCTCTCTCTCTCTGTCTCTCTCCTCCAGATGCGTAGGTTAAAACAAATAATATTCAAAAAATTCTAAGATGGATTTTCCTACATCACCAATCATCCACTGATAGACCTTGAATGAAAAAAGTATAGGGACTTCAAGACTAATTCTTAAGATAAAGAGGAAAGAATGATTTTGATGGCAATCTGAGAGCAAGAAGACCAATATCCTGAAAAAAAAATCTGTTGAAATAGACTGACAAAACAAAATACACTTGCTCTCATGTTAAGATTTCAATGGGTGTTGTATGTGTGTGCTTCCAGGTCAGTTGTTTGAAACCACCAGCTTCTCTGTGGAGCAAGAGGAGGCTTTCTATTCCCAGAAAGAGTTATCTTTTGGGAAATACATAGGAGTCGGTTCACCCTTTCCCATCGAGTTGCTATGAGTTGGGATCTATCTCATGGCAGTGAGTGAGTGAGTGGGTCAATAGGAGTCAGTATAGACTTGATGGCAGTTAATTCTTTTTGTTTGCATTTTTATACTTAAAAAACCAAACTCACTTCCATTGAGTTGATTCTGACTCATAGCAGCCCTGTAGAACCTAGAAGCCAGGATCAGCGCTGCAGGAGAACGTGACTCAGGGGAAAGGCCTAGACAAGCTGCCCTAGCTGATTACTAAGAAAGCCAAGTCATTCTCCAATTTGAAGGCATGTACTGGTTCAACAGTAATCCACTGCCACAGCCAATGCCACGGCCAATTTCTCTCGTTGCCACACACTGGAGCTTTAGGTTTCCTGAGGTGCCACCGCTCAGAGGTAAGTCCTGGATGATCTTTTGCTGTGGATTTCTCTCCTTGCCATGCATTTGGCCTGAACACTGGTTGATGTGTCCTCTGAGGTGATAGAGTTTAGTTCACTCATATCAGTTGAACCTGACACTTCTTGTCAGTATTATCATAAAATTCTGTGTCTACCTGGGGACATCAGTAAATGGTGCTTCTGTTACTCTTGGGGTCGGGGTATATCATGTTTTTTGTATGGTTTTCTCTCTAGGTGAGGAGTCTTTTGGCAAGACCAAGAGACATAGAGAGTGCTGCCTGACTACAACTACCAACTGCTTTGAAGAGGAACACAGTAGAAGTCGTGCATTGAGCAGATAACAAGGTGGAACAAAGTTTGAAAGCATAAACAGCACTAGGATTCTGGGAGGGTAGAGAATGGTGGAACCCCCAAGACTATGATCCTTAGTCACCTCTGAATCTGGAACTGAGCTCACCCCCATGTGAGCATAAGCAAAAATTTCAGAAACAAGACCAAGTCCAGAGGGCCGGGAAAGAGGAGCAATAGAAACAAAATGCAAAGAGGAAGTGGAACAGTGAGGGTGGAATGGAGGAACTGACTCAAAATACGCGTGGATTGTAAAAAGAATGGTCCACTCTGGAAACTCGCACCCACTTCACAATGCAATCATTAAAAACAAAATAAAGCAAATAAAAAAACGAATGAGGACATTCCATGTAATGTTTATAACCCCTTGTAGCTGAGGGTGCTTCAAACTTCAGTGTTTTCAACTTCAGTAAACCAATGAACTTAATAAAAAAAATGAGCCCTCTTCAAGTGTTATTCTTTATGTCTGCCCTTCAAGCACATCAGACTTCCTTGCTTCTATGACAGGTACCTCTTTTCTTCTCTCCCAGTTTTTCTAATGACACATATATTGAATTCTTCTGTTCCTCTGGGAATCCCTCCATGCAAGCACCTTTGCAAGACTCTCCCACCCCACACCAATGTTTACTTTCTATAAAACTTGCTAAGTTTTACTTCATCCACTCTAGTGTTTATCTTTATATAGTCAAAGAAAATTCCTGTCTCTTCATCATTTCTTTCTCCACTTTGACACAGATGCTCCAAACAGATGCTCATTAAGTAACATGAGTTAAGCTTTATCATAGAAAATAGATTTTACTTGTGTAGCACAAGAGAATACAAAAGATTTTTCATTCCTTCTTTTTTTTCTGCATTGGGAAGGAATTATGTGGTAGGTGTGATGACAGAGTCTTTATACAGATGCCCATAGTAAAACCGAGAGAGCTTATGGCTTGTCTTTGGTCACTCCAACAATAGGTTAAAGGTGGCAATGTAAGTGTACGGGAACACAGGTGGATGTACTTCCCACTCAACCTTATTTATTCCCTTCATGACACTGGTGGGATTCTCCTCATGCCCCAAATATAACAAACTCCTAGACCGAAAAGGAAAAAGAGAGTGTTGATACTCCATCAGTATCTCTAAGGATGTCAAAAACCTGAAACCTTTAGATAGCCTTCTTTATCTGACAATGGAAATGTTTCTGGACTGAGTATTAGTTCTGGGACTAAGAATTACTTTCTGTGCTTTTTGTAAATAGCTGTGTTTAGAAAAAATTTTATGATTTTTCACATTCATTAAAGCAAGACAGCCCCAACTCCAATTGTATCCTTAAAGTTGTCTTATATTCTTCCACTTTGGCCTTTGGTCAACTGAGCTTAAAGCTCCAGATCAGAAATTTGCTTGAGAAGCAAATTCCTGCTTCAGACCCTCTGCAGGGCTGCCAAAAGAGATTGGTTCACCCTTTACTGACTTCAGCAATTATTTGTTTATTTTTAAAAATGAAATGCTGATTATAATCTTTTGGAAGAATAGCTAATGATCATGTAGCATAGCACCAGCTATGTTTAGTATTTTTCAATTTAATTTTGTTGGGCCTTATATAATTGCTAACACTATTTACCCATATCCATTGTCATTGACTTGTACGATCGATCTGACTTGTTTAATTTGCAACATAATCATTACTAAAATATGGAAGACTATATTTATAACAATTTTCACATATTCTGTATTCACTGTTGTTCAATCTCTTCATTAAAAATATGTAAGTATATAATTAAGATCAATTTATACATTCAAACTACCAATGCCGAGGATATTAAAAGCTTATTTGGAACAAACACAACAATTTTTATTGGAGATATATAAAATAAGGCACAAAATCTTGTTTAACTATTTACAGTATACTGTGGGGGACAGATACACTCTTATAGTAAATAATTATAATATAGTTTCTCTAATGCAGAAAAACATAGATTCCAAAGGAAAAATATGGAAGAAGAATTTAAATAAAAAAAGAGAAATCATCGCAGAGGCAGACACTTTTAGGTTAAGTCTTACAAGTTGGTATGATGAAGTGAAATTACTTGAAATGGCTCTCCTAGCCCTAGTATTGTAACGCCCACCAATTGAATGGGTAAGATTATGCAATTAGGGAATGTGGAATGATAACAGAAGGTGTTGATCAGTTTTGCGCTTCCACTAGGTAAATGAAAGTAAGCCATCTCAGAAGCAGAGAGAAGGTTCTAAGGGTATCAAGAAAGAGCATCCTCTAATATAGCATATTTATGAATGAAGTGGCAGAGACACCCAAGGTGTAGCATAGCACCTAGACCATTGCACCAAGTACAGAAGTAGTGTCAGGTAATAAGGCAGAGCAGAAGAACAGCATGAAAATAATGAGCAGATTGGTAGGCTTCTCAGGCCATGGGACCATTTGGCTGAGAGGCCAAGGGCCAGAGAGATGCATACTTGCAGCAGGGCTGTAAGAAATAATGTGGATATCCTTAACATGTAGAGCCTGTTAGCTTCCTAATAAATCCCATAATTTCGAGTAGTGGCTATGAGATACGTGAAGCCACTGAAATTCATTGTTGAATTAAGCAGAGAAGTAGCGTGTTGAGGGAGAGATTATTGGCTTCCGAATAAGGTAAAAGAAGTTATAGGATGGAGGCATGTCTGACTTCTTGTTTGTGACAATTGGCTTGGGCTGGGGTAAGTTCGATTTATCCTCTCCAGAGGAGATCAGATGTGGAATCAAAGCTATCTCCTCAGATAAAGTTTCCTATTTTAAAAAACGAGTTATATTTCCTCTTCTGGAAACCATGTGTTCATATAATTCCACTGAATTATATGCCAGGGCGCTTAAAATAGTTCATAAAAAGTAGAATGGAAAGATATCGAAATCTCCCATGGCATTTTCCAAGCCTTTTGTAAAGCCTTGGTGGTAGCACAAATGGTTAAAGGGTTTGCTAGCTGGGATGCTAAAGATCGGTATTTTGAATTAATAAGCCACTCCATGGGAGAAAACACCTGGTAATCTCCTCCAATAAAGATTACAGCCTGCAAACATTAGAGCCTGGCAGCTCTACTGTGATACATACGGTCACTATGAGTTGCCATAGTCCAATAGCAACTTCCCTCACTTCAAATGGTATGAAGTGGAGACTATGAGAGGTATAGGGAACCCTGCTGGTGTAGTTACACGTTGGACTGTGACCTGAAAGGTTGGCAGTTCAAAACTACCAGTTCATAAAAACTGCAAACTGTTACAGTCTCAGAAGCTTAGAATGGGCAGTTCTACCCTGCCCCCTGTGAGTCGGCATCAACTAAGTGGCAGTGAATTTGGTTTGACTTTTCGTATTAATGGTACAAGCAGTGAAGTACTTGAGCAGTTAGAGATCTCTTGGAAGAGAAATCGGGCCAGCTGCTTCTGAAATGTGGCAGACTTAAAACTGCTATGGAACATACGGAGCTGCCACCAGGCAGAGTGTCCTCAACAAGATCCTCAACAAGCTTACGGTTTATGGTTTGGCATAGGATTTAGTGTTTCATATGCAGCCAAATAAAAATGGTAGCATAATTGACTTATCTCTAGTATTACCAAATTAATGAAGACATGACTACTTTTTTCCTACTTCAGGGTATTTCCAACTTTTAATTCATTTATGTTTTGAATAGGTAATATTTTCATATGATTAATTTTCAAAAGCTACAAATGGCATGCAATGAGTAATAACTCTTGCTTTCCCCCTGTCCTCAGCTAGTAAGTTCACATGTTCAAAGGTCCTCCATTTACCATTTACATAGGTATAAATATGTACAAGTATCTATCCTAATTTTCACATGAATAGTAAGATGATTAATATTCTGCTGACTTTTTACTTGAAAATAACAACTTTAATGTTGCCAAAAGTTAGTTAATATTGCATTGAGTTGATGTATTATACTTATTTTAACAATAGACTATAAATGTGTATTTGGATTGTTTGAAAATTTTGCTATAAAGAAACAAAAATTCTTAATCCTGTGCTGTAGTTAAGTGGTGGCCAAGTTTGCTAAGCCAGAATTCTCAGCAGTTTGGCAATAATTCCTGCTGATGTGACCCAACATGATATACTCAATAGCATAATGGGGTCTGATGCGCGCAGCCCAGCAGTTGCAGAAAGAATAGGGTGAAGCATACTATCTTTCTTCCTCAGGTCACCGCCCTGATGCAAATGAAACAGTTTCCTTCAGGGTGTGGCTTATTGTCTCCATAAATTGACTCTGTGGGGAAGATAGCTCACTTCTTCATGGGTCTGGCACTTGCATCTAGTTCCTTGACCTCTGATAGTGTGGACTTGAGCCAGTGATCTGTCATGTGGCTTGCATCTGACCCTGGAAGCAATCTGAACAGCCATCTGACTTGCTGACCTTGGATTCTTGGGACGCTGCAGTTACAAGACAGACCTGATTTCATCTTTCTCTGCAGCTAGCAAGCAGCGGTCAAGGTCGAGGTAAAGACAGAGAAGAGATATAATATCACTGGTTTTGCTTCTATGGAGTACTCAGTCTATCACCTATGCATTTCCTACCTTATTGATACTTGCAGGGTAAGCATACAGCAGTATCATTTCTGGATCAGTGGATATAGCCATTTTTAATTTTCATATATATATAATTTAAAATGTGTTCTATAATTTGGACAAATTTGGATGTCAGTCATCAATTGGAGTTCAAGATCACTATCCCCTTGTCAATTAGATGTAACCCTTCCAATAAAGTAGGCATGTAACCAAACACATAGTTTTAAATGAACATTAGGGTTTTTTTGTTGTTGTTGTTGATGTTAGATGTCATTAAGTTTATTCTGACTCATAGTGATCTCACATATAACAGAGTGAAACACTGCTTCATTCTGCTCCAATCTCACAATTATTGTTATATGTTACATAATGTTGCAGCCATTGTGTCAATCTATTTCATCAAGGATCTTTATTTTTTTTCAATGCCTTTTAATTTACCAAGGTTAATGTCCTTTTTCGGGGACTGGTCTGTTCTGATAACATGTTGAAAATACATCAGACTAAGTCTCACTCTCTGTGCTTCTAAGGAGTATTCTGGTTGTATGCACTTCATGATAGCTTTGCTTGGTCCTTTACAGGCCATCATACTTCCAATATTCTCCAGAAGCAGAATTCAAATACATCCGTTCTTTTTGGGTCTTCCTTAATTAATGTACATTTTCACATGCATACTAAATAATAGAAAATTCCATGGCTTGGGTCAGAGCATCTTATTCCATCAAGAGGCATCCTTCTGCAGGAGTTTCCCCAAATTCATGTGCCATTTGACTTCTCGACAGCTGTTCCCATGATCGTTGATTATGGATTCAAGCAAAATGAAATTCTTGGCAACTTCAATCTTTTACGCCATTTGTCATGATTTTAAATATTGGTCCAGTTTTGAGGATTTTGATTTGTGTAACATTGAGTTGTAAGACATACTGAAGGCTGAAATCCTTGATATTCAAAGCAAGTGCTTCAAGTTTTCTTCAACCTAAGCAAGCAAGATGTGTCATCTTCACATCACAAGTTGTTAAAAAGCCTTTCTCTGATACCGATGTCAACTTCTTCTCCACAGAGTATAGCTTCTCAGATTCTTTGGTCAGCATGTAGATTGAGTGAATATGGTGTCATGATACAACATTGATGCACATATTTCCTGATTTTAAAACACACAACATTTTCCTGTTCTGTTTGTGCCACTGCCTCTTGGTCCATGTCCAGGTTCCACATCAGCACTATGAAGTGTTTCGGAATTCCCACTCTTCAGGTATTCAAACTAGCCACAGTTTGTTATGATTCACACAGTCAGATATGTTTGTATAGTCAACAAAACACAAGTGAACATTTTTCTGGTATGCTCTGCTGTGAATCAATATTCTTTTGATGTCAGCAAAGATATCCTACTTGTCCTGTCCCATCTGAACCTGGCCTGACTTTCAGGCAGTTTCCTGTCAAAACGCTGCTGCAAGCACTACTGAAGGAATGGTGTTCAGTAAAATGTTTCTTCGGGTGATGTTGAGATTGATCGATAATTATGACATTATGTGGAATGGGTACAAATAGAGTTTTCTTCCAGTAATGTGTACTGGAAGTCCAAATTGTCTTCCAAAGTTCTGGCTTAGGTGAACTAGTAATGGTCAGTGTTTCATTTAGCTTATTGAAACATTTGATGGGCATTTGTCAATTGCTGGAGCATTGTTTATATTGAATGCTTTCAATGAAGCTTGGACATCTTCCTTCATTGCCATTGATAGTGGAGGCTATGCCAGTTCTCAAGATGGTTGAATGTCTATTATTTTTGGTACAGTGACTCTGTATAGTCCATCTACCTACTTTTTGCCCAAAGACTTTTGATACTATAAATCAAGTCTTGAGTTTTTTCTTCAGTGCTTTCATCTTAAGAGATTCTAATTGTATTCTTCTTTTTTGTGGTTTACAACACTAGGTCTGTGCACATTTCTTTATAATATTTTACATTGCCTTCTGGAGCTTCCCTGGGAGTTTTAGGTTCAACTTGTTTACTTCATCATTTCTTCCTTGTGCTTTAGCTACTGCATGATTAAGAGCAAGTTTAAGAGTCTCTTCTGGCATCTTTTTTGATACTTTCTTTTTTTTCTGGCTTATTAATGACATTTTACTTTCTTCAGGTGTGTTGTCCCCAATGTCATCCCATGCTCATTGGGTCGTCTGTCATTAGTGTTCAATGAGTGAAATCTATTTTTGGAATGTTTTTGAATCAACCGCTCAGTAGTTTAGCCTTCACCCAGTCAACCCCCCCCCAATAACCAATAATTTAACCTTCACCCACTCTTTTATACCTCTTTTGCCTCGTTTGAATTATTATCTTCCAACTCACCAAAGTTAGCACTTGTCAGCACTCTCTCCATTGCTTTGTTTTTCCTTCATTACCTTGGCCACCTTGGAAATCTCCAAAACCTGTTCCTTTTGTTATGAACATCTTTATCTTGTTTTATGTTCCCCCTGATAACAGTAGTTTTATACAATCTTTGTCCTTTTCAAATGGATTAATTTCACTCCGCATGATCTTATCCAGGTCCATCCATATCATAACATTTTTGTGGTTTCTTTTCTTTTTTTAATCATTTTATTAGGGGCTCATACAACTCTTACCACAATCAGGTTTCTTTATAGTCTTTTCTTTAACAATGCATAGTATTCCCGTGTGTATGTACTAGAGTTCTTTTTATTAATGAGATTTTGGTTATTTCCGGTTTCTTTCATCCTGTAGTGTTTTTATGTGCTGACTAATCATCAACTTGATATTTTCTTTTTCCTTTAAAAATTAATATCAAATTTCTTTGTGAAGATCATTTGTAAAGCGTAGAACTTTTTATCGCCGGATTTGTTTAAAACTTATATGTTCTATATAAATTTTGAAGAATTCCTTATAAAATCATTTTTTTGTGTGTGTGACAAGTGGCTTCTGTATCTTTCTCTCTTACAATTCTATGGCATTTACATGACTTAATTTTTTTGGATTCTATTAAGTTGGACTCTCTTGGGAAGAAAGCACAGAAGGCAGAGAAGTTGATATTACGAAAGATTTTATAATAGCAAAGCAGCTCACAAAACCTCAGAGAGAGCCCAGTCCAACACACTTTGCTAGGTCAGTTGATATACATACAGATGAGCAATTGATAACCTTTCCAACTAAAGCAACTCCTTGGCCGAAGGGCCAAAGATTCAGGAGGTGAAAAAGGTTAAGAGGTGTTGAAGTGTAGCAGGAGCCAGTACTGCAACGTGGCAACGCTAGGCACAGTGGGAGCTCAGAGCGTGGCAATGAGAGCCAGCACAGCCTGATGATGCAGGCAGCTTCATAGGCAGGGCTTGATGGCAATACCTGGCAGTGCACCTTGGAAATATAAGGTGGCTGGGTCAGGGAGCTGGGACCTGATTGAAGGCTAGACTATGTCCATATCTACTTACAGGTGCTACACTGGCCCCCAAGAACTAACCATTATGGGGAGCTATGGTATCATTTATTTATTTTTAATAACCACCCATTGTATACAAGCTCCCAACCATATTCCCATAAATTTTTGCAGAATAGTTGTGTTCGCTTTATATCTTTTATATAAATATAAGTAAAAATGCATTGATAAAACTTCATAAAAAGCATTCTTTAAATAAAAACATCAAACTGTGAATCCTTTGTTCTTGACATAGCACATTTCCTTTCCAGGTCTATATAGTTTTGAAAGTGGCGTTTCCCTCTCTCTAACCTGCTAGACACCTGGTGGTACTGTGAAATACATATTGGATTGTTAAACACAAGGTTGGTGGTTCAAACCCACATGCTGCTCCACTGGAGAAAGATAAGGCTGTGTGCTCCCACAAAGATTTACAGTTATAGAAATTATGAGTCAGAATTGATTCGATGGCAGTAGGTTTGACTGTGGTTGGGAATATTTTCCCCAAAGAATTCTGTGACCATATATCCCTAGCAGAATCCCCTCCTCCCCCACAAGTATTTAGAAACCTGTTCTTACTTGGGCAGGTCTAGAGAGAAGCTCCAGAGAAAAGAGCCAGTCCTAAAGGCTGGTGTGGTGATTTCTCCTTCTCTCTGCTGGAGTTTCTTAATAAAATTTCTCTATGGGAAAACAATATACTATGTCTAGCAAGGCAAATCTTTGTTTTGGGAAAGCAAGAGCCTGAAGCTCTGATTATACAAAAACACAAGAGAATAAAACACTACCTGGTCCTGAGTGATTCTAACAATCATTCTTACATTTGCACCCGTTGTTACAATCCATCCCTAAGAGGGACACACTTTTTCACTGACTTTCTACTCTCCCAGTGCATAATATCCTAAATATATTATGTCAAGTAGAAATAATAGTTCCTTCTTCCAAATACCAGTGCCCATTTTTTTCCCTGCTAACGCTTTCAGGAAGGTTAGATATAATTTTCAAGATTTATCCAACTGGATAGAGAAATAAACTTTTGACAAAAATTCTTTTTAAGGTTATTTGGTTTTCTCTAAATGGATAGTTGTTTTATCACAGGGTCAACATGTTAAAACATTCTACTATCTCCAGGACTTTCCAGCACACAGGTCTTAAAAAACAGAATAGTTAGTGTCACTGAAACTTAGTTTAGCAAGGGGAGCAGAGCAAGGAAGTCCTAAGGAAATACCAAAAATAGACTTTGGGGCTGGGGTGTGGCGCCCCATTAGACTCAATCGGAAAACACTCCTAAAGGTCAACAAACAGACTCTGAACAGGCTTTTCTTTTCTTTTTGGGGGGTCATTTTGTTGTTGTCGTTTTGTTTTGCTCCATCTTTTTTGTTGCATATTAGTATCTCTGCAGGTCTATCTAGATAAAAGAGGCAGGATGAACAGTCTGGAGGAGACTGTGGCCATCTAGCTCAGAAGAAACAAAGCCACATGGAAGAAGCACACCAGCCTGTGTGATCACGAGGTGTCAAAGGGAGCAGGTATCAGGAATCAAAGAACAAAAAATCATATCACTGTGAATGAGGGTGAGTGCGGAGTGCAGAGCCAAAGCCCATCTGTGGGCAACTGGACATCCCCTTACAGAAGGGTCGTGGAGAGGAGACGAGCCAGTCAGGCTGTAGTGTAACAATGATGAAACATACAACTTTCCTCTCGTTCTTTAATGTTTCCTCCTCCCCACTATCATGATCTCAATTCTACTTTACAAATCTGGCTAGATCAGAGGATGTACACTGGTACAGATGGGAATCTAGGAAAGATGATCCCTTCAGGACCAGTCTTCAGAGGGACAATACTGGGAGGGTGAAGGGAAGGTGGTGTAGAAAGGGGGAACCGTCACAAGGATCACCATATAGCCCCCTCCCTGGGGGACAGACAACAGAAAAGTGAGTGAAGGGAGATGTTTGACAGTGTAAGACATGACAAAATAATAATAGTTTATAAATTCTGAAGGATTTATGAGGGAGGGAGGTGGCTATGGAGGGGGAAAATGAGCTGATACCAAGGGCAATTGTTTTGAGAATGATGATGTCAACAAATCTACAAATGTGCTTGACACAATGGATGTATTTATAGATTGTTTAAGAGTTGTATGAGTCCCAATAAAATTATTTTAAAAAGAAAATTACAGCCAATGAGCTGATACCAAAGGCCCAAGTAGAAAGCAAATGTTTTGAGAATAATGATGACAACAAATATACAAATATGCTTGACACAATGGATGTTTATACGGATTGTGATAAGAGCTATAAGACCCCCCCAACAAAATGATTTTAAAAATGTGTAAATAATTCAAATTACATTTGAGTTTTAATTATCTAGATGGTTATACCATTGCTTTGTGGTGAAGTGAGCCAATATTTATAAAAATCCAAAAAATTAAGGGGAAAATTAATGAAGTAAATTTTAAAAATTGGTATTACTTAAAAATTGAAACAATAAATAAAGAGCAGATATGTTTCAAACTACTACAAGAATTTACTGTTTGATGAAAATGTCATTCTTCAGTAAGTGTATAATATAATTAAATATGATTGAATAATGAGAGCTGCATAAGAAATAAAATAAAAATAGCATTTTGATTTTTTAATATATGTATATATAAAATATTAGAAAATGGTGCTATCAGAAAATGGTGAGAAAACGTTGAACAGACCTGTGAAATAATGGGCAAAATGTATAATATAGCAACTCATATAATGTAGCATGTTAATGGCTATTAATCATTAAACATTAAAATGTATCCCATGTTTCTAAGGGAAAATATGCAAGCCTTAAATTAGCTGCTCATTTTTTTTAATTTTCCTTGCCAAGTTCTCAAATGAGAATGAGCAATACTGTTTGGTGCGACATACTCGTACATCCAAATGCACCTGATCACAATCTCAGAAACCCACGGGGGGGCCCGCTATGAGTCAGTGTTGATGCAATGTTATTACACTTGGAAATACTTACTACAAGTTAGTATTTGTGTTTACGTTAAGTAATATTTGCAAATAGCTGAAAACACATACTCGAATATATGCTGCTGTTAGGAGCCAGCAAGTCCACTCTGACTCATAATAACCTTAAGGACAACAAAACAAATACTGATTGGTCTTGTACTATCTCCACAGCCATTCCTATGTTTATGCCTATTGCTGAAGCCAATATGCCAACCCATCTAAGTGAGGGTCTTCCTGTCTTTTCATTTACCCTCTGCTTTTCCAAGTATGATATCCTTATCTAGGGACTGGTCCCTCCTAATAACAGGTTTACAGTCCTTTAAAAATACATCTTACTATCCTATCCTCTAAGGAGAATTTTGTATATTTTTTCTGGCAGTCATGGTATATTCGCTATTCTTTGCCGACATCATCATTTAAAGACATCAATTCTTCTCTGTGTTTCTTTATTTTTTACCCAGGTTTAGCATGCGTATGAAGTGACTGACAACACCACGGCTTGCAAAGCTCAGGCTCCTCTTTACTACTCAAAGGGATATCTTTGTTATTTTATATTATAAATGTTTATATTATAATATATTACACAATAATATACAATATTATACTATACTATAGTATACTATACTATAGTATACTATATTACATTATATATAATATTTTCATTATAAATTAAGTGAAGATTTACTGGAAAGTTCATCAACTTCATACTCAATGATATATACAGATGCTGCTGGGTCTCATTCATTGAAATGCTGTCAAGGCAATTGGCATCCATCTTGTCTTCTTTCTGTGTCTCCTGTCTCCATTCCTCCTTTCCTACTCCCTCTGAACTTTGTCCTTAGGAAACTGCTGCACATTGCTCACACATGGTCCATTATTCTAATGTGCTTGCATCTCCAGGATGTTATTGTTGTCCTTGTACACCTGTCCATTGTTTGTCTCACAATCAAGCCACAGGGCAATTTCCTTGCAGATGCTAAAGCAACCAAGCACCATAATCTGAGAGGGCTCACTAGAATATGTGGCCAGGAAACATATCTCTTTCATAATTTTGAGATTTGTTACACATTTTTCCCCACTCTATACAGAACCTTCTAATGAAATCTAATTTTCAATTCAGTTTATTTGTATAAGTAATATTCACAGTGTTAAAATATAGAAAAGCACAAAGTAAAAGATCTTAATAAAACAAGAACACTACTCCCACTACTGTACCATTGTATTCTCCAGTCTAGCCAGATTGGTAAGGTAGAACTGGGTAGTGGGGGGAGGGAGTATTCAGGAAGTAGAGAATGATGTGTGTTTCGTAAGTGCTGTACTGCACCTTGGTTGAATCATCCCCTCCTTATAACCCTTCTGTGGGGGGGATATCCAGTTGTCTACAGATGGGCTTTGTGTCCCCACAGCAACCCCCCTCATTCACTTCAATATAGGTGTTTCTTACGGATCTTTGGATATCTGAAACTTGACCCTGCTGACACAAGCTGGTGTGCTTCTTCCATGTGGGCTTACTTGCTTCCCTGCTGGGTGGCTGTTTATTTAACTTCAAGGCTTTAGGACCTGCACCACATTCTGTCTTCAGTGATCATGTCAGGAAGGTGAGTATCAAAGAATGCAAGGTTGTTAGAACAAAGTGTCCTCCTGTTAAGGGAGGCCTTGAGTAGCGGTCCATAGTCTGTCTGCTATCTTATTACTTATCATATAAATATATATATATATACATTGGTCCCTATTCCTGTCATTAGAAGTTAGTATATTTACATATATACGGGCTTTTAGCTACACCTCTATAAATAGATTTTGCTCCTATTTCTTTCCTCTATTTCCTTTCACCTGCCTCTTAAACCACTATCATGCTCACCTTCCATTTGGCTCTCAGTAATTCCTCTCAGATGCATTGCACTTGATTAAACCCCACCAGGCATTATATTTGCTCCTCACCATCAATTTTAGATTTCTTTATGTTCTCTTATCCCTGAGTTTGTTGGCTCCCCACTATGCCCTCACACCCCCTCCTGGCCAAGTCTCCCCTGAACCACCAGTCCTGTTGTTTTCTCCTCAGGATTGTTTGTCCGGCTTATCATAAATAGATAGATATAGGGCGAAAGAAAATAAAAAAACAAATAAAGATACAAAACAAACCAAGAAAAAAAGATAGCTCCAGGTCTGTCTGCTGACCCTTATACATGAGTGATATCATCATGAGGGTAGGGGGACGGTCAGGTAGGGGGAAGAGGAGAAAGGGGTGACCCATCACATGTTTGGCTATATGGCCCCCTGCCCCAAAGGGGATGAATAACAGAAATGTGGGTGAAGGGAGACTATGAACAGTGTAAGATACAAAACAATAACAACAATATACAATTGATCAAGGATTCACAAGGGAGGGAGGGTGGGGATGGAAGAGAAAAAAAGAGGACCTTATACCAAAGGCTCAAGTAGAAAATGTTTTGGAAATGATGATGGTAACATATGTACTAATATGTTTGATACAAGTGATGTATGGAATGTTATAAGAGCTATAAGAGCCCCCAATAGAATGACTTAAGAAAAAAAAAAAAAGAGTTACAACACCCTGTCCTATCTGGTCATTATGATTCAAAATTGACTCGATGGCAGTGTTAAAAGATAAAATTGAAAATTTTGTTAAATAAGTTAACATAAAAAAAAACAAGACAAAACCCTTTCAACAACCTGACTACCATTACTAAATTGCTGTTACTTTTCATTATCTAATACTGCTATGTTATGAGAGATATCGCAAGTGCATGGTTGCAATCTACTTTTGAGAAACTGATAGCTGTATCTGGGTGCCATCCAGCTTTTCTGGTCTCAGGGCTGTAGTGACTGATGCTGAATCAATCAATTAGCCCATTGGGTGAGCACCGGGTGAGTACAGGGAGAGTACATGGTGCACCATCAGTGGTCACTTCAAAAAAGCTTAAGACAGCAGTAACTACTAACCAAAGCAGGGTGTAGACTTCATGGACTATGTTATGAGTTGACCTTGCCTACTAGCTCCAGGTCCAGTCATTAATTTGTTCAAGGTTGTTAATTATATCTGATTTTTTCCAGAATGTTGCCTTCTATATGGTCCACCATGGTCATTGGCCTGCTTGCAGCAAAGGTAAATGCACATGTACAAGCATTCTCTGTCAAACCTATGTATAAATATATAGATAGAGAGACTCCAAGTCTCTCCCCGACACACAATCAACCTCTCTCATCTTCAGTTTAGGGATTCTCCCAGTATCACTGCCAGGTCTCAAAACATTTTGCTAACCTCTCTTTTGCCCCTTCTTCATGAAAGTGCTTGAAGTTTAATTGAAGTCCTTTCCATTTGGCAGTCATGTCATTTCACTAGCTTCTCATGGCACTTTATAATTCTCTTTGTCACAAATTGATATCTCTGGCTCTCCTTTTGCAGTGTTGTAGATTTTCTCTGCTTTGGATATATCTAGAGCTGAGTTGTTTTCCGGGTGACATTTTCAGTTATGTCGATTTCAGGTTGCTGGCTGATGCTATTTGTTCTCTGAGGAACTCAGTTAAGTGTTTCTTGCAAGGCTGATGTGTGTTTTCTGTGTGGGTTCACTGTTTTGTCTGTGCCCATTCGTTGTCTTATCTGTGTGATTTCTGATGAGAAATCTGACTGGTTTAGTCTTATTGGGCCTCTTTGTAGGCTTTCTCTCTTTTATTCTGTCTGCTCTCTAGAGTCTTCCCGTGTCCTTGGTTTTGCACAGTTGGATTATGATGTCCCTTGGTAATTTTCTTTGTGTTTGAGGTCAATTGGCTTCCTGTACTCTTATCTCCTTATCTTTCATGGCATTAGGGAAGTTTTCTTGTGACTGGATATTATCTTTTGTCTTTGAGCTATTGTGGTGTTGTTCCCTTTGTGTTTAATTCATTAACTATTGTCTGTTGGTGTATCCTCAGGCACTCAATGCCTATCTCCTGGGGGTGATATAAAGCATAAATGTATATGTGCATTTCTCTATTCTCATAGAAGTATTGAGGGTAGGTTAGTGTCAGCTCATGTTTATTGAGAGTCAGATAGCATGGAAGAGGCATGTGTTTGACTGGGCTGTGTGAGTATAGTTGTTGTGTCATGCTGGATGGGCTGAGAGAAAAAATACAAATTGAATAGGAAAAACTCAAAACTACGTGACAGCAAAAGAAGAAAATAATTTTAAAGTGGAGGAAAACAACAGCAAGAAAATCCATTTCATAATTAAATGAAGTAAAAATGGAAACAGCATTAAGGGAAGGGGGAAATAGAGAAAATGCAAAAAGGACAACTAATGAAGGAGTAGTGAAAAGAAATTATAAAGAAAAAAAATCTAAGAGGAAATATAAAGAAAAAAGGATAGGAACAAAATTAAGAAGGCACCCAAGAAAGACAAAGGAAAATCAAATAAAGAAAGGATAAAAAGCAAGGCAAATAAGTAAGAGGAAAAAGCCATCAAAACAAAGAAATGAGAAAACTGTCTGGGTAGGGAACCTGGCTGGGCAGCCTCTGCCTGCCAATGAACACATAGGGTTGAGTGAGGGAATGGAATTCCTAGTCCTACATCTTGTCTGAAGTCAGGGTACTTGATTCAGAATTAGCTCTCAGTAACTCAGATAGCTCATTATACCTGCCGTTGGAAGCTGCTCTTTGAGGCATAATTGGCAGCTGAGGGGAGGGTGGCTGATTATACGAAGATTTTTTGCATCTCTTAGTTGGGGCAGGGAAAGCACTGTTTTCTGCTTCTTTGATGGTTGTTTCATATCACCCAGCCACTGGGTGGGCATGGGTGGAGGTTAATCATGGGTCTGGTCATCACAAGGATTTGAGGGCCAAGGGAGGAGCACACCAAGGTGCTGTCTTAACTGACTGCTGATTGCCATGCATTAACATGGTTGTGTTGTGAACGGTCAGCTGACAATCCCCCCATATCTCCTATCATGCCACTTTTGTTCACCTTCTAGTGGTGAGTCCATCCACCTGTCTGTCCTTTTCTCTGAAGTTGCAGATCAACATCTGTATGTGTTTCCTTTGGTCTCTTGTGTCTTTGTTGTTGTTTTTTCGTGTGCATAAAATAGGATTTTATTTCTTTTTTTTAAAACAATGTCTTTGTAAGAAGACATGTGTATAGCATGTCTATCTACTCTACCATCTTTCTGAAATTCCTGTGACAGTTTAAAGGGGTCTTTGCAGCAGATTTGCTCAATGTAATCCATTGTTTTATTCCTTAACTGCTGTTTCCATGGAGCTTGTTATGTAGCAAGTAAAATGTAATCCTTGCAAACACAATCTTTTCTCTGTTTATTATGATGTTGTTTATGGGTCCAGTTGTACGATTATTTTTTCTTTTTTATATCAAGCTACAACTCATAAAGAAGGTTGTAGTCTCTGATATTAATCAGCAATTGCTTCAAGTACTCTTTCAAGGTTGTGTCACCTGCACATCTCAGATTGTTAATGAAACTTACTTTAATACCGATGCTCCATTACTCTTCATATGATCCATGGTCATGGATTAGTTTCACAGCATATAGGTTGAATGTGTATGGCGAAAGAATACAACCCTAACCTGAACCTTGTCTGCATTTAAACCATGCGATGTTCCCTTGTTCTGTTTGTATAATTGCCTCGTGGTCTATGTTCAGGGTCTGCATGAGCGCAATTATATAGAAAAGCATATATTAGTCCTTCATAGTTTATGCAAACATATTTCCCATATCTGGTCATGTGTATATTTCATAGTGATGATTCAACCAAAAAAAGCATTTCTAAATTGAGTACACATATTGTCCCTGGAGTACAGAAGCAAAACTTATAGGACATATTTAGGAAAATTAATGAGCTCTTTTGGAGATTCTTAAAATTAAATGAATTTTAAAATCTGTTTTATAGATACCCGATGATAATCTGAAAAAAATAGTAGCTTAAATGATGATATTTTAAGTACTCAATATTTTTCTTGGTATGCATTATTCTATTTTTTATTTAAAACACTGCTCGCTAATGAAATACTTTTTAATGTGGGTTCATTTGATATAATGTAAAAGAATGTTAAAAGTTCAGAATTCTCTTTATCTCTACTACAGATAGTGAGATAAGATAGTGTCATAGCACTGACATTGATATAATAAAAGTGATGATATCTAACTCTTAAATTTCTGGGTACAATCATGAGTGTAAATTTTGTCCTATTGCTTCTTAGCTTACACACGCACACACACACATTTGTAAATATAAAGGTCTTAAAAAGTCATGGAAAAATTCCAATATATCTTAACTCCATTTTTATATGAACTTTTTGAAGACCCTTCAATATGTTCATATTGCCTGCATTTTAATGTATTCAGCATGTCATCATTTTAAAAAATTCTCTCAGCATCCATACAATTTATAAATATTTAATTTTAATAATGCTAATTTAGTAATTATTCAAATTATAATGGTAGTAATTTATACTTAGAATTGATTATTTAGGTGTATTAAACCTCCTAAAATATATTTTATATTTACCTAGATAAATAAAATCATTGTCAATAAGGAATTTTTCAAAAATCTGATAGGCATTATATGATTAGCACAGTAAATTATTTTCGTGAATTCCTGAAGTGGAAAGACTGTAGCATTATTGAGTACTAATTAGAATAATGTGTTATTCAAACATCTCATTTGTACTACTACTAATTAGTACCCCAAACGATTAGTTCAGAACTTTGCCCTCAAATATCAGGAAAAGATGGAACACTCAAAGAAGTCAAAATCTGGAAGAGACTTTAAATGGAGTTCTCTTCAACTTACCACCAAATACATGACTCTCCCCAACACCCAATCTAAACACCATTGCACATGAATTTATTCAAAATTCCTTGACTTCATTAAAACTAATAAAAATCTCTTGGTTTAACCATCTGTGAGTCATTGCCTCAGTTTTATAATCTTTTAAAGGCATACTGCTTTTCATTCAGACTTTGAATGAAACAAAATTATATTTAATATTCTTTAAAAGTGACTCAAGGTTCTGCTCCAGAAATAAGCCCCCAGGTGCTTTACCTTGAACTCCCTTGCTCTTTCATCAGGCTGCTGCCTTACTGGAAACACGAGTCTGAAGACCTTTATTTATTGGCCCAGACTTGATTCATCCTTCAGCAGGGAATGTGTATATATATATACATATATATATATATATATATATATATATATATATATATATTAGTTCTGTGCCAACACAACCAAGATTTTTAACATTAGTTCATGTCTGGGGGAGAGGAGAGTATATAAAATATCATTTGGCCAGTTGAGTCAACTCTGGCCAGAGAAAGATAAGGTTTTCTATTCCTACAAAGATGCCCAATCTTGGAAACCTCAGAGAAGAACTCCACTCTGTGTAAATGGGTCCCTCTTAATTGGAATTAGCCAAATGGTGATAAGTTTGATGTTTTGGGGGCTCAGTTCTGACTCTTGGCAAACATATGGGGGTCCGAGTAGAGCAATGTTCTATAGAGTTTTCAATGACTGATTTTTCAGAAGCAGGTCTTTTCTTCTGGGAAGCTGTTGAGTAGAGTAGAATCTCCAAACTTTTGGTTAGCAACCAAGTACACTATTCATCTGCTTCACTCAGGGGCTCCTAGGAACATCCAGCTTATCTGACACCCAAACCTATGTGTTAGCCACTAGCATACACTGTCTGATTCGACTCACTGGGTCCAGAGGCCAAACACAAAGTTCTCCCCCAGAGACTTCATAGAACATTCTCCAGGATCCACCTATAGGGATAGAGAATACACAGTTTAAAAATTAGTAGCTCAAAAAATTACTTTAAGTAACTTTCATTATTGGGGCATGTAGAAATCTTTCTCTTATACACCGCAAGTCCCTTCCCTGGGGGACTTTCATAAAGATGTAAGCATCAGCATAATTCTTTTTTGAAGGAAAGGAAGTGAATTCTGAGGGCGGATTAAGGGGAAATCTAAGTTGTGGGACATCTAAAATATTTTACCATGTAGTTACATTTCCAAAACTTAAACAAATCCACGTCCTTAATAGCAGCGTCACTGTCCCACTCTAGTTAGAGTACCACTGTGCTACCATAAGACCTGTAATGAGAAAGACACGGCTTACTATTCGCTGAAGAGTTAGTCTTGGAAACTCACAGGGGCAGTTCTACCCTGTCCCCTTAGGTCGCTTTGAGTCAGAATCGACTGATGCCGGTGAGTTTGGCTTTAGTTTTCCAGTATTTGATTGCCTTTGCCTCTGTATGAACCTTCAACATTTTCTTTAGCTGCTGAGCACAGTCATCATTTTGGTACTTGTCCCTCATTTTTCATGTCTACATTCATGATCCATGTTTACATGTTTCCAGTATGTTTCTAAGTTATTTATATATTCATGGCTATTATGGAAATATAAGGTGATGAAACTTTTGTAAATGCTGATTTATTTCTAAGATTATACTTACAGTGGGTCACATGCTTTATCTAGTTTCAAGGGACAATAAGATTCCGACTTGGATGATATTCCAATTGAGCTGCTCAAAACTGGCAATGCGACTTTAGAAATAAGCAAATCAGTAGGTCTCTGACCAGGTACTTGGGAAACTCGTGTGAAGTTTAGCAATCCCTTTGAATAGTGACGTTGTCTAAGCTCGTGAAGGTTAAATTGCAGCATTAATTTTAAGTGATTTCAAGTCCTTGGAAGCTGAGTTATGAACTGCCAGTCACAGATGGGGATGGCTATCTTTACTACATACCCTGAAGATCTTAATGGAAATGTAATGATTTGAAGAATATTCCAGTACTTTCCTTTCCAAAGATAAAACCATCTAGGCCACTTTCTTATCCCATTTCTTCCCCTGTATCCTTTATTTCTTTAAAGCAACAAACAAATATGTCATATGTGTACATTCTTTTCAAATGATCAGTTTTTTTCCCCATTTCTTTAATGTAAATGCCATCAAAACTACACTTTTAAGGATGGTAAGCACATTCCTAAAAGAAGATACTGTTCAATTGTGACAGCGAGTTTCTATATTGAGCAAGGTATTATCTGTCAGTGTTGAGGCTTATCTTAGAAGCTATATCCTATCCCATCAATCTCAGAGCTGTTGTGAAGAATGCTAAATAATCAGAGCACCGTTTAGCTGGTAAGCCTCTGCTCAATGTGGGATCAGATAGGACAGGATTTATACTGGTTTCTTTCAACCTCTTTCCACGTATGGTAGCTTTGGAATGACCTAGATATTTCTGAGGGGTGGAATGTATTTTATTTTTTGGGAGACACTTCATATGAGCCCATATTTTATGTATTGCACCTCATCAAAGTGAGGATGTTATCTTTAAGCTTTGGTTTTTGTTAAACAACTTGTAGTTTTGTTGTTGCTAACTATCCCTCCCCAAAAGATGTGTGCAACATTGATGGGTAGTATCATTGAACCGTGGAGACTCCAAACCACTGTCACTCCAGAGAAATGCACGGTTCATTGAGGATGGCCTTCCATTTAGAGAGAAACTGTGAAGGAAAGCAATCTTGAACTACTGTAATATAGTGCTTTGCTTTTAGCAGAATTATTTGAAACATGTTAGGGTTTTGTTTAAAATTCACATTGACCTTTTGGTTTACTAGTAACCTTTGATTACAAGTATTTTGTAAAATAAAGCAAAATAAACATAATAGAAAAATACACTTCTTACCTTTGGCATTATTCACCATGATTTCTGCCACATACTCAAGTATTGCTTCTACAGAGATGATATGCAAATCAATAACTCCAGTTATGGTTTCTCCTTCATATTTCCTCTCAGCTATTTATCCCAAAGGTAAACACCTGCCATTGAGTAGATTTCAACTCTTAGCAACTTAATATAGGTTTTCCAAGATGCAAAATCTCTATGGGAGAAGACAGCCTCCTCTTTCTTCTGTGAAATGCTTGGTGGATTTGAATTGATAACCTTATATTTAGCAGCCCAATGCCTACACCTTTGCTTAGATTTCTCAAAATCTTGGTTCCATTTGTTGCAAGTCTAGTTTTCTTTACCAAGACAGTCTTCATTTGAATCGCTGATTATATCATCACAATTTCATTTTCTATGTCACTAAAGATTTAAATTTAGAGTTTTCTTTTAGAATTTGCTTTTTAGAATTTAAAATTTAGAATTTATTTTTCCTCTACTTACCAAGTGAAATTTCTCTACTGTAGCACCTAAGTGATTTTAAAAAAACCTATCAGAGATACTATTAAACAATTTAGGGATCAAATATGGGAAATGAGAATCATAATTAAAATGCAAGATCTCAGAATTTTCAAAATGTAGCTAAACAAAATATATACCATTTACTGTTAATAATAGAAATAAGAAATATTTAAAGTCAATGAACAGATATTTCATTTTAAAAACTAGATTAAAAAGAGCAATGTGGACCTAAGTATCAGGAATGAAAATATTTTTAATAAGGATGCATCAATAAAAAAAGTTCAGATGATTATTTGAAAAATCAGTAAATTTACTAATCCTTAACCAAATTTATTAAGAGAAAGAAATCACAAAGATGGCTCAGGCAAATTCTCCTAGTATTACATGGATAATGAATGAATGCTGTACACAACTACATGTGAACAAATTCAATATATTTGAAGGAATGGACTTTTGGGGGAAATATCAAAACAGACACAAGAAGAAAGAGAAAAAATTAATAGCTCGTGTTCTATTTCATGCTCTCCATGCCACTGCTGTGGCAACCACTGCTGGCTCTCCACACAGGGATGCTGGAGCCGAAAGGACATGCTTCATTCATGGCTCTTCGTTCTGGATTGTCCTAAAATCCTCAGCTCCTGCTTCCGAGATGGCTTCCTTTACACCTGGCAAAATCGACCAACCTCAAGGCCAGAGTGCCGTGGACCCTCTCTGCGTGTTCTCATCTAGTCGGCTGTGGCAGTTAGAAAGTTGGAAAGACAGGAGAGCCATGCCGAGTGACTCAGCTGTGCCACCATCGCTGAAAAGGAATTTTTAAAAACACTTGACATGATTGCGGAATTCTCTGTTTTCCCCTTCTTGTTTATTGGTTGTTGGGTGCGGTCAAGTTGATTGCCATCATAGCAACCCTGTGCACGGCACTGCCTCATTCATTCACGGCCTCGTGCTGTGTTTGAGCCCATTTTTGTAGCCATCTTCTTGAGATAGTATTGCCCCCTATCTACATTGTTTGACACATGTTAAGATTCGTTTATTTGACTCCTATTCATGTGGTATGGCCTTCTGAGAAATATCTTCCTTTTATGATAAAGAATCGTACCTATCTCTCTGAAGATACTTGCTGTCTCTGAGAACATTGCATTTGATATGAAAAGAACTATACCAACCTTCCCATGCATTTGTTTAGAACTGTTTATCTATTTCTGTCCATTCTTCTCGATTCTCATGGGCCGTGTATAGTACATTTCGTATTTATCTCTATCACGGCTAGCTTGATTTTTATTGTGATGTTTAGAACTTACCCGAGGAGCCTGGTGGCAAAGTCCCTATTCTCCAGAGGCTCCATGACAGAAACGAGGGCTGTCGATCCAGTGAAACTTTTCAGACTCAAACCCCTGCGGAGCACATTGATCTCCGTCCAATTGTGTTGTGGTGAATTGGCGTGAACCTGAGGGCTGTGATGTGTCTGATATTTTTGAAATATGTCCTTTTCATGTAGTCTGTGTATTTTGGTTCAGTTCAACAATGTTGTTATTTATACTCCATCCTCTTTTCTTTCTCCCATATTTCCAATTGCTGCAGTCCTTTAGGTAACCCCCACCCCACCACCAGTATTTTAGTTTGGATGAATATCCATCGACTTTTTTTAACATGTACTGGTGGCACTACAGTTAAAGACTTGACTACTAACTAAAAGGTTGGAAATCTTCAGAAGAAAGTTCTGTACCTCAGCTTCTGTAAAGACTACAGCCAGGAGAACCCCACGAAGCACTTTGATTCTATCATACAAAGTCTCTAGGTGTCAAAATTGACTTGATGGCACCTAAGATAATCAACTTTGAGTTTTATGCTATATTTTATTGTACTGTTTCCATATGCTTATGTTTAATCATTGCTCTAGGGATTACAAAATGTAAACTTACACTTTCATACTCTACTAGATATAAAAATATAAAACCATATATATATCTATATATATTATATATCCCTTACTGGCTTTTATGTGATATAATTTATCTATTGACCATATCACCAGATCATATTTGCTTGAAACATTTATATATGTATATAAAATATATGTGTATATGTATGTATATGTACACACAATATAGCACATACAGTGTTTCATATTTACTGTTAAGGAGATATAATGGCATAGTGGTTACGCCTTGGGCTGCTATATCCTTGGGAGAAAAGGCGGGCTTTCTACTCCCATTAACAGTAGCAGTCATAGAAACTCACAAGGGCAGTTCTACGTTGTCCTATAGGGTAGTTACGAGTCTATATGAGTTGATGGCAGTGAGTTTTTAGTTGAGATTATATATGCTGTTTGTGTTCAGCAGTGTTCTACAGAGAAACAAAACCAGGACACTTATGAATATATATATAACTATATGTGTATATATATGTATATGTATATATATATGTGTATGTATATATATATATATATATAATGTAACTACCACATTGTGATGTTTAGAACTTACCCGAGGAGGCTGGTGGCAAAATCCCTATTCTCCAGGGGCTCCATGACAGAAATGAGGGCTGTCGATCCAGTGAAACTTTTCAGACTCAAACCCCTGTGGAGCACATTGATCTCCATCCTATTTTGTTGTGGTGAGTTGGTGTGAACCTGAGGGCTGTGATATGTCTGATATTTTTGAAATATGTCCTTTACATGTATTTTGGTTCAGTTCAACAATGTTCAATAATGTGTGGTAGTTACATAATCTGCTGTCAATTTGAGACTTAAGAGTGGAGGGGTGGAGTCCAGCCTGTCAAACAGGTCTCAGTTTGATGACCTCATTTGGAGACTCTAGGAAGATCAATAGCTCCCTGGAGGCAGGGCACACTCTCACCCCCTGTCAGCCATATTTGCTGACAAGACACATGAGCTATGCTGGAGCCCTAGAGTTGAAGGATCCACGTGGAGACTCTTGCCAGTGCTGAGATGCCTCTACTGCCACTGGATTCACAAGACTTTTCACCCACTGTCCTGTAATCTTCCTGCATTTGTCATTATTGCCTGTGTCTCATGAGTCTGAAGAGGAATTTATATATTGGTATCGGACATATGGGCTAATATCGGACTTAGGGACTTGATGTGGACTTGGCTGGGATGTTTTCTCAATATTAAATTGCTCTTGTATATAAAGCTCTTTATACACATGAGTGTCTATGAATTTTGTTTCATATATATATACATATATATATATATATTTGGATAAGTTTATACAGCACGAAGGAATATAATGAATAATTGATCCACATAGCAGTACAGAGGGGTCAACTAACTTTTGTGGAAAAATTAATATACTGAAGCTCCTTCAACTCACACAGGTGGCTGGTCCAAGGTCAAGGAAGCAGACAGCGGAGTCTGCCCTTAAGTAAGACAGGAAGAATTAGTCTGCAGGAAGCAGACATCAGGGTAGGGCAGCAGCAGTCAGTAGCACAGGAGCTTAGCTAAGCAGATTCTTATGGGCTCCTGAGATATACACAATCCACCAGCCTTAGACTGAGGCGATGCACCAACCGCTGTGACAAAGCAGGTCTTGAGGGAACCTCAGTGATCCTTGGCAAGGTAACAGGATCCATGGGTTGGCTCAGCCCACAGTAGCGGAGCACGTTATTGAGGCAAAGAACTAGTTCAGGCAGCAGAATATTGGTTGGATTACCAGGGAGAAAAGAGTCTGGATACTGGCAATGCAGAGTAGTTCTCTTGGTTGCCCTCCAATCAAACTTCAACCTGATTAAACTCTGCCCACATGTTCGGATGGAGGCCTAGTTGGCTAAATAAACCTAACTATCACAGTCTGCCCTTTATCAATTTGGCACCAGTACACAGTTATTTAGCTATGTATAATTTCCAGACTTTAATGAAATTATGCTTACACCAAACATCAAATAGCCAGCATACATATATATGAAAACACAC
Organism: Tenrec ecaudatus; assembly: GCF_050624435.1. Lineage (NCBI taxonomy): Eukaryota > Metazoa > Chordata > Mammalia > Afrosoricida > Tenrecidae > Tenrec > Tenrec ecaudatus. The sequence goes on along the minus strand of NC_134532.1, from coordinate 4,128,738 downwards.
TGATCCTTTTTGTATCTGGTAATATTATATATGAACAAGGGCAAGATATTCAATAAGCTCCATATAAAGAAGAAATACTGACAACCACAAACCTCACTTTTACAATTGATCATGTGGTCATAACTGATAGGTAGAACTACCTTCTTCCACTATCCATTGTGTATCACCTATGCCCTCGGCCAGCACCTCAGTGGATTGTGATTCTTTGCCTGGTGGGGTGACCCAAACCTTCATTCCTGAGGGATCTGGGTTGTTAGCACTCTTGTCAGGATTGGGTTGCTGTAGTTTACCATTTACTTTAGTCACAGGGCATGATAGTACTAAGAGACATGCTAGGGAATCTCCTGGCTTCCAGACATAGTCTTACTTCTGTAGCCGCAGTCCAATTTCCCCTTGGTAATCAAGACCAATCACACCACTCAGTACAGTGACACCCTTCTTTATCAGTTGTTCCAAAGGCACAAGGAGCCTGAAATGGCCAGAAGGCATTCTTAGCTGCCAGTTCTGTAGAGTCAGTGTTGTGATTCCAGGTAGGAGTGTCCCTTCCTTTGGAACTAGGACCTCCAGGCGTAAAAAGCCTAGGGTTGCTGGGACAGGAAGCAAACATGCTGCAAATGGCTCAGTAGAAGTACCAGTGAGCGGTGGCTCTCTGACTTCCTCCCATTGGTTCCTGGATTCATGAACCCTGGCTATTGGAGACACAGCACTGTATTTTGGCCTCTGGTTTAGAAGATATACAGCTTCCTGGAGAACATTGCCCCATCCCTGCAAGGTGTTGTCACCTAGCTGGCACCACCATTGTGTCTTTAGGAGGCTATCCCTTCATCCTATCGAGTCAGCAGCTTCAGAATGATGAAGAACAAGTTACAACCGGTGGATTCCATGGTCATGGGCCCATTGCTGCACTTCATTTGTTGGGGAGTAAGCTCCTTCATCTGAAGCAATGCTGTGTGGGATGCCATTTGGGTGGATAAGGCATTCTGTAAGTCCACGAATAGTAGTTTTGGCAAAAGCATTGCGTGCAGGGAAGGCAAATCCATATCCAGAGTAGGTGTTTATTGCAGCAAGAGCAAAATGCTGCCAGTCAACCTGCCACCAGTTTGCTGGTTGATCTCCCAGAGGAATGGTCCCATATCTTGGACTCAATATTGGCTTCTGCTGCTGGCAAATGTGGCAGGCACTAAGCAGTGGAAGTGGCCAAGTCATCATTCGTGAGTGGAAATCCATGTTGCTGCACCCATGCATAACCTCCATCCCTGCCACTATGCCCACTTTGTTCATTTGCCCATTGGACGATAACAGGAGTGGCAGAGTAAAGAGGAGGACCATTCTCCACAGCACGTGTCATATTATCTACTTGATTATTAAAGTCCTCCTCTTCAGAGGTAATCCTTTGATGAGCGTTAGCATGAGACACATTTATCTGTACTTTCTTGGCCCATTCAGAGAGGTCTATCCACATAGCTCTTCCCCACACCTCCTTGTCATCAATGTTAAATCAGGTTCCTTCCAATGCCCTGACCATCCAGTGAAGCCATTAGCCACAGACCATGAATCAATATACAGTCTCACATTTGGACATTTTTCCTTCCAGGAAAACTGAAGATTCAGGTGAAACTGCTCACAATTCTGCCTACTGGGAGGCTTTCCCTTCACCAAAGTCCTTCAGGGAGATCTGGAAAGAGGCTGTCGTGCTGCTGCTGTCCGCTTATGAGTGGCAGCTGCACCTGCTGCCATCCACTTATGAGTGGCACTCTGCATAATGTGCAGAGCCATCGACAAACCTAGCATGAATTTCCTGTTCCTTAATCAACATATCATAGGAAACTCCCAAGGAAGCCGTGGGTGCAGACGCTGAAAAGGAAGGTAACGTGACAGGAGTGGAGGCTGTGGGCATTTAAGCAACTTCTTCAGGCAGCTTACTTGTACCCTCTAGTCCTGCACTAGACCGATCTCATATACACTGCTTCCATTTAACAATGGAGTGATGCCGTGCATGTCCAAATTTATGACTCTGTGCATCAGATATAACCAGCTCATGATGGACAGGGCAGGCCTCATGGTGACCTGATTGCTCATGGAGAGGCATTCAGTCTCCATTAAAGCCCAGTAACAGGCCAACAGCTGTTTTCAAAAGGTGAGTAGTTGTCTGCAGAGGATAGCAGAACTTTACCTCAAATCCCAGGAGTCTACACTGTGATTTGCCAGTTAGGGGTCTGTCCAAGGATCCACACTGTGACTGACGTCTCCAGCACCTCCGGGTCAGCTGCATCATATGGTCCCAGTGGTAAATCAGATTGCACAGCAGCCTGAACATGTAGCTGAGCCTTTTCTTGTTCTGGATCCCACTCAAAATCGGAGGCCTTTGGTGTCACTTGATAAACAGGAGTAGCACACACAAATGAGGGATATGTTGCCTCTAAAATCTAAAGATGCCCACTAGGCGTTTTGCCTCCTGGTTAGTTGTTAGTGGGTGGGGCTGGGTGGGGAAGATGTAATAGCTTCTCCTTCACTCTTGTACAGATATCTTGATATGCCCCACACCAGTGGACCCCTAGAAATTTTTACTGTGGTGGAGGTGCCTAGCCTTAATCTTTATTGGGTTGATTTCCCACACTCTTGCACGCAGATGCTGACCAATGAATCTAGAGTTTTTGATACATCTTCCTTGGTGGATCTAATCAGAAAAATGTCATCAATAAATTGGATCAGTGGGACATTTTGTGGAAGATGCGATTAAGGTCCCTTCGAACTAAATTACGGCACAGGACGGAAGAGTTGATGCACCCCTAGTGGAGAGTTGTGAAAGTGCATTGTTGCCCTTGCCAGCTGAAAGCAAACTGCTTCTGGTGGTCCTTCGAGACTGGTATTGAGAAGAATCCATTGGCCAGATCAATAGCTGCGTACCCAAACCAGGAGAAGTATTAGTTTGCTCAAGCAATGGAACCACGTCTGGATTGGCAGCTGCAATTGGAGTCACTACCTGGTTAAGTTTATGATATTCCACCATCATTCTCCCAGATCCATCTTCCCCCCCCCCCACCACCACAGGCCAAATAATTAAGTTAAATGGGGACGTTGTAGGAATCACCACTCCCACATCCTTCAAATCTTTGATGGTGGCACTAATCTCGGCAATCCCTCCAATAAGGCGGTATTACTGTGGGTTTACTTTTTTTTTTGCAGTTCTAATGGTGTCCGCTTCCTTTTCTACCATAATGGCCCTTGTGCCCCATTTCAGGAATTCAATATTGGGGTTTTGTCAGTTATTGAGTATATCTTTTCCAGTGATACATTCTGGAGCAGGGGAAATAATGACAGTATGGGTTCAGGGCTCAGTGGATCAGGTGTGAGCACCTGAGCTAAAACTCCATTGATAATTTGATCTCCATATGTCCTTCTCTGACTGGTGAACCTTTAAAACATTTTGGGTCTCCTGGAATTATTGTCAGTTCAGAGGCCGTGTCTAGTAATTCCCGAAGAGTTCGATTTCCCCAATGAACAATCACTCTTGTGAAAGGCTGCTGGTCACTTTGGGGAAGGCTGGAAGAAAGACTAATAGTATAAACCTCTGGTATTGTAGCCAGGTCCTTCTTCAAAGGGACCTGGTCTTCCTCTCATTCAAGGGGTTATGGATCTGTACACTGGCTCGGGTCTGGGGACTGATTGAAGGGTTATGACTCTCTTTTTCTGGTGATTTGAGTTGAATTGCTGATATAGCATTCTTCTGCTTGTATAGATTACGTAAATATTCAGTAGGGTTCCTATGTATTTCACTCAAGAGACACCATGGCTAAGTAGCAATTTCCGTAAGTCCACATGTGAGAGGTTGTTCTGATTACTACAGAAACCTTGCTGTCCACACGATAACCACACCCACTCTGTCTCTGCTGATTCAGTCCTGGCACCTACCTTCTACCACCATTGTAGACAAATGTCAGAGTTCGCTTAGGGCAGTGCCTACTGTTAGTCCTGGTGCACATAAAATAACCAATCACAGGAGTCTTCAGAGATGCTGGGGCCCCATCACAAACTTTTTCCTCCTGGTTTTGTTGAAAGGTATGTCTCCGGGGCTCTTCTTTCATGGGTCTATGGGACTATTCTGATAGATCCATTCTAACATACCAATTTCCCTAAGCTTCTGGATGCCTTCCTCTACAGTGTACCAATGTAGTTCAGGTACTTCAAGTTGGTCTAATCGAGGCCATCTGGCAGCCCATGCTTCAGTGAAACAACCAAATAAACCATTGGATCCTCTCTTAACCTCTCTTGTTGAGACATTGAAAGAAGAATCTGTGCTTGGGGGGTGGGGGGCATATCAAGGAACTCAGACTGATCTGATGTTATATTCCTTGCACCAGTGTCCCACATCATTAGAATCTATTCCCATGGATATTCCACAGATGTCTTGTATGTATTAGAAAACTTGAGCAGGTCTTTATGAGTATAGCACATTTCTTCCGGAGCCATCATCTCTACCTCACCTTTAGGAACTTTCTGAGTTACTAATTCTAGTTACACGTCTAGAGGAAATAGTGGTTGGTGGGGGTGTTTCCTGGGGGCTCTAAGCAATATCTTGTAAAGAGTCTCCCGCAGACAACATTCCAGATGCAGCCCCACATGGCCTTGCAGCATGCACTGTTTGGTTAGTCTGCTCAAGTGCAAGTTGTTTTACTGAAAGTGGATGAATCCCCTCAGGTGGGAAGGGTAGAGATATTGACTGCGATGGCTGAATGGACTCTAGGGGCTCAATATCCTCCTCTTCTGGATCATCAGACCATACGTCCCATCCAATGTTTCAGGGTCCCATTTCTTCCTGATTAATGCCCTTATTTAAAATCAGATACTGGTCTACACCTACAATTCAGCTGACAATGTAATTCAGCTACCCGTATGATGAGAACTGGATCTATTTCCTTTGTAGCACATGCAGAAGCTTTTAGGTGTCTTATTCAGTACTTGAGATGTGCGTCTGAGGTTCTGAGAGCATCCATTTCCTTGATCACATTTTCTATTGTAAGGAGGACCAGCCAACCAAGCTTCCCCATAATTCTCATCCTGACAAAACTGATGAATATATATAAAATATGCAATTACTCATAGCCTTTCCTCTGACCAGGACTTCATCTATTGATGGTATTAACTTTGCCACTTAACACCATGGATCAACACTACCCTCTCTAGTAATAGTGACAGATCATCTATGCTTTTAGGAGTAGACGCAGCATTCTCAGTACCTAACTAGACTGGAGAACCAATTTATGAACCTGATGTTTATGATCTTGTTTCTCTAGAACCACTCCTGGTACCAGTTGTGTTTAGCGGGGCTCTCTAGAGACAAAAAAGCAGGACACTTATGACTATATAAATATATATGTATATATATGTGATGTAATTTATATAGGTTTATACAGAGAAAATCAATATAACAACTAAATATTTTGAGATAGACTAATACTAGCCACTGTACTGCCATCTTATTGACTGCCGAATGACCTGCCTCCTTCCCCCTCCCATCTCAGAAAGTCCCACTAGTGACTGATTTTAGAATGTACTTTTATGTTCTCAATATCAGAACATTGTAATTAAGAATATTGTCCCAGGATGTTACTATTCTCATTTTATTAACTAGGATGTTATAATCAATGCTGTATCCTGTAATGCTCACCATCTCTAAAGGATAATAACATTAGTTTTTCTTTCTGCTTCTGTGCACACTTGCTTTAGTCCTAGACAAATGATAAATGAGTTTTTGCCTTTAAAGGTGATGAGGTAGTTGCATAACTTGAGACTTAAGAGTGAAGGGGTGGAGTTTAGCCTATCAATCAGTTCACAGCTTGATGACCTCATTTGGAGATGCTAAGGAGATCAATAGCTCACTTGAGGTGGGAGACATTCCTGTTGACAAGCTACAGGGAGATATGCCAGAGCCTTGGAGCTGGAGGAGTCGCATGGATACCCATGTCAGTGCTAAGATGCTTCTACCACCACTGGATCCACAAGACTTTCCACCTACTGGCCTGTGATCTTCTTGCACTCAGCATTATTACATGTGTTGCATGAGTCTGAAGAGGAATTTACAGACTAGGGATGTAATCTCAATGACAATTTTATTTAAAATCCAGGATGATTACAAACACATGCATTTTTTTCCCTTTTTGTCTATCTTGAGCCCAGTCCTATAAATCAACATATACTTTTCAGAATGGGACTTGAAATTCCCAGTTTACACGATGGGACTTCAAGTACTCACATATTAAGGAGTGTTACAAAAATCAAAGAATAAAAGTTATACAACATAGACTATACACCCCATTTCATCTTATCACATTCTCCTTAAAAGGCTCAAAGCTTTAATTCAGAAGTAGGACTTTTCTATACAATACCAATGAAATCATTAATGATTTTTAGAATAAACTATAGATATATTATTTTTGAAGACCTGTGTGTGAAGGTGAGATGCTGTTTGATTGCAGTCACTAACACAATAGGATATAAAATCCTAGGATGAGAAGACAAGTGTATTTAGAAGTAAAATATATTCATCAATACTGCTGTTAAAATATTGGTCCAGAACCAAAAGTCCTGGACTTATGAATGCTGTCATGCAACTACATTTCACTTTTTGTCGTATGTGCAATACAACCTTATTAGTGCTTTTAGCAGATATAAAACAAAAGGTTTCTATATAAAGACAGGGTGATTTTTCCAAACTCTTAACTATCGATTTCTTGTAGACCACTACAGCCTAATCCAACATAGAGAAAAGGAGAAAGAACACTTACTTCTGGTATTGCTAATCAATTTTTGCCAAAACCACCTGTGAGGATTACACAGAAATAAACTTATAAAGGAAAACATGAATCTTACTACAGTATAAGGTGCAGGGGAAATTTTCACTTGATTGTTTAGCACTGGAATCATAGATTTAGAGAAACAATGTGGTCTCACAATCACTGTGAGCAAATGCATGGTTCTTACGAAGATTTGCATTTCAGTCACATCAGTTATTCCAAGCTGTGTTGCTTCACCAGTGTCCAAAGTAGATCACGAATAGATTAACAATACAACAACTCAAACGGATGCAATCACCACAATGCAATTTCTCTGAATCACAAAAACATGTTGCTAGTGCATCACAACCAAAGGTCACAATCAAAGAAGCTGCTATTGGTTCTTCTGACTCGTATCCAAATAGTAATCAATGAAAATGCCAGATACTCCAAAAAAGTAAATGCCAATAGAAGTGTCTGTTTTGTAACTGAAGGGCAATAATAGATGAATACAACTGTTGTACAGATACTTATTGACCATCCAAAGACGGTGTTGAGACTTGGAAAAGTCCAAGAGGGAAGTCTACTCATTAGTCATCCTCAATGTGCTTGCAGTAAGAGTTCAAGCAGGCAGCATCCAGCACTTTAATATTGGCCCTTTTTAATGCTGCTTTGCTTGGTGTTGTCTCAATTCCAACAGAGACTGTGAGTGGTAACCCGTACATAATGTTTATATTGAGCAATTTATTTTATCTGGAGACATTAATCTATGTTAAGTTTAGAGCTTTTTTGGTGACTGATCTTTACTCTGATCCCAAAAAAAACCCATCCCTAAAATAATAGCTGCATTCTCCAGCCATCTCATATATACCTTATTTTTTCAACAAATAGACAGTGAGTACACATGTAGACCTTACCAGATGGAGTACTCAGGCATCTAATTAACTTCACATGTAGCAAGAGACAACAGAAAAGCTCAACATCATCACTCGAAACAAAGCAAGGGCTCGCTTATGAAACAGTCTATCAATTGCTCTTCTGAAAATTCAGGGTGAGGCTGGAGAAAATTTTAAGTCCAAAAGAGCGAAAATATGACCTTGAACATATCGCTCCTGAATTTAGAGAATATTCCAAGAATAAACTTGACACGCTGAGCACAAATAACCAGGTAAGTTGTGAGATGGCATCAAAAACAACACATATGAAGAAAGCAAAATGTTATTTGAAAGACAAGAAAGAAGGAAAATATTATGTGTGTCAGAAGAGACTATGAAACTTATTCCTGAACATAGTGTAGCTAAAGTAAATGAAATGATGATGAAAGAGAGTTGAATAGAAATATTCTAAAGTTCTTTTGAGAAGGCAAAATAAATGTTGCAAGGAAATGCGCACAGCCGGAGCCCTGGTGACTAGTGGTCATGTGTTGGACTGTAATCCACAAGGTCAGCAGTTTGAAACCACCAGCCTTTCCTAGGAGTAAGGCGGGTCTTTCTACTCCTGTAAAGAGTTACAGTTGAAGGAAGGGGCAAGATGGCAGGGGCTCCACAGGACACAGTGCAAAAGAGTCAGTGACTGGGATATTCTATACATCCAGACCACAGGATTTTCAGCATAAATATAAGTAGATACACATTTACTAAAATTAGAGACAGTGACATCTGCCTATTAGAATCCACTTGGTCATTTTCCCACAGAATTTGGTTGGCAGAATGTAGATTCCCGGATCTATGGGGAGGGACCTCAGAAACCAAAGCTGACATTAATCTTACATTAAAAAATCTTTTTGTCTATCAAATATTACTACCCATTCCTTCACTGTTGAAATTCAGGCACTTTGGGGGCCTATGATCCGTTCCTTTAACTTATCAAATAACATGGCCCAATCCCTCCCATTTTAAAATTTTACTGACTGCTCTTTTGCTTGCTCCCCCACCATGCCAATAATTCCATCCCCACACTCTGAACCCTCCCCTAGCACCTAATCTGACGCTCTCCCCAAGATTCTTAATACAAACTGTCCACCACCCCTCTACTGCACCACTTAACAGAGTGAACCACTCCCACAAAACACCACCTACCTAACACCCCTAGTAGCAACTGTAAGATGTCAAGGATGCATCCAAAGGTACCAGTGCACCTCCAAACACAAAAGAAACAGAAACAAATAGCTGAAGATGAAGCATAGTAAAATATAATATCTCAAATTGAACAACTATGGATTTATCAGAAAAAGAAATTCAAAGAATGCTTATGGAACTCATAGAACAGCTGAAGAAGAGTCAGAGAAAAAGTGAAACGATAGAAAAGCTAGTGACCTCAGCAGAGAAATTCCGAGCAGAAACACAAAAATCAAACACTGTAATATCAGAATTAAACCACACCAGAAAGGAACATGATAGCTATAAAAGAACAGAGAAAGAGAAATGAAGAGATGAATTAGTGCAGTAGAAAATAAATCTGTAGATTTCAACCTAAAAGAAGAGCAAATAACAAAAAATACAAAAGAGACCAAGACATAAAAGATCAATTACACACAAAGGGTCAGCAATTAGAACCTCGGATTTCTCAGTAGAAACAATTTAGGCAATAAGACAATGGATTGATGTATAGAGTGTACTGGAGGAAAAACACAGTCAACATAGAATCCTGTACCCAGCAAATGATCAATCAAATGTGATTTGGATAATTATCAATATATATAGAACTCTACAGCAGCTCAGTAGGAGAATAACAAGAAATCCAATTAAGAAATGGAGAAGATATGAACAGACAGTTCACAAAATATGAAGTACATATGGATAACAAAAATGAAAAAATGTGAGATGCAATCAATGCAAGCAGTCATTGAACCTTGGGGGGAACCTCTTGCTCAGTCGGTGTCCAATGGAATGGGACCCAGGATTACTACACATATGACTTGTAGCAGCATGACATAACTTGATTGGTTGAGCAGGGATTTGCACTTGGAAGAATTGATTCAGGAAGGTGCCCCCTGCACCAATCCCAGACTTAAGGTCAGCAAAGTCCAATCAAATGGAAGATCAAACTGTATGGGGCAAAAACTCGTGGGTTGCATCTGCAGGTGGAACGGTACTCGCATAGACTCCTCATACTGACAGTGTCTGCAGTGCTGGCTCATTGGTAAAATTGATAATGATAATAGTGCAATTGATTTATACTCCAGGGGAGAGATGGACAATGCTGTACGTTGCTTATATGGGTTTTTGATTTCCTGCTTGTAGCTTGTTTCTTTCTTTCTTTCTTTCTTTCTTTCTTTCTTTCTTTCTTTCTTTCTTTCTTTCTTTCTTTCTTTCGGTGTGAGTGCCTGTTCTGTTTGTTTGGTTGCTGGTTGGGTTATGACTTCCAGGTGCAGTTGGTCTTACAGGGTTTTGATTTTGTAATATTATGACTGATTTTGTCATATTATGACTACCAAAGTAAACTTGATGCATGACAACCCCATGGACAAACAGATGGAGTCTAGGATCATACTTAACACTTGCTCCAATTCAAGAACAGTTGTTCTGATAACATGACCTTAGTCGATAGACATCTTCATGACTTGATCGCTGAAGATAATGGTGCTAGAGCAAAGTCTGTTGAAGAAAGTAGATGGTGCTTGGCTATTACAGAATAGTGTCTGGGTCTTACATGTTTGTATTCAAACAAGCAGCTGTCTAAATGAAGTGTCAGATAAGTTCACATGGACAAGCACACCAGATTATATGATCCAAAAATGACAGTTACAAAATTCAACTATGGTGAAGGAAAAAGTGTCAGAGCTAAAATAATGGAACTCAACTTGTAGAAGGCTATGGAGGACAGTGGGAGCCCAAACCCCAAATCTCATCTGCAGAGTACCTAGTCAGCCTGAGCCTCTGGTAAATCCCCTCTAGCCACAGACAAGAGTCTCAAACAGCCTTACTCTCAGGCAGAGATCATTTTAATCCTTTTTTTAAATCTTAGATGTCTTGTTTTTCTTTTGATTAAGAGATAATATTTTAGGGAGCTCTAGTAGCTATTATAACAATCCATACATCAATCGTATCAAGCATATTTGTACGTATGTAGCCATCATTTTTTCTAAACATTTACTTTCTATTGAGCCTTTGATATCATCTCCTCTTTTTTCACTCCCTTCCCTCGTGACCCCTTGATAAATGATTAATTATTATAATTTCATATTTTACACCAACCTCCCTTCCTCCATGATTTCTGTTGCTCATCCCTGGTTGTGTGTGTGTATGGTATGTGCTGATCATTACGATCTGTTCCCCTTTCCTTCCCTCCTCTACCCACCTTCCCACTACCCTCCTGGTATCACTACACTCATTCCTCTTCCAGGTCTAGCCCACAGTGAAAGGCACAACTGAGTTTTGGCACTGAAACGTAGGACTGAAAAGATATTGGGCACTAAGGAGAAAAGGTTGAAGTTGTCAAGGATTTTGTCTCGTTTGATCCTCAATCAGTGTTTATGCTAGCAGCTTTCAAGAGATCGCAAGATGTGTTGCATTAGGTAAACATGCTGCACAAAACATTTTTAGAGTATTGAAAAGAAAGGTTGTTTCTTTGAGGTCGATGGTGAGCCTGATGCAAGCCATGATATTTTCAATGCCTCCTATGGATGTGACAGTTGGACATTGAAGAAAGACTACCATAGAATTGATGCACTTGAATTGTGGTTGTGGAGAAGAATATTCTAAGTACCATGAACTTCCAAAAGACAACGAGATTTGTCTTGGAAGAAGTACAACCTGAGTGATCCTTCAAGACAGACTTTATCTTATGTACTTTGGCCATGTTGTCAAGGTAGACCAGACCCTGGAGAAGGGCATTATGCTTGGTAACGTGGAGAGGCTTTGCAAAAGAGGAAGGACCTCAACAAGATAGATTGACACAGTGGATGCAACAATGGGTTCAGGCATAGCAACAATTGTGAGGATGGCACATGACCAGAACAATGCTTCATTCTGCTGTTATGGGGTCACTATAGGGTCAGGATTAACTCAATGGCACCTGTGTTAGGCAGGGTTGTCTAGAGAAATGAAACCAGGGCACGTGTGTGTGTGTGTGTGTGTGTATTTATACAGCACAAAGAATATAACAGCTAAGTAGTCCACACAGCAGTACAGAGGGCTCAGTTCAACTCACTTCCTTGGAACAGTTAGTGTACTGAAAGTCCTTCAACTCAGGAGGGCTGCTGACTCCAAGGTCAAGGAAGAAGATAACTGAGTCTTCCCTCAGGCAATACAGGTAGAGTCTGCCCACAGGCAGCAAGCAGCAGCAGATCACCAATAGTCAGCAGCTCAGGAGCTTAGCAAAGCAGGCCTGATGTGATATTGAACTCAAGCAATGCAAGACAGGATCCACCAGTCTCAAGCTTCAAGCAATGTACACACCAGCAGTGTGTCAAAGCAGGTCTTGAAGGAACCTCAGGATCTAGCAACACAACATGATCCACAGGTTGGCTATCCCACAGGTAGTGTAGTTCACAACTTGAGTCAGAGAATTAGCTAAAGCAGCCACATGCTAGCCCGATCACCAATGAGCAGTAGAGCGGGGGCTGAGGGTCAGGCCTTGCCGAGCCATTTATCTCTTTGACTTCCCATCAAACTGTGACCTGATTAATCCCACATGTTCCTATTGGCCTGGTTGGCAAAGTAAACCTACCTTTCACAACACCTAACAACAGCAAGAACAACAAAGTATATTCCAAATACGATCACGGATGGTGTGCAGAAAAATAGATTTGTTTTTGGAGAAAGTACAGCAAAAATGCTCTTCAATAGAGAGGATGGCAAGATTTCATCTCATGTACTTCTGACATGTTATCCATAGAGACCAGTTCCTGGAGAGAGACATTATTCTTGATAAAGTAGAAGCTTAGAGGAAAAGACCCTAATGAGATAGATTGACACAGTGACTTCAACTCTTGTATTAGGCATAACAACTGTGAAAATGAAGTTCAACTGGCCAGTGTTTAGTCCTCTTGAATGTAGGGTCAGTAAGATTTGGAGCCCACTCCACGGTAGATAAAAACATTATAATTAAGCATTAGGGTTAAGTTCTAAGGTGCGTTTAAAAATGTTTCCCATTTTATTTTGTATATAATACTATAATTTGTTGTTCCAATGACCTGAAATATTTTCATTTCAAATTGTTGTTTCTAGAGAGACAAGTGTCACAATTAAGATAAAAAATAAAGAGTAGATGAGAGCATTTTATGTTCTATTTGTTTATATTTTACTTATATTGAAATTATATTAAATTTACAAATAGCCCAAATTATCATTGCCATCTTGACTCTGCTTATATGTTTGTTTGTTTTTTTTTAGCTCTGAGGCAACTTGCTTTACAACAAAGAGAGGTTTAATCCGATATTGTCGGACTAATAATTATGTAAACTTATACATTACAATTTGGAGTTTTCATAAACAAGGAATTGTATGGTGGTACGCAGGTAAATAGACTTCTGTAAAAAATGCATGTTCTGCAGTAACTGTATGCAAGCATAGGGAAGTAAACAGAAAAATGCCTCCTATAAACACTTAGGAAAGAGAGCACTTTAGGTCAAAGGGAGTATCTGAATTTTTGAATATTATTAATAATTCAATTAAGACAGGGACACAAATGTGCTATAGGACATGTGCTTTGTCCACCTTAGTCTTAATCTGTTATCTTTGTATTGAAAATGTTAAACAGGTGGTAAAATACTATTAATTTTATTATGGAAATTATCCTTATTTGCTTGGACTAGTATGCAAAGTGTGTCTAGAAATCACAAATGTATACTCATGTGGGTGGGGTGTACACGACTGAACACATCCCTGTGTATGATCAGTATAAAGTCTTCTCATCTGCTCCTTATCTTCTCTCAACCAACTGTATTCTTGTAAAGTGACTAAATGCTTTTAGGCCACTGCAAAGGGAGCACATAGGACCAAATTTACCTCTCTTAGTTGAAAAAAGGTTCTTCTTTAATCATTCAAATCAAATAAACTAAGAAAGGAAAAACTAGTGTTGTCAAACACACCAAAGTTAAAGATTTCTTTCTTCTAATAGTTCTTTAGTGGGGGGGGGGGGAGCCCCTGTTATGTAGTGAGTTATGCATAGGACTGCTACTTAGAAGGTCACCAAATCGAACCCACCAGACGCTCTGAGAGAGAAAGATGAGGCTCTGTGCTTCTATAAAGAAGCCAAAAGTTGTGACACGTTCTTTAGGATCATTATAAGCCAGACTTGACTTGATGGCAGTGAATTTGGAATTTTAAAAAATCTTGCTACAGAAAAGAGTGGAAGCACGTTTGTCTTATATTAACATTTCGGTTCCAATTTATAGTAGAAGGCCCCGTTTTATGTGCCATAAAAAGTTTTAGTTTTACTAAGACATATATTTGCTAGGACATATACTAAGACATATATTTGAGTGAATGTCCTGTGAAGGACTTTGGAGGAGAGTTCGTATTGGTGAAAAGCAATCCTTGGAGATCCCTCTATCTACCCGTCTTAGTGGAATTTTATTGATTTATACACTGAAATAATAAAACTCATGAAAATTTTAGAGATGTTTTTCTTTATGAGAAAATGGTCATTAAATTTAAAAAATTAAGACACAATTAGATTTTACTGCTGAACTGTGGAAAGGACACACACACCTTTAGGATGAACTGTGATTAGTGGTTACTGTAAAGGGTTCCGTGCTCATTAGTCTGGGGGTTGGTTGGGAAGCCCTTTCAAATATATCAACCTTTAATTGCATTCTCTAATGAAATTTAGCTAGATGTTAGTTCATAGTAATGAACATGCTCAATGCTGAATATCAATATCTCTGTGCATATTTATACAACTCTCCTTTTTAAACTTTTTAAAAATTTGCACTGGGAGTAGGTTTATAGAGTAGAAAAGTTTTGCTTTCAACAGTTCATACATATTTTATTTAGTCTCAGTTATCACAATTTCCACATTGTAACATGTTTATCCCACTTCTTCACTGCTTCTTGTTTCTTTTCTTCTTTCTTAATCTCTGTGAACTTAGTCTATGAGTTAATGTTACCCTTTTGATCTCAAAGGGGTAATGATTCTAAGGTCTGAATACCTTAATAGTGTTATTATTCCCTTTACTGATCTGTTTATTATTTGGTTGAAAATTGAGCTACGAAGTTAAATTCAGTTCCACATCTGAATTGTGATCATCTGCCATCATCGCAGAAGCTCCAGCAGTCCCAATTTGACTGGTAAGACAGTTCTTGTAATTGTTAGTTGCCACCAGTTGGTTCTGATTCATAGCAACTCTGCACACAACCAAACAAAACGCTGCCCGACCCTGTGCCGGGTCATAAGTTTTTTCTTGCTTGCACCCCTGGTTGCAGTCACGGTGTCGATCCACCATGATGTCCTTCTTCAGGGAAGCATCTCTCCTGACAGCACACCTGTGTTAGGTTGTGTGACTACAGTAACAAACCCAGTGACACGCATATATGTGCAAGAAAGAGCATAACATCAGGGAGTAGTTGCATAACAAGAAAACAGCCCAGTCCAGTTCAACTCAAGTTCATAAGTCCAATACTAGTCCATAAATCCCTTTTCAGACTCACACAACTACAATCGATTCTGCAGAATGCCGGAATATCACAAGCCAGAGGGCACAAAGTCCCTGGATCCAATGGTAGTGGACACACCTTCAGGGACCTCGCAAGTCTGAATGTGACTCATCAGCAGGAAGGTGAAGGCAGAAATGGTGACCTGCCTCCAGAGAGTCATATATTTCAGTGGCACCTCCCAATAAGGTCATCAAGCTGTGACATGATTGGCAGGCTTCATCCTGTTCGTGTTGGCACACAAAAAAACCTATGTCCAAAGTGTGTAAGATAGAGTTTCATCATCCTTGTCTCCAAGAGAGCTATGAACATATTTCTTACAAAATGAATTTGTTTATCTTTCAGGCAGTACAAGACACTTTCTATGTTCTCCACCAGCAAAACAATTCAAGCATGATGATTCCTCTTTGGTTTTCTTTATTCAGGGTCCAACTTTCACACCCAAAAGACCAGTAATCCTGGTTTTTATGATTTGGGGTTTTGTTCTACATTTGCCTCCTACTTTCTCCAAGATTTCCTAATGTGATCCTTTTCAGAAAAATTGGAAGTAGTGTCCAGGCTTTCAATTGACAGTATCCATACTGTCCATTTATATTAAGAATAGGCCACACCTTGAATGAAACTTCCTTCGCTTGTGTCCAGGCTATGACCAACTGAAGGAGGTCTGTACTCCCCACAACTATTTGGCTGCCTCACAGACGATTCTATCAGGGAATTTGTAACACTGTGTTAGAGCGTATCATGAGCGAATGCTGGCCCCTGAATGACGGCATGAGACCTAACTATCACACCATGGTAATTTCAACTACTTCAAATTCCTGGAAAACTGGACCGTGGAAAAGAAAAGCATCAAAGAGAGAGACTAAGAATCAAAAGTGATTTCTATAAAAACATATGTCTTATAAAGGTAATAGCAATTGATATTGTGTTGGTAGGGAATATTGAATATATCAAAATTCTATAAAAAAGAAAAGCTGTCTTGGAAGAAGTAAAGCCAGGATGTCACCTAGAAACAAGAAGAGTGAACCTTAATCTCACAAACTTTAGACATATAATCAGAAGGGACATCATGCTTGGTAAATTGGAAGGTCAGTGGAAAAGAGGAAGACTCTCAACAATGGGTATGGACAGAGTGATTGTAATAACGGATTAAAACATAACAACATATTATTGATGGCACAAGCCCAGGCAGTGTTCAGTTCTCGTGCGCCCAGGGTCACTGTGTGTCAGAACAGGCTTGATGATCCCTAACAACATCCTAAAACTATGAGCTCCTGTGGGACACCAAAATTACAGACTCAGCCTTTTATATTTTCTTCTTTTCAGTATGCACGTTTGTTGTTTGGGTTCTTTTTCGTGGTTCTAGATAATAGATGAAGCTTTATTATAATCACTTAATATTCTCGGTTTCTACCTTTGCAATTTCAAGAAGCAGAAACCTGAACTTTCACTCAAGTTACTTTTTCTCCTTTTCCCATTCTTGGTTCCTGCCAGATGCCTAATACACCACCAGATCAATCATGGTGTCTTATTCCTACCAAATATAAACTGTTCTTCCATCAATACTGCTCTGTTATCCGGGATAGTGTTCTATAACTACGAGTCTCTTGATATTGATTTTGGTCTGGAAGTGTTTACTTTCGTGACATAGAACTTATGCCATGAGCTGTGATCTGCAAGGTCCATAGTTTGAAACTGCTGGCTCTTCCTCGGGAGAAAGACGGGGATAGACTGGGACACTCACAGAAGCACTTCTACCCTGCCCTGCAGGGACACCACGAGTCAGCATAAACTGATGGCCGGCAGTTTGAGGCTGTTTCTATGGAGCAGTAGTGAAGAATTCTTTGCTACATTTTATTTAAGAAGATAAAATATCCCAATTAATATCCATTGTTGAGTGTTTGTTTTACTGTTTTCGCCTTCATTCAGATCATACTAAACCACCTCTTTTCTGTCCGTCTGTCATACTGTGGTGACTTTTACTGTGAAGCTAAAAGCTACGCTACTGGTATTTAAAACGCCAGAATAGTCACCCAACATGAACAGGCTTCAGCAGAGCTTCTAGACACAAAACAGACTCTACAGAAGGCATGGGCTAACCTTCTCACTGGAGTCGGCCACTGGAAACCCTATGGAAAGTGTAAAAACATTGTCAGTTAGTGAAAACCTAATGACTAGAAGCACTGTTTCTCAGAGAGAGGGTTAGAAGGTAATTTCCCTCTTGCCAGAAGGCTCTCAGAATATGGCTGTGAGTCTGCTTTCTCAAAGTACAGAGGGCTATAATGACAGAGATGAAGTAAAGCCTGTGGGAGGAAAGCCCACGGGACCTTCATTTGCTGACAGCTATGACGCAAAATGGGAAGAAACAGCTGCATACATGCATTAACCACTGGAACCTGGAAAATACAAAACATGAATGTGTTAAGTGGATTGCTGCAGATACAGTTGGGTTAAAACTGAGCCCCCTGTATTTTGTTCTCCCATACAATCCATTTAAAATGGTCCTACTTTTTAATATGGTCTGTTTTGATTTCAATGGAAAGTTTTATCTGTGTTACTTTGTTACTGTTGCTAGGTTAAAAAATTTTTTTCTGTTTATGACATACCAGTGACATAGCTTCCGGCATCACAGCAACACACAAGGCACCAAGTAGAGCAAACTGTCAGACAAGTGGTGAATATGAAACCCAGGATAAGTAGCTCTGTAGAAACAGTACCCGGATTGATGGTTCCTTAGGGGCACGGCAGGGGAGGGTGGGTAGAAATGGCATGAAAATAACAGCGAGGACAAGAATGAAGAAAATGTTCTAAACCTGGGTGATGACTGTACAATTCTTCTTGAAGCAATTGAATTATTGGATTGCATGTTATATGAACAATATGACAATAAAACTGTTTTTACAAAGAGATAAATGCATTTGAACTTGCAAGCTCGATATTCTAGATGGTAAGGGAACTGAAAATGGACCAGTAATTGACTATTTTGAGCCAGAAAAATCATATGGTTTCCTATTCTGGGAATGACACAATCAACAGTGGCATTTAATTTATAGTCAAAAAGGGGCATGTCAAGATATCTTTTGAAGTGCAATGGTTAAAAGATAAAGTCCATCCACGCACAAGGGAATCCAATCGATATTATTCAAATGTATGTGCCAACCACTGAAACTAGTGATGGGGAGATTGAAGAGTTCTACTAGTGCCTGCAGTGTGAGATTGATTAAACATGCAATCAATGCATTGATAATTGTTGACGATTGGAATAAAAAAGTTGGAACCAGGGGGAAAGAATAGTAGCTGGAAAATATGGGTTTGTTGATAAAAATGAAGCTGAAGATCACGTGAGAGCATTTTTTCACAACTAATGACTGTACACATGGACTTCTCCAGATGGAATACACAGAAATCAAATTGACTATATATATATATATATGAAGACATGATGGAGAAGCTCAACAGCAGTAGTTAAAACCAAACTAAGTGCTGACTGTGGAACAAATAATCAATTGTTCAGGATAGAGCTGAAGAAAATTGAAACAAGTCCACAAGAGCCCCAACATACAACCTTGAGTACATTCCACCTGAATTTCAAGAATAGCTAAAGAACAGATTTCAAACATCGAACACTAATAAGAGAAGACCTGATGTTTTGTGGGAGGACATAAAAAGACACCATACTTAAAGAAAGCAAAAGGCCATTAAAAAGACAGTAAAGAAAGAAAAAGAGGACGTTAGAAGAAACTCTGAAACTTGTTATTTATCACAAAGTATCTAGGGCAAACGGAAGAATTGATGAAGCGAAAGATCTGACCAGAAACTTTCAAAGGGAAGCTTGATAAAAATGAGTTAAAGATTAGTGAAATGTGCAAAGAACCAGAGAAAGAACACCAAAATGGAAGAACGTGTGTAACATATCTTAAATTGAAAAAACTCAAAAACAATTGTAGTCTCGGGTTGCAATATTGAACGAGTCTATGGGCAAAATATTACATGATATAGGAATAATCAAAGGAAGATGGGGAAAAAATCAGTCACTGCACAAAAAAGAACTATTCCACATTCAACCATCCCATGAGGTAACATATGAGGGAGTACCCCCACTAAAAGATCAGAATTTTTTCCAAAGCTATATATTTCATTTTTTGACAAAAAATTTTATCACCTTCAAAGTACTCTTCTTTACACTTAATACATTTGTCAAATCTGAGATTCCATTATTGGAAACACTTTAAAAACTCATCTGTTTGAAAGGTTGACAGCACCTCCCTCATTTTTTCCCACCTCTTCTGTGGTGTCCTTTCATATCCCTCTTCATTTGCAGAGACAAAAAGAAGTCACACGGAATGAGGTTAGGTAAGTAAGGTGTGTGGGGCAAGAGAGCCTTGCGTTTGTTTGACCCAAACTGGCACGCTGAGATGGCTGTATGAGCAGGTGCCTTCCTGTGGTGGCAAAACCAACCTCTTATTGATCACAAATCAGACTATCTTTTCAGAACCTCTAAATCAGTGGTATTTCCGATGGTCTTAGGAACAAACACACGGCTCCTCTATCCGTCTCCAGGTGGGTCTGCCCACATGCAGATACACCCACATCTGAGTACCCAGCGTGAAGATTGTTACCCATGCTACACCATGCTTCAAGACAATATTTCATTTATTTGTCATTGGAAATAAATATTTCACAATACATAATTAAATATTATTTTGTGATTAATCATTATGCTTTAATTATGTTCAACTTGTAACAGTGAAAATACATCCTGCATATCAAGTATTTACAGTATGATTCATAACAGTAGCAAAATTACAGTTATGAAGTAGCAATGAAAATAATTTTCACCACAACATGAGGAACTGTATTAAAGGGTAACAGCCTTAGGAAGGATGAAAACCACTGCTCTAAATAGAAAGTTTGACTAACATTCTGATCTGGTGAAATGAACTTCAAATGCAAAACTAGTTGAAATTTTCGTCTGTTCGGGAAGTTGATGGCCGTCCAGCATAAGATTTATCATCAATTGACATTTTGCCTTTTTTGAAATGAGAGAAATCACTCATACACTTGAGTTTTTTTCCATAGCGCTGTCCTTTTAGGTTGTGTTCAACATCACAACAGTTTCTGTGGCATTTTTCCTGAAAAGGAAACAAAATTTCACAGCTACAAGCTGTTCTCTTAAATAGGCCATCACAAAAAATAAGGTTCAAGCAAAACTGCTTTTATGAAAAAAATGCACTGTGACCAGAGAACTTCCCAAGGTGATGCCACTGGGTACATGTCGTAGTTAGATAATTTGTTGTCAATTTGAGACTTAAGGGGCAAGGGGTGGAATTTGGTCAGTCAATCAGGTCGCAGCTTGATGATCTCATTTGGAGGTGCTAAGGACACTGGAGGCAGGACACGAGCTCACTACCTGCAAGACATTCTTGTTCACAAGCCACATTGAGACAGGATGATGTTTGCCAGAGCGTTGGAGCTGAAGGAGTCACATGGATACCCATGCCAGCACTGAGAAGCTTCTACTACCACTTGATCCACAAGACTTTCCACCCACTGGGCTGTGATCTTCCTGCATTCAACATCATTGCATGGCTACATGAGTCTAAAGAGGAATGTATGGACTAATATTAACATATGGGGTAATATCGGACTTATGGACTTGATCTAGATTGGGCTGGGATGTTTCCTCAATATGAAATTGCTCTTTTACATAAAGCTCTCTCTTATACAAATATGTGTGTTTATGAATTAGTTCTTTAGTCTACCCGGACTAACCCAGTGCACTAACACAGAGCAAGTTGCTCGATGCTCACCTAGCGGGAAAAATACATACTACTACAAAAGCTCTGCTCAGCCTGGTGCAATTCTATTTTTTCGGGGGTACCTCCTCGTGTGAGCCTAATTCAATGGTACTGAAAGAAGAAGACCAAGCTGCACTGAAAGCATTAACTAAAGCAAGAATAGGAGCCCATGAATTAATGGGAAAACCAAATGTTTCAATAAGTTCGTGAGTGACTGATAGCACTCACTAGTCAGTCAATAACAGGGAAATTGGAAGTTGACCAACTATTTGGCCAACTGACAGTAGAGATCTATATTTTTACCCATTCTAAAGAAAAGTGACTCAACAGAATGCTCAAATTATAAAACAATGTCACTGATACCACATCAGTACATTTGATGGGAGCTGCCAAAAGTCCAGGTATGATTCAGAAGAGTATATGGAACAAGAACTATCATTAATGACACCAGATGGATCTTAGCTCAAAGCTGAGAAGACCACAAAGATGTTCACTTCTTTTTATTGACTAAACCAAGGCATTTGACTGTGTAGAACATAAAATACCCTCTAAATAATCTTGAGAAGAATGGGATTTCAGAACACTTCCTGTGCCCCTGCAGAAGTTGTGCATGGGTCTAGAGGCAGTTGCGCAAACAGAGCAAGGGCATACTGCATGATTTAAAATCAGATGTGCGTCAGGTTGTAGCTCTCAACATATTTGTTCAATTTGTATTTTCAGAAAATAACCAGAAAGGATGCATTAAGTGAAAATGAATTTGGTGTTAGAATCAGAGGTAGGTTTCTGAGCAACTTTCCATATGCTGATGACACGAATTTATTTGCTGAAAGTGAGAACTGAAAACATTTGCTGATAAAGATCATTGATTTCAGCCTTCAGTATGGATTGCAGGTCAATGTAAAAAGACCCAAATCCTCACAACTGGTCCAATAGGTAACATAACAAAGAGAGAAAAGGTTGAAATTGTCAAGGATTTTGTCTTTGCTTGGATCTACAATCAATGCTTAAGAAAGCAGTAATAAAGAGTGCAAAAGATGAATTGTATTAAATTAATCTGATGCAAAAGACCTCGCTAGAGTGCTGAGACGCAAGTATGCTGCTTTGAGGACTAAGGAACAACTGAGCCAATTGCTTCATATGCATGTGAAAGTTGGATATCGAATAAGGAAGACTGAAGAAGAATGGATTCCTTTGTATTATGCCCAGGCGTATCCTAACTGTGTAGAACAAAAAACTATAGCTAACCTTGAGAAGCATAGAGATTCCAGAACACTTCATTGTGCTCCTGTAGAACCCTGGTTCAAGAGAGGTATTTGTGTCGGCAGAACTAGGGAATATGTAATGAATTAAAATCAGAAAAGTGTACATCGGGTTTTTAAGCTGAGAAAACAGTTTTTAAAAGCTGGATTATTTGAAGAAGAATGTGTTTTCAGAATTGGAGTAAGGGTTAGCAACCTTCCATAAACAGATGACACAAAGTTGCTTGCTGAAACTGAGAGGGATTGGAAGAACTTGCAGATGAAGATCAAGATTGCATCCTGCAGGGTGGATTACAACACAATGTATAGAAAACAATAATGTTCACAATTGGTCCAATAGGTAAATCGTGTTTGTCAAGGATTCAATCTTGCTTCTTACCACAATCTCTGCTCTTGGAAACAGCAGTTAAGAGATCAGTGATGCACTGAATTGGGTAAATCTGCTACACACCACCTGCTTACAATGTAAGCAGGCTGCCTTGATAGCTATGGAGGTTACCTAGATAGCTATGGTATACTTGACCCAAGCTACGGGCATTTTCCATCGCTTCATATGCATGAAAAGGTGGACAGAGACTATTGTAAATTGAAGAAAAAATGAATTCAGTTGAACGATAGTATTGAAAAAGAATATTGAATGTCCCATGGACTTCTAAAAAACAAAGAGGTCTGTACTGGAGAAGTACAGGAAGAATGCTGCTTAGAGGTAAGGATGGTTAGACTTTCCTTCAGGTCCCTTGGACATGTTGTCGGGAGAGACCATTCCCTGGAGAAGGGCACCATGTTTGGGAAAGTGGAGGAAGGGGAAGTCTTAGATGAAATGGATTGTCACAGTGGTTGCGAGAATAAGTTCAAGCATACCAACAATTGTGAGGATTGTGCAGGACCAGAGGTTGTTTCCCTTTGTTGTACATAGAACTGACTGGAAGGTGGCAAAAACAATGAAAAATACATGGAGGACAAATAGAAAGATGTTCTTCTTGTAGGCATTTTCTGAAATTTATATACAATTTCATGTGTGTACTTTAAATACATCATTTTATTGGGGGCTTGGACACTTATCACAATCCATACACACATCCATTGTGTAAGCATACTTGCACATTTGTTGCCATCATCATTCTCAAAACATCTGCTTTCCACTTGAGCCCCTGGCATCAGCTCCTCATGAACCCTTGATAAATTACAGGTCATTATTATTTTGTCATATCTTACACTGCCCAACATTTCCCTTCACCCACTATTCTGTTCACCGACCTCCAGAAAGGAGGTTATATTCAGATCTTTGCAATCGGTTCCCCCTTTCTGCCCCACCTTCCCTCCACCTCTTTCACCACTGGACCTGAAGGGTTCATCTGTCCTGTATTCCCTGTGTTTCCAGTTCCCATCTGTAGAAATGTACA
Organism: Tenrec ecaudatus; assembly: GCF_050624435.1. NCBI lineage: Eukaryota > Metazoa > Chordata > Mammalia > Afrosoricida > Tenrecidae > Tenrec > Tenrec ecaudatus. The sequence continues at coordinate 4,104,908 of NC_134532.1, read as the reverse complement.
TCCTCCAGTCCAGCTGGATCTGTAAGGTAGAATTTGGATCATGACAGTTGGGGAGGAAGCATTTAAGAACTAGAGGAAAGTTGTATGTTTCATTGTTGCTACGCTGCCCCTTAACAAGCTCTTCTCCTCCCTGAGACCCTTCTGTAAGGGGATATTCAGTTGCCAACAAATGGCCTTTGGGTTCCCACTCTGCACTCCCCCTCATTCACAATGATGTGATATTTGTTCCTTGATGTTTGATACCTGATACCTTCAACACCTTGTGATCACACAGGTTGGTGTGCTTCTTCCATGTGGGCTTTGATGCTTCTGTGCTAGATGACTGCTTGTTTATCTTCAAGTCTTTAAGACCCTAGACACTATATATTTTAATAGTGGGGCACCCTCAGCTTGCTTCACCGAAATTTGCTTATGCACCCATTTGTCTTCAATGATCATGTCAGGAAGGTGAGCATCATGGAATGTCAGTTTAATAGAACAAAGTGTTCTTGCATTGAGGGAGTACTTGAGTGGAAACCCAATATCCATCTGCTACCTTCGTACTAAACCTATAAATATATGCACACTGATTTGTTTCCTCATCCTCATAAATAAATATATTTATATATGTGCATGCCTGTGTTTAGACCTCTATAAATGCCCTTTACTCGCTAGTTCTTTCCTCTATTTCCTTTTACTTTTCTCTTGTCCCACTATCATACTCAGCATTCATTTGGGTTTCAGCATTTCCTCTAGGCTATATTACCCTTTCCCAAGCCCTACCAAGCCTCCTACACCCTCCTTGCTGCCGATTTTGGACCACTTGTTTTTCCCTTGTCCCTGAGTTTGTTAACACCAATTCCTCCCCCCACCCCACAGAACTCCCCCTCTCCCTTGTCCCTCTGAACAGTCAACCCGGTTGTTTTCTCCCCAGATTGTTTATCCAGGTACGTTCCCTTCTTAATCCTTTTTTGGGGGTTCAGACCACACTGATTTCCCACCATGTGACCCCAGTAATGTCCCCTGTTGCAGTCTGCTCCAATAAGGGGGCAGCGTGACACCTGCTGTTGTCATTTGCCTGTCCCCTCTGTGTCCCATTAGCTCCCCACAGGGACATCATCCTCTGAGCATCACCAGCACAAGGACCAGTCTGACTCTCTTTCTCTTCCTCCCTCCCAGCCTATCTCCATGGGGGGGGCGCATTCTGGGCCCTCTCCCCAACCTGCTCTCTGCCAAACCCACTTCCAGGTAGGAAGTCAGGTGAGTCACTAGGGAAAGCGGTCTGGCGATACTTAAAAAGATGGAAATTGAGCTCCCTTATGACCCAGTAATCCCTCTACTGGGTATATATCCAGAAGAGGTAAGAGATAAACCACAACCAGTGGTATGTACTCCAATGTTTATTGTGGCACAATTCACAATTTCAAAGAGTTGGAAACAATCTAAATTTCCATCGGTAGATGAGTGGATCAGTAAACTCTGCACATACGCACAATGGAGTACTATGCATCACTAAAAAGCATTGATGATCACATGAAGCACATCTTTTCATGGGAAGAGTTGGATAAAATTATGCTAAGTGAAGTCAGCTAATCAAAAAATGAGAGAAGTATAGCACGAGTCCCCTGAAATAAGTGTAATCAGGACAGTAGGTATGAAAGAGAAGCCACCTATATCATAAAAATTAGTTTGAGATACAATGAAGTAGGAGGAGGTTGGACCAAACCCAAGGAGATACATGTTGGTCCAACACCGTAATGGGAAAAGGATGGAGGGGGCAGGGAGAAAAAGGGGGAGTTGAAAGTGAAATGATAATGGAGGGAGCAGGGCACAAATCCACCTAGGAGGAGAGTACCGGTCTTGTCTCCGCAGAACCTGGAAGAGGCATGCAGACCCTCCCATGAAGCACCAGACCACGAGGACAGTGTGGTCACATGGAAGGATGCATGACAAGAGAGCGCTACAGGGCTGGCCCCAGCCAGAGCCAAACTGAGCCCCTCCCTGGAAGTGGGTTTGGTGGACATGTGTGCACTTTGTACATCCCAAGTTCCAATTAGTGACTGATTCTTCTCATTGAGTCAGACTCAAACAGCAAACGAAAGCTTTATTAGGTTTTACTCCATCCTTGTTATTATTGACTGTACTTTGAGACAGCAGCTCTTTGTCAGTCTTATTTTGAGTCTTTCAGACCTGAGAGATTCATTTTGTGGCACTTTGTCAGACAATGTTCTGCTTCTATCTTAAGTCCTCTCTATAAGTTATTATTTCAAAACTACCCATAAGGTTTTTAAATAGGCACAGCCTATCCGTCTTCATAGTCCGTTCTTAGTCTGTAAATTCTGCTGAAATCTGTTCCCTTTGGGTGACCCTGCTGGTATTTGAAATACCAGTGACATAACTTCCAGAAATATACAAGCCACCAGAAATACACAAGCCACCACAGTATGGCAACATTACAGACAAGTCCTGAACATGTCCTGCTAGTAAGGGCAATATCAGTGGAACAATCTTAATTCTGGTTAAGGGCTGCCTTTGATAAATAAACTTAGAATCTCTGCATCTTTAAATCATGACTTCCTGGAAAATGTCATATAGGGCTGGATACAAAGCTAATTGCACTCCTGTTATGGAAAATAAAACCACAAAGCCTCCCTTGATGATCTCTTCAGTTACTTTTTGCCCAGAGAATATGTGTCCAATGCTGGAAGATAAAACCTAAGTCAGCCACCCACTTAAAACATTTTCCACCTTCAGTTTAACTTCTTGTATCCTTGTACCTTTGAAATTGTCAGTAATATGTTACTATGGGTAACAGATATATTTGAAGCTTATTTGATATTCTGGTTTCTTGTTTTCATAGCCTGATGGTTTACCAGGAGCCCTGGTGTCCTAGTGATTTTGCACTGGGTTGTGATCCACAGGTTGTCAGTTTGAAACTACCAGCTACTCTTCAAGAGAAAGGTGGGCTTGCCTACTCCGGGAAAGAGTTACACTCTTGGAGACTTACAAGAGACGTTCCACCTCCCTTCCCCTGTATGGCCATCATTATGAGTCGCCATTTACTGAATGAATCATTCTGGACTCTGATGGGTGCAAGTTGGTGCACATTATTCAGACTGGGAGAGAAGGGAGAAAGGTGCATGGCTAAGACGGGAACAGTTACATAGTAAAAGGTGAGAAGATATTCCAAATCCATGAAAGGAGTAGTTGTCGTGATAAGGGGGGCATATAAATGAAGCTGGGCATGTGTGAGAGGTTACCATTTCAATCGATCTAGAGTAATAAAGGCTTAGATGAGGAGAAAAATCCAACAAGGAACATTGAGAAACTGAAGCTTTCGATAGACTGATGGATTACTGGGTTGCATGTTGGTCTGCTAACTGCAAGGTCAACAGTTCAACCCCACCGGTGGCTTTGCTGGAGATGGGCTAGTGTTGCTGCTCCCATAAAAAATTTACAGTTCAGAATCCATAGAAGAAGTTTTACTCAGCTTATAGCTTCACCATGAGGCAGAATTGGCCTGATGGCAGTGAGAGAAAGCTGAGCTAGACTGGGTTGCAGATTGGAAGGAAAGAGGATGAATGATTTATGCTTATGAAAACAGCTTCTGAGTCACGTGTAGAAGGCTGAGGGATGAACAAGGCAAGGTGAGAAGGATAAACAGAGCTATTGCGGGTATAGCTTAACAGATTTGCTCCCATCCATGAATATCCTCTTAGCCCCAACCATCCTGCTCCAGGTGATATAATTGACCAACTCACATAACACATCCCCAGAGAGGATATAATGTTTCCTATGAGCTTGATTTGTCTCGTGTTTTTACTTCTCACCTGATTTTGATTTTGGTGTGTTTCACAAACTCTTCAAACCATAAAATAAATACTGTTGATTTGTATCTCACAGGAATTTCAAAACCATTTCTGTCTTTGATTACTACACAATTTTGAGACAAAGTATTTGTGAGTCAAGTGTACTTTTCTGTAGCTTTACTTAAACACGGAGAATGCTGATACTGCAGTGGCTGAATGTTCAATTGCCAACCAAAAGGTTGGTGGTTCAAATCCACTAGTTGCTTAATGGAAGAAAACATTGCATAAATATTACAGCCTTAGAAATCCTATGGGACAGTTCTAATTTGTTGGGGAGTTGCCATGAGTCAGATGAGATTCAAAATCTATGAGGTATTAAAATAGAAACTGATGAAACTTGAAGAACTAGATGGTACCTGAAAAACATGTTGGTTACATACGTTATAGAATATTCATGAGTAAAATGGGAGAAACTGAGAATAGATTTAAATCTTCATTCATGCCAGATTTTCTGGGACCAAAGAACCCCTGAAACGATTGCTTTGAGATAACCTATAAATTTTAATTTAAAAAAAGATCCCTTAGGGTCTTCTTAAAAACCAAACAATAGGTCAACTTAACTAAAAAAAAAAAGAAAATGACTGCCTTGATCATTATGGTCCTTTCAGAATTATCTTTAGAGGATCAAGGTGACAACTGCAACTCCAAAGATTAGATATGAGCTGTAAGGGGCACTTAGTTTATGCCAATAAGAAAGGATAATTCAGAAAGTGGAGGGGAAATGGCTGTAGCTGTACAACTTAGAGAAATATAACCAAGGACACTCTCTTGTGCGAGATGAAAAGGCTGGATTGATGTATGATTTGTTGTGTATAGACTCCACAACAACAAAATAAATGAAAACATAATCATGTTTAAAACACACAAACTGACTATCATCCCAAACACCCCCATTTGTGTTTATTACCAGATTAAAGCTTTATCATAGTACTTGTACAATGAAAGTTATTGGCGTTGTCTGTTTGCCCAGCCATATTGGGAGTCCATGCATAGCCAGGCATTGAATCAAAGCTTTACAAACAGAGGTTAAGATCCAGGACAAGCTTAAGCCACTCCTGGTGTATAAGGCTAGTTCTACTCTGTTTTAAAAGCAAAAATGATAAGTGAAAGAAACTGCAAAGATGAAGGTGGCAAAATCAGTAGAATCCTGATTTTCTTGCAGAGGAATCTAAGCTGTCTTTTAGAGCCAACAAGACTTTTATGAAGCGATAGTCTCAAAGCGTAAGAATGATCATTCAGCATTGACTAATATGTAGTTGAGAGGAATGAGCTATAGGCATGAAAGTCCAGGTAGATTAATTTTCTCATTAATCAGCAGGTGATAGATGCAGCCAATACTTGAACTAATGCTAAGAAAATAGTGAATATTTTTTAGATAAATTTAAGAAATGAAACCACATAGGTCTTAGATGACTATATGAGAGATGAAAAATGCTCAAGATTATTCTGGTGGCTTTAGGTCTGATGCATTTATATTTGCAATACTTTATTCTCTGAGAATTTGTGGTAAGAAAACCTTTTATGTAAATACAAATGTGTTCATTTTGAATGCCAGCACTCTCAGACACTATGTTTACAGTTTCATTATTATTATTATTATTTTAATCATTTTATTAGGGGGTCATACAACTCTTATCACAATCCATCCATACATCAATTATATAAAGCGCATTTGTACATTCGTTACTCTCATCATTCTCAAAACATTTGCTCTCCACATAAGCCCCTGGCATCAGGTTCTCATTTTTCTCCCTCCCTCCCTGTTCCCCTCTCCCTCACGAGCGCTTGATAATTTATAAATTATTATTTTGTCATGTCTTGCACTGTCCTATGTCTCCCTTCACCCACTTTTCTGTTGTTCATCCCCCAGGGAGGAGGTTATATGTAGATCCTAGTCATTGTTCCCCCTTTCTACACCACCTTTCCTTGACCCTCCCAGTATCACCACTATCACCACTGGTCCTGAAGGGATCATCATCCTGGATACCCTTTGTTTCCAGTTCCTATCTGTACCAGTGTACATCCTCTGGTCTAGCCAGATTTGTAAGGTAGAATTAGAATTATGTTAGTGGGTGGGGAGGAAGGATTTAGGAACTAGAGGAAAGTTGTATGTTTCATCATTCTAAACTGCACCCTGACTGGCTTTTCTTCTCCCTGCGACCATTCTATAAGGGGATTTCCAGTTGCCTACAGACGGGTTTGGGGACCCCAATCTCCACTCCCCCGATTGCACAGTGATATGATATTTTGTTCTTTGATGCCTCATACCTGATCCCTTCGACACCTCATGGTCACAAAGACTGATGTTCTTCTTCCATGTGGGCTTTGTTGCTTCTGGGCTTGATGGCTGCTTGTTTACCTTTAAGCCTTTAAGATCCTAGATGCTATATCTTTTGATAGCTGGGCATCATCAGCTTTCTTCACCACATTTCCTTATGCACACATTTGTTTTCAGCAATTGTGTCTGGATGGTGAGCATCATGGAATGCCAATTTAAAAGAAGAAAGTTTTCTTGCATTGAGGGAGTACTTGAGTGGAGGCCCAATTTCCATCTATTACCTTTATATTAAACCTATAAATATATGCACATATATCTATTTCCCCATAATCAGATATAAATATATCTACATATTTACATACCTGTATTTAGACCTCTGTAAATGCCCTTTGCCTCCTAGTTCTTTCCTCTATTTCCTCTTGTCCCACTATCATGCTCAGTCTTCATTTGAGTTTCAGTAATTTCTCTTGGTTACATTGCCCTTGATCAATCCCTACCAGACCTCTTATACTCTCCTTGCCACTGATTTTGGATCACTTGCTGTTCCCTTGTCCCTGGATTGGTAAACACCACCTCCTTTATCCCACCAGCTTCTCTCCCATGTAACCCCTATAACCATCACCTATTGTTTTCTCCTCCAGACTGTATTATCTAGATAGACCTGCAGAGATAATAATATGCAAAAAATAACAACAACCCACCAAGACATAGCAAAACAAAGCAGCCAAAGAAAACAAAATGACAACAACAAAAAATCTATGACAAAAAGTTAAAAATAGAAAAACCTGTAAATAGCTCAAGATCTGTTTGTTGACCTCTCGGAGTGCCCTCCAGTCGAGTCTGATGGGGTGCCTCACCCTATCCCCAAAGTCTATTCTTGGCACTTCCTCAGGACTCCCCTGCTTTGCCCTCCCCCCCCCACTGTTCTCCTGCACGCCCTTAATGTTTTGCCTCAGTGTGGTCGGGCCAAACTGGGCCGATCCTGACACTGTGTCTCCAGTGTTGCCCCCCATAGGGCCATGGGTCAGCGAGGGACGTGGAATAAAACTATTTTAAAAAGGAAAAAGAATTTCTCTTTACTCATTTTCTTAATTATCAGTTTATGGGAATGTGTTGACATGATCAGCAAATTCCTTTTCTCACAGATGCTTGATTGATTTACTGATTTATCAATTTTTGTTGAATGATTTACTAGTCATTTGGTGATAGATTTATTACATTTCAAGAAATTAATAGAATGTTTGGATGGCTTTAAGACATTCGGTCATTTAGCAATAGTCTCTTTGAAAAAATGTGGGAAGGGAAGTCAAAAGGAACTAGTGCATCTGAACCGATTGACAGCCATGATGTACCTACTGTACCTTGCATGGGAGCTCTGCTTATGCATTTGGTTACTAACTATGAAGTCAAGAGTTGAAAAATTTTAGAGTCTTGGAAACCCACAAAACAGGTCTGTTCTGTCCTTTAGGACTGCCGTGAGTTAAAATGGAACTGATGCGAGAGAGTTCAAGTGAATTCCTACTGTGCATGTTTTCTTTCTTTAGCTTCCCTTCCCTCCACACCAGTCTCTGTTTCTACTCTTTCATGAAATCCTTTTGCCCTTGATAATAGTAAGACCTTTGTTCTTACTGTCTCTTACAGAGGGGCGCTTTTTTGGGTCCTACATGATGTAGGAGGTCTTTGTTTTTGCTTTCTTTTTAATCGCTTCATTGGGGGTTCACACAACTCTTATCTCAATCCATCCATCCATCCATTGTGTGAAAAACATTTGTACATTTGTTGCGATCCTCATTCTCAAAATATTTGCTTTCTACTTGAGCCCTTGGTATCAGCTCCTCATTTTTTCCCTTCTCTCCCTGCTATCTCCTCCCCCATGAACCCTTGATAACTTATACATTATTATTATTTTGTCATATCTTAAACCGTCTGAGGTCTCCCTTCACCCACTTCTCCACTATCTGTCCCACAGGGAGGAGGTTATATGTAGATCCTTGTAATCTGTTCTCCCTTTCTTCCACCCTCCTGGTTTTGCCACTCTCACCACTGATCCTGAGGTGTTCATCTCTCCTGGATTCCCTGTGTTTCCAGTTCCTATCTGGACCAGTGTACATCCTCCAGTCCAGCCGGATTTGTAAGGTAGAATTGAGATCATGATAGTCGGTGGGGGTTAGGGGGAGGAGGAAATATTCAAGAACTAGAGGAAAATTGTATGTTTTGTCATTGCTTCACTGCACCCTGACTGGCTCATCTCTTCCCCATAGCCCTTCTGCAAGGGGATGTCCAATTTTCCAGTTATGAGCCCTGGGTCCCTACTCCACACTCCCCCTCATTCACAATGTTCTGTTTTTAAAATTTTTTTGTTTTGTTTTTGATGCCTGATACCTAATCCTTTTGATAGTATATTTATATATGATGAGGGGGAAATAGATCTATGTACATATATTTATAGGTTTAGTATTAAGGAAACAGATGGACAGTGGGCCCCTACTGAAGTACTCCCTCAACACAAGAACACTTTGTTCTAACAATTCGGCAGTCTGAGATGCTCACCTTGCTGGCACAATCACTGAAGACAATGGATGCACAAACAAATATGGTGAAGAAAGCTGATGGTGTCTGGCTATCAAAAGATATAGCATCTGAGATCTTAAAGTCCTGGAAATAAACAAGCAACCATCTAGCTGAGAAACAACAAGACCCACATGGAAGAACCACACCATCCTGTCCCGACTCGATTGCTGAAGGACAAAGTGGGTACATAAGTGAATGTGGTGAAGAAAGTTTTTGGTGCCCGACTATCAAAAGATATAACACCTGGGGTCTTAAAGGAGTTCTTTGTTTTACTAGAACTCATTACAGATTAATTTAAAAAATGACATTACATGTCAACTCTTAAAATTACTTTCTTTTTTTAAAAAAACATTTTATTAGGGGTACATACAATTCTTATCACAATCCATACATATGCATACATCAATTGTATAAAGTACATCTGCACGTTCTTTGCCCTAATCATTTTCAAAGCATTTGCTCTCCACTTAAGCCCTTTGCACCAGGCCCTCTTTTTTTTCCCTCCCTCCCTGCTCTCCCCTCCCTCGTGAGCCCTTGATAATTTATAGATTATTATTTTTTCATATCCTGCCCTATCCGGAGTCTCCCTTCACCCCCTTCTCTGTTGTCTATCCCTGAGGGAGTCTTAATCCTAAAAATATAACCCTTTCATGTCAAGTGTTTTTTCTTTAAATAATAAAAAACAGGTTTGGATTGTCTTGCTGTTGTTTCTAATGAATATTAAATGCTTTTAAGAGGCCTACATTAATTAATCTAGTAGAAATTAAGGCATAAATAAATATTCTGACTTTGCTGAATATTATTTCCATCATATTTTAACTTTAAGCCATCCATTGGGGCTGCAACCAAATACATTAACATTCCCTATTTTGAACGACATGTATTACACTTTACCTTTAAACTTAGCAAATAATGTTTTAAACAAAGTGGATATAGGCTTAATTAAAAATAAGGCACAACTGATCAATCACATAGATGGTGATTAATAATCTGTCAGAGAATTCATTTACATTCAGAAAATTCATTTCTGGACTCCTACTAGGAATTTCCTACATATTCAGAGCTCATCACAGAAATCCTCAATTAAGACCAAAGGGCATTGGAAAGAAGAAGAAGGAGTGTTAGTTTGCAGATGACGATGTTGCTATGAAAGAAAAGCGCAATTGCAGGCCAGCCTACACGGACAGCAACCTTATTTTATGTAAGGATATTTGCAGCAGGCTTTCCCATAGTCATTCCGGGGCGTGGGGTGGGGGGGGGGGAATCCACTTATTCTTCTAGCCATCATTTTACTAAATGAGACATTCTACATGATGGTATCATATTAACTTCTAAAAGTTATTTCTTACAGGATCACTAAAATGTAAAAATATAATGAAAGAATCATGCTAAACACAAACTTTTATTATTATATAATTCTAAGCAAGTATTTTAGAGAGAGTGAAATGTTTACTACATACACAGATGAGGCATACATTATATATAGGCATTTATAGATATAAACTTTTATATTAATAAGTTTATATATTCACACGTGACAGATATGACGTATGACATCACTTGTCCGTCAGAGTGTCAGAGTGTGGTGGTTTTTGTGTCGCTCGGATGCTGACGGCTATGTCACTAGTATTTCCGATGCCAGCAAGATAATTCAAAGTGGACAGGTTTCAGCAGAGCTGTCCAGAATAAGAACAGATTCCAAAGAAGGAACAGGCTGTTCACTTCAGAGGAATTAGCCACTGAAAACTCATTGCAGTGGATGACAACATTGTCAGTTACTGAAACCCTCATGGACAGAAGGAGAATGGTGTCAGAGAGAGTGCCAGGAATTGGGCCTACATGACCATGGAAGAGCAGCTTTTGAAAACACAGTTGACTGTGACGTCTCAGGCGGAGTAGAGCCTGTGGGAGTAAAGTCTTTGGGACCTTCTTTGGCTCAATTGGACAAGACTCAGAATGAGAAGAAACAGCTGCAAACATCTAGAACTTGGAATACATGAAGTATGAATCTAGGAAATTTGGAAGTCTTTAGAAAAGAAATGTAACCCATAAAGATCAATAATCTAGGTGTTAGTGAGTGGAAATGGATGGTATTGGACACTTTTCATCATAAACTCATATGGTTTACTATGCCAGGGATGAAACAATCAACAAAATGCACTGCACGCATTGTCAAGAAGAGCCTTACAAGATCTATCGTGAACTGCTAAGTGAAAGGTTAGCAGTTTGAGTCCACCCAGAGGCACCTCCGAAGCAAGATCTATTTAATTCTGAGAAGCCAGCCATAGAAATCGCTGTGGAGTATGGCTCTACTCTGAGATATACAGGATCATCAGGAGGCAGAGTCAACGCAACAGCAACAGGTTTTCTACCAATATTATATTTCCATTATATGCTGTTTTAAATATATCCTTAACTCTATTGGAATTCAAATTTTATTAATATTTAATCTCCTTATAAACATTAAACTTATTCTAACGTTCAACCTACTGCGAAATTAATCCATTATACAAACATGATTGTCACATTTTATTTTATTAGCATCTTTATGCAAATTAAATTTCACTGCTGACAAGTTTAATCTAAATGGATCAAATGGTAAATTAATAAATGACTTTAGTGTTTCTATGTCATTTATTGTAGTGAAGGAAAATTACTTGCTATGGCTCCTTTATCCATAGATTTTGTGATACTCACCCTGTCGTTCCATGCAAATACAGTGTATAAGATTCTAATACAGGCTGGGACAGTTTTTCATTCTGCTGACAAAATAAGTGAGCCACCTGAGAAGCAAGAACAAGAATCATGACCTTGAAAGAAGAGCCACCAGAAAATAGTGTATTTGCAGTGGTGCAGCACTGAGACCACGAGACAGAATATCTTTGTAAGACCTTGATTCCATTCTGCATGGACCACTGAATGGCAGAGGCCAAGGGTTTGGTGGCTGAGACACTGAGGACAAAAGAGACAGCAGGGCTGCTAGAATGCCTAACAAGTGATGTTGCTGAGAAGGAAAGACCTGTATGTTTTCTTTTGATACTGATGACCAGAAGTAACCTGTTAATCACTGGAACAGATTCTCATAATCATAAGTATTGTCTATAAGTTTGTGTGGCCATTGAAATAGATCACCCAATCCAGCAGAGAGATAGAGTGTCATGTGAGTGACCACTGGTGTCATAATAGGATCCAGGGAAAGCAAGGGTGAAGCGATGCTTGCACTGTCTCATAGAAATCATCCTTGGACAGATTTAGAGTTAGATTTCTCTTCTCCTTTGTGGAAAAGGTAAAATATGGCCCCATACACTTTCCTTGGCCACATTTCTGAGTGTTAGTGATAGAAATGTTCTGATTCTAAAATATCTGAGACCATGTACTCTTAGCCTGGCAATCCACATTTTTAGAAGTAGTGACTAGAAGGATTCCTGCCTACCTTAGATATGTCCTCAATAAATGCTAGGACTACATAATAATAATAATGTGCTAAACTGAACTACTGAATAGGTTCCAAAATGTAGTTTTATTTATTTGCATGGTATATTAGATTTTATAATATTGGTTTATAGTATTCCAACTTAAGTGAGATTTTTTAATTAAAATACAACAAGAAATAATTCCTAGATGTTGGATCTTGAAAGGATCTTGAAATATTCTCATCTAGTAATCCAGTTACATATTTGCCACCCCTAAAATTCAAGCCTGTACAGAATAATTCAGGATAACTTTAAGTTCCAACAAACTGAGTAGACTAATTTGAAGGAAGACCAAGTGAAACTAACATGTCTCATCAAAAAGGGTTTCACATTTGAAATTAAAATCTCTAAAATTATTAACTGGGTGGAAGTTCACAGAGAAGATCATCAGTTTTTCATTCAACAAGTCATACATATTTTGATTGGTCTCATATATTGAAGTGACCACTATGTAGCACCGCTTATCCCACTTCTTTGCTGTGTTTCCTATTTCCATGTATCCTTCCCTCTTAAACCTTCTGAATTTAGTCCATTAGTGTGTTAAGTTGGGCACTCTAGGGGAGGAAAAGTGGCATTTTATGTGCTGTAGATTTTATATTATAGATTTTATAATATATATATATATATATATATATATATATATATATATATATATATATAGAGAGAGAGAGAGAGAGAGAGAGAGAGAGAGAGAGAGAGAGAGAGAAATGGCTTACACAGCTCAATTGACAAAGTTGGTTAAGTCCAGTCTGGTTCCAATAACTCTTCTCCTGACTCATAGAAGCTGACAAGCTGTAAGCACGATGACAAAGCAGAGGCAGTGGTGGGCACAAGCTGTGGAAGCAGTGGCAAATAAACCTGAAGTCAGCCAAATGAACACACAGTTTGTAGTCTACTAATGGCTCCTGGGTCTGGCAGGTAAAATGACCAGATATTAATGTTGCAGGTGCAAGATCTAGCTACAGCAGAAGGCAAAGGGCAAATGAGAATTTAACTCTGTTCAGTCTCTTACACAAAAGCATGCCTTCCCAAGGAGGGGTGTGACTCCATTGATAGGTTGGGCTCCACCTTTACCCATACCCAGGAGGGTCTAGTTGACATAATTCCTAACAAGCTCGATGGGTTAATGCTACTCTTTTGATCTCAAATAGTTGATTCTTATAAGGCATAGTTCATGGTTTTACCAGTATCTATCTGAACAGTAAGCCTGGTCTTTTTAAAAAATATTTTGTTCCACATTTTTCTCCTACTTTGCCCAGCACCTTCTACTGTGAATCATTTTAGAACAATTGCTAGTAGTCGATGGGCATCACCAAGTTCTTCTGGTCTCAAGGTTGTGAAGACTGATTTTCCTGTGGTTCATTAGTCCTTTGAACTAATTGTTTTCATGTATCTTCAGTTTAAGTTTGCTTAACCAACCTTTCCAATGGACAAAGAGAGACAAATATTTGCACCATAAGTGGCATAAGTCATAAACTTGTAGGAGCCCAATAACTACTCACTAAAGTAAAATACAGAACACTGCTTGTTGGACTGTGTTATGCCAATTGGCTTTGGTGTCCCTAAGACTATGTCCTGAGACCTCATGGCCCGAAGACTCAATCCATTAAGGTGCTTGGTTATAACTAAGACGTTTCCTTAACTTTGCCACCTATATGCTCAACCATGATTTTTATGTTTGCAGCCAAGGTAGATACCCATGTACAAATCTCCTTGGTCAAACTTTTATTTATTTGTGAATGTACTGCTGCTGTCTTATACCCCTTCAACCCGCATCTATCCAAACATTTAATCATTGTATAAGATTATGTTCACAACAGTCATTTTCTTTGTTGTCATTAATTCTTGCACTCTTCCCCGTGTCTTTTTCCTCTCTCTCTCTCTCTCTCTCTCTCTCTCTCTCTCTCTCTCTCTCTCTCTCTCTCTCTGTAGATTTTTCCTTCACTCAGGTTAACTTGAACGTCCTTTTCCCAACTTGGTAACCATCAAAGAATGTTTACTTGTATAATCTTTTTCTTTTGTGATTTACTAACTCCACTAAGCATATCTTCCAGGTTCGTTCATGTTATGAGATCTTTGGCAGATTAGTCATTATTTTCTAAAAGTTCGTGGTATTATATTGTGTATATGTACCAAAGTTTTTCTATCGATGAACAATTTGGTTGTTTAAATCTTTTTGTTATTATGAAAATTGATGCAGATGGGTGTGTATGTATCTGGTTTGTGGCTCTTATCTAGGTCATATACTGAGAAGAGAAATTGCTGGGTCATATAGTATTTCCACTTCAAACTTTTTAAGGAGAAAACTGTTTTGCACAATAATTTTGCCACTCTACTGTTGAATAAACAGTATATGAGGGTTCTAGTTTTTCCATAGCCCTATCAGGAATTTTTTTCAATTATATAAAATGTTGCTATTAATGTTTCAGTGAGATTATATGTTATTATTGTCTTAATATGCATTTCTCTAATGAGTAATGGCATGGAAAACATAAAGATGACTATATTAGGCATTTGCAAGCTGCGAAGGACTGATATTGTCTATTGTGCAGCAGGTAATCAAAGGTTTACTATGCCTGGAATGACAAATACAAGAGGAATGGTGTTGCATTCATCATCAAAAAGAACATTTTAAGAATGATCTTGCTACTTGTGGTAAGATAATATCTGTACACTTTGAAGAAAATTTAGTTAATACAACTATTATTAAAATCATAATTATTATGTACCAATGCCTAAAGAAAGAGATGAAGAAACTGAAAAATTCTGCCAACTTTTTCAGTATGAAATTGATCAAACATATAATCAAGATGGATTGATGATTATTGGCTGTTGGAATGAAAAACTTGGAAACAGAGTGAAAACAACAGTGGGTGGTAAAAACCAAGCTGGAGGTTCACAGAAGAGTTTTTCAAGACCAGCAACTTCTTCATTGCTAATATCTTTTTCTTTTCCAACAACATAAATGTTAAGTATACACATGGACTTCTCCAGAGGGAATACACAGAAATCCAATCGACTACATCTTTGGGAGTAGACAAAAAAGAAACTCAATATATTTAGTGAAAATGAGGCCAAAGGTTGACTGTGGAACAGACCATCAATTGCCATATGTCAGTTCAACCTTAAGTTGAAGAAAATTAAAACAAATTCATGCAGCCAATCTATAACCAAGACAACTTTTTAACCTGAATTTCGAGAACATCTCAAGAATAGATTTGATTCATTGAACACTAATGATAGAAGGAGCTCAATAACATTATATACAAAGAAAATAAAAACATTTAAAACACTGGAAAGAGAAAAATCCATGGTATGTGTCAGAAGAGACCCTAAAACTTGCTCTTGATTATTAAGTAGCTAAAACAAATGGAAGAATTATAAAGTAAAAGACATGAACAGAAATTTTCAAAGAGCAAATGAAGACAAAGCAAAATATTATAATGAAATGTGAAAAGACCTCGATTTAGAAAACCAAAATGGAAGAACATGTTAAGCTGAACGAACTGAAGAAGAAAATTCAAATTGTGAGTTGTAATATTAAAATATCCTATGCGCAAATTACTAAATGATGTAGGATGAATAAAAAGAAGATGGAAAGAATGCACAGAGTCAATGTAGCAAAAAAGAACTGATCAATGTACAAATATTTCCAAAGGTAGTATATGATCAATAACCAATGGTATGCAAGACAGAATTCCTAAGTGTAATGAAAGTATTCGTGAAAAACGAGACTCCAGCAATTGAGGGAATGCCAACTGAAATGTTTCAACAAACTGAGGAAGCACTGAAATCACTCTTTCATCCTTGTCAAATCTCTGGAAGCTAGCCATCTGGCCAATGGACTGGAAGAAATCTATATTTGCATCCATTCTAGAAAAAGGAGACACAACAACATGCAGACTAACTCAATCATATCAGTAACACGACATGCCAGTAAATATTTACTGAAGATCGTTCCACAACACTTGCATTCACAGGGAACTGCCAGAAGTTCAGGTTGGATTCAGAAGAGGATGTGGAACAAGAAATATCATTGTTGATGTCAGATGGATTTGGGCCGAAAGATAAAGGAATTCAACTGTGGATCAGAACAAAATATGTTTGACATTAAGAAGAAGAAGCATTCCATTGTACTCATGTGCATTGTACTCATGTAGACCCTCTACATGGATTGAGGCAGTTATTTGAAAAGAATAAGAAAATATTGCTCAGTTTTAAAACAGGAAGTCTGTGCATCAGGGACTTATCTTCTCACTATATTTATTCCATTTATATGATAGGCAACTAATCTGAAAAGGTTGATTATGTGAAGAAGAAAATGACATCAGCTGGAGGGAGTCAGAGTGCAAAGGAGTTGGAACAAGTCAACTGCAATGAGTTTCAGATTCTACAGATCAAGAGCAACCCCGACTCACAACCCTTGTGCTCCTGATTTCTCCTGAGGCTAGTCAGGCAAAGCTATCATCGGAGAGGTTTAGGGTCTGGCATCCAGGTACTGGGAGCTAGTGCTCTCAGAGACATTTGAGAAGACGAAGATGAAAGTTGTTGGGAAAAGCGACACACAAGCCTGGAATGTCTACAGGCCCTTCTCTGAGCCTTCCCAGGGGTGGCTTGTGGGCCAGTCCTGACAGGTGCTCCCAAATGTCTTGTAGGCCTCGGGGGTCATTGAAGAACCACAGGACAGAAAAGTAGATGCAGAGAAGCCCCGGGAGTCTTTGCCAGAAGAAGCAGAGAGTAAAGGGGGATATTGGGGCGATGTGGCTAGCAGACCCACACTCTTCTCTAAAGCCCATTCTCCGAGTTCTATACAAGGACAGCCCAATGCATCCTTTCAGTTTGCAACCCCAAATCAAGACAAGGCCCTTGCCAGCTTGCATCTCCCTGGGACCCTACTGCCGTAAAAATAACTCTGAGACCACCAGGCAGCCGGGAAGGATGGTAGAAGATCGCATCGTTTTCTTGACAGTAAAATGACGAATCGATAAAAAAGAAAAGAAAATGGCATATCCGGATGAAAGGAAGGCTCATTAACTACCTACTTTATGCAGATGATGTAACATAGCTTGCTGAAATGGATGAGAAGTCAAAGCATTTGTTGATGAAGATCAAGGTCTATAGCCGTTGATATGAATTACAACTCTGTGAAGAATAGCAACATTTCCATAACTAGACCAATAGGTAGCACTGTGAGAAATGGAGGAAAGATTGAAGTTGCCAAGGATTTCGTCTTGATTGGATCCATAATTAGTGCTGAGTGCAGCAGCAAACAAACAAGTGATGAATTACATTAGGTAAATCTGCTGCATAGACCACAGTAATAGTGTGAAGTGCACGCGTATCACTTGAAGGACAAAGGTGAGCCTGACTCAAGCCAGAGTATTTCCAATCACCTCATAAGCATGTGAAAGTTGAACATGGCTTATGGAACACCACAGAGGAATCGATGCATTTGGCTGAGAGTTCTAGCAAAGCATAGTGAAAGTACCTGGCAGAAAACTGGCACAAAAAAACAACAACACATAAATCTGTCTGGGAGAAAGTACAGTCAGAGTGTTCCTTGGAAGAAAGGGTGATGAGAGTTTGCCTAACATACTTTAGACATGTTCTCACGAGAGAACAGTCCTTAGGAAAGGGGCATCATGCTTGGTGAACTGGAGGGAAAACGTACAAGAGAGGAGCCTTTAACACAATGGATTGACGCAGTGGCTGCAATAAAGAGCTCCAAGAGAACACTTGTGAGGATGACACAGTACCAGGCGGTGCTTCGTTCTGTTTTGCATAAGTTCACTGTGCGTTGGATTGACTTGTGAGCTGCCAACAACAACATTATCCTTCTCTCCTAAGTTATTTGCTGGAAATATCTTTCAGGAAACGTGCACGGTGTCCACGCAGAAGTATATCTAGAGAGGCAAGAGTTGGGGTCATTAACTGCTCTCACAGCAGGAAACTCAAGCGTCAGTTTTTCCTGGCCAACACAATCATAAATATACTATGTCTCAATATCCCAATTTAAAATTTAATTTCATTACTACCTGGTTATAAAATCTACTTATGCTGCATAATTTAGTTATGACTTCTAATCTTTCATTTTAAAATAACATTTATGGATTATAACCATGTGGGCCTATAATTACATCCATTCAATCATCTTGCTCATCCAAGAGTAAGGTAAAAAGTATTGATAGAAATCATAGAAATTTTTATCAAGCAAAAATTTGACAATATGCGTCTACTATTTGGCTTCATGTCCTGCATCTAGGTCTGTATGCTCCAGAAGGTAGTGTTTTCATTTCTCTGAAGGCAGTCCTGGCTCATCTATTGATACCACATCAAAACAGCAGCTTCAGCTTCCTTTGGAGTTTCAACTCATATTCTTTTAAAAAAAAATTTGAGATTGAGGAACAAAAAGAAAAAGTCTGGAGGTCAAGATCAGGACTGTAGAGTAGCTCTGTGGGGTGGACGGAATCAGCATCCCCAACAACATTCTCCTAGGACAGCCCTTGGTACCCTCAGAACATGTATAGGTACTGGATCATGATTAAGAACAACCCTCAGTGAAAACTTCTTGACGTTTTCTCACCTATTAAGTTCTCAATGTTCTTAAAAGTTATGTATCATGAACTCGGTGATGATGATGTGTTATTCAAGAAAACGTACCAAGATTACCCCTTTAAAACCCAAAACAACCTCACCCTCTGAGCTGACCTGTGGACCGTGACCTTCATTGACCCAGAGGAACTGTTCAACGGGCACTCTTTGAATTGAACAGTTTTGAGAAGTCATCCTCATGAGACCAAGATAAATGCAATCCTGAGATAAGTTGTCTCCACACATCCACTGACGCCAGTGACATGTTGAAATCTGTTTATGGTTTCATTTACTGCAATTATTTTCTATTTCCCTCTTAAATTTCATCCCACCTACTATTTTATTGACCTGTCCTATCACTACTTTGAATTCATGTGGGGAAAAAACTGAATGCCTTTTGCTTTACTTTAGGACAATATATTTAGCTGTCTTTTAAAATATAGTTTATGGTATGATTTTTCCAGTCAGATTTTAAAAATACTATGTGGTTCATTTTTTTTATTTACTTGATATTCTTATATATGTATCCCATGTTGACTCCCTTTAGCATGTAATTATATTTGAATCAGTTCTTTTGTAGATTGGTATTTATAAGAGATTCCTATTAAAGCAATTGAAAATTCAGTGGTGAGTCTGGGAGAAATTCTTGAGAGTTTCCAGTGTAAATGGGTATGAATGTGTTCTTTAGAAGTCACCTCTCCCAGACAGTGGAGATTAGCAGCTGCAGGGTTCATGTAGCTCATTCTTTTTTATCTACCCTCCAGTACTGACAAACCAGATTCTAAAATGATGTCATATTGTCTCTTCATTTACCTTTGCTTGCTAACTTTTTCTTATTACCAAAAACACCTCTGGGAAATGTCTACAGACAAGACCTTCTCACTCTTCTAATTCATTTTTATCTTTTGGAGGGATGTGTATTGCCTGCTTTGTCTATGTAAATTGGAACACTCCAGTTAACATATCTTTACACATTTGGCGTTTTTTTCCCTAACACTCTGTTTTTTGGCTTCTGATGTCTTGAACATTTTTTGTGTTCTATTTCTTGTTCTGCTTTGAATGTAGAAGAGGTCAGAAACATGTGTTTGGCTATCTGAAGACCACCACGTCAATGGCTTTGTTTTAATTGTCTTTTGTCTTCATGACCAGTTGTAGATTATCTTAAAATTAGTGTAAAATATGAAGGTTGAGCTTGCACACCTGCTTGCAAAAGGTGCTTCTTAGTTGTATTTTTTGTTGTTGTTGTTTTGGGGGCTTTTTTTTTTACATGTTATTAGGGGCTTATACAACTCTTATCACAATCCATACATATACATACATCAATTGTATAAAGCACATCCGTATCTTCTTTGCCCTAATCATTCTCAAAGCATTTGCTCTCCACTTAAGTCCTTTGCATCAGGTTCTCTTTTTTTTTTTTTTTGGTCTTTTTTTCCCCCTCCCTCCCTGCTCCCCTCTCCCTCACGAGCCCTTGATATTTTATAGATTGTTATTTTGTCATATCTTGCCCTATCCGGAGTCTCCCTTCCCCACCTTCTCTGCCGTCCATCTCCCAGGGAGGAGGTCACATGTGGATCCTTGTAATCAGTTCCCCCTTTCCAACCCACTCACCCTCCACTCTCCCAGCATCGCCCCTCACACCCCTGGTCCCTTAGATATCATCCACCCTGGATTCCCTGTGCCTCCAGCTCCCATATGCACCAGTGTACAACCTCTGCCCTATCCAGTCCTGCAAGGTAGAATTCGGATCATGGTAGTTGAGGGGAGGAAGCATCCAGGATCTGGGGGAAAGCTGTGTTCTTCATCGGTACTGCATTGCACCCTGACTGACTCACCTCCTCTCCTAAACCCCTGTATTAGGGGATCTCCAGTGGCCAACAAATGGGCCTTGGGTCTCCACTCTTCACTTTTCCCTTCATTCGCTATGGCATATGTGTATATATATATATGCCATATATATATATGATGCCTTATACCTCGTCCCTTTGGCACCTCGTGATCACACAGGATGGTGTGCTTCTTCCATATGGACTTTATTGCTTCTGAGCTAGATGGCCGCTTGTTCACCTTCAAGCCTTTAAGACGCCAGACACTATCTCTTTCGATAGCTGGGCACCATCAGCTTTCTTCGCCACATTTGCTTATGCACCCGTTTGTCTTCGGCGATCGTGTCATGGAGGTATGCAGCCAATGCTATGATTTTTTGTTCTTTGATGCCTGATAACTGATCCCTTCAGGACCAAGTGATCACACAGGCTGGTGTGTTCTTCCATGTGGGCTTTGTTGCTTCTGAGCTAGATGGTCGCTTATTTATCTTCAAGCCTTTAAGACCCCAGACACTATCTCTTTTGATAGCCGGGCACCATCAGTTTTCTTCACCACATTTACTTGTTCACTCGCTTTGGCTTCAGCAGTTGTGTTGGGAGGGCGAGCATCATAGAGTGTCAATTTAATAAAAGAAAGTATTCATGTATTGAGGGAGTGCTTGAGTAGAGGCCCAAGGTCCTTCCACCACCTTAATACTAAACCTACAAATATAGACACATAGATCTATTTCCCCATCCTCATATATATATTTGCATATGCATGTCTTTGTCTAGACCTCCATAAATGCCCTTTGACTCCTAGCTCTTTCCTCCATCTCCCTTCACTTTCCTCCTGCCCTACCACCATGCTCCATCCCCACCTGGTTTACAGCTATCCCTCTTCTCTACGCAACCTCACCCTTGATCATTCCCCACCAGGCCTGCCACTCCCCCCTCACTACCATTTTGGGTCCCATGTTGTTCCCTTGTCCCTGTGTTTGTTAACACCACTTCCTTACACCCCTACCTCCCCCCACCCCAAGTCCCCCCATAACTGTCAATTCCATTGTTTTTCCTCCATATAGTGCTTCTTAGTTTTATGACAGCATTTAGATACATATTGATTGATATGTATATGCATATAGTGTTTCAAATTAACTACGAGATGTTTAATTTGTTGTCTCCAAATCAAACGTTTCGAGACTATTTCTTGATATCGCATTACTGGTCATCCGAAGCAGGAAGATAGCTTCAAGCTTGGTCAGTAGTCGTTCTGACTTTCAGTGTCTGAAAGATCTTAATGGCATCTCTGGCAGGTAGCAGCAGCCATAGCTGAACTTTACCCATAAGCCGCTCCCATGTTTGTGTAAACATGTAAACAACTATATTAAATAATTTACTTACTGAAATAGCTTTAAGGGCTCTTCAGAATGCTTCTACGTTCATTTGTTTATATCTATGGTATTTATTTATTTATTAATATTTCCAGAAGAGACAGGAAACAAACCACGGCCAGACATCGGTGCCCCATTGTTCATCGCAGCACAGTTCACAATTGCAAGGAGTTGGAAACAGCCCAAATTTCCATCAACAGAAATATAAATTTTAAAAGTGTGGTAAATACATACAATGAAGTATTACACATCCCTAAAAATGAGTGATGAATGCATGAAGCACATCACTGCATGGGAAGAACTGGAGGAAATTATCCTAAGTGAAGTAAGCCAAAAACCAAAAGACAAGTACTACATGAGTCCACTGAGGTAAGCTCAAAAGTTCAAAATGGGCATACGGAAGAAGTTACTGTATGCATACATCCCTGGCATGAGGTCCAGGTTATATGGCAGGGGTTAGACTACACTCAGGGACACATATGGGATACATATGGTAGCCCACTAAAAAGGAGTGTGTGGGGGAGATACATGGGTGGCCGAGGGAACCCGTTACTAACTAAATGGACAGCACCACCCTCTCCCCCAGAAGAATTGACTTCAGAGGACAGCGCTGAAACTACAGCTCAAGGAGAGGGACTTGTCTGATCAGAGCACACAGGAGTCAATCAGGGAAGAAGGAGGGGGAAAAAAGTGAAGCACATCCTCGCCTACCAAGCCCTGAGGACAATGTTTTTGCTCAGAGCAGCAATGTACAAAGAAGACAACGGGGCCGGCCCTTTGAGGGGCACAGCATTCCTCACTGACCAACACCCTGGGGGACAACACTAGAGAAACATGGTGAGAATTGTGCCTGTCCTGAGCCCACTATGCCAAAGCCAGCCACTAGCAGAGTAGCAGGGGGAGCAGAGCAATGAAGTCCCCAGGGATGCATGTGGGGCCAGGGCATGGCACCCCATCAGACTCGACTGGAAAGCACTCATAAAGGACAACAAATAGACGCTGAACTATTTGTAGGGTTTTTTGTTGTTGTTGTAGATATTGTTTTATTTTCTATTGTTGATTCACTGTATTCACTCTTGCGGTGGTGCATATTTTGTCACTGCATGTCTACCTGGAAAGGATAGGCGGGATAAACAAGCAGGAAGAGAGAACAAAAGGATGACAGTTCTGGGAGCACATGGGAGAGGGTGAGGCAGGGGAAAGGAAGTGGGTGTTAGCAAACCCAGGGACAAGGGAACAACATGCGATCCAATATCAGTGGCAAGGAGGGTATAGGTCTGGCAGGGCTGGATCAAGGACAGTGTAACTGAGAGAAATTTCTGAAGCTCAAATGAAGGCTAAACATGATAGTGGGACAAGAGAAAAGTGCAAAGAAATAGAGGAAAGAACTTGGAGGCAAAAGGAATTTATTGATATCTAAATACAGGCTTATACAGATGTAAATATATTTATATACGACAGAGGGGAAATAGCTCTATGTACAAATATTTATAGGTTTGATATTAAGGAAACAGACAGGCAGTGGGCCCCTACTCAAATACTTCCTCAACACAAGAACACTTTGTTCTAACAATCCCACTGTCTGAAAAGCTCACCTTCCTGGAACAATCACTGAAGACAACAGGTGCACAAGCAAATGTGGTGAAGAAAGCTGATGATGCCTGGCTATCAAAAGATATAGCACCTGGGGCCTTATAAGCCTGAAGATAAACTGAAGGCCATCTAGCTGCCAAACAACAAAACCCACATGGAAGAAACACTCCAGCCTGTGAGATCATGAGTTGTTGATGAGATCAGGGATCAGGCATCAAAGACAAAAAAAAAAATCATAGCATTGTGAATGAGGGGGAATGCAGAGTGGGAACTCAGGGCCCATCTGTGGGAAATTGCACATCACATCTCCTTGCAGAAGGGCAGCGGGGAAGAGATGATCCAGTCAGGGTTCTGTGTAGCAATGATGAAACATACAAGTTTCCTCTAGTTCTTGAATGCATCCTCCCCACCCACCATCATGATCTCAATTTTATCTTACAAATCTGGCTGGACTGGAGGATGTACACTGGTGCAGATAGGAACTGAAAACACAAGGAATCCAGGACAGATGAACCCCTTAGTACCAGTGGTGAGAGTGGCAATACCAGAAGAGCGGAGGGAAGTTGAGGGAGAAAGAGGGAACAGATTATAAGGATCTACATATAACCTCCTCCCTGGGGGATGGACAGCAGAGAAGTAGGTGAAGGCTAGTGTCATGCAGTGTAAGATATGACAAAATAATAATAATATATAAATTATCAAGGGTTCATGGGGCAGAGGGGAGCTGGGAGTTAGGGGGAAACATGAGAAGCTGCTATCAAGGGCTCAAGTAGAAAGCAAATATTTTGAGAATGATGAGGAAACAAATGTACAAAAGTGCTTGACACAATGGATTTATGTATGGAATGTGATAAGAGTTGCATGAGCCCCCAATAAAATGATTTTAAAAAGCATGAGAAATGGGGGAAATATTGACCATGTTTTTTAAGCAAAGGCCTATTACATTGATATGGATTAAATTCTGAAAATTGAGAAAGAAAAAAATTTCAGAAATTAAGTATAAAATTGCACAAAGTGTGAATATGTTTTTCATAGAAAAAGAAGTAGAAAGAAACATAATAGTTATAAAATCTGCTCAACTTCACTTCTAATGAAAATGGAAAGTAAGATTCTACTCACTGCTATTATTGACTGGCAAAAATCCAAATGTTTCCATGTATATTACACTGGAAAGACTGTATATGTTGCCATATTTTATTTAACCTTCCTTGTATTGAATTTAATCTGATGTTTCTTTATTATAATTTTCCACTTATAAATAATTCACTATATTTCTGCATAAATATGTTGCTTTTGCCATCTATCATTGGAACAGAGTACTCTTACTGAGATTTCTTTTGAAAATTTAAATGTACTACTAACTCGATAAATAATATCAAAAATTCTCTAAAAGGTGGTACATACAATTTTTTATTCCTACAAGTAATATATAATTATATTTACATTGTAAATAGCCTAAATATCCAAAAATTTGAATTTAAAGGAGAAAATACAGTATTGTAATTGTTTAGCAATACTTAATCAATGTAAATTTATATCAAAATTTTAAAAATTGGGAAAAGTTGCTGTTTCTAATATAGTGTAATGTGCAAATCTTGTGCGCAATCCCTCTTAAAAGTGTTGATTAGCAAGCATGCTACTCTGAAGACTGACTTGGGCAGTTCAAAATTACCAGCAGCTACTTGAAGAAAGACAGGGCTTTCCATTCCCATGAGCAATTGCAGTCTTGGAAGTTCACAGGGGCAGTTGAACGTTGTCTTACAGGCTCATTATGATTTATTATTGACTGGATGGTAGTAAATGGTCAAGGAAATTGAAAGTACTATGGACTACCGAAAGTAAAAACAAATCTGTTTGATGAGAAGTACAGCCAGAATTCTCCTTAAAAGCTTCGAATTGAGGATGATGTAACTTTGTCTCAAGTACTTTAAACATGCTGTAAAGAGAGACTGGTCTCTAGAAAAGGACATTATGCTTTATAAAATGACAGGTCAGCAAAAAAATTAGCAAGATACTCAACAAGATAAATAGACAAAGTAGCTACAAGAATGGGCAGAACAACAATTATGAGTGAATAGGACTGGGCTGTGTTGTCTTCTACTGTACAAAGGATTACTATGATTCAGAAATGATTGATGGCACCTAAGAGTGACAACACAGGTAAGACCAGTTAATACAAGTTTTACTTAAATCTCTCTACCAATCACTAATGGAAAAGTGAAGAAATTAAATATTTTATCAGGGTCTGTACTTTGAAACTGATTAAACTTGAAATCAAGATGCACCAATAATTACTTGTGCTTGCAATGTGAAAGTTGGAAACAAAAATGATGAAATGTACAGGAATCGAGTAGACTACATGTACGGAAAAAGATAATGAAGAAGTTCATATCATCAGCCAGAACAAGGTTAAGGACCAACTGCAGGACCGACCATCAATTGCTCAGGTACATATTCAAGTTGACACTAAAGAAAATTGAAACCAAGGATCAAGAGTCAAAGTACTACCTTGAGTATCTCACACAAGTTTAGAGACCATCTGAAAAATAGATTCAATATATTGAACACTCACGACTGATGAGCAGATGAGTTATGAGATGGCATCAACAGAACACATAAAGAAACGCATTAAAAGTCAGTACAAGACAGGCAGACAGAAACACCAAAATTGATGTTAGTAGAGACTCTTAAATTTTCCATTAACTGTAAAGATAAAGTGCATTGGAAAGAAAATGGTGAAAAAGAGTTGACCAGATTTCAAAGAGCTGCTAAAGAAAATAAAGCAAAGTTTAATAGTCAAATGTGCAAATACCTGGAGTTAGAAAAGCAAATGATAAGAAGAAGACGCTGGGAATTTCTCAATCCGGAAAACTAGGAAGAAAAACATTCAATATGTAGTTTCTATATCAAAGATTATATGAAAAAATATTGTATTGCTGTAACTATTATAGTTTCACATGAGTTAGACTTGTTTCTTATGTTCACTATTCTTTTGTATGCTCTCTAGGCTCAAGAGAATGATTTACTGCTCTAATTTAAGGGAATAAAAGTAATGTTTCTTTCAATGATAATGGCATGAAATGTAAACATTCAGTTTTCAATTTTTCATGAGATATTTTATTAAATAAATCAATGGATACCTTTCACACGCATGTGTATCAGGACAATCACATATCAAAATTTATTTTCTGTCATTTGCCCTTTGTTTTATCATAAACTGGACTATCCAATGAACATTGGCAATGATTACAGATTCTAAAGCTCTGCTTTTCTTTAGAGCATGGTACTGATGAGCATATAGACAGTTTATATTTTCTTACCATCTGTGGCAGTTAATTGATAGGAATAAATAAGTTCAATCTAGCTTTCTGAGAAAATGTAGCAAACTACATAAAACGCAATTGTTCAAAAATATTTTTAAAGACTAAAAGATGAATGGCCTCATATATGTTTAAGATAATATCAACTATTACCCTTCTGTCATATCATTTCTTCACAAACCAAGGAGCTTCAGTCCTTTAATTTTTAAAACTTTATTTTAAAATTTATTTTGATCATCCATGTCTCTGGTTTTGACCATGTGATTCAACTTTCAGCATCATGACGCTGTCCTTAACTTCCCCAGCCAGTGGACAGTTTTCCTTCAATGTCTGTATATAATGAAAGGAGGCCATAACCTGACTGAATACTCATAATATCACTCATCAGGGAAGTGATTACATTATAATAGATCTCATAGCGGTGAACTACTATTTCTTAATAGTCAATCCACTCAGAATCATGAACCGGACAAGTTATCAACAATTTGTGGCTAGCACAGTTTTTTTCCCTTTATAGTCATTGTTCTAAGGAGATGAAGACAAATGTATACTGAGAGAACTTGTCTGAAGGCATGCATGATGGCAGAGACACATTCGAATATAGAGTATTTGGAATACACCTAGGCATATATGAACTGGAACCCTAGTAAAAATATTTTTAGTTACAATTTTATTTAGTATTATATTTATCAGTATTGAATTACACAGGAATAGTTTCACTTGTACTTTTATGATCTTGTTTAATGTTAACCTTTGCCATGAGTCTAGAATCCACATCAGATTTTTAAGTTTTTAACAGCAGCTTCTCTAACTTTGATGCTAACCTGACCATACACCTTAAAAGAGATAGTTGTCTATTTTTCCTCTCCTGAGGGCTGGCTGGTAAGGGATAACACAACTTATTCCCTCAGGGTGTGTCCATGATGGTCAAACAGATAGGAGACGTGGTAGTTTATATTCCCAAGGGTCTTGATGCATTGTATTATTTATTAATTTTTAAAATATAACAACAGTTGTCCCAAAACAAGATTAGAAAGCAGTTTTTCTAGCAGGTGACCTGAAATACCTGTTGAGGCATTGTCCTGCAGCAATCTTGTAAGACACTGAAGATCAAATACGCTGGCTATTATGCACACTTATCATGCAATCTCACCTATAAACAAACAGGTTAATATATTTCCAATCCAAACCCAAACTCACTGACATGAAGTAGGTTCTGACTCATAGTAACCCTTCAACTATGCCTGCTAAATTCCTACTTTTAGATATCTTGCTTTTGACACCTCTGATTGTCTTTTACCCAATAATGATTGTGTGACTCTACTTCCTTTTCAAACTGTACACAAGTATCATTTTTCTAATTTTCCAGCAGCATAGTAATTTCACTCATTGGTTTTGGACATTTTTCTGGTCCAAACCATGCCCGTCTCTCAAACAACGTCTCTTTCTTTTACTTCAAGCAGATCCTGCAATAATTTTCTATGACTCTTTCTGGTAACAGAAATGGGTATGCAAAGTGAGTTCCCTACAGAAATTCCCCGGACTCAAGACCAGGCTTCCGCACAAAGCAGTGCTCTTTAGGGATCACTGCTCTGGGAATTTCTGGGGAGTTACTGCTTGGCAAATCACCTCTGGAGCTCACGCTTCATCTCTTTGCGTAATATTCTCTATTAAGGGATTCCAGTTTGGTTTTTTTTCTTATGTATTTACAGGATTTCTTGATTTATTTTTAAATCTGAGAACTCTCCAGGCATTCTCCAACACTTTCTATGTTTGCCAACAATTTTCATCTCATGATACCTGTTAACTGTTTATTTGTCAAAAATTGTAATCTCCGGAACTGCCATTGATCAAAAAGGCCGTGCTCATATGTGTGTTTAGATTGTGCTTTAGCACCTTTAGGGGTGTTTGATTATATCTGGAAATATAAATTTGGGCAGAAATTGTATGCACTGAACTCTGATAAAGTACTGCCTCTACATACTTGAAGTAAAGACACGGACAGGTTATTGGGCATTTAGAAATAAATGTTTCAAGGTAAAATGGGAAATGTGGCATCTAAAGATCAGGTCTTCTCAAATGTTACAATGTCATACATATGTGAACATTTCAGGCTCAGTTGCTGTTTTCATACAATGCACGTTCACATCTGATTACCGAGGGATTCTTTAGCGAGTCGCTGCCCATCTTGGGGACTTTGGGGGACCAAGGTTCTCAGACTGGCCACGAGGGAGATCTCCAGTAATTTTAAGATACATGGGCTTAATGGAAACAGCTGGACATTATGTAGCTACTTAAGTATATGTAGGTGGTTGTTGCCTTGTATGATGATGTCAATCATCATAAAATAGAAAATTGTAAGGAAAATATTTGCTATTTAAACTGACTTCAGAGTATGAGATTCTGACTCAAAATATGTCCACCTGGATGGGTTACTTAAAAAGGTCGATGAGATTATCTCTTTGTTTTTAATTTACAGAGAGTGTTTCTTTCTCTGGGTTTCCTTGTTTCCTTCGTCTATGCTGCAATGAAGTTGCCCTAAGTTAAACTGCCTCATATGCTTGTTTTATAAATTAGGCTCTTGATCTTTCAGAATGCACTACTTTCAATGGAGGCCTTCAAAGGCAACAAGGGCTATGAAAATTTTGTTGAGAAACCTTACCGTATCTATCCTGCAGTTCTAATCGTTCCTGTTCTGTTTTCTTTTTATTTTCAGAACTTGAAGAACATTTAAAAGGGGCATGGTTGTAGTCAAAGGGTCTGGAAATCTAAGTGTGAAATCACTGGGAAGGGATGGTCGTTGTTGGGTGTCCTCAAGTTGGCTCCTGCTCAGACAGCCCCATGTAAAACAGACTGCAATGCCATTTGGCAGTGTATCATCTAACAATTGTTATTTTGGAACACAGTGTTGTCGTCATTCTACAATCTCATTAATGGCTTCCTTTCCCACAAACCTTCACTAAACCAAGCATGACCCCTTCTCAAGGGATTAGCCCTTCCTGATAACACATTCAAAGAATCCCCATTCTCATGTTAAAGAGCATTTTTTCTATTATTTTTCAAATATAGATTTGATTATTCTTCGGGTGTGTTAGTCTGGGTAGCCTAGAGAAACATATGTGAATAAAAAAGAGGATGATATATTCAAGAGCAGTTGAATATTGAGAAAACATCTGAGTCCAGTCTAGATCAAGTCCATAAATCCAATATTATCTTATATGTCCCATATCAATCTATAACGTCCTCTTCAGACTCACAAAACACATGCAATGATGCCAAATGCAGGAAGATCACAGCCAAGTGGGTTGCAAATCTTGTGGATCCAGTGGCATTGTAAGCATCTCAGTGCTGGCAGGAGTCTGTATGTGGTTTCTCCAGCTCCAGAGATCTGGTCGCATCAGTGTAGGCCCACGTGGCCATGTGTCTTGTCAGGAAAGCATCTCCAAGGGAGTGAGGAAAGAGAGTGTGTGTCTCCCACCCCCAAGGAAGAAAATACAGGAGTTCCCAGAATTCTCAGGAGAAAGCCATGCTCACACAGAGGCCTCATTTCCTATGATCTGATTGACAGACTGAACTCCACCCCTTCACCCTTAATCCTCTCAAGTCCCAAATTGACACCAGATTATGTAACTACTACATCTGCCAACCTTTTATACCTTCTATTTACTTTAACAATGCCATAATTCAAATGCAACATTTCTCCTTCGGTCTGCTCCATTCAGTTTCTACCTTTTACATATACAAGAGGGTACCCCACCCCCAAAAAAACAATACTTTTTCAAAGCTTTGCATTAATTTTTTTTCATAAATAACCTTATCACCTTCAAAGTACTCTCCACTACACTCAATACATTTGTCAAATATGCGACTCCTTACTTGGAAACATTTTTTAAACTCATCTGTTTGGATGGCAGACAGCACCTCCCTTTTTTTTTCCTTCAACTCTTCCATTCCATCAAGTTGCGGTCCTGTCATGTCCCTCTGCATATGCGGAAATGAGAATAAGTTGCATGGAGTGAGGTCAGGTTAGTAAAATACGTGAAGCCAGAGAGGCTTGCTGGGGGTTTTTGGCCAAAAAGTGGCATACTGAGATGGCTGTATGAGTAGGTACATTGTTGAGGGGGCAAAAATAGTTCCCTTCTGCCACAAATCAGGCATTTTTTGGTCACATAGTGTTACACAATCTTTTCAAAACCTCTAAATACAAAGCTTGATCAGCCGCCTGACATGGTGAAATGAATTCCAAATGCATTATTCTCCTCACATTAAAAAAAGCATCGGTTTGGGGTGGGGTGGGGCTACCCCCCCCCTTGGTTTTAGTCTACTGAAAATAGTATGGCTTGGGTCAGACAAAATTATATTTTTAATGTTTAGTACTTTATAAAGGTATTTGCGAAATGTTTTCCCAATGTACTGTGTCCCTTGATAATTACTTCCATGAGTATTAGTTGATATCTAAATAAATGAAATCTTTGATAGCTTCTACCTTTTTTCCATTTATTCTTATTTATTGAGCCAAGTGTTAGAATTTTTGTTTTGTTTATAAGGAAGTATAATCCATACTGACATTCCACCGTTTCAGGAGGTAGCATATGAGCAAGAACCAATAGTACTGAAGGAAGAAGTTCAAACCTTGCTGAATGCATTAGCCTTAA
This sequence comes from Tenrec ecaudatus, assembly GCF_050624435.1. NCBI lineage: Eukaryota > Metazoa > Chordata > Mammalia > Afrosoricida > Tenrecidae > Tenrec > Tenrec ecaudatus. Next base: position 4,073,380 of record NC_134532.1, on the reverse strand, counting down.
ACAAGGCTCCAGGAATTGATGGACTAGCCATTGAAATGTTTTGGCAAGCTGATGAAGCACAGGATGCACTCACTCATCTATGCCAGGAATTTGGAAGACAGCTACCTGACCGACTGACTGGAAATGTGCCCATTTCAGAAAATGGTGACCCAACAAAATGCTCCAACTCTAGGAAAATATCATTCTAGGAAAATATCATTGACATTGAATGCTAGTAAAATGTTGCTGAAGACCATACGACAATGGTTGCACCTGTACATTGACAGGGAGCTACTAGAGGTTCAGGCTAGATTCAGAAATGTCATTAAACTATGGATAAACTCGAGAAGAATGGGAATTCCTGAACACTTCATCCTGCTCATGAGGAACTTGTACATAGATCAAGAGACAGTTAAACAAACAGCACATGGGGCAACTGCGTGTGTTAAATCGAAGAAAGGTGTGTCAGGCGAAGGTGTGCATCAGGGTTTTATCATATAACCATAGTGGTACAATCTGTATGATAGGCAAATCATCAAAGAAGATAGAATGTGGCACCAGGATTGGAGGAAGGCTCAATACCAACCTTCCATATGCAGATGACACAACCGTGTTTGCTGAAAGTGAGGGGGACTTGGAGCACTTGCTGATGAACATCAAGGATTGCAGCCTGCAGTGTGAATTGCAACTTAATGTAAAGAAGATCAAAATCCTTACAACTGAACCAATGAGAAATATGATGAGAAATGGAGAAAAGTTGAAATTACCAAGGATTTTATCTTGCTTGGATCCGCAATCAATGCTCACGGATGCAGGAGTCAAGGGATAAATTAGGTAAAGCTGCTGCTCAATACCTCTGTAGTTTATTGAAAAGCAAGGACGCTACTTTGAGGACTAAGGTGCACCTGTCCCAAACCATAGTATTCTCCATTGCATTATATGCATGTGAACTTTGAACATTGAATAAGTAAAATTTTTCAAACTTTTCGCACCTTTTAAGAAAAAAGAAAACCTCTCTTTTACTATTTGAAGGATCATTGTTTGCTAACTGAAATGTCAGTAGCTGGGACCAAATGGTGACTAGTTCCATAAAACAAATATTTTTCCATCTTTTGTTTAGTTTCCACCTTAAAATATTTGCTTGTGGGGCAGTTCTACCTGTCCTATTAAGTTTGTTATGAGTTGTAATAAATTGAAAGGCAATGTTTTGGTCCATTCAACCTGAAAGATGAATTTATGGGGGAGATATAAATAATGGACCAACTAGTGGGAAGGTCCAGACAATCCACTGAGAACAAGTTTATAGGAAATATCTCCTACCATACTTCTTGAGTCAAAATGCCACTTTCATTTACTCACATGTATTGATGATAAAGAGAAAAGGAACAGTGTTAGGGATACATAATGAAAAAAACAGAACTAGATACTAATAACCCGAAAGTGGGCTGTTTGGCAACTACTTTGCAATAAAAACATGTGCAAGTCTATGACACCGAAAATTAAAGACTGTGCTTATAGGTGCACTGTGAGGTAGTTGATTCAAAGGTAGTAGCTTGGGGTTCTCTGTTGGCTCGTGTTTATCTGCTGAATGTTTGGCAGTGAATTTGTGGCTCTAGGAACAACAAAACACTGGTAATCTGCTGCTTCAAAAGTTTTTGGGTTTTTTTTCCTTTTTCAATAATTACAAAACAAAATTCTTGTCTAGATTGAACGAGTTGAGATTGTATTAACTGTTTGGTTTTTTGGAAATTGTATAGCAAAATATTTTTCATGAAATCAAATGCATGAAGTATTGGTGGCCAATTATTTATGACTAATTGCACTCAGGGGAATTGTTATTACAAAATCAGCAACATTCTCCTTCCATATTATATTCAGCAACTGTCACGAGCCGCACAATCAATAATTACTTAACGCTCTTTGAAATTTTTGAATGCTCAATTTATTTACTTCAAACACACATCAAACAAATCTAACAATCTTAAAATTAGCTCAAGTCATTAGCTATCAGGGTAACACAAGATGAATTCAGCATCACATCAGTAACTGGCCTTTAGTCCCATTAGGCGTTGCCTTCATCGGTGTACTCACCCGGGTAGAGTTGGAGAGAGCAGGAGCTGAGGTCTCCTCCTTGGTTCCTAGCCCTCTGAGTTCAGTCTCTCTACCGGGCATCTTATAGGCAGTCTTGCTGGCTCTTTGACATCATTCTGGCATTCAGAAAAAGTCTTATCAGGGTTCCCCAGATGTGTCTGGGGAGCTTCTAGGTGCCGCTCTGGTAGGTGGTTTACTTCTTTTCAGTGAGTCTGCAGTGATTCAGCATTTCTTACTGGGCTTTTAGTCTCTCTCAAGATGGAGTCACTTATGCTCATAGGTGGTGTGTCATTCAGCATCTTGCAATGAATCCCATGTCTTGTAAAGTAGTTCCACATCTTGCCAGGCAGTTCCACATCTTGTAAGGTAATTTTAACACACTCTCATCAGCAACTACTATTATTTAATCCTAAGAATTACATATGAGGCCAGTAAGATAATTACCTCCATTTTATAGGGAAAAATTTTGATTCCAAAATTTTACTAATTGGACAACTTGTACAAATCAGCCCACCTTTCTAATACTGGTTCCCCTGTGTTATCCCCTGCCAAGGCATGCAAAGATTCCAATAAGAAACTATGCAAGTATTCTTTACCCTCTGTTTCTCACATTATGCTTATCAAAGCTTCCCAAAAGTTCTAGCACAGTGAGTAATAATGAAAGTTAGCTATGTATTTTCAATTATAAATATTAAAGAAAATATTTTCTTTTACAAATATTGGGTATCTTACAATCCCCATGCAAGCGTGTGAGGTCCTTTTTAGAAATCTAGAAAATGAGATTTTGAATGACAAAACAACTAGCTTTATAGTACACTTCTAGAAATCTGACTACAGTTTGGCTCTATACGAAACACCAACCAATGCTATTCTATCTCCCATGATACTGGTGCAGCATATTTTAAAGAATAAAAAAATTACCTGTATATTCATCATTAAAAGAAGAGAATGTGTGTTAGTCTGGGTACTTTGGAGAAACAAATCCACAGAACTCATGTATAAGAGAAAGTTTTATATAAAGGTTAAGTGCACATCAAGAAAACATCCCAACCCAGTGCTGTCCAAGCCCACAAGTCCAACATTAACCCAGATGTCCTACACCAATCTACAAGTCCTCCTCCATCTCACAAAACACACACTATGATGCCGACTGCAGGAGGAAAGCCGAACCAGTGAACACATAAGCATCTCAGTGCTGGCAGGGGTCTCCACACGGGTGCTCCAGCACCCAGGGCTGCATCATGGTAGGTCCATGTGGCTTCTCCTTGAGGAGGTCTTGCAGGAAGTGAGCCTTGCCAGCTGAAGCAGGGAACTGGTTTCACCCTGGTCCGACCATCATAAGGCAAGAGACCAAAGAACTCTAAAGGCAAGACTCACTGAGCCTTTTATCCCTCCACCCTTCAATTAATCCCACATGTGCTTATTGGCCAGGTTGGCACAATAAGCTAACTGACTCAGATACAATATTGAAACACATCTTTCCTGGTTCTAAACCATGTAGTATTCCCTTGTTCTGTTTGTACAACAGCCTCTTGATCCATATAAAAAGTCCAAATGAGCACAGTGAAGTGTTACGGAATTCCCATTTTTTTCAAGGTTGTCTACAGTTTATTATCCACATTGTTGAATGTCTTTGCAAAGTTAATGAGACACAAGTAATCATTTTTTTCTGGTATTTCTGCTTTAAGCCAAGATACAGCTGACATTAGTGATGCTATCCCTTATTCAATGTCCTCTTCTGGATTCAGCCTCAACTCCGGCAGCTCCCTGTCATTGTGCTGCTGTAACCATTGTTGGGTGATCTTAAGAAAAATTTTACTTGTGTCTGATGTCAATTTTATAGTTCTATAGTTTGAGTATTCTGTTGGGTCACCTTATTTTGGATGGGCACAATATCGATCTCTTCTAGTCAATTGGCCATGTAGCTGTCTTCCAAATTTCCTGGCATAGACAAGTGAGTGTTTCCAGTGTTTCTTCAGATTTCTGAAACGTTTCAATGGATATTCTGCCAATTCCTAGAGCCTTGTTTTTGACTAATGTATTCAGTGCAGCTTGACTTTCTTCCCTCAGCACCTTTGGTTCTTTCTACCTCCTGAAATGGTGACTCGGGAATGAGTTACTTCTGGTACAGTGCTCTGTGACTTCTTTACAGCTTCTCTTGATAAATCTTTCAAAATTGCAATCTGAGGCTTGATTTTGCTTTTGAGTTCCTTCAGGTTCCAGTAATCTGGGTGTGTTCTTCCCTTGAGGTTTTCTCATTCTAGGTCTCACGTGTCAATATAATACTTGGCTTTGTCTTCTCAAGCTGTTCCTTGAAAATTTCTCTCCAGCTCCTTGTCTTCACCTTTTATTCCATTTGCTTTAGCTACTCTGATTAAGAGCTACTTTCAGAGTCCCTTCTGACATCCACTTTGATCTTTTATCTTTTTCTATATTTTAATGACCTTTTACTTTCTTCATAAATGAAGGTCTTCTTATCCCCCCACAGTTCTTCAACTCTTCTGTCATTATTGTTCAATGCATAAAATCTGTTCTTCACATGATTTAAAAATCCCGGTGGGATGGACTCAAGGTCACATTTTGGCGCCTGTGGACTGATCTGTATTTTCTTCAGCTTTATTCTGAACTTACACATGAGCAATTGATGTTCTGTTCCACAATTAGTCTCTCATCTGGTTTTAGCTGCTGATATGAATTGTCTGCATCGTGTTTTCCCACATATATAATCAATGTGATTTCTGTGTATTCCATCTGGGGAAGTCCATGTGTTTTGTGTTGAAAAAAGTATTGCTATGAACATGCCTTTGGTTTTGCACAGTTCTATCATGGGTTCTCCAGCTTCATTTCTATCCCCAAATCCATATGTTCCAGCCACTATTCCTTCCTCTCTATTTCCAACTTTTGCATTCCAATTACTAATAATTATCCATGCATATTGATTGCATGTTTAATCAATTTACAACGGAATTAATTGGTAGAATTCTTCCATTTATTCATCCCTAGCTTTAGTGGTTGGTGTATAAATTTGAATAATGGTTGTGTTGATTGGATTTCCTTCAAGAGGGATGGATATACTCTGATAACAGATAGCATTATAATTGATATATTTAGCAATAGCCTTTCTGACACTGAAAGCCGCACCAGTTTTCTTGATTGTGTTATTCCGAGCATGGTAATGCGTGTGATTTCCTGATTCAAAATGGCCAATACCAGTCCATCAGGTATCAATCTTCATGTGTTTCATTTCATTTTGAACATTTCCAATTTTCCTAAATTCACACTTTGCACATTCCAAGTTCCAATCATTGCAGCTGTTTCTCTTTACCTTGAATCAAGTCCCATTCAAAAATTAAGACCCAAAAGGCTCCACTCTCCCAGGCATTATCAGACTCATGTCACCATGATTGATTCCCTCAAGAAATCATCGCCTTTTCTGTCACATTCTAAGTGCCCTCGGGCTTTAGGGTTCCAACGACCAGCAGCATCTCTGACAACATGCTGCTTCCTTTGTTGAGGCTTCAGTACTTGAAAAGGCTTTGGACCGATGCATAAGGGTCAGCTGCTTCTTCCTCTAAAGTGGGGAAATCCTCTTCACTGTAGGTTCACTTTCAGTGACCTGTTAATTTGTTTACTCTGGGTGACCTTGCAGTCATTTCAAATCCCAGCGACACAACTTCCAGCATCATAGAAGCAGGCAAGGCACCACAGTATGAGAATGTGACAGACAAGAGCTAGAATGACACATTAATCAGAGCAAACACACCTGGCTTTCTATCTTGGTTTAAGAAACCACTGACTCTAGATCTAAGGCAGGGGAGACACAGATGACCTTGTAAAATATTTTGATGATAGAAAGTAAGCAAATGTTTAAAACATTACAGGACCAATTGGAAACAGAAAAGCCAAGTGAAGTAGTTCTGACAACATTGGATCATCACCAACAAATTAAAACAGATACCCTTGAACCCACACTGATATAATAATATAATAGACTGAGTACATAAGTGGAAAAAATGAACACATTTTCCTTACAGTAGAATTCAAATTAATAAATACAGTAGGTGTGATGGACATAGGATATGATCAATAAATAATCCCCTTGATAATAATGGTTATAGCTATTAAACACCAAGGAAGATTAATATTAACATGAACGTATGATGAGAAGCAACATACGAGTACACACATTATCAGACTAGCTCTCGACAAGATTACTAATAATAATGGAAATACTTACTGTATCAGGAGAAATATGGCAGACATCACAATAAGCAAGCACTCAAAGTTAATAATATATTACTTTGGGCATGTATCATTGATATGCACTGAAAATAGAAATAATTCTCTTTCTTCTTCTTCTTCTTCTTCTTCTTCTTCTTCTTCTTCTTCTTCTTCTTCTTCTCCTCCTCCTCCTCCTCCTCCTCCTCCTCCTCCTCTTCCTTCTTCTTCTTCTTCTTCTTCTTCTTCTTCTTCTTCTTCTTCTTCTTCTTCTTCTTCTTCTTCTTCTTCTTCTTCTTCTTCTTCTTCTAGTATTCTTTTCCCAAATACATAACCTCAATCTAATAAGGAGGAGAGTCCAGAACATGTCAAGCGGAGAAAAAGCCCACATTATAGCTAAGGAGTAGCCCTTACATGTATCAGAGTCATATGTCTTGAATTATGCCCTCCAGATAATATGAGTTGAAATCTTAAAGCCTTAGGTGGAAATTGGATTTCTGTTTTTGCTACTAAGAGCATACCAATGTAAGGGAATTTGTAAACCTTCATATCCAAGTTATTAAAAGACCAGAATACCAGGGATATGTACCAGGAGAATGGGAAACACAAGAAATCTCCAAAATACCAACATTCATCGGCAGAGTGAGGCTCACAGAAATATTCTACATGGCTGAGACACTTATTTGAAAGTTTGGCCTCCATTAGGTAAAGAAATAATTGTTTGTCCTCCAAGTCACACACTTAGGTCTCTGTTTTGGCAGGACTAAGTAACTCTCAACAGTAAAACACCAGAACATTTAAAATTGAGAGATATTCTGCATAACTAATCAGTCACTCTTGAAACTGTCAAAAATATAAAAAACTAAAACAAAGAGCAATGACAACAACAGCAAAAATATCAGATAATCGAATAACAGTAACAAGAGGAGACTAAGGACTTGGTTGGTGCAAATGGGTAATTTCTCAGCTACTAATTTAAATTTGGAAGTTTTCTTTCACCCAAGGAGACTCAGAAGGAAGACTTGTTGATCTGCGGAAAATGCAGCCCTTGGAAAACTTGTGTAGATGCGTTCTAGTCTGGCACATATGAGTTTCCATGAATCTGACAACTCTCTTTCCTTTTTTTTGATTAATCATTTTAATTGGCAGCTCTTAAAGATATTAAAACACTCCATAATTGAATTAGATCAAGCATAATTGTACAATTTCTACGAAAATCAGTTTCCAAACATTTTCTTTCTTCTTGAACTCTTTGATATCAGCTGCCCTGCCAGGAACCCTTATTATTCTTATTATATATTATTTTTATTGGGGTTTTTTTGTTGCTATTTTGTTGTATCTTACCCCATCTAAAGTATCCACTCACCTACAATTCTGTTATTCTCTCCCCTCAAGTAGGTTTATAAAGTCATACTTACCATCAGCTTTCCTTCCTCCCTATCCCCCTTCCAACTCTTCCCATATCCTCAGGGATTCATTACTCCTGCGACTGTTGCTTAAGGGTTATCTATCTTGGCTTTCATGCATGAAATGATCTTAATTTTACAAATGAAGATACCAAAGACTAACAAGATTAATGAGGTAAAACAAAAACCATAATAGTAAGAGAGGAAATATTAAAAAACTAGAAGATGTGTTTCATCCATGCTATACCGCACCCTGGATCTCACCTCCCTTCTATGTGGCCTTTGTGTGAGGGATGGTCCAATTCCCTTATAGGTGGTTTTGGAGTCTCCGCTTTTTGCATGTTCCTTCACATCAATTTGATTGTTTTAGAAGTCTGATACCTTTTCCTGTTGACACCTCATGATTACACAGGCTGGTGTGCTTCTTCCATGTAGGTTTTGTTGCTTCCCTGCTAAAATGGCTGCTTGTTAAAATACAAACCTTTATGACCCCAGACACTGTATCTTTTTATATCCCGGTACCATAAGCTTCTTTTTGCTTATACACCCATATTGTCTTCAGCGATCATGTCTGGAAGGTAAGTGTCATATAGTGCAACATTATTAAAACAAATCATTCTTGTGATTAGGTAATAACTAATAAGTACAGGCCCAAAGTCCATCTGCTTCTTTGTTGTATTTACATATATACATATCTATCTTTATAACTATATATAATTTTTACTTTCTTTTTTTAAAACTCTTTTTCTATGTTCTTTCTTCCTGCCCCAGTAATATGTTTACCTATAGTTCACCTCTCAGTAATTCCGCTTACATTTAGATTGATCAAACACTCCCAGGAACACTCCACCAACCTCACTGTCAATTTTAGAACCCTTGCTAAAATTCCCTTGTGCCTATCATTATTGGCTCATTGCTCACCTCCCCCTGCCTGCTACCCTCCCATGCCACCTCCCCCACCCCCAAATGTTGATCCAGCCGCTTCCTCTTTGGGATTTCTTATCCTGCCTATCGTATATAGATAGACACCAGAGAGAGAGAGAGAGAGAGAGAGAGAGAGAGAGAGAGAGAGAGAGAGAGAGAGAGAGAGAGAGAGAGAGTCCATACAAGTAGTTCTAAGTCTAACTGGTATCCTGATCCAGAGTAGATGAATGTCTGTCTGTTGTATGGTAAGCGGGACCTGTTACAATCCATCAGGCCAAACCCCCCTTTCTTTTAAAGTATCCACTTGCTGTCAGCACCTATACCCAACTCTCTCTTCTTTTCTTTCTTGTTTTTTAAAGAAGTCATGGCAACTAGATTTGTTTTAGGGATTTTACTTTGGATCCTGGATCATTAAAAAGCCCTTATGCCTCTACTCAAGTACTCCCTCAGCACAAGAACACTTTATTCTCATAACATGACATTCTGTGATACTCGCCTTCCCAATACAATTGCTAACAACAAAATGGATGCTTAAGCAAATGTGGTGAAGAAAGCTGATGGTGCCTGGCTTTCAAAGGACAGCATCTCAGGTCTGAAAGCCTTGAAGATAAACAAGCAGCCATCTAGCTGGGAAGCAACAAAGCCCACATGGAAGAAGCAAACCACCCTGTGTTATCATGAAGTGTCATTGAGGTCAAGGATCAGGTATCAGAAAACCCAGAACAAACAATCATATCAATGTGAACAAGGGGTGGGGTGCAGAGTGGAGACCCAAGGACCATCTGTAGAAAATTGGAAATCCCCTCACAGAAGGGTCACAAAGATGACCCTGGATGAGTCAGCTACGGTGTAGTATCGCACTAACAAAACATACAGCATTCCTCAGGTTCTTTAAGGCTTCCTCTCCCCCACTATCATGACCTCAAGTCTACCTTACAAATCCGGCTAGACCAAAACATGTACACTGGTATAAATAAGAGCTCTTAACACACAGAATCCAGGACAGATAAATCCCCTGAGGGGATGTACAACAAAAGTGTGGGTGAAGGGAGACAGCAGTCAATATAACATATGAAAATAATAATTTATAAAATATCAAAGGTTCATAGGGGAGTTGGTGGGGAGGGAAAAATGAGGAGCTGATACCAAGGGCTCACGTAGGAAGAACGTGTTGTAAGAAGGATGATGGGGGGAAAACAGCCTTTATGATGACAAGTGGTGACATTTGAGTAAGCATTTGGATTAGTTAATACACCTCATAATTTTGAGTATTGTCAATCAGTTGTGTGTGGTCATTGCAAGAAATTATCAAGCCTAGCAGAGAATTGAATGCCATGGGAGGGATATCTGGCTTCTGATTTTGATATTATAATATGAATATGTAAGAGTTAACATTGGAGTGGCTGTGGAGAAACTTTCAACAACGTTGAAGTTTCTCTTCCATCAAGTCAATTCTAATTCACAGCAAACATAGAGGAGGGAGTAAAACTGCTCTGTAAGGATCCAACAGCTATAAACCTTTATTAAAAAGTACTGGCTTCTCTTTCTCCCGCAGTGTTTAGTGGATTAAAACTAACAGTCTTTTAAGTAGCAGCATACTATTTAACCCACTGCACTACAAGAATGCCTCCATAACTGCAGTAAACAGCATGGGCCATCGCTGACCTCCTCTGACTTCCCATATGCCAAGAGGAATATCTGACCTCCACTGCATCCATTCTCCATCCTTTATATAAATTAACACCCATTTGTCCTCCTATGGTATCCTAGTTCTACATTGGGTTGGATAATACCTTATAATGGTCACACAGACAATAATCAAACTTGTTGAAACTCCACCACTTTTCTGTTAGTTTCTCATACTGTCATGGCTTGGTATTGCTACAATGCTTGGAGATATGTCACTGGTGTTTCAAATACCAGCAGGGTTGCCAGAAGTAAATAGATTTCATCAGAGCTTCCAGACTAAGAGAAGACTATGAAGAAGGATCTTCACTTGTGAGGAACTGTTGCTTTGTTGTCAGGTGCCATTGAGTCAGATCTTACCCATGCACCACTGAACAAAACACTGCCCAGTCTTGTATCATCCTCACAATTGTTCCTGTGCTTGAGCCTATTGTTGCAACCACGGTGTAAATCCATCGTGTTGAGGACTTTTCTTTTTTTCACGCCCCTCTGCTTTGCCAAGCATGATGTCCTTCTCCAGGGACTGGTCTCTCCTGAACATGTGTCCAATGTATGCATGATGAAGTCTCACCCTCTTTGCCTCCAAGGAGCACTTTGGCTATACTTCATCCAAAAATTTTTGTTTAGTCTTTGGGCAGTTCATTGTACTTTAAATATTCTTCACCAAACCCACAATCCAAACACACCGATACTTCTTCTGTCTGCCTTATGCACTGTCCAACTTTCACATGCATACAAGGTGATTAAAAACCCCTGGTGTGGCTCAGGTGCTCTGCAGTTTTCAAAGAAACCTCCTATGCTTTTCAACACAATAAGCAGATTTGCCCTTGGTCTCTTGACATGTCCGTTGATCTGTTGATGGCTGCTTCCATGAGGATTGGTGAATAGCACCTGGGTTCTTAAAAGCTTTTGAGCTGCCATTGTTCCAACACATCTCTTCCTATCTGCAGCAAAACAAAGGGAAGGAAGCCAAAGACTCAACAAAGCAGTTAGTCCACAGGACTAACGACCCTATGGAAGACAAATGGAACACCAAACTGTCCTGTGGCACCTTCACAATGGGTCTCGTGTTTGCGCCTATAGTGGTGGCCTCTGTGTAAATCCATCTTATCGAGGTCCTCCTCGTGTACTTTACAAAGCATGCTGTCCTACTCCAAGGACTGGTCTCTTCTGATAACCTGTCACAAATACATGAGCCATAGTCTCACCATCGTGGCCAAATTTGCCCAGAGCAATACAATTTATCTAATGCAATGCATCATTTGATCTCTTGACTGTTGACTACATAAGCATAGAATGTTGCAAGACCAACAATTTCTTCATCATGAATACTTTAAAAAAATACAACAGGCAACTATACATGTAGATTTCTTCAGAAGGAATACACAAAAATCAAATTGACTACATTTGTGGGAAGACACAAATGTGGAGAAATTCAATATCTTCAGCTAAAATGATGGCAAGGACCAAGTGTGGAAAGAATCATTTATTATATATAAGTTCTGGGTGAAGTGTGGAACAAATCATCAATTCCTCATATGTGAGTTCTGGTTGAAGTGGTAGAAAATTAAAACTATTCTACTACAAATTCGGCTGGACCAGAGGTTGAATATTGATACAGATAGGAACTGAAACACAGGGAATCCAGGACAGATGAACCCCTCAGGACCAGTGGTGAGAGTGGTGATACCGGGAGGGTGGAGGAAAGGTGAGGGAGAGAGGGGGAACAGATTATAAGGATCTACATATAACCTCTTCTCTGGGGGATGGACAGTGGAGAAGTGGGTGAAGGGAGACATTGGGTGGTATACGATATGACAAAAAAATAATTTATAAATTATCAAGGTTTTGTGAGGGAGAGGGGAGCATGGAGGGAAGGGAAAAATGAGGAGCTGATGCCAAGGGCTCAAATAGAAAGCATATGTTTTGAGAATGATGAGGGAAAATAATGTACAAAAGTGCTTGACACAATGGATGGATGTGTGGAATATGTTAAGAGTTACGAGCCCCCAATAAAATGGTTAAAAAAAACTAATCTGTGAGATCAACCTTGCATATATCACACCTACCCTTGAATTATGGTGCCAGCAACAAATACAGAATGGATCATGAACTCTAAAAAGAACAAACATATTTGTCTTGGAAGAAGTATGGCAAGAATGCTCCTTAGAAGCAAAGATGGGGAGTTTTAACCTCAAGGACTTTGGACAGTTGGCCAGGAGAAACATGTCCCTGGAGGAGGACATCATACTTGGAGCAGTGAAAAACAGGAAGGCACTCAACAAGATGTATTTGCACAGTGGATGCTACAATAGGCCCAGATAGGAACGATTGCAAGGATGATGCAGGACTGTGACGTGTTTTGTTCTATTGTGCACAGGGACATTATGCATCAGAACTGACTCCATAGAAACTAAGAACAATGATAGCATATCTCATCTGAAATTCAAGAACCTCTGAACACGAATGACAAAAGTTTTGATGCACTCTGGGATGATATCAAGAACATCACATATGAAGAAAGCAAAAGATCATTAAAAAGATGTCAGAAGAGACTCTGAAACTTGCTCTTAATAGGATAGGACATAGAAGAAATGATGATGTAAAGCCGAACAGAAAATTCCAAAGGGTAGCTCAAGATGCAAAAATAAAATATTATAATAAACTGTGTGAAGCCCTAGAGTTAGAAAACTTAAAAGAACAAATTCAGCATATCTTAAACTGATAGAACTAAAAAAAATTCAGCCCTGCAGTTGTAATATTAAGAAAATCTATGGGTGAGTTAGTTAATGATAGAGGAAGCATCAAAAGAAAATGGAATGCCTGCCCGCCCCCAGGGCCCTCTGAGTCCTGGGATTTCTGCCTTGCTGCAGAGGGCCCTTAACCCTGTTTCTTCCCCAGAACTTCCAATAAAACTTTATGGCAAAAGAAGAAGAAGGAGGAGGAGGAGGAATGAACACAAAGTCTTTGTACCAAAACGAACTAGGCAACATTCTACCATTTCTAGAGAAACAAATCCAGTGACACTCATATATGTGTACGAAACAGCTTTACAGCAAGAAGTATTTATACATCAAGAAAACATCCCATCCCAGTCCTAGTCAAGTCCATAAGTTCATACTAGTACATTAGTCCCTCTTCAGACTCATGTACTCAAAAGCAATGATGCAGAATGCAGGAACATCACAGGTTAGTGAATGCGAAGTCATGTGGATCCAATGGTGGTGATAGCATCGCAGGGCTCTGGCAGCAATAAGTTCAGCCAGCAGGAAGGTGAAAGTGGAGAAGGAAGGGGAGGTTCCCAGAATCGTTTCTTATGAGAAGGCCACGATCACCAGGAGGCACAATCAGGCTGTGACCTGATTGACAGATTATATACCAACACTACACTTTTATGTAACTTCAAGTTGATATGGAATTATGTAACTACTGTAATCACTGATAGCAAATACCAGTAAAATGTTGCTAAAGATGACCCAACAATGGTTATACTAGTACATGCACAGGGATATGCCAAACGTTCAGACTGGATTCAGAATAGGATGTGGAACAAAGGATGTCATTGATGATGTCAGATAGATCTTGGCTAAAAGCAGAGAATACAAGATGTTCACTTGTTCTTTATTGACTACACAAAGGCATTCAATTATGTGGATCCTAATAAGCTGTGGATAGCCTTGAGAAGAATGGGAATTAGAGAACTAATTCATTGAATTACTGTGGAATCAGTACACATATCAAGAGGTAGTGGTTTGAATAGAACAAGTGAGTGAATCAATGCATGGTTTAAAATCAAGAAAGTTGTGTGTCAGGGTTGTATCCTCTCAATATATATATTTTTACCCCTCAATGCAAGTCTTTAAAACGATTATGTTTACACATAAAGAAAATATTTTAGTGATTAGATAATATGGAAACTTTTAACTATACACTGTTGTTGGAAATGAACGAAGTCGCAAAGGAAGGAGAAGCACATGGAATGTATCTATAAAAAGGCAGAGGGCTATAGCTCGCTCGTAGTGAGGAACTGAGCTGTGTCCTCTCTATTTATTCACGTTCAAGTTTAGGAATACGTGACTAGTTACATTTACTCAAATTATTTTTAAGTCTAAAAAATGACTTTCTCAAAACAACATTATCTAAGAAAACAAGTCATCTGGTGCTGTAAAGATACAATCTATAAAGCAAAGAACAAGGACCAAATTCCAGGAACCACACACACAAGGAATGTTTGCATTTCTTTGAGAATCCACATGCTCTGTTTGCAGAACACACTGATCCGAATATGCATCCTTAAAAAGCCTTGGTTTGTATCCAAGTTCTAGCCATATTCTGGCTACAATATACAAATTTTAAATGTTTACAACAAAATTTAAGAAACCATTTAGATTTAAAATAATGGTTTGGGTCATGTTTCATTCTGACATATCTATGTGCATATATGAGATGGTTGCTTGTAGGGAACTGCATGTCCCCCACCCTGGATTTAAGCCATGTATGACCTTTATGAATTTACTCTCAGTTTCCAGCCATACAAACTGCCCTGAGGTTTTACTGCCCTTTGTCTGAATTCCCGCCAGATGGTGACTGCCCTGACCCTTGCTAGGATTGGTGCTCTTTCACTAGCAGCTGCCATGCTCATTGGTCAATACATGACTGATGGCACCTCCCCCACCCCCCAGGCGTAAGGCATGCTTCATTAGCATACTTACCTGTTTGATCAGTTGCCCGCCATTTCTTCCTTTATGCACGACTATTGGCTACCTCAGCTGTACCTTATTTTACATGTGACGTAATGGTGCCAGCCCTTCGCTGACTATTTAAACCTCTGCTCTCAACTCAATAAATGAGGCTTGATCAGATTCCTGCGCCCTTGCCCATCTTCATTCCCAGTCCCAATTCATGTCAGCATACTTATGCCTAAGATATGGATCTCCAACCATTTCATTTTTTATGAAGTTCCATTTTCTGTGAGTTAGTTATATTGCAGGATCTCTGTGTTCGAATTGCTGATGCATGCTTAAATCTGTTTCTTCTCGTTTTACGTGGCTCCAGCATATGGATCTCCCTCAAACTTTATCCTCGTACTACGATCAACTTTACTCTGAGGGTGATGTTCTTCTCCAGTCACACTGTGAGTGTCTTCCAGTCTGAGGGTCTCGTTTCCTGGCATGCCCAAAACAAACTCACTGCCATTGAGTTGATTCTGACTCATAGTGACCCAATTGCACAGAATAGAATTTCCCCCGTGGGAGTCTGTTCTTTAAAGGAGTAGAAACTCTCGTCTTTGTCCTACAGAGAACTGCTGAACTTCCGGCTAACGGCCCAGCCCATAACCACTTCTTTCGCCATCCATAAGGGTTTTAGTGGCCAGTATTCTTGTGGAAGTAGATCATAAGTCCTACTTCCTAGTGTGTCACAGTCTGGAAGCTCTGTGGAAACCTAAAGCCCATTACACCCACTGTTATTACTTGAAATACTGGAAACATAACTTGCAGCACCACAGTAACATGGAAGCTATTAGAGCATTACAAAATTATGCACAAATGGTGTACTTATTCAATATAAAATGTGTATATGAATACTTAACAATGATTAACGTTTGTCTCAGTTTTAAAGTCTTTACAGTGTCACCCTAAAAGGGCTTTTATAATTGATATAGAGAGAATTATTTTTATCAAAATGAAAATGTGCCCAAAATGTCATATGGCACAATTTATGATCTAAGTGTTTGGTGGCAGTGATTTAAAAAGCAGGAACAGTCTTTTCCATCATTTTTCAAATGCAGGAAAGAAGAATTTGTTCTGGTGGATGGAGGACGTTTTCACAGCCCAAACAGCCGGTTTGGGCAAAGGTCGGTAAATTTGCAGGGTTTTCTGAGCACTGTCTCCCCAGTCTCCAAGCAGAGGAGAACTTTTCAGAATAGTTACTCGTGAGAAACATTACATGTGGAGCTGTGCTGGGGACTTCGTTTTAAAAAATGCTCACTGTACTATATCTTGATACTAGCTCCAGCTATCAAATGCATCAGTCGAAAAACAGTCTGACACTAAAAATAACTGATAATTTGCTGCTTGAGTGAAGCTATGAAAGATTAAATAAGTAATAGGGAAATATTTTAGGCATGGACTGGCAGGCTTTTAAAAATATTGCAATATGAAAAATTAATTATGCTGTTCCTTCTGGGTTAGCACATTGAAATTTAAGCTTCAGTATACTAGATGGTTGCTTGGCAACAAGTAAGTTTGCTCTCTTTTTAATTTTAGGCATCTGTAACTAAGTAATTCTTAACAGAATTTCCTATTGGTCTATAGAAACAAAAATGCTTGCTAGGAAGGAAAAATACAAAATAAAACCATGAGGTTTAAAAATGAATAATTATTAAAAAAAGAATAATTATTCTAAATTTATGCATGCTAGATGGTTACATTTGTTACATATGAGTAACTACTGAAGAAATCCAATTTATGTAGGTGATGGAAGTCATTTTAAGAAATTAATAATTGATATATAAATAAATATTTTACATGAATAATGCCAATTAGAATGAAGTATCCCTGATTTCGTTTTTATCATTCTTTTGCAGTAACATTGTTTTCCTTTCCCCTGATAAGTCTTTTCCTTTCCCTTAAGGAAAGTTTTACTGCTTTGTTATGAATTATGCAAAACATAACTAATGAACTGCGTTAGTATAGACTGCTTCTTCTCACTCATTATCTTTCTTTCCCTAAATGGAGAAAATACAGCTCAACTACATAAAACCCAGGTTGTCCCATCACATTGTGAGCTTACAGTGAACCTTTAATGAAATTTTATTTATTAATTTTCAGTTTTATTATGAATAGTTGTTGTTAATAGTTGATATTGAGTCACTTTCTGGATTAAAGTAACTCTGTGTGCAACAGAAGGAAACAATGGCTCATCTTTTGACATCTGACAATTGGTTTTGTGTTTGAGTCCATTGTTGCAGCCAATCCATCTCATTGAGAGTCTTCCTCTTACTTGTTGACCCTCTGCTTTATCAAACATAATGTCCTTGCTTCTAACAGGGGACAGAAAGAGAGAGAGAGAGAGAGAGAGAGAGAGAGAGAGAGAGAGAGAACCTAAAAGAAGAAAAATGAATAGAGTTCTGTGGATTTTCAATCTGGAAGAAGGCAATAAATGATCCAAGACTAAGATCCATTGATGCTAGGTGTCATCAAGTTAGTTCCATCTTGGTGACCCTACTATGTACATCAGACTACGTATCACCCAGCCCAGCCTGCACTCTCCTCACTGCTGGTTTATGTTTTAGACCATCGCGTTTAAAGACTCTTCTGACTGCATTTCTTCCACGCAGATTTGCTTGTTCTTCTGACTAAAAGTTAGCTCTCAAGAAAAAAGAAATCTACCATTCAATTTTATTGAAAACTCATTTCTAAAAATAAATTGTTTTAGTTTGCAATTATCCAAAGAATAAGCATGGCGCAACACTGAGTCCCAATTCTGATATGATACAATACTATATCCTTACATGGAAGATTGTCTAGTATTTTGACATTCCAAGGCTAGAAAAAAAATGTATCCTTTTATTTTGCCATACATGACTCACTTTTTGAATATTTTTAATCTTTTAAAAAGAAACCTTTTTAAAAATCGAAGGATTCATTCAGGACTGTTTTCTAAATGTTTTATACTAATTAAAGCTTCTCTGATAACATTGAAGTGGATGCAATAATGTAACAGCATGATCAAGGGCATCTATTTCATGACGCTTGTTAAAATGTGCTAAACTTTCATGACAATATTAGAGTGACAATTACCTCAGGTATATATTCATACAAATCAGCAACGTGCTCTGTGTTTCAACCTGAATGTTCTTGCGTAACACATGCTTATGGGGCCTGGTAGGACTTGGCTGGTTTTGTTCTCATGTACTGCCAAGCTGGTTCTGACCCTCAGGGACGTTATGTACAACAGAACAAAACACCATTGTCCTAAGTCATCCTTAGAATCATTGCTGTGTTTGAGCCCATTGTTGTAGCAACTGTGCCAGTCTGTTCTGAACTTAAGAGCATGCCATAGAACAGCAAAGGGAGCAGAATAAGGAAGTCCCAAGGGAGCATCAAAAATAGAAGGGGTGAGGGACTGGCACACCATCAGACCTGACCAGAAAACATTCCTAAAGGTCAACAAAGAGACCTTGAACTATTTACAGGCTTTTCTTTCTTTCTTTCTTCTTCTTTTTTGTTTTTGATTTTGAGTGTCATTGGCTTTTTTGTTGTTGTTGCTGTCGGGTGTGTTTTTCTGTGTCACTTTAGATAAGATAAGCTGGATAAACATTGTGGAGAAAAAAAAACAACTGGATCAATGGTTCCTGGAGGACATGGGAGAGGGGGAGATGGGGGAAAGGAAGTGGTGTTAACCAACCCAGGGACAATGGAACTATCAAAACCAGTGGCAAGGAGAGTGTGGGAGGCCTGGTAGGGAATGTCAAAGGCAATGTAACAGAAAAGAATTACTGAAACCCAAATGAAGGCTGAGCATGATAGTGGGACAAGAAAAAAATAAAAGGAAATAGAGGAAAGAACTAGGAGGCAACGGGTATATATAGAGGCCTAAATACAGGCATGTACATATGTAAATATATTTATATGTGATGATGGGAAAATAGATCTATATGCATATATTTATACATTCAGTATTAAGGTAGCAGATGGATATTGGGCCTCTACTCAAGTACTCCCTCAATACAAGAACACTTTGTTCTATTAAACTCACATTCCATGATGCTCACCTTCCCGACATGATCACTGAAGACAAATGTGTGCATAAGCAAGTGTGGTGAAGAAAGCTGAAGGTGCCTGGCTATCTAAAGATATAGTGCCTAGGGTCTTAAAGACTTGAAGGTAAAGAAGTGACCATCTAGCTCAGAAGTAACAAAGCCCACATGGAAGAAGCGCACCAGCCTGTGTGATCATGAGGTGTTGAAGGGATCAGGTAGCAGACAACAAAGAACTAAATATCATCATTGTGTGCTCACCTTTCCCATACAGACTCTGAAGACAAATGTGTGCATAAGCAAGTGTGGTGAAAAGGCTGATGGTGACTGGCTATCGAGAGATATAGAATCTGGGATCTTAAAGGCTTGAAAGTAAACAAGCGGCCATCTAGCCCAGAAACAACAAAGTCCACATGAGAATCACACCTGCCTGTGTGATCACGAGGTGTCAAAGGGATCAGGTATGAAGCACCAAAGAACAAAAAAAAAAAATCATATGATTGTGAATGAGGGGGACTCCAGGGTGGGGACCCAAGGCCCATCTGTAGGCAACTGGACATCCCTTTGCAGAGGGGTCACAGGGAGGAGATGAGTCAGTCAGGGTGCAGTGTAGCATCAATGAAACACACAATTTTCCTCTAGTTCTTAAATTCTTCCTTTCCACCCCCATCCCCACCCCCAATTATCATGATCCTAATTCTACCTTAAAAACCTGGCCAGACCAGAGGATGTACACTGTTTCAGATAGGAACTGGAAACACGGAGAATCCAGGATAGATGAACCCCTCAAAACCCATGGTGAGAGTGGCAATAGCGGGAGGGTGGAGGGAAGGTGAGGTAGAAAGGGGGGAAAAATATAAGCTCTTCCCTGGGGGCTGGACAACAGAAAAGTGAGTGATGGGATATGTCGGGAAGTGTTAGATATGTTAAAATAATAATAATTTATAAATTATCAAGAGTTCATGAAGGAGAGGGCAATGGTGAGGGAGAGATAAAATGAGGAGCTGATACCATGGGCTCAAGTGGAAAGCAAATGTTTGGAGAATGATGAGGGCAACAAATGTACAAATGTGCTTGACACAATGGATGCATATATGGATTGAATTAAGAGTTGTATGAAACCCCAATAAAATGACCTAAATTAAAAAAGAAGAAGAAGATAATTAGCTCATTGGAGGTTGGACACCCGCTCACTCCCTGTGAGACTTTACTGACAATGAGCCTGATGGAATAATGATGATGTTACCAGAGCCTTGATGCTGAAGGAGCCACATGGAGACCCCTGCCAGCACTGAGATGTTTCTACTGCCAATGGATCCACAAGAGTTTCCACCCACTGACCTGTGATCTTCCTGCATTCGGTGTCATTGCATGTATTGAGTGAGTCTCAAGAGCACTGTATAGCTTGGTGTTGGACATATGAGCTAATATTGGATTTATGGGCTTGATCCGGACTGAGCTAGGATGTTTTCTCAATATTAAATTGCTCTTGTATATAAAGCTCTTTCATATACACATATGAGTGCCTCTGGACTTGTTTTTCTAGTCTACTCAGACTGACACAAGACAGATGTGCTTGTTCTTTTATAGCCAATATGCTTCTCCAGCACCACAATTCATGTATATATTCTTCAGTCTTCTTTAATTAATATCTTTTTAATTGCATATGAGAAGCTTGAAAGTGACATGGCTTCCATCAGGGGCACCTTAGGCCTCAAAGTGAAACTTTGCTCTTTAACGTATTAAAGAGATATTGTGTGACAAATTTGCCCAATGCAAACTGTTCTTTGGCTTCTTGAATTCTGCTTCCATGGGCATAGCTTGTGGATGCAAGCAAGATGAAATCCTTGAACCTGTCAAATTTTTCTCCATTCCTCACGACGTTACCTATTACTCCAGAAACGAGGAGCCTATTATCCCTCTTTACAGTTTATTCTTAGTATATGGAAATCCGTCCAAATCAGGAGAACCTGCTGATATTTGAAATACCAGTAACATGGCTTCCAGCAGCACAGCAACACACCACCAGTCTGACAAACTGACAGACAAGCGGTGGGATTTACATTAAATAACCAAGATATAGGAAGACTATCGTTTGAAACAAAAACATAACCAGTATAGCTATTGAATATCATCTAGAAGATAGTAATTGTTACATAAAATGAAATAGAGTCATTACATAGGATCAATCATCTTTTGTCACATGTATTAAGTATGGTTTCTTATATCTGGAAATAAATCTCATGCTGTCTCCCCTAACTCTCTGATTGCTTTTATTTCTTTTTGTTAATATAACAAGTACCTGAAGAAAAACTTGACCAATCATGCATACATATGTTTTCATATGGCATACCGCTAAACGGCTTCAGACTTGAAAATGTTCAGTAGATTCATGCATTCTGGTTTTAAGGACGGTATTCAAATCATCAGGGCATTACCAGTATCTGTGACCATAGACAGTTTTGTTTCAGTGTTTTTCTAATAAACTTTAACACAGAGTAATTCTAATGATGGATTTAATAGTGTACAAATTAATGTTAAAATATGATGTGCCTATATTTTTATGACTTATAACTACAGTGCAGAAGATAATTTTTAAAAATTCATAGAAAAATGGAATAAAAAGATCCCAATGAAGGCTGTCAATGATCTTAAATAAATTTCTACAAATATTTTAGAGACAAAGAATTGGGCACCTTTCCATTTCTAGCAAGAAAATTTGCTATAGTTTTCAAAATTTGTATTGAAATCTTTAATAATAATATCAGAAGTATATAAATATCAAGTGCCTTTTAATACAAATATTTTTATTTCAAAATATTAGATAGTTGTTATTATGCCAAAAGAGAAGATTATGTTAGCAATAAAAGTGATAATTTTCAGAAAGTCACGTAAATACATATTTGTGTATGATTTTACTTTTTAAATGACTATTTTGGCAAATTTATGTTAGACAGTATTTCAATGTACTTACTGAGCCAAATACATTGACCTATAGAAAGAAATATTTTTTGTAAAATATACATTTAAAATAACTCAATGAAATTACAGATTTATCTCATTTTTGTTTTTAAGTTAACTATTATATATAAAGTACATATACAATATACTGTTATTTCAGAATTATTAATGAATTGGCTATAATGGGAACATTCACTTTACTTTTTTCAGAATTAGTTAAATAGATAAAAATAGCAGATAAAGATATTTTACAGATCAGATGGTTTCGATGGAAAATTATGAATTACAAGGAAAATGTGGTATAGATAGATTGTTTTGAAGTATAAAGATACAAATCTCCAAGTTTCCTTAACACCCCGTGATAATTTTTCAATCAAATTAAAGTGGCTTCTGATGGGATCTATTAGGGCAGTTAAAAACAGTGAGATCAGATCACATGGTAAGGACAACTGCTTTGGGGGATTCCACAGAAGGAATCTGAATGGATTTTCTTGAAGAATACAAAACCATTTCAGGGCTTATTAAAGAAAACTGCATTGATTTTTTTTTTTAAAGGCAAGCAAAATTGTGCCTAGGAACTTTTTTTCTTTGCATCAAAGCAAACCACTTACTTATCTTTAGAGGGTAGCAAGAGCTGTCTTCAGAAATATTGTTGAGATATCTTACCCCCTCCACTTTATAGGCCTACTCTTGAATCATCAGAATTCTTTCTGCTCATCAAACTCACAGCACATTCAAAAGCAGCACTCTGTAAGCTCTTGGGCCATGTCAAAACTACTGTTTTAAAGTGGATCTAAATCAAAACAATTCTTATTATCATGATAATTTTGTGTTGCCATTTCAGAGAGGTTTTTCTAAATTTTCAGAATTTGTAAAATGAAACAAAAATTATATTTAAAATTTATCAAGAACGCCTGCAAATATCAGCCCATGAAAGTTCATAGATCACCGTAGTCGCATCTCGTTTCACAGTGGGACCATCCTAAGTTGGAGAACAACTCAATAGCGCTAACAACAGCTCCTTATCATTGTTGTTTCTTTTGACAAATCTCAATTACTTTAGATGCTCTTTTATATGCTAAACAGGATTGCCTGGCCTTTGAAAATAAACCTCCCCATTTCCATAGTCAGCCCCATCACAACTGGATCTGAGGAATTAAAAATGAACTGAAGGAGGAATTTTATCTTGCAGGCAAATACTGAGATGTGTACATAAATTGTTGGTTTTGCTTCTTGCAGTCTTGTCTTTATTTTGTAAAGGCATCAACAAAGAGTAAATAATCTCTGGACTAAAAATTATTACTCCTAAACTATCAGCCATTTCTTGAGCATCCTGTTCAATTCTCACATCAAAGGCCAAAATGACTGCATCTATTTCTTTGGCAATATAACAATAATTTTAAATGAGAAAATAACTGATAAAAGGGGTGAGTCATAAAAGAGCTACTACTGGACAAGAAGAATCGTTCTTCAAAAAAATGTCTCGCCCACAAACAGCTGCCTACAGAGCTTTTTTTATTGTGTTGCCAAGATATTTGACATCTTATTAAGACATTTGGTCAACATCTGTATAATTAAACTGTATTGGAGGAAATCAGAAAATCTTATTTTCCACCCACTTTGCAGGGAGTAGCAACTCTGCTTAAAAACTAACATGTGTGGGGTACCCCAAAAACACTGGACTTACTTTTTTTCAAAGTTATGTATTTAAATTTTTTGAAAAAGCAAAACAACCTTATCATCTTCAAGGTACTCTCCGTTACACTTAATACATTTGTGAAATATGCGAATCATTCTTGGAGACATTTTTCAAACTCATCTGTTTGCATTGCTGACAGCATCTCCCTCATTTTTTTTCTTCATCTCTTCCATGTGTTGAAATCACTCTCCTTTCATGTCCCTCTGCATTCACAGAAACAAAAAGAAGTTGTTCAGAGCAAGATCAGGTGAGTAAAGTGCACTCAGCAAGGGGAACTAGGTTTGGTGACCCGCAGGTCTAGCATGTGGGGCCTTCAGGTTGAGGCATATGGTACAGTGACATGTCCTTTAGTCCTCCAATGGAAGCACTAAAAGAGCTTGTAAAGTTGCCTGAGCAGGACAGTGGTCAGTGGCCTGTCAGAGCCTGTCGACGAGTTGAACAGTCCTGAAAGGGTGAGTGAGGATTAAGGAAAAAAAGAGAGACAGAAAGTACCTGGAGGGAAACAGTGAATACTGAAGCCCCGAGTTTATTCTACGCACTCCTTTTATCCATGCAGAAACAACCCGGGGTTAATTATCTCATTGTTAAGCAAGCACATTTGAGACACAAAGAAACTCTATCTTCTGCCAAGCCAGACATCCTTGAGAAAATCAAATCACCTGTTTTTCCAGACCTTGCATACTTTCTTGTTCTTGGCAGTCTGTTCAAAATGTTGTCACAGAAGAAATCAGCAAACAGTGACACATATGTCAAGAGAATGCTCAGCCATTTCACAGCTGAGTCTTAATGGCCTTCAACAGTGGCCCCATGTAGATGGACCAGAGAAAAGTGTGTCTGCAAAAGAAATTAGACTGCATGAACAGTATCCTGACCATTTCTGATTTTGAATTGTGACCTGTCAACTTCTCTAATAAAATCCATACTCTGTGTGTTGTCTGTGAGTTCTGTGTGGCCACTGTAAATAATGTTTAAATGTAGCAGAGGGTATGTTGGGAAGGACAGTTGGTGTCAGAATTCGTAAAAGTTGGAGTGTGATAGCATGTCTGACTTCTGTCTCACAGGAACTGCTTGGCTGTAGGCTGATGTCGAGTTTGATTCTCTTTCTCTCTTGTGAAGTCAGAAGAGGTCAGGTGCCATTCCTATATCATTCTTATAGCACTTTAAAAAATACATAAATCATTTTATCGGGGGGCTCTTACAGCCCTTATAACAATCCATACATCAATTGTATCAAGCACATTTATACCTATGTAGTGACCATTATCATTTACAAAACATTTTCTTTCTATTTGAAACCTTGGTATCACTCATTTTTTCCTTCCTCTCTCACACCCTCATGAACTCTTGATAAATTATAAATGATTCTTTTTTATATCTTACACCATCCACTCTCTCCCTTCATCCATGTGTTCGTCCTCCTCAGAGGGGTGTGGAGGACATTATATGTCAATCATTGTGATTGGCTCACCATTTTCCCCCATTCTCTCCTGACCTTCCCCTACCCTGATGCTATTGCTACTCCCATTACTGCTCCAGAGGGGTTTATCTCTCCTGGATTCTGTGTGTTGGGAGCTCTTGTATACATGCTCTGGTCTAGCCAGATTTGTAAGGCAACACTGGGGTCATGATAGTGGTGGTGCTGGTGCTGGTGCTGGTGGTAGGGAAGCATTAAAGAATGAGACTGATGTTGTGTGCTTCATTTGGTGCAATACTGCCCCCTGGCTGACTCATCCCTTCTGTGACTCTTTTGTGAGTGGATGTCCAATTGTTACAAATGGGCTTTGAGTCTTCACTATGACCCCCCTTTTTTATATCGATATGATTTTGGGGGGTCTTGTAATACCTGATCACATCGACACCTCTTGATCACACAGGCTGGTGTGCTTCTTTCATGTATGTTTTGTTGCTTCCTTGCTACATGGCTGCTTGATTCACTTCAAGCCTGTAAGACTGCAGATTCTATATTATGTAATAACCGGGCACCTTCAGCTTTCTTCACCACATTTGCTTGTGCACCACTTTGTCTTCAACAGCATGTTGGGAAGATGAGCATCACAACATTCCAGGGTCTTAGAACAGTTTTCTTGCATTGAGTGAGGACTTGAGTAGAGGCTCGATGTCCATCTGCTACCTTTATACTTATATAAATATATGCACATAGACTTTTATCCCTATCATTATTTATTAATATATTTACATATATAAGTGTCTTTGGCCTCCTAGTTCTTTCCTCTATTTCCTTTTACTTTCTTCATGATCCACTATCATGTTTGACCTTCATTCGGCTCTCAGTAATTCCTCTGGGCTTCATTGCACTTGATCAAACCCCACCAAGCATTTATAGATATCTTGCTCTTCCCTTGACCCAGCATGTGTTGGCTCCCTCCACCCTTTTCCTTACCTTCTCCACTCCCATGTCTCCCCTGGAAACTGTCCCATAATTTTCTCCTTGGGATTGCCAATAATCCTGCCTATTTTATATAGATAGACAAGGGTGGGGGGAGCCTATAAATACTTACAGGTCTGTTTGATGACCCTTACGAATGTTTTCTGATCGGGTATGTTGAGGTGCCAAACCCTGTCCACTTGTTTCAGAAGTCTATTTATGGGATTCCTCAGGGGCTTCGTTGTTTTGCTCCCCTTGCTATTCTGTTGCGCTTCCTTCATGTTTTTCCCCAGTGTTAGTGGGTCAGACTGGGCACAATTTCTACACTGTGTCTCCAGTGCTGTCCCCTGTAGTGCTGTGAGTCAGTGAGGGAACATCTTATCTTATTGTGAACCCAGACTTCTGCTCCTCTCTTACTGCACCTTTTGTGTTTATATTCCACTGGCTTCTGCAACCTTTTATGTCATTCATCCATTTTCTTAGCAATGTTCTCTATGGGCAACCCTACAGGAACAAGGGTGAGTCTTTTCTCCATCACAGGCCATCTAGTCAATTTATTAGAGTCATCACGTCAACAGAGTTTCAAGAACTGACTCTTCAACCAGAAAAGACTATGCTAGCCAAAAACCCACTGTTACTTAATTGAGTCTCATTCATAGCAAGCCTAAACTTCTTCACAGTGTATGCAAGGTTGTAATCTTTGTCAGAGAGACATATCTTTCTCCCTTGGAGTAGTGGGTGGTAAGGACTGCCAGCCTTTTCCTTACTAACTGAGTATTTGACCACTACACTGCCACGACTCCTTCAAGCTATGCTATTTTCCCCAAATTACAGAAAGCAGAGCTTCAGGAATGGCCATAATGTTATAATCCACTGGGATTTGAATGACATGTGGAGTACTGACTGTGTTTCCAGTGTAACAAAAGTGTATTCAGAAAAGGCTAGACACAGTCTTGAAAGGATAAGTAGACAAATCTTCTTGTAATACAAATCTTCCCAACATCCTGGCAAACACACAAATAGTATTTATCAGTATATGAGATAATAGAGATAATGGAAATATCTTTTATATACTCTTAGCAGGCTCTACTTGTTTTAAAAAAGTGACAACTTCGTAAATAAACATCAGACTCATGGATATTGGTCACTAGGAAGTGTCACAAAAACTATGTAATAAATGAGTTTCTAAAAAATGATATTCTGTTTTTCGATGTGGCTTCTTTTGTCTCCTGCAAGTATTCTTTGCTCTCATCCATATCATGGACTCATAGGCTAAATTGGAAGCAGAGTTCATCTTATTTTACAGAAAAAGGAAAAGGGTGCTTTGTCATTGAACTTGAACTTTCCCTATTTTGCCTGTACTTTCTGATTGCCTCTATCCTTTGCATTATTATAATTTATTGTTGTTAGGTGTCACTATGTTGGTTCCAACATACAGAAACCCTCTGTACAATAGAATAAAACACTACCCCATCCTGTACCATCCTCAATACCTTCCGTGCACTGTATCAATTTACCCCC
This sequence comes from Tenrec ecaudatus, assembly GCF_050624435.1. Classification (NCBI taxonomy): domain Eukaryota; kingdom Metazoa; phylum Chordata; class Mammalia; order Afrosoricida; family Tenrecidae; genus Tenrec; species Tenrec ecaudatus. The sequence goes on along the minus strand of NC_134532.1, from coordinate 4,045,748 downwards.
GATGTTCATAAGTGGTTTACACTTGAGAAGAACCATGCCTTCCCTGTCTGACATCTCCAGTGACACCTGCCCACTGTAGGTGATCTTGTTGGTCTTTGAAGGTGCCATCACAGCATCACCAGCAACTCACAAACCACAAGGTTACAATAAACCTACAATCTCTGATTCCTGTAAATTTAACTTGACAATCCCATACTTTGGTTATCTTCATTGTAAACACTAAAAATAAAAATGATTCAAAGATGGTACGTGAAACTATCAGCTGCTCCGTTCTTATTTAATACATTTTTACAGAAGCAAAGCAGAATTTTTGTCATAGAAAAATATAATAAGTGCCGTTCCTTTCTATCATTGTGTAAGAAAGTTTTTTTAAGTCACTCTGAAAACTATTTTCAATCTTAAGAGCATTTTAATCTTCATTGTTTTAGAATTTCAGGCATTTTATACCAAAGCAGCAACTTTTAATTGGAAGCATCTTTTTTGGTATGGAGGAGCATGAAGCGACTTCTTATTCCTTAACTGCATTCTTAACATCCTCCCTATCTTCCCCCTCACTGGGATTTACTTTGTCCTGCCCTTTATCCAGAAGCCTTGGTGACAGTAATTAAAGGGCATATCTGCTAACCATAAGGCTATTCTAGCCCATCTTCCAGTGATCGCCTTTCTAAGTTGGAATCAACTCAATGGCAAGGGGTTTGCTTTTGAGCTTTTTTTCCTGGACCTGTAGCACAAAATTTTCAATAGTTTATTCCAGGTGATGAAAGAAGTAAATCGTTTTTGTTATTTCCAGTGTATGGAGAAAATTTATAATTAAAAAATGTATTAATTGAGTCAAAAGCGACTAGTAAATCCTATACATTAGAGTATAAAACGAGGGTTTTCAAAGGAGACCAAGACATAATGCAGATGTGATGTTCTTGAAAGCACTGGTGTATATACTTATCTTTAATCTATTTAAAGTTAAATTCTAAAATGCCTTCCATGGGGTTTTCATGATCCATTACAACATTCTTAACTTCTCAGTGATGTCTGGCACTTACTCATGCATTAGGTTTTCATTTTAAAAGTCATTTAAGTATTTGCAATTGATCTATCCATAGAAATTCAATAATTATAACTTCATCTCTACTAACATTTGGGTTGATTTTGCATTTCTTGGGTATGGTGAGCCTGACATAGAGCAGAAATCCAGAAAGAACACAGAGAAGAGAGCAGAAATATGTCCATAAATAGAAGGGCAGGCTATGTAGCAGATGGGGAGAAGGTAGCAGTGCATTAGATTCAAGAAAAAAATTGTCCTTGATTATACAACCCATTCAAATTCAGCTAATAAGGCAATATATATTATTTGAAAGAGACTACTACTTACGTGTCTATGAGGAAGGGGTAGCATTGCTTAGAGCCGGAGACAGATGACATGGTTTTAAATTCTGGTTTAGGTGCCTATTAACTATGTACCTTGGATAAATTACAACTTGTGGTTCAGTGGTCTCATTTGTAAAACGGAGAGAGGGAAAATATCTATGTCATATTATTGTGAACAATATTGACTCACATAATATTAAGTGGGGTGATTGTCTGGCATGTATTTCTCAAGTAAGTAAATAACCACATAGGAGTGTAGCATATTTTTGTCAATGCAGCCTTCTCTTCGGCTTACTGAATTCCTCTGATTTTGGCTTGAGCATTACACATAATGAGGGTGCTGTCTCTATATTAATTCAAAGGAATGTTTAAATTTCTTTTCTTTTTAAATTCCTAACATCAGGAAGATGAGGAACACACACACAAAAACATGTTATTATCTCAAATAGAGCCAGCAAAGCAACAGCAGCAAGAACTCTCATGCGACTTCGAACAAAATTTCCCCAGGCCAATACCTCCTTGGTCCAACCAGCAATGAGTCATGAGCATGTGCCAATGGTTAGAATTTTCTAAATTATTTGTGGACAAACAAACAAATAAAACTGGTCATTACGTTGAAACACCAAAAGTGATGTCGGGTGTCATCCGTGGGTTCCAGTATAGCAGAATTTTATACTAGTGAAAACTTGACCGAGTACATAGGTAAAGAAAGCTTTGGTTGGCGAAGTTGTCCCATGTACTTCCATTGTTAACAGTTAACAAGGAAGATTTCTATTGGAACTTTTTGAAAAGTATACTATGCCCTGAAAATTCTAAAACAGTGATATCTACTTTTTTTTAAATCTCTTATTGGTCTATTTTCTAAGGTAAACTTTGTTCTTATATTAATTTTGAAAGTAAGCTCCCAAATATTTTATGTTAATTAAAATGAAAATAAAGGGAAGCTGTGCCTCTAGTATATGTGGCATTACACATCCCTCTGTTAAAACATTACTTAGGAAATAAATTCCCCAAACCAACAAACCACTTCCTAATAAGTTTATTCAAACTTACAGCAACCCTCTAGAACAGAGAAAAATTGTGCTGTAGGGTTTCTAGTCTGTACTCTTTATGAAAGCCAGCTGCCACATCTTTCCCCTGTGCATTTTTAACCCACCAACTTCTGGTTAAGGGCTGAGCTCTTAACCACTGCACTCCCAGAACCCTTTATAAATGAATGCGAAAGTGACAGAACTTCACTTAAATCAGCTGTGGAACCCACTGTAGAAAATATTTATCCTAACCATCCAATGTTCACTCTTTTTGAAAGCTGTTCTTCATGTAACTCTTGTACTTACAATTTTGTTTTGAAAATTATGTAGTAATATTATTACAGTATTAGTCCAATGCCATTTCATTTTATTTACTGGGTATGCATGGATGGTTAAAGATATAGATGATATAGATAGAGAGATAGAGAAACAGGCATAGATAAGATCTGGATATTGAGATGAATATAAATATACACCTCTTTTCTGAGTAAATTTGCTTGTTTTATTTTATATTTATTTATGAAAATATTGTGCTACATAGATGGGAAGGAAATCAGGTGATAATCATGTATGATTTTAAATATGTTAAGTATACACAACTCACTGAATTATTTAATATATTCCTTTTAAGACAGAGTCTTTGCTATTTTTCCCCAATGGATCTGAGTAAGAGAATATGGGAAAAGATATTGACAGGAATCAGTTATGAGTAATTGTTAACAGAAGTAATTGTGATTGTAAAAACTTGGGAATCTAGCAAGGGAATTGGTCAGTTTTTTTTTCTGTGTTTAAAATGGGCCATCTCAGAAGCAGGATAACTGGATATTTTACTATCATCGAGAAGTGTGCATCTTATTGCCAGAAAGAGAGAAGACCTAAGAGTAAAGCATGTCTTTTGGATCCCAAGATTCTCACGCATTGAACTTGCCCTGCCCAGGAGACAGTTGTAACATGAGAGGTGTAATATAGGACTGGCAAAAAACAACCGCAACAGAAGCAAAAGCCAGAGTCTGAGACTTAGCTATGGACTTCCACGTCTACAGCCTAAGTAAAGTTGAATGCCCTCAGGAGGAGGAGGGCGTGTGGAGTGGGCCTCTGAATCAGGGAAGCTAAATTTGCTGACTCCTGGAGCTAGACCGGAACACCTTTAGGATTTGGCTTACAGCAGAGTAGTGTGCCTTTAAGGCATTTATTGGAAGCCATCAAAGATATTTCTTTTTTTGTTTTACATTATCTGAGTAGAGTAAAAGCCAAGGGGTGGTTGAGAAGACACTGTTCTGTTTGAAGAATTGTATCTTGATTGTTTCTGAACATAATTATAACCTGCTAACATCCTCAGTAAATATCATGCGTGGAAATATTGTCTGTGACTTTTGTGTGGTCATTGTAATGAAATATTGAACTCCGTTGAGAATTATTGTGGAAAGAGTCCTGCTAATAGAATTCATAAGAAAGGTTGGAAGGGGGATGCATGGCTGACTCTGCCTCATAATAATCATCTTTTAGCTAATGCCGATGGTGGTTTTATTTGTCCTGGGTGAAAGAAGGGATCAGATGCTGTGGTCATGTTAATTTTTCCATTCTAGGATGCTACTAGCTGAAAATATCAAAGCAATCTTACTTCAGTTAATTTTCTATAAGAAATAACTTTCTACAGAGTTGAATTGTTTAAAGTTATCGCGTATTATATTAGACCAGTGGTTTTCAGCCTTCCTAATGCCATGAGCCTTTAATACAGTTCCTTATGTTGTTGGGATACCCCAACCACAAAATTATTTTTGTTGCTACTCATAACTGTAATTTTGCTACTCTTAAGAACCAGGCGACCCCTGTGAAAGGGTCATTCAACCCCCAAAGGAGTCACGACTCACAGGTTGAGAACTGCTGTATTAGACAATCTGTTCATAAATTTAAGCAGAGACTGTAGAAAATCACATTTGTTTCATTGGGAGCTAGCGTAGTGCATGCCAGACTGAAGACCACTCTTAAGTCCTTATGAGAGGGCCGGTAGTGTAGCCAGTTTGACTCTGTAACCAAGCAACACTTGAGAGTTGTACAAAACTGGGATAAACAGTCTGTTTTCTCATTGATAAAATGAATAATCATTCATTCAAAAATATTAGTTATAGTGAGCTATATGCCAGGGCCTGTAGGAGATGTCTGTTATAGGTGAAGTAAATGAAGATCCTAGTCCTAATGTTGTGCTATACAATAGGTAAATTCTAGAGAAAATAGAACAGGCAATACAAGTGAGAAAATGGCAGGTAGTCACATCTTACCTTCTCTGGTTACACAAAAGAGAAGAAGCATCTACATCAGCCCAAGGCTGATTGATTGCCACAAGGCAGAAAGCAGACAGCTTTCTCCCTCCCTGCTTCTCTACCCTATTCAGACAGCAGTAATGTTGGCCTCAGCACTCCACTTCTCTGCTGGGTTTAGTCATTTACTGTAATGGTCACACAGAAATTAAAGACAATATTCAGGATTATTTGGTTTATCAGAAAAGTTGTTGTTAGGTGCCATCAAGTCAGCTCTGACTCACAGCGACTCTACGGACTACAGAAGGGAATACTGCCCAGTCCTCAGCATCAATTCCTCAAGCATTGCTTTTGGCCAACACTTTCAGTGTGGCAGCTTGAAATTCTTCATTCAGCACTATTGGCTCTTGTGTTTATGCGACCTCTTGGAAGACACAGTGACTCCGTGTAGTCTTTCCAATGCTTCCTACATCCTTCAACGTTTTGTATCTTTCAGTATTGCAATTGGAATCTTTTAATATTTCAACTCAAGGCTTGAATGTATTAAGTTCTTTCAGTTTAAGATATGCTGAGCATTTTCTGCTTTTTTTGGTTTTCTGGTTCCAGGAGGTCTTCACACATTTCATAATTATATTTTATCTTATTGTCTGGAGCCATCCTTTGAAATTTTTTGCTCAACTCTTTGGCTTCATCATTTCTTCCATTTGAGCTACTCTGCAATTAAGAGCCAGGTTCAGAGTCACTTCTAACATTGACTTTGAGCATTTCCTTCTTTCCTGTTTAATGACCTTTGCTTTCTTCATAAATGATGTTCTTGGTATCATCCAACAGCTCATCAGATCCTCTGTCATTTGTGTTCAATGAATCATATAGGTTCTTGAGAAGTTATTGAAATTTAGGTGAAAAATACTCCAGGTTATAGTTGGCTCTCATGGACCTGTTTTGATTTTCCTCAGCTTCAATTTGAACTTATATTTGAGCAATTGATAATCTGATCCATATTTAGATATTGGGCTTTTTGCTGCTGATATTAATCTTCTCCTTGGTCACTTATCACAGCTAAAATCTATTGATTACCGTGTATTCCACATGTATTTGTGAAAAAGGTATTTGTGATGAAGAAGTCAGAGTGATGCAGAATGCTAACATGTGATCTCCAGCGTCATTTCTAGACCAGGATCATATCTTCCAACAATGTTCCTTCCTCTTTGTTTCATCAGTAACTATCAATGCATCTTGATCGCATGTTTGCTCATTTTCTGGCTGAAGACAATGGTATAATTCTTTAGTTTCTTCATCACTAGCTTTAGTGGTTGGTTGCATAAGTTTGAATAATAGTTGTATTGATTGAGTATCAATCTTTATGTACTCCATTTCATTTTTTACAAATTCATATTTTCTTAAATCCATACATCATGCATTCCAATTTATGATTATATTTGCCATTGTTTATGATGCTGATGATGATTTTGAATGGTGCCTCATCAGCAAATGAAAGTCCCAAAGGCTTTACACCTGCAGGTTAGATTCCATCCACATCATTATGGTCAACTCTATTTTGAGAAGGAGGCACATTTTTGGTTATATTTTGAATGCTTTCTATCCAAAGGGCTCATCTTCTGTCACTCTTCCTGACAATGTTCTGCTTCTACTCATGAGGGTTTCGGTGTCTGACAATGATTTGATGTTATCCATAAGGTTTTCAGTGGTTAATTCTTCTGAAGTGGACAGACCATTCCTTCTGTATAGTGTTTTCTTAGTCTGTAAGCTCTGCTGAAATCTGTTCACTTTGGGTGACACGACTGGTATTTGAAATGCCAGCGATATAGCTTTCAGCATCACAAAAACACACAAGCCACCATAGTACCACACACAGATACAAGTGGTGCAAGTTAGTAGGTTACAAAATGTTAAGACTATCATTCTTTTGTCTACAATGCATACTCTCAATGATGTTGACATATCACTCTTTTTAAAAAGTAATGAATCATTTATTGAGGGATCTTACATATATGATAACAATCTACACATCTATTATATCAGGCAGACAGATATGTGGCTCTGGTCCTCAGCCTCTAAGACATGTGGGCCTTTGGTCTCTACCTTGTTCCATGGGCTCTTTGTTCTTGATGGTTGAGGGATTCTTTCTCTTGCTTCTGAGATGATTTTACACTTCTCTTCAGTGGATGTAAAAGTGACCCATACCTGAGTTAGAGGCTTCCACATCTTACTCACACTGGGCCACACACCATTTGATGGGAGTTACAAAGCTATGGATAGCAAGGCCGTATGACTTCACCACCGCAGGAAATAGGGACTAAAATGGAAATGGTGTGACTCAAAATAGGAAGGTTATATAAGCCTCATTGAGAAAGTAAAATTTGCACTAGTGTAGGGTCTAGTTAAAAACAACCTAAAATATGATCTAAATGAAAAGTGTTTGTTCAACTCTGTCAAAAAATAATAAGATAATAAAAAGATACAAGAGGGTGACTGAACGCTTTTGGAAAAATTGAATGCCCTGCATACTTATATTTTAATGCTGCAAAAAGTCTACTGATGATATAAAGGAAAATGTGTGTCATGATAATTAATTAATTAATTAATTAGTCATTTGGAACCTGTCAGAAATATTCCATAATAAAAAATGACCAAGCAATTGCTTAATTATTTATATATATGTGTGTGTGTGCGTGTGTATATATATATTCTTTCATTCCCTGAAATGATATACTCAGTATATATTGGCACTTGGAGAAATAAAAGATAGTTGTTGCCATGAGAAAATCTGTGGATTTATTCATTTTATTATTTTAGGGGCATCTGTTCAGATATTCAGAGTTAGCACCATGTACTAAATGAGGGAGAAAGAGTACACATTCCAGAAATTACACATGTGTGTGCTAGATACCAATTCACTGTAAATTATATTGAAAGAATTCTGTAATTAGAAACAGATGATAAAAGTGCTAAAGTATTTCAGGAATAATTCTTAGCTTCACTGAACTGGAAATAAAAATACAATTTGAAGCAACAAATAAATCTCTGAATTTTTAAATGAAGCTCTGCTTTTTTACATGAATTATTCATTGACAAAAGGCTTCATTTAATATACTATGCATTTGTGCCTCCTGGACATTTCCATAGAGACTTATCCAAAAGAAAGGTTTCATAATTTTCAAAGAAAAAGGTTAATAAGAAGCACTCCACTTAAAATTCCCAAGAGAAAGGATTTAAGTTCAAAGCATATCAGCTATCAAAAATTATAGGTTATAATACAAACTCAGTTATTCAATGAGACTGAAATATTGTACTCAATAACTTTATTTGAGTGTGAATAACCATCATAAATAAAATATAACACATTTATTAAACAAAATACTTCTTATTGTTTTCTCTCAAGAGCAAATGATTATGATTTTTAAAATACTGATATTTATTTACAACTTTTGTCATTTACATAGAAGGATGCTGTTTAGGTTTAATATTTGAATTTAATTTGTTAGAATGTAAATTATTTTGAATTTATAATAATTGAGAAAACTTATAACATATTATGTAACTCAGGGTTACACATCTCACATTCATGTATATTATAATTATGCTTTAAATTCATGATATAGTCAAAATTCTGTTAATGATTCCTTTCCCTCTATTTTTGTTTACCAAACTTTCTCTCTCAGTCTCTAAAATCATTCACATGTATATTAGGTGAGAAAATATCTTTGTGTTTGAAAAATATTCATGGTTGTATTTTTTATTGGTACTATTTGTATATTTTAATTGTTTTTCACAAAATTTGGAACATTATTAGATCCATGCAGATAGACCTTGTACTAACTCAGAAATAGTAAGGATCTCTTTTGGGATGTACAGAGAAGTTAATTCAATACTTATGCATTGTGCTCTTTAATATATTTGAACATAACTTAATATGTAGAAAAAGGACACTGGAGACATGAATCCTGTTTTGGCTTTATTCTTAAAGATATACAAAATCCAGCTCAGTAAGAAAGAGCCAATTAATATCTCTGCATTATTGCTAAGAAACACACCTGCTGCAGGAAAATGAGTTACATCCAAAATTTTTCTATAAAATCAGACAAGGCTGACCAGAGGAAAATTTTGTATATTAATGAAAAGAATCATGGCTAGAACCATTCTGGAACCATATTGTTTCCTTGGATTTAGAGCCATGGCTCTCAACCTTCCTAATGCTGCAACCCTTAGTACAGTTCCTCATGTTGTGGTGACCCCCAACCATAAAATTATTTTCATTGCTACTTCATAACTGTAATTTTGCTACTTTTATGAATCGTAAGGTAAACATCTTATACGAAGGATGTATTTTCATTGTAAAAAATTGAACATAATTAAAGCATAGTGATTAATCACAAAAACAATATGTAATTATATATTGCGAAATATTTGTTACTAATGAAAAATGAAATTTTGTCTTGAAGCATGATGTAGCACGTTTAACAGTCTTCACACCGGGTACTCATATGTGGGCGGACCTGCCTGAAGACAGATAGAGGAGCAGTGTCTCAGTTCCTAAGACCATCGGAAATATGTTTTCCGATGGTCTTAGGGTCACGACTCAGGATGAGAACTGCTGATATAGAGAATAATCAGCAGTTTTTATAGATCACTTGCAACACAAAGTTGACTCAAATCCAAATAGTCAATGCACTGAAATGACAAAGGAATAAGCTAACATTTATTGTAAAGTATTCCCTGCATCTATTCCATAATAATATACTAGGAAGGGAGGGCATTACATGATCAGGATATACAAATTTATAAACAGCCCACTCAATCTTTGCTTCCTTAGCCTGAATTCCAAGAACTTTAATGAGCAGAGATAAAAAAAAAAAAGTATGGCAAAGTAATCCCAGCTGCTTTCATGAAGGCACTTACAATCAACCGACTCTCCAAAAATTTTAATTCCTATGGAATAGTAATTCTATCCTTTGTTTATATAATGGACTTTCAACCTATTTTTTTAATTGACCCTTGATGTCATGGAGCTTTTCTTACTGAACAATGAGAAAAAGTTATTGTGATTATACATCTCAATCACTATAAAGAAACACTTTTATGATCTGTGCATGCCTAAAATATATAGTTGTGTGTATGTATGCATTTGTATGTAGGTATGGCAGTTGCATAACCTGCTGTCAATTTGAGACTAGAGTGAAGGGGTGGAGTTTAGCCTGTCAATCATGCCGCAGCTTCATGACCTCATTTGGAGGTGCTAAGGAAATAAATAGTTCACAGGAGGTGGGACACACACACACCCTGTGATATATTACTGACGCTGAGCCTGATGGAGCTATGCTGATGCAGCCAGAGCCCTGAGAGCTGAAGGAGTCACATGGAGACCACTGCAAGCACTGGGATGCTTCTACCATCCCTGGATCCACAAGATTTTTCATCTACTGGCCTATGATCTCCCTGCATTCAGCATCATTGCGTATTCATGAGTCTAAGGAGAAAATTATGGACTAGTACATATTTGCTAATATTGGACTCTGGACTTGATCTGGACTGGGCTGGGATGTTTTCTTTATATCTATATATATATATATATATATATATATTATATATATTTTTTTATATATATAATATATATAAAATGCTCTCTTAAACATTGATACATGTTTATGAATTTGCTTCTCTAGTATAACCAGACTAACACATTATTGTACTCTGGGAGTGGGGTACTAGAGAAACAATTCATAAAGATGGAAAGTAGATGTTTATTTGACTTCTGCCTCATTGTAGTGTTTTTATTTTGGGTAGCCATAGATCAGATATGTCCATGTAGCTTATTGGGTTATTTTCTGGAAAGAATATGGGAAGTTAACGTTTTGATATTTTTCCTCTTGCAATATTTATTCAATCGGTGTGCTGAACAAACAGAGAAGCTGGATTATATGAAAAATACAGGATTGGGATTGGAGCAAGGCTTTTTAGCATTTGAGATGCAGATGACACAGCTTTGCTTGTGGAAAGTGAGGACTTGAAGCACTTGCAGATGACGTTCAAAACTGGAGATCTCAGTATGAATTGAAATTCAATCTAACGCAAACCAGTTCTCATAAGTGGGCCAAGAGGTAAAATCATAATAAACAGAGAAGAGGTTTAAGTTGTCAGATTTTCACATTGCTTGGATTCACGATTAGTGCTCCTGGAAGGGACAGTCAGGAAATCAAATGACATTGCACTGGGCAATCCTTCTGCACAAGACCTCTTTAAAGGATTGAAGAGCAAAAATTTCACTTTGAAAATTAAGGTGTGCCCAATCCAAGCGATGATATTTTCTTTTTTTAATCTTTTCAAAATCATTTTATTAGGGGCTCATACAATTCTTATCACAATCCATACATATGTCAATTGTGTAAAGCACATTTGTACATTCATTGACCTCATAATTCTCAAAACATTTGCTCTCCATTTAAGCCCCTGCCATCAGCTCCTCATTTTTCCCTTCCTTCCCCACTCCTCCCTCCTTAATGAACCCTTGATAATTTATGAGTTATTATTTTGTTATATCTTGCTCTGTCGGACATCTCCCTTCACCCACTTTTCTGTTGCCAGCCCCCAGGGAAGAGATCACATGTAGATCCTTGTAATTGGTTACACCTTTGCACATTTTGATTATTTCATTTGGTTGTTGTCTTTGGTTATTCCTGTTTGAAATGATGAAAATGAATTTGATTAATGTATGTTTTGAGCCTAGGAGACAAAATTGCCCCTTGAATTTCTCAAAGTTTTTTAGGTAAAATGGCTGACAGAATGTCAAAATGGCTGACAAAGCTTGGCTTTGGCTTGATATTGTCAGAGGCCTAATTCCATATTTTGTAGATAAAGATGAAGATAAGATAAATATGGATTTAACTTGACTCTTTTAAGAATTGAGTTTAGGATCTGATTCTACTTTGTTTACACTAGTTTCTTTGGCTTATTATTGTTGATATAATGATTGATAGAAATGATTATTGGGAAGTATGAAAATAGCCAGCATGTAAGCCCACTTGCCTTGAGCCATTAAAATTTTATCTTTAAATGGGTTTAGGACACACCTACAAAGAAGGCTCTGAAAAGATAAGCCCCACCCAGTGCTTTGGAGTACTCAGGATATTTTAATTCCAAGAGACTTGCCTCGGAGGCTGTTGACAGATTGAAGAAAAAGGAACTTTTTAGCTTTTTGAATCTTGAACTAGTGGTTTTTGTCAGAAGCCAGAAAAATCTGGAGCTCTGAAGAAACTCTCTGCTCTAGGACTGAACTGTTAAAGGGATTGTGTGGATCCACTTGTTGAGTGGAAGTGAAGGAAATGCAGCAATAAAGAGATGAGTTGAGTCTGGCCACTGACACCCATGGCCTGTCTACAGGAACTGGAGGAGAAGATGAAAGTGGGTGGACTGGTCTTAAGTCCATGACCTAGTCCAAACGGATTAGGGTTGTTGAGAATTTGTGATGGAGCCCAAAGTTTGAAAACAAGGCAGTCAATGGGCACTCTGGCGAGGCTAAGTGAGGCAGCCCACAAGGGAGTGACCAGAACTCGACCAGATGAAGAGAAGCTAGTTGAGCTTGTCAACTGCTGCATATTTCTTCTGACTTCATGGATGACTTATCCTGATTTGACTTTGCTTATGGATGTGGACATCACAAAGTTCCAACTGAGCTGAAGATTCTTCACAACAAAGAATATGTTTGTATCCTCAGAGCACTGGGTTGATCTAGGTGGGCAGTATAGAAATTGGATACTCAAAATCCAAAAAAGCATATAGTGGCCGGCTTACAAAATTTCATAGGTGGGGGAATATATTCATAGGGATATATTCATAGGATTATTGGATTAAGGTGTCACATAACTGCAATGTTAGGCATACGATAAGTTTGTTTTGTTCACTTATAGAATGTTATGTTTAAATGTGGGTAACACATACTGAATTGCATGCATTTTAGTTTTATCCTGTTAGGTACAGATATGACTTTATTATTGTTTGCTTGAAAATTATATATGGCTAAAGTGTTGTGTAGAAGTGTCAAATAGACAAGGGGTGGTCTGTGGCAGTTACATAATCTGTTGTCAGTTTGAGACGTAAGAGGTAGAGTTTAACCTGTCAATGAGATTGCAACTAGATGACCTCATTTGAGGCACTAAGGAAATAAACAACTCTCTGAAGGCGGGACACACACACTCCCTGCGAGACATTACTGACTGCCAGCCTAAAAGAGGTTTGCTGAGGCAACCAGAGCCCTGATAGCTGGAGGAGTCACGTGGAGACCCCTGCCAGCACTGAAATGCTTCTACCACCACTGTATCCACAAGACTTCCCACCCACTGACCTGTGAACTTCCTGCAGTCAGTGTCATTGCATGTGTTTCATGGGGCTAAGTAGGAATTTTTGAACTAGTATGGGACATATGGGCTAATATTGGACATGTGGACTTGATCTGGACTGGGCTGGGATGTTTTCTAACACAGTAGGTATGCATATACATACATGTTTAAGACATTTTCTGTTTCCAAACAGTTTTTTTTAATAGCCAACAGAAAAACATGAAGAAATAGCAGAGTATTATGACACATAAGCTTGGACTATTGGGAAAAAATAGTTTGAGGCTGAATTCAGGTTAACCTTTTCTTAATCATATACACTTGATGATATCTCTTTGAGTTTTACTGTACTCTTATTGAATATGAGTATAATAAAATGCATTTCATAGGGGTATTTTTGGTGCTAGATGCTGTTGAGATGGCTTCAAACCTTAGTTACTTTATGTATAATAGAACAATACACTGACTGGTCTTGTGCCATCTTCACAATTACATTTGAGTTCATTGTTATAGGCAATGATTTGATCCATTTTGTCAAGAGTCTTCCTCTTTTTTCTTGCTGATCAGCTACTTTTACAAGAATGATATCTTGTTCCCTAGGACTGGTCTATCCTGATAACATGTCCAAAGTTCCTGAGATGAAGTCTTGCTATCCTCACTACAACAGAGCATTGTGCTGTACTTCCTTCAAGGTAGATCTGTTTGTTCTTCTGGCAGTCCACAGTACTTCAAATATTCTTCACCAACATCTTAATTAACATGCATCAATTCCTCTGCTGCCTTCATTTCACATGCATATAAGGCAATTGAAAACAAGATTGCTTGGGTTAGACACACCTCAGACCCCCAAATAACATCCTTCCTCTTCAACAAGTTAAAGAAACCTTGTGAAACAGAAAAAATTTGCCCAATGCAATGCCTCATCTGATTTCTTGACTGCTAATTTCATGAGTGTTGATTGTGAATCCAAGTAAAATAAATTCATTCACAAGTTCATCCTTTTCTCCATTTATCATGATGCTATCTATTATTTCAACTTGAAGATACTTGTGTTTTTGACATTGTGTAAAAACAACTTCCATTCAGAAGACTGTAGTCTTTGACCTCCATAAGTAAGTGCTTCAATTCTTCTTGGTCTTTAGCAAGCAAGTTGTGTTATCTGCAAACCGAAGATTGTTGATTAGGCTTCTTTTAATCCTTCTTCTTCACATAGACTAGCTACTCAAATTACTTTACCAGTATTAATATTTGAAAAGAATGGTAAAATGCCATATTCCTGGCCTATGAATACAGGGGTCATCGAATCATGTGGCTAAGAGACTGAGGTGCTTTGATATAGATTGGCTTCTGACTAGGTATAGGTTTTTCTGTGGACCAATGACTGTATCCATAATATTTTCAGAACTTGGCTTGTGGTAACCTTTAATTGTGAGTATTTCTCTGTGAGTTCTGTGTGACCACTGAAGCTGATTTACAAACCCAGTTGAGAATTAGAATGCTGTGGATGAATGGTTTGTGTCAGACTAGAGTAAAACAATGCAGAGTAAAAACATGTCTGACCTCTGCCTTATAGAAATCAGCCTGGGGTTTATGTGGAGATGGATTCTTTTTCTCATTTGTGTAGCCAAATGTGGCCAAATGTGGCCCCCTGGTAGTTTTCTAAATATGGCATATGCTAATCAAACTCTCCAATATCAAAGACATGAGACAAATTCTAAGAGTGGCACAGGAGAAAGGTAAAATTTGATTTTTTAGCAGAAGCCATGTAAGCAGGAAGGCAAATTTAATGACATATGTAAAATTATGTAAGAAAAAAAATTAACAATCAAGAATCTTATATCCAGAAAAAGTATTCCTCAGAAGCAAGGGATAAATAAGAATATTGTCAATTAAAAGAAACTAGAAAAAATTGTAAAGATAAGATCAACCTTACCAAAAATAATAAGGAAAATCTCGAAAAATCAAGAGTGCAGTAGACATCACCTAAAATGAATGTACAAGACACCACCGACGCAAATCAACACAGTTAAAACCGCTGTACTCAAAGGAAAACAAGACCTAAAGAGGGAGCCAAAGCTATCATTCAACAAGGAAAATGCTTATTAAGGAAGTCGATGGGGCAGTATATATCCAAAATATTCAAACTGAAACGAAGTCAAAGAGGTTTCCACAGAGAAATAATTCTAATAGTTTTAAACTTCAGCGGAAAATAATAAAATGAATAAATCTGATTTTAAAGAAAAATGGATAAATCTGATTTTTAAAAGAAGAGAAAAATCATAAATACTTAGTATAGGATAAAATAACAGTTAAGGAATAAAATGAGAAGAAACCCCACAAACAAAATGAAACCATCACAAAAAAATTAAGAAAAAGGCCAACAATAGCACACACACACACACAAATGACAGCAATTAATTTATACTTATTGATAATGGGACTGGATATAAATTGATTAATGTACTAGTCAAGAGTCAGAAATTGCAGAATGGATTCTTCTTTTTTTAAGTAGGCCCACCAATAAATTAATTACAAGAAATGCACACAACTAAACTGAAAATCAAAAGATGGAAAATATTTGAAGCTAGACCATCGTGTGAGACAAAAAGGGGCATTATATAATGATTAAATGACTAATTGGACAAGAAGAATTAGTCATAGTACAGTCTTCAAAACACATTAATCAAATTCTTATAGAGCTGAAGAAATAGATAATTCTACAATAATAATAGAATACTCTCATACATCACTCACAAGGAAGGATAACAACTAGAAAGGAATTTGAGAAAGACACAGAAGATTTAAACATCACAACAAATTAACCTGAACTCTTAGACACGTGCAGAACATTTCACTCAACAACAATATACATTATTTTACAGTACTCATGGAACATTCTCCAGAACAGACTATAATTTAGGACACAAAACAAGCTTTAATAAATTTAAAATCATCCAAATATTATAAACCAATTTTTCAGATTACATGGTTATGAAATAAGAAATTAATAATAGAAAAGTCAAGGGAGAGCTTCCAGGGAGATGGTGCCCATGTAGAATCACCTAGGTAGTGCTCCCATTGTAAGACCAGAAAATCAAGAGGTGAGGAGGCCAAACTTCTGAAATCAGGTGCTAGACCTAGAATCCCCGTATCCTAGGGTTCTTGGTTCAGACCTCTTCTTCCATCCTTTGCCCATGGACTGTTCCAAGAGCTTGCTACAGCTCTTTAACTTCACTACGCCTGTCCATGGGCTTTCCCCACCCCCTAACAGGACTATAGAGATGGCATCTGCCCCACCCCCTTCACCATGTTTCTGCGGCTCACCAGCATGATGTAATAACCCAAGACAGACTGTCTCTTAAGAGTTCATGGTCCCATACCCCACTGAGAGCATCTGGAGCTTGCCAAGGATCTTCCCTCCTAATGTGCCTGTTCATCGGGTTCCCCCCTTCCCTAGCAGTATCAGAAGGACAGAGACTTTTAGCCACCTGAAAGTCCTCCCTAGTTCCACAACCACACTCCAGGAGTGGATAGTACTGAGTTGTGGTGCAGAAATCCACAATAAATGGGCCTTTGACTATAAACACAATAACAGGAGGGCTTCACTCTCCCTAAGTAACATACACAGTCAACAAGTGACTGGTAACCTAATATCCTCCTCAACTACCCTAACCACCAGCACCTCAAGACATAGTGTCCACCAAATACATATACTGCCTTAGTACTTACCAAGTAGCACCAAATTTTTGTACACCATGTCTCTCCAACTCATCATAAAGGAGTATCTTAACAGGAAGACTTCCAATAATTAATGCCACCAATATAATAGAGAAGGGGGTGAAGGGAGACTCCAGATAGGGAAAGATATGACAAAATTGCAATCTATAAATTATCAAGGGATCATGAGGGAGGGGAAGGCGGGGAGGGAAGGGAAAAAAAGAGGACCTGATGTAAAGGGCTTAAGTGGAGAGAAAATGCTTTGAAAATGATTAGGGCAAAGAATGTACGGATGTGCTTTATACAATTGATGTATGTATATGTATGGATTGTGATAAGAGTTGTATGAGACCCTAATAAAATGTTTCAAAAAGAAAAGAAATTACTCCCAAGCAATCTATATTATATTTCTCACACCCACTCAAATAACAATCCCCCTCATCTCTCCACAATATAACCTCCAGAATCTATCTGACCCTCCTCTATCCTAAAAAGCCAAAACGCTCCACCCCACACACACACAATCCAGAAGCCCAAGCAGCGCCTATAGATCAGCCACTGTGTGATGCAAACAACAGCCTCTAACAGCTACAACAAAAAGTCAAGGGAAGCAAATGCCAACATTTGAACGTCACCCAAACCCACTGGAATACACAGATGAACAAGCCCTTGAGGGCATTACAAGAGATCAGGAGATCAATCCTGAAAACAGATGAAAAAATGGAGAAACAAGAAACCACACAAGGGTGAAAATCAGGAGGTAAGGAGTGAAGTAGCAGAAATTAAAAACAAGGTAAACAACCTGGGAGAAATTGAAAATTGAATCAGTGAACTCAAAGACAATCAAGCAGAATTCAGGAAATGAAACAAACAGAAAGCAAAGGAATCTGAAGAAAGCTTGAAAAACATGTGAGAAAAATGAAGTGAAATTACATGTCAATTATAGGGGTACATGAGCAGGAAGAAATAAACAAGTCTATAGTTAAACTAGTAAGGGAATTCTTGGAAGAAAATGTCCCCAATATCACAAAGGAGGAGATGATAGCAATTCAGGAAGCAGAGAGAACACCAATTAAATTAAACACACACCCCCAAACACCACATCAAGACATTTAGTATTCAAATTATGCAATTTATAGGAAAATGGGAAAATCTTGAGAGCAGCTAGAGAGAAAAAAACAGTCACATATAAAAGTATACAAGTATGCTTATTCTTATTTTATCTTAGATTTACTCAAATCTCTCCACAGATACCATGCAAAAAAGAAGAAATAGAGCAACATATACTGTAAGTTGAAAGACAACTGAAATTCAAAAATCCTTTATCCAGCAGAGCTTTTCATCAAAATTGAAAAAGAAAAAAATTCATACATAATAAAACATTTAGAAAATTCGTAAAAGTAAAATCCTATCTAGTGCTTTATGGGCAGAAAACCAAAAACCACAGCACACAAACATGAGACTACCACCACAGGAAGTAACATCACCTATTATCCAACACAATGAAAACATTTCCCCAAATATTAAATATTAAGCAGAGAAACAAAGACAAGAATAAACTCCTCACACACATACACTACCCTATAAATGGGAGGAAAGGAAAATATAAAACACAAATAGAATGCGATGACAGCAACTAATCTACCATTAGATCTAATCACACTGAATGTCAATGGAATGAATGTGCTTCTAAAAAGACAAAAAATACAGATTGAAGAACTAAGAAACATCAATCTTCTATCTTCGAGAGACACATCTCAAATACACGGACAAAAGCACTCTGAGAATCAAAGGTTGGTGAAAAATCTCCCAAGTTAATTACAGAATAAAAAGCAGATGTGACAATATTAATCTCTGACAAAATAGACATCAAGGTACACATGATAATGAGAAACAAGAACGGGCATTGTATTATGTTCACAGAGTCAACAAAGCAAGAACACCATAATAAACTTATATGTACCCAATGATAGATCCTCAAAATTCCGCCAAAACCTCAAAGAGATGAAAGGAGAAATGACTAAATCAACAATTATAATAGGCGATTTTAATATACCACTCTTAAAGAAAGATAGATCAAGAAGTAAGAAATTCAATAAAGTGACATAGCAGTTGAACACAATCGATCAACTTGGACCTCACTGATATTTATAAAGTTCTCCATCATCAAAAATATATATACATTCTTCTCCAATACACATGGTTCATATTCTAAAATAGACCACATGTTGGGACATAGAGCAAGTTGACAAAATTCAAACATATAGAGTTCATTCAATCCATCTTCTCTGACCACAAGCCCATTAAGCTGGAAATCAACAAGAGAATGAATACAAAAACAATAAAATAAACTTGGAGACTCAACAATAAAAAGACTGGATCCTAGCCAAAATATGAGAGGAGATTAAGAAATTACTAGAAGCTAAACAGAATGGTAACACAATAAATCAAAGCCTACGGGACACAGCAAAAGCAGTTGTTAAAGTCACTCTGTTGCAATAAGTGCACAAATCAAAAAAGAGGAGAGCATCATGGTCATCACCTTAACACAGCACACCCAACAATTACAATAGTCATCAGAAGAACACTACCAACAGCAAAAGAAAATAAATCACAAAAATTGGAGCAGAAATAAATGAACTGAAAAGAACAGAAAAAGAATGGCAAATAATTAACAAAACAAGACATTGGTTCTTTGAAAGGGTTAACAAAATTGACAAACTGCTGGCAAACTTAACAAAGGAAAAGGAACAGACTTCAACTTCAAGAATTAGGAAGTTACAAAAGACCCTAATTTTTTTAATATTAATAGTGCAGTACTATGAATGACTCTATGCTAACAAGTGCAATAATTTGGAGGACATAGACAAATATCTAAAAAAGCACTCTCTCCCTAAATTAAGGCATATGGACACTAAGACCTTGAACAAAATGCTAGCAAAAGAAGTAATAGATAAGATCATCAAGAAATTCCCAATTAAATGCTGAAAGTGGACTTTGGGGCCAGGGCGTGGTGCCCCAACAGACTGGACTGGAAAACGCTCCTAAGGGCCAGCAAATGATCCCTGAACTAACTACAAGCTTTTCTCTTGTGAACTGTTTTGTTCTGTTCTTTGTCAGTGGTTTGTTTTTGTTGTTTTGTTGTCTGGTTGTATACTGTTGCTTTGTTTTCCTCTGTCTTGTTTTCGTGCATGTTAGTGACTCCACAGGTCTGTCTGAATAGGACAGGCTGGATGAACTATCTGGAGGAAAAACAACGGGACCGACAGTTCCGGGGGGACTTGGGATGGGGGGGTAGGGGGGGTAAGGAAGTGGTGTTAACAAACCCAGGGACAAGGGAAAAACATGGGACCCCAAATGGTAGAGAAGGGGGAGTGGCAGGCATGGTGGGAAATGATCAAGGGTAAGGTTGCTTAGAGAAGAGGTATACTCTAGCCCAGGTGGCGATGAAGCATGGTAGTAGGGCAGGAGGAAAGTCAAGGGAGATGGAGGAAAGAGCTAGGAGTCAAAGGGCATTCATGGAGGTCTAGACAAAGACATGTACATGCAAATATATATAGGAGGATGGGGAAATAGATCTATGTGTCTATATTTATAGGTCAAGTATTAAGGTGGCGGAAGGACCTTGGGCCTCTACTCAAAAACTCCCTCAATGCATGAATACCGTCTTTTATTAAATTGGAACTCTATGATGCTCACTCTCCCGACACAACGGCTGGAGCCAAAGTGGGTGAACAAGTAAATGTGGTGAAGGAAGCTGATGGTGTCCGGCTATCAAAAGAGATAGTGACTGGGGTCTTAAAGGCTTGAAGATAAACAAGCGGCCATCTAGCTCAGAAGCAACAAAGTCCACATGGAAGAACACACCAGCCTGTGTGATCGAGTGGTCCTAAAGGGATCAGTTACCAGGCATCAAAGAACAAAAAATCATATCCTTGACTGCACACCTCCATGATAGGATCGCTGAAGACAAATGGGTGCATAAGCAAATGTGGTGAAGAAAGCTGATGGTGCCCGGCTATCAAAAGAGATAGTGTCTGGGGTCTTAAAGGCTTGAAGGTGAACAAGCGGCGATCAAGCTCAGAAGCAAAAAAGCCCACATGGAAGAAGCACACCGGCCAGTGCGATCACGAGGTGCCAAGGGACCAGGTATAAGGCATCATGCAAAAAAAAAAAACAACAACTATATAAGTGTGTGTATATATGTGTATATGTATATGTATATATATATACCAGATTAAATGAAGGGGGAAGTGCAGAGTGCAGACCCAAGGCCCAAGTGTCGGCCAATGGAGATCCCCTCATAGAGGCGTTTAGGAGAGGAGATGGGTTAATTAGGGTGCGAGGTAGTACCGATGAAGAACACAGCTTTCCCCCAGATCCTGGATGCTTCCTCCCCCCAACTACCATGATCCGAATTCTACCTTGCAGGGCTGGATAGGACAGAGGCTGTACACTGGTACATATGAGGGCTGGAGGTACAGGGAATCCAGGGTGGATGATACCTTCAGGACCAAGGGTGTGAGGGACGATGCTGGGTGAGTGGAGGGTGAGTGGGTTGGAAAGGGGGAACTGATTACAAGGATCCACATGTGACCTCTTCCCTGGGAGAGGGACAGCAGAGAAGGGGGGAAGGGAGACTCCGGATAGGGCAAGATATGACAAAATAACGATGTATAAATTACAAAGGGCACATGAGGGAGGGGGGAAAGGGGAGGGAGGGAAAAAAAAAAAGAGGACCTGATGCAAGGGGCTTAAGTGGAGAGCAAATGCCTTGAGAATGATTGGGGCAGGGAATGTATGGATGTGCTTTGTACAATTGATGTATGTATATGTATGGATGGTGATAAGAGTTGTATGAGTCCCTAATAAAATGTAAAAAAAGAAAAGAGGAGAAAAAAATGATTAGGGCAAAGACTGTACAGATGTGCTTTATACAATTGATGTATGTATATGTATGAACTGTGATGAGAATTGTATGAGCCCCTAATAAATTGTTAAAATTAAAAAAAAAAGATCACTCTATTGGGGGCTCTTATGGCTCTTATTACAATCCATACATCAATTGTATCAAGCATATTTGTACTTAGGTTTCCATTAATATTTTCTAGGCATTTACAAAACACCTATTGCATTTTGCTCTTTGTTAAATTATTCCGATCTGTATACCCATATCCTGTTATTTTTTCTATCTAAAAACAAAACTTTAAAAATAAGTAAGTGATGGAGTAAATTAATAATGGATGGAGAAGGGCAATTCTCCCCCACAGAATTGCAAATACCGCGAAGCTACAACCCCCTTCCGGAGATGGAGTTCAAGCTTCCTCTCATTGAGAGAAGACTATGCAAAGGGAAAAATAATAAGTTCATTTGTGAGAAGATGCCACCCTAGCCAAGTGGCGAAGGTTAATATCGCCAGTGATGAGCCATGCTGACAGTGTGCACGGCCTGAGACCATGTGATGAGCAAGGCACTCCCGCCTGTTGTATTCTTCCCCCAGGTCCATAACCCCAGTCTATCTCACGATGAGGAGCATTTCACTCTTTACCTCACCGGTTCTCTTCATTACCAAGGTCATGAACAATAATGAAAAACTGAGGTCACGGATCAGAAAAAGACGACGGAGAATGACTAAATGCAATGTGTTATCCTGCCTTGGACTTGAAAACGGCAAAGGACGTCAGTGAGAAAACGGGTGACCTGTGACTAGACTTAGTATGTTAGCCAATCACACTGCTCCAATGCCAATTTCTTAGTTTTGAGAGTTACACTGTGGCTATGCAAGACAGACTGTATGGCAATTCTTTATATGGTCTTTGCAACTTTTTGATGAACCTGAAGTCCTTTCAAAATAAAATGTATCGTTAAAAAAGCAAAAAAAAAAAAAAAAAATTCCCAATTAAAGAAAGCCCCGATCCAGATGGCTTTACAGCAAAATTTTACCAAGTATTCAGAGAAAAGCTGATACTAATCATACACAAACGTGTACAGAATATAGAAAGAGATAGCAAACTCCCAAGTTTATTCTATGATGCCAACATAACCTTGACATGAAAACAGGGCAAAGACCCCACAAGCATAGAGGATTACAGACTGATATCCTCATGAACATAGATGCAAAAATTCTGAACTGAATCTTGGCCCATAGAATGCAACAACATATCAAAGAAAATACATCATTGAACAAGTGGGATTCATACTAGGGATGCTGGGATGGTTCAACATTAAAATAAAGTTAATTTAATATACCACATTAACAAGAAAAATGATAAGAACCATATGATTATATCAAATTGATACAGAAATAGCATTTGATAACATCCCACACCGATTCCTAATAAAAACTCTCAGTAAGATAGAAACAGAAGGGAAACTTCTCAATGCAATAAAGACCATTTGTGAAACTCCAATAGTCAATATTAAACTCAATGGAGAAAAGCTGAAAACATTTCCACTGAATAAGTGAGGCCAAAAAATATGGCCCCTATCTCCAATCTTATTCAATATTGTGCTGGAAGTCCTAGCCAGTACCACAAGACAACCACAAGAAATCAAGGGAGTACAAGTGAGTAAAGAAGTGAAATTGTTTCTATTTGCAGACAATATAATTGTATATATTGAGAATCCCTAGGAGTTCACAATAGGATGGAAACAATAGATGAGTTTAGTGGTATAGCAGGATACAGGATTAACAAGCAGAAATCAATTGGATTCTTAGATACAGTGATGGGAACACCAAAAAAAGAGATCAAGGAAACAATCCACTCACAACAGCCACACAGAAGCTGAAATACCTAGGAATAAATCTTACACACACACAAAAAAAGACCTGTATGAAGAAAACTTCAGAACATGACTATAGGAAACCAAAAGTGATCTATGCAAATGGAAGAAAATCCTGTGTTCCTGGATTGGAAGAATCAATATAGTGAAAATATCAATCTACATATTCAATGCAATCCTGACCCAAATTCCAGCATCATTCTTTAAGGAAATGGAAAAACTGATTAATAATTTCATATGGAGAGGGAAGAAGCCCAGGATAGGCAAAGAACTACTGAAAATGTTATCAAAACAACCTGGTACTAGTATAATGACAGATACATGGACCAACGGATCAAGACAGAAAACCTAGTAATAAAAACATCTGCATACAGACACTGATTTTTGACAAAGGCCCCAAAAATATTAATTGGGAGGCAGATGCCCTCTTCAATAAATTTGCTGCCAAAATTAGATATCCACTGGTAGAAGAATGAAACAAATCCTATATCTTGCAGCATGCATTAAAAAAATAAACTCAAGGTACGTCAAAGATTTTAATGTAAAGCACAAAGCTTTCGGGATCATTGATGAGAAAATTGGGGCAAAGCGAGCTCACAGACTTGGAAAAGATATATAGTAATGACACAACAGACAAAGAACTGATTATGATCATCTACAATATCTTACAAGTCTACAAGGAAGACACTAATAATCCCCTGAGATTATTCAAGGTAAGGACCTAAATAGACCATTTACAAAGGATTACATTTGAATGGCTAATAAACACATGAAGAAATGCTCCCATTCACCAGCCATGCAGGAAATGCAATATCCATGAGATACCACCTAACACCCACAACTATAGACCAATATAGAAAACTGAGAACAACAGATGCTGGAGAGGGTGTGGTAAGATTGGAACACTTATACATTGCTAGTGGACTTGTAGCTACTTTAGCCACTGTGGAAGGCAATACGGTGATATGTAAAGCACATGACGATTGAAACCATATGACCAGCAATACCATTACTGGGCACATATTAAAGGAAATAAGAAACAGATTACAAATAGGCGCTTGCTCCCTCACATTCATTGCAGCACAGTTCACAATATCAAAAATCTGGAAACAGCCTAAACTCCCATCAGTAAAGGATTGGATAAAGAAACTCTGGCATATACACACAATGGAATACTATGCATCCCTAAAAACAGTGATGAATTCATGACACACCTCAGGCATGGAGGGAACTGGAAGACATTATGCTGAGAAATTGTTCAAGCACAAAAGGACAAATACTCTATGAGTTCATTGCTGTAGGAACAAGGAACAAAAGGGACACAAGCTCAGACTTTTAGGGCCTCCAGTTTATTGTCTGGGGGTCAGACAGATGACAATGAACCATCCAACTCTAGGTAAGTATTTCAAATGTCGCTAGGCCAAAGGGCACCTCACATGATCTTAAATCAAATGGTCAAAGGAGATGTTTGACAAGAGGCTGATATGTAAATATTTGAGCAGGTACCCTCAGACAGGTAGACAGCCCCATCAGAGAGAGGAGGGATAAGCTTGGGAAGAATAACGCAGCAAAGGGGAAAAGGAGAAAACACATTTGAGGGCACACAAAGGTATATTTGGTGGTAGGAAAAGAGGGCGGACCAACTTCCACGTGTGGGGAAGAATGACTGGGAATGTTTGGGGAGACATTAGATCGGGAGAGCCTTTGATGGTATGCATCGGATAGACCAATTGATTCGGGCTTCTGAATGCATTCTGGGGATCCCAGCCAGGCCCAGATGTGTGCCAGGATGCTGAATCCCACATATTCAAGGTGCACAGGATACTCCAGGGGCTGTGTCAGTGAGATATCATGCAGGAACTCCACTGAGTCAGTTGGAGATGCACTTAGAACTTGAAGGCTTAAACTGGAAAGTACGTGATATTTGAGAAAGCAGAATAAAGCTGCACCATGGTTGCTGAGCTGTTAGTAGGCGGACAAATAAGGTCTTGCTACATCAATGCCCTGTATGCTACATCAATGCCCTGTATTAATATATGTATTATTCTAGAAGACTGGTGATAGTCATTCTGTTTCATACGTTTTTTGTTTATTCTTATAAGGGTGTATGTCTTAAGTCAAGATATATGTTTTTCTGTTTTTCAGTAAATGAAACCCGGGATTGATGAGCTTATGGATCACAAATAGAACACGGATTTCTGGGACAAGTGGAGGATGTAGGAGAAGAGGGAGGGTAAACGAAAAACTATGTTAAGGCATCCGGGAAGAAAGAGTATATTTGGAAACTGATTATGCAAGTGATGTGTGGTAGTTACATGATTCATGTCAACTTGAAGATATGAGTCAAAGCGTGGAGTCCTGCCTGTCAAACAGTCCACAGCCTGGTAATGCCTCCTGGTGGGTGTGGCCTTCTCTGAGGGAGGATATTGGGAAATTCCTTTCTCTGTGTGCTTCACCTTCCTGTTGATGAGCCACTTCGAGCCATGTTGATAGTAGCCAGAGTCCTAGAAATGTGTCCACCTCCCTTGGATCTGTAAGCTGTTGCACCCATCGGCCTGTGATCTTCTTGTGAATCATTGCATATGACTGTATGAGTCTAAAGAAGGATTTATGAACTAGAATTGGACTTATGGACTAGTACCAGACTTCTGGACTTAAGTTGGACTGGGCTGATATGTTTTCTTGACATAGAATTACATCTTGATATAAAGATTTATCTTACACATATGACTATCTCTGTATTTGTTTCTCTAGTCAAGCCAGTCTAACATACAATGGTACAATTTTGCTCTTGAAGTAATGACATGAGATTTATGTTAACATCCAAGTAATAATAAATAATAATAAGAAGAACAAAAAACATATATCCAGGAATGGGGTTTGGGATTACATTAAATCCTAGCTCCAATTTAAGAATAATTAGTTCTTTTATCATGTTCTTGCTCAATACTTGCTCCCAGGAAGGGAACACAGAGGAGATTAGTGTTATAGTAAAATCTGGTGAAAAAATTAGATGTTGTCCAGCTTTTAGATAAAATAGGGTCTGGGGTCTTAAAGGCTTGCCTCCAAACAAGCAGCCACCTACATGAGATATCAACCAAGTCCATATGGACGAAACACACCATCACCAGTCAACAAAGGATTGTGAAGCATATAATCAGAAGTCAAAGGAGAGATTAGTATCAGAGCCCAAGTGGGGGAATCTGGTTTGCAGAAGGCTATTATGACTGGAAGCCCAAGATCAATTTGTGGAACTTCACAGGAAATAAGCCTCTGGTGAACTCCCTCTATCCACAACTGAGGGATGTGAGAAAAGTGGTTACTAAGCAGGGTATTAGAGAGTTACATAGAATATCAAAAGCATAAATATCACTTGAACAACTCAAATGCTGTCAGCAAATCTGCCCTATGATGCATGTTAGACCGGATTTGGTTTCCAAAATTCTCTGTATTATTGGTTTTATTGTTTTTTTCTTTGTACATATTAGGGGGTATCTTAGAAGAGTTAGGTCATTGGTTGGCGGCTACCCTCTTGAAATGGTGTTGTATGTTTTTCTTTTTATCGATATATAAAACCCAGGATTGCTTAACCTGTAGAAATAGCAAGTAGAATAAGGGATTTAGGGGTTGGGGAGAGTGCAGTGGCCTGGCAGGGGGAAGGGGACATGATGTGAAGGAGTCTATGCAGAAAATAAATATTTGGAAACTGATTGTGGTAGCAAATGTACAATTCTGCTGCATATGATTGAACTATGAAATGATATGATATATGTATTAATTCCCAATTAATAATAAATTAAAAAAAGAAAGTTCAAGGTAAAAAAATCAAATACATGGAAATTCAACAGCACCTTATATTTTTCAAAGCAAATAAAAATGAAATGCGATATACCTTTGGGACACGGCATAAACATTACACAGAGCACGATAGATACTCACATGTAGGCACATCGATAACATGTTCTATTTTGTTTTCTGGCTAAAAAGAGGATACATTATAAGTTTATTGGGATCATTCCAGCAATCTTCACTACTCAGTTATCTATATGCTCAAAAGATCTGTTACAGCAATGTTGAGTTCTGTGGTATTTATTGCCTACATGTGACTTTGTGATTTTGCCATTGATAAAAGTGACAAGTCAGGAAACAACAAAACGGCAAAAGAGAATTTCAGTGAGCTCAGAACTTGAATGACTGTTTAAATGATTACCTATTAGCTGGTTGCTGAGCTACGACTGAATGGTCAGTCATTTACTATTGACATCTGAAAATGTATTAAGAAACTTTCATTGAATGTTATTGCCTTTTAGTGAATAAAGCCCCAAAGAAGACAGAAATAACTCTTTTTTCTTTTTAAAATTTTTTTTCAGAGTTAATAGTGTAATTTATTTTTTTAAACATTTTATTAGGGGCTCATACAACTCTTATCACAGTCCATACATATACATCCATCAATTGTATAAAGCACACCTGTACATTCTTTGCCCTAATCATTTTCTTTTTTTTTTTCCTTTTCTTTTTTTACATTTTATTAGGGGCTCATACAACTCTTATCACAATCCATACATATACACACATCAATTGTATAAAGCACATCCACACATTCCCTGCCCCAATCATTCTCAAAGCATTTGCTCTCCACTTAAGACCTTTGCATCAGTTTCTCTCTTTTTTTTTTTCTTTAAATCTCCGGATGTAACAACCAAAGGGACATGGTTTTAGAGGGCACATAAATAAAAGACTGAAGGAAAAATGGAAGAATTAGATGCTTGCAGTAACTTAAAGCACATACTCACACACCCCCAAATAAAACATCCAGTCAGTGTTTCTTGAGAATCTCCTTTGTGGTCCTAAGGAATTGGTGATGGTGTCAGTAAACTACCAAACATCTTGTTGGTAGTCAAACCTCCCAGGTCCTTCATGAGAGGAACATGATTTACAGTCTCAGAAACCCAAAGGAGCAGTTATACTGTCAGATAGGGTCACCATGATTTGGAATCCACTGAAAGTCGGTCCGTGGGTTTCTGTAGTCCTTGGATGGTGCAAATAGCACACTCAAATATAAGCCAAAATTCTGGAGAGTCAAGCCCACAAACCCACTTGAGAAGAGACTGGTGACTTACTTCTAAAATACAAGCCATTAAAAGTTATAGGTGGCACAGTTCTCTTCTGATGCACATAGGTTGCAATGAGTCAGGAATGATTCATTGGCACCTGGGTTTGCGTGGTAAGGAAATAGTGTGGTGTTAAATGCTTTTTAGAAGTCCTAAAATACCTATGGAAAAATATTCCCCTGATGGCAGGTCATCCATCCAGAAATGGATTAATGTTCACTGGATCAAACATTTTCCATATGTGGTCAGGTTTTGATCGAGTCAGTGTTAGCCAGTCTTAGATAGGCAATGGGTACCACAGGACATTAGGAAGCTTCACACATGTCTGCTTTCTTTGCTTCTGGCTACTTGTCCCTTCACATATTCTCATTAACCTACGCTATGGTATTGACTCAGGTTTTCTTATCTCTTTAAACTTCAAACCAGTCTGTTCTTCTTGTCTCTCCTTTAGCCCCTATGGTTTAGGTTCATGGGTGTCAGTGGCCAGACCCAATGCATCTCTCCATTGCTGCATTTCTTCTAATTCCACTCAACAAGTGAATCCAAGTGGTTGTTTAGCTTACAGTCCAGGCTGTCCACAGGCTCCATTTAATTTTCAGTCCTAGACAAATTAGATGGAATGGCACAAGTCTCTCATGGTCACAGACTCCTACAGCCTCGGCACATCCACAAGTACATAATTTGCTCAAATTCAGCAGTTCTAGTTGCAAGCATTTTTAGGTGCTGATGGTTTTCCCCTCCAGATACTGGATGGGGCTTACCTTTTCTAAGCCCTCTACCTTGACGTCAAACAAAAACCACTCCTTGGAGGCAATTCCTAATGCTCCCCTTTTAAGAAAATCTTACTTTAAAGAATTTTATATCTAGAATAAATACTGTATTAAGAAGTTGCCATAGCCCAGTCCAATGAATCTGATGCTAGCTGGAGCCTTCTTCAGATTCACATAACTTCAGACTGATGCAGTATAAACGTGAATCCAGATGTAGGGCGATCGCAGCCAGGGGGTTCAAAGCTGCGCGAATCCAAAGTTAGAGGAAACCTGGCAAGGTGTGAAGAGCTCATAGGGTTTGCAGCCCTATGGGGCTGCCCTTGGAACCAGACGCAGAATTCAAGCAAGTAGAAAGGTGAAGGGCAGATGATGGGGGGAGGGGGAGCGAAGTACCCAGTGTCTATATTATAAAAGGTCATGCCCCAAGAAGACATCATCAGGGTGTTACTTGATTAATCGCTTGCAGTCTATCCCTCCACTATCATCCAAGTACAAATTGACATAAAATCTAACTAAGATAATCAGCTTGTTGAAACATTTCTATTTATATTCCATTAATTCCTAGTGCTTTGTCTTTGGCTAAAATGTTCAGTGCTGTTTGGACTTTTAGTACTATCGGTTCTTCATCATATGCTACCTCTTGAAATGGTAGTTTGTTGACCAACTCTTTATGGCACAATAACTCTGTGTATTATTACTATCTTCTATTGGATATTTCAATATTTTGTCCAAAGAGTCCTTTAATATTTCAATTAGAGGCTTTATTTTATTCATTCTTTCAGATCGTGATGTGCTGGAAACATCTCAAGAAGATGAAAAGAACACACAGTCACTGTGACCCAAAGAACTAGTTCCATTCAAACATTTCAAAGGTCATATGTGATCAAGAACCAATGGTACTAACAAAAAAAAAATTCAAGCAGCACTGAGAGAATTAGCAAATAACAAGGCACAACCTTGAAAGTGAGGAAGACTGAGGCACTTGTTGAAGATCAAGGATTACAGGCTTCAAGATGGATTACAACTCAATGTAAAAAGACCCATATCCTCACAACTGAACCACTAGGTGACATCATGATAGTGGAGAAAAGGTTTAAGTTTGCAAAGATCTCATCTTGCTTGGATCCAAAATCAATGCTCATGTAAGCATTATAGCAACCAAGAGATCAAACCATTTATTGCATTCAGTAAATCTGCTGCACACGATCTCTTTAGAGGATGGAAAATCAAGCATGTTACTTTGAGTACTAAGGTATGCCTGACCCAAGACATAGTATTTTGAGTTGCCTCATATGCATGTGAAAGTTGGACATTGAATAAGGAAGATAGAAGAAGAATAGATGCATTTGAATTATGGAACTGAAGAAGAATATCAAAAGTACCATGGACTGCTCAAAGGACAAATCAATATGTCTTGGGAGAGTATGGTTAGAGAACTTTTTCAAGGCAAGAATAGTGAGACTTTGTTTCACACCCTTGGATATGTCATCAGAAGAGCCAGGTCCTATAAAAGGATATCATGTTTGTTAAAACTGAGAAGCAGTCAAGGAGGGTAAGGCCCTCAAAGGGTTGGATTGATCCCATGTCTGCAACAATTGGCTCAAGAATAGCAATGGTGAGGATGGCCCAGGACCAGACAATGTTTCTTTCTCTTGTGCTTAGGGTTGCTGTGGGTGGGAACTTACTCGATGGCATCTAACAACAATAACAACAATTGAAATGTTGCAACAGGCTGAAGAAGCCCTGGAAGCATTCACTTTTGTATGCCAAGAAACTTGAAAGGGAGCCATCCATCCAACTGACTAGAAATAATCCATATCTGTACCTGCTCCAAAACAAGATGACCCAAGGAAGGCACACATTATAGCGCAACATCACAAATATGACCTGCACGTAAAATTTTGCTAAATATCACCCAACGATGGTTACAGCAGTACATTGAAAAGTAATTGCCTAAAATTCATGCTGGATTCAGAAGAGGACAAGTAGCAGGTGCTATCATTAGTGATCTTGGCTGAATGCAGAGAATACTAGAAATATACTTACCTGTGCTTTATTGACGATGTAAAGGCATTCGACTCTTTGGACCATAGCAAACTATGAGTATCTTTGAGGAGAATTGAATTCCAGGACATTTCATTTAGCTCATGAGGAACTTGTACATGAATCAAGAGTGTAGTGCAAACACAACAAAGGAATACTGCATGGCTTAAAATCAAGGAAGGTGATCATCAGGGTTGTGTCCTTTCACAATATTTATTTAATATAATATTTATATTCCAAGCAAATAATCAGAGAAACTGAATTTTGTAAAGACGCATGTAGCACCAGATTGGAGGAGGAGGAAGGCTTATTAACAACCTGAGATATGCAGATGACACTACATTGTTTGCTGAAAGTGAGCAGGATTTAAGGCACTTGCAGACAAAGATCAAGGATTGCAGCCTTAAATATGGATTACAAATCAAAGTAATTAAGTACAAAATTCTTGCAACTGGACCCATAGGTAACATCATGGTAAACAAGAAAAATTTGAAAATTTCAAGGATTTAATCTTGTGATCAACAATCCTTACCAAAACATCAGTCAAGAGATTAAAAGATCTGTTACATTGACTAAATCTGCTGCATAAGGCTTTAAAAAATTGTTGAAAACAAGGATTATACTTTGAGGACTATGGTATACATTGGCAAGCCATGATATTTTTCAATCACCTCTGTGAAGGTTGGATATTGAATAAGGAAATATTTTAGACAGGGTTCTCTATAGAAAAAAACCAGGACACTTATGATTATATGTGATAGATAGATAGATAGATAGATAGATAGATAGATAGATAGATAGATAGATAGATAGATAGATAGATAGACAACACAAAGGAATATAACAGCTAATTAGTCGACACAGCATTACAAAGGGCTCAGTTCAACTCACTTCCATGGAACAGTTAATATACTGGAAGTCCTTCAACTTACAAGGGCCGCTGAGTCCAAGGTCAAGGAAGCAGACAACTGAGTCTGGCCACACGCAGCAAACAGCAGGGTGGGTCATCAACAATCAACAAAATGACAGGATCTGACAGTCCCAAGCTCAAGGGTTATATATACACCAGCAACGTGGTGAGGCAGGTCTCGAAGGAAAGAGAGAGAGAGAGAGAGAGAGAGAGAGAGAGAGAGAGAGAGAGAGAGAGAGAGAGAGATGGGGCTTGTTAAGCCATTTATCTCTTTGCCCTCCAATCAGATTCCAAACTTAATCCCACATATTCCTACTGGTCAGGTTAGCACAATAAACCTACCTATCACAGGAAACCTAAAGAATGACTGGATAATTTGAATTATGGTGCTAGTAGAGAACATTAAAGGTTCCATGGACTTCCAGAAGAACAAACAAATCTGTCCTAGCAGAGAGATAGCCATAATGCTGTATAGGCAAGATGGCAAGACTTAGTCTCACATACTTTTGACATGTTGTTAAGAGACCAGTATCTGGTCATAAAGTAGAGGGGCAGTGAGAAAGAGGAAGTCTCAACCAGATAGATTGAGGTGAGGATAAAGTTTTTTGTTTCTTAGGCAAACAGGACAGGACGACCACCTTCCACAGCCTATGGGAGAATGCTGATGGCTCAGCCATGGGAGCTGATGAAGCAATGGCTGGCCTGCCTCTCTGCCAGAGAAAAATGGACACTTGCCTCCTGTTCCCTGACTAAAGCTGCAGAAGGCAACCGTCTGCAAACTTATCAGTCACTTGGTTGTTGTGTTAATGAGTCTTTGTAAACCTTCAAAGAATTGTGAACTGTCCCATTGTGTAATCCTGTCACAAGGTGCAGGCTACGTGCAGAAAGGTATTTGAGCTTGCCTCTAATAACGTTTTAGACCCTGGAATGTCTAAACTGCAGGGTCCCCCATGCCTCAACTGCATATATCCCATTTTTATCAATAAGTTTTCACGTTGCAGGTCATTCCCCTCTCAAAGCCATTAGAATTGTGAGGTAGGAGCTAGTCCATGCATTCTCTTACAGATGGACACAGTAGCTGCAATGATGGGCTCAATCATAAGAACAATTGTGAGGACAGCCCAGGACTGGACACGGTGTTGCTGTTTTATGTAGGGTTGACTGAGTCAGAACTGCCTCAAAGGCACCTAACAACAACAACAGTAGCTGTTAGAAGCTAATGTTGGAAATAGAAGGAATTTTCTACCTTCCTAAACTACTATGCAACAGTAGCATTTAAGGGGTGGTTTCTATAGTTGAAAATAACTTGAACTATGAATTATACATGTATTATAAAATATGCAACTTATTTTGAGATTTTAAAACTCATTGACATAGGTTTTGTATGAGCTATAAATAAAAACTATATTTAATTCACACCTACACTTTGGTGGGCACTGTAGCACACAGTAAGTAGAGGAAGACGTCCTTCATTTCTTCAAGAGGTACTTGAAGGCTTAAAAGACAAATGCATAATGGTACTAATGTTTATGCCCAAGACATCTTCAACGTGCTTGGAAGAACAAATAAGATAGACATATTTTCCACATGTTCATCAAGAAACTGTGATATTTAAGATAAGGTAGATAGATAGATAGATAGATAGATAGATAGATAGATAGATAGATAGATAGACAGATAGATAGATGTTGTTATTGTTAGGTTTCATCTGGTCAGTTCAAACCCATAACAACTCTGTACACAAAAGAAAAACACATTCCCTGGTCCTGCACAATTCTCAAAAATGTTCCTAGGTAGATAAATAAAAACAGTGAAATCAGAGAGCAGTTAATCTTTTAATGTAGTTAGTTGCTTAGCCAAAATCCTTATACATTGTTTTCAACTTTTTATTTTGCTTCGGACACGGAGTTCCCAGTAAGCATAGCTATCTTCAGTGGTTCTCAACCTGTGGGTTGCGACCCCTTTGGGGGTCGAATGACCCTTTCACAGGGGTTGCCTGATTCATAACAGTAGCAATGACAATAATTTTAGGGTTAGGGGTTCACTACAACAGGAGAACTGTATTAAAGGGTCATGGCATTCAGAAGGTTGAGAACCACTGATCTAGATTAATGCTTCTAAAGTAGATCTATTTTTGCTTTACTCCTAATAAACTGCTACTTAATTGAGCCATTTGACTTCCAGGCATGGCTTAAACATAAACTCTTTAGGCACTAATTAGTGCCTAGTTTCATGCCATTACCCAGGAAGATTTCAGCACAAACATATTATATCTCTATATCTTTTCTGTCTTTTTTACTAGGTTCACAGTGAATGTGCCCTTAGCAAATTAATGGAATCAACTCTGTGGTACCCTTATCTTGTCCCCCCCCCTTTGCGGTAATCATTTGAAAGATGGAATATTACTTAATAGGCAACAGATGAAAGGGAGTTTTGATGATGCAGCAAGTTGAGCAGCAGACCACTAACATCAACCCCACTATCTATTCCCATGGTGAAGTGAAGGTTCTCTGCTCCCGTAGAGAGATGTAGAGCTTTGGAATTTCTAACAAAGGAAAGGATCCGTGGTGGTGCAGTGGCTAAGCATTCAGCTGCTAACTCAAGGGTCAAATGAAAGTGGTCCACTACAACTA
Organism: Tenrec ecaudatus; assembly: GCF_050624435.1. Lineage (NCBI taxonomy): Eukaryota > Metazoa > Chordata > Mammalia > Afrosoricida > Tenrecidae > Tenrec > Tenrec ecaudatus. The sequence goes on along the minus strand of NC_134532.1, from coordinate 4,010,773 downwards.
GAAGCTCCGTAGGAAAGGGCTTAAGGGATTTTCCTATTCTCTCTGACAGTCAACATGAATCAGTATGGGCGAAGTGACAATGGTTGGTGTTTGGTTTGGTTTGGTTTGGTTTGGTTTGATACCAAACCAAATTGACATAAAATCAAAACTGGCCTCCTATACCTACTCTTATTTCTATAAAGACTCTGTAATTTTGATTGGGCTTAATATATTTATATTGTATATGGCCAATATATTTATAAATATATTTATATTTATGTTATATATGGCCAATATATTTTTTCATATGAAATATTACCCAAAATAAGCCCTGGTGGCATAATGGGTTACGCAACTGGGATGTTAACTGCAAAGTCAGCAGTTCAAACCCTCCAGCCACTTCATGGAAGAAAGGTAGGATATTCTGCTTCCACCAAAAGTTGCACCCCCAGAAACCCAAAGGGTCAGTTCTAACCGATCTTATGTGGTTGCTGTGTCAGAAATAACTCAAGGCTGGTGAGTTGAGTTTGGTGTATGGGTCTTTATGCTGTATAATAGATGGCTCTTTGGAATATTTGAAATTTTTGTGCCTGCAATTTTTTTTTTGGTCAAAAGGATGTACCTTTCTGCAGCAGTAACATGAAAAAAATGGATAGGTAGAGGGCCCCCAAACAATTCATTTCCATGGCAGAATGAATTGTTATGATCATGATGAGTTTGCTCTTTATGAAGGTGGTTATGTAACTTTTAACATAATTAATTAACATATTAACAAATTAACATATGCTATTGCTTTATTTAGATTGGTTTGCCATAGGGCATTAATTTATTAAAATAAAAGCTCCATTTGTGTAAAAGTTCTGGTGGTTTGCCAGCGGGAGGTATATTTGTAAGCTGCTGTTCACTGTGAGCAAAGCAAGAGACTTTAAATTCTATCTATAGGGGCTTAAATGTCTGTCTCTGTTGCCATAAAACATAAAGAGAAAGAAAAAGAGCAAGAAAGTCAGGAAGAACTTGAAAATGAGTAAAACAGACACTAATCTCCTATGATCCAAAAAATGTAAATATATCAATCAAAGCCAGTAATCTTAATTAGAAATGCCTTCATTTTATTGACTACTTATCACGTAGCTAATAGGTGATCACTCTACTTACACTGTTACTTTCAGAAAGATAACCATTGTTTCTAATGGCAGTGTTTGTTTGTTTGTTTCATTCTGAGTATGATTTCTTGCCAGCATGCCAAGATCTCAAAAACAAATGTTGAGCCAACGATAATAGCTAGTTTCTGGGAAGGATATTTCGTGAAGACTCTGCAGCCACAGACATTTTCTACAACGTCTTCTTCTTGAAATACTATCAAAGACTCACTACCAGAAAGCATAACTCATTTCAATCTACTCGCATGTTCTGGGTACCGTCAGTGAGGGAACAAGCGCAAGAATGAAGGAAAGATTTTTAAAAAGGAACACAGGAGGGAGAGACAAAAGCAGAATGTGCTCCTTGATGTGGAGTTCTCAGAATGGGGAGTAGAACATGGGTGGATTTCACAGGAGGGAAGCCAGGCCCAAAAGTCTGACGTGTTTTATAACTGTTGTCTTGACAACCAGGATTGAAATGACTTCAGAAATGATAACATTCCCAAAATTATATAATTATTTATAGGGCGTAAGCTCTTGTGCCTACTAAGGTTGCCTCAGTCTTATTCTTCATTTCTCGAAATGGAAAGAAATTAGAAAGGAAAGAGGAAAGTGACAGGGAAGCTAATGCACAGGTACAATAATCTAACGTGTACCACCTCTCTGACTTGTGATATTTGAGCAGCAATCGGGAAATGGACTAGGAAGACAGAATTACTCCAGTCTGAGACACTATGAATCTATACTTGTACACTTGACTTTTATGGGATTAGACACAGTGTGTCAGAGAAAATAGAAGAGCCAAGAAAATCTCCAGGTGGTAAAGTCTAAGAATTGCACTTGAGATGGGAAAGAGAGCAGCTGTTTTTTGAAGAACTGGTGGTTGAAATTAGAAAATTGCTATCAATCATGTTAAGTTGGTATTTTTGACTACTAGCTAGGTTCCAGGAGAAAGACAGGGTTTTCTACTCTCATAAAAGAGTTATAGTCTTGGAACTAACTCACGTGGGCAGTTCTATCCTATCCTGCAGGGTTGCTATGAGGTGGTATTGACTCTCTGGCACTGACATTTTCAGTTTGGGTTAGTTATCCAACTGAGTTATAGAAGTTTATGTTATGAGGTTTAAGATGTCCAGCTTGTAGATTTAATTTGAGACTCCGCATACTGTAGATGAAATATAAGCTTTGAAATGTACAAAGGAGATCGCATAGAGTTTATGATTCAAATCTGAAGATGAGGTTTGACATACATAGATTTGAAATAGGAGGCTCATTTAGCAAAGTAAAACAAGAAGAGGAGGCAATCATAAAACAGAAAAGTGAAGAGCAATTGATATTTCTGAGGACATATGAGAAAATGTTTAAGAAATAAAGTACTATGAAGTGCTAAATGCTACTAGAAGGTGAAATGACTACTGGATTTGGCAATAGAAAAAATGAGTGACCTTGGTAAAATAAGATCAGTAGTTATTATTGCATTCAGCTATATAATGGAAATAAATCGAGTGAAGACCAGAAATGTAGATAACTCTTTGCTATAAATGGAATAATGAAATGATGCAATGCCTGGAAATGTGTCTAGGGTAAAAAAAAACTGCTTTTAGCTAGAGATAGCATGCTTCATAGGATTGAAATTATCTACTGAAGGGCCAAAAAAATTGCAGGAGAGTGTGGAAACACTCAAAGGATATATATATACATATATGTATATATATTTTTAATATCCTAAAATATTTTAAGAATAGTCATAATAGATTTCCAATACTATTTTGAAAACTAATTTATTCTAAATATCTATTTTTCCAATCACAGATACCCTTAAGGAGATATTTTCTCTGCTACTCTATTTTTTACCCTTCGACCCTTCTAAACAGTGTTAGATATTTAGTCATGCTTTTCATATTTTACAAGATAAGGATATTCCTGTGTCTAACTATGTCTAACATGGCCAATGAAAATATCTCTTTCATCTCAGTTTTCATGACAGAGGATTCTTATGCTCATATGCATGAGACATGTAATAGGACTAAATGATTCAGCACTATCACTTGGTTTCCAAGCCTCCAAATGACACTTTTTATCACCTCCAATCTGTACCACAGCCTACCCATGCCAGATCAATTCGATTTAGCATCTGAGTTTTTAACTCATGTAGCACACAACTGCCTATATCCTTTAGGATACTGCCTTGGGATTAAGAGCATTTTATAATTCATTATTTACATTTTCCTCATGTCTATGTTGAAAACATTATGATGATTCAGCTCCCATAATTTATGATATTATTTAAGTGCCATATTTTGGATAATTGAACCTCTATAATTCTATTAAAATCAGAGCATATTAGAACCTATTCTTTTCTGTATTTATTAACACAAAAATTCTGTGTGTTGTTTATTATTTTTAATTTCACTCCTCTGTCTCTTAGTGTATACAATGTATTTTTAAAAATCCTCTTTTACTTATAGAAATTCTTATTTTTCTTTTTATAATTAAATACCTGTATTGGGGCCTCTTCCAACTCTTATCACATCCATGCATTGATCCACTGTGTCAAGCACATTTGTAAATATGTTGTCATCATTTCAAAGCATTTTCTTTCTACTTGAGCCCTTCATATCAGCTCCTCATTTTTCCTTACCTCCCCCACCCTTCATCCCTCATGAATCCTCGATAAATTATAAATTATTATTTTCATATCTTACATCATCCACTATCTCCCTACACCCACTTTTCTGTTGCTTGTTTCCCTGGAAGGGTGTTATATGTCAATCCTTATGATCAATTCCTCCTTTCTTCCCCCACCTTCCCCTTCCCCTCTTGCTATCTCTATTCTCATTATTGGTCCTGAAAGGTTTATCTATCCTGGATTTCCTGTGTTGTGGGCTCTTATCTGTAGCAGTGTACATGTTCCTGTCTAGTCAGATTTGTATGATAGAATTGAGGTCATGAGAGTGGGGGGAAGGAAGCATTAAAGAATTAGAGGAAAGTTGTATGTTTCATCGTTGCTATACTGCATCCTGATTGATCTGTCTCTTCCTTGTGACTCTTCTGTAAAGGGATGTCCAGTTGTCTACAGATGGGATTTGGGTCTCCACTCTGTGTGCCTCCCCATCCCCATTCGCAATGGTATGCTTTTGGCCTGGGTCTTAGATGCCTTATACCTGATCCCATCTACACCTTATAATCAAACAGGCCGGTGTGCTTCCTCCATGTGGCTTTGTTGCTTCTCAGCTAGATGGCCGCTTGTTTATCTTTAATCTTTTAAGACCCTGGGCACTATATCTTTTGCTAGCTGGGCACCATCAGCTTTCTTCACCACATTTGCTGATGCACAGATTTTGTCTTCAGTGATCATGTCGGGAAGGTGAGCATCACAGAATGCCAAAATATCAGAACAAAGTGTTCTTGCGTTGAGGGGAAACTATCATTTTTCATAGTAAAATCAGATGAAATGGATAGAAACACACATACACCCACACATTAGGGAGGCGTTAAAAATCACTGTCTGGATGTGGGAAGAAAGAATTTCCATATTCCACTCTTGTCCTAAGAAACAATGGTTGGTTGTGTGTGGGATAAGGATACAGACAATAGAAAAGCACAGCATACTTTAGAAGGAAAGGTTGGGAACAATCACATGAACAAGATATAAATATCGTATTATCTTCAGAGTCAGAAAGCAGTAAATATGCACTGCTATTGCCACTATCAAATTGGTTTTTACACGATGTAGAAAAATGTCTTCTTACCCAGCAAAGAGCTTAAAACTTAGAAAATCATGAGAAATGTCTTAAACTAGCCATGATAGACAAAAAAGAAAGTTGGAAACTAGAAATATAAATAGTGCTTTGTGTGCCAAGAACAAGTGCTAGACCCTCCTCTACTTTTACAGTTCTATATTCTCACCTTTGTTTCTAAGAAACTTACTATTTCACTACCTCTCACTAACAGTGACTTATCAGAATCGTGCAGAGTAAATTTTACCAGTAGAGATTGAGGCTGTTTCTGGATTTATTTTTGTTTGCTAATTTATCAATAAACAGATGTCACCATCAAATTAGGTTATTTTGAGAAGTCTAATAAAAGAATCAAGTATAAAGATGTCGTCAAGGCATCAAGTAACCAGAGAGGATATTATATATGCACATCTATGCATAATAACAGTAAAAGGAGCCTTTGCGGCACAGTGGTATAGCATTCGTTTGGTAATAGAGAGACTGGCAATTCAAACCCACCAGCTGCTCCACAAGAGGAAAATGTGGCATTCTGCTTTGGTAGATAGTATAGCCTTGGAAGTCCCATGGGAGAGTTATACTCTGTTCAATAGAGTCACTGTAAGTCTGAGTGACTGAAGGGCTTGGCTTGGCTTTCATGGGCTTGTTAAACGTTTTTCACCTGTGACCTCTTTTCACCTGAGAAATACGTAGGAGCAAGCATTACCAAGAATGCCTCGAGGCATTACACATTTGATTTTGAATTAATTTGGGGGTGTTGCATCTTCAGAAACCTTTTCCTGTTGTCAAATTTTTCATGAGCCCCACATTCATTGGCCATATGGGGTCATGACCCACAATTTATGAAGCCTTAGGATGCTATTGCCACCAAGGAATAATAGTAAAAAGAAAGAGAAGTCACTAACCTGAAGAGATCAATCTTATTTGGAGGGCTGGCTAAAAAGTAACAGCTTCAATTGATGAACCTGACACCCAATTCATGAAGGGAACTAGAGACCTAAATAGCCAATCTCATTCTGCTTTTAAATTTCAAACTTCAGCTAAAACCCGTTGGAAGTAAGAGGTGTATGTAGCCTCTGTTCTAATGCACATATACCCTGGAAGGCAGAGAAGAAGATAGAAGAGGGGCAGCTATAGGTCTGTAGAATCAAGTAGAAATATCCAACACATCACATATGGCCCAACTCTGTCTCAGATTAGGTATATAGAGTCTAGGAGCATAAATACATATAACAATTTAAGAAAATCATTGTTATAACTTTCAATGATGACTCAAGTGTTTTTTTTTGCTTCAGGAAGACAAAAGTGAGACAATAACTGGAGTGCTCTGAGTTATATAATTAATCTAAGCTAGTGTTTATTAATAAGTGCTTAGCAAAATAATATATTGCTTAGACTTGCATTTCTTTATTCTTATCTAAGTGGCTCTGATTCTAGAGGAAAAAAATTGATTATTACTTATAATAAATGTGTCAAATTTTTAAGTAAACATCAATGAAAGTTCAGAATTTGCTTGCTGTTAAGGATAACACGTCCCTGTTTGTATTAACTGTGTGACATAAAATTACTTTATATGGCTCTTCTAGCCACATTCTTTGTGACTCCTAGCAAACAACAAGATAGGAGTATGCAAATAGGTAGTTAAGACGAAAATAAGGAGATTAGTCAGCTTTCTCTGTCCACAGTGTAAAAGGATCTATCTCAGAAAGAGGAGCAGAGAATCCCATGACTGTCTCTAGTGAGGGTCTTGTGAGATTCTTGCATAAAATAGCAGCAGCAGCAGCAGCAGCTGGGGCAGCAGAAGTCATAGTATCAAGACCATGAGACAGAATTGCGGTCTTCCCAACCCAACTAGAGTGGAGCTGAACCCATTGCACACGTTTGAGCTCTAATGGAGCTTTGTAACAAGAGAACCAGAGATAGATACATTTTCCGGCAGGGTTGAGAACAGAAGGATGTATCCTTAATGTTTTTAATCCTGACTGATAGCCTGTTAACGTCCCTAATAAACACCACAATTGTCTGGGAGTTCAACAGAGAAGTAGAGTGATGTGGGAGGAGCTGTTAGTGGCAGGGTAGCATAAAAAGGTTGGAGAGTGGAGGCTTGTCTGACCTCTGCCTGGTAGAAATCACCCTCAGGCCGATGTGGGATTGGTTGCTCCTTCCCCTTAGTGTAGCAGGAGGAGGTCAGATGGGGTCTCCACACCCTTTCCTCATTAGCAGTGTCTTCGTTCTCTTTCTTTGCAGATTACTGAGCCACTTCATAGCCCGAGTAGCCGAAAAAAGAATCACAACGGACAAATAGGGCCACATTAGGCATGTGCGCAACCCTACATCTGCATACATAACTCAATTAAAATATGTAATTGAAAATAAATTCCATGTATTTCTATTCTCATCATTTTCACACCCTTGGTACAAGAAATCACTTTTCCAATTTCTAGCACAAATATAATTTTAGAGATAAACTGGAGATATAACCAGTTATACATTTGGATTTAGTGATATATAAAACAGACTTCCTCTAGTTTATTTCTTGGTCCCTAGGAAATGTTATGTAAATTAAACCAATTTTAAATGTCATCTAAATTTTATTTGAAGTGCTAAGTGTACAAAGAAGTGTCTTCCTTGAAATCTACTAATATTGTTCACACAAAGGAAATTTTAAAAATAGTTTGTAATCAGTTTTTGGAAGGAGAATTATTATATATGAACGTACATATTTCTATGACTACTTGATTGTACTAGACTAGATGATATGGAGGTTATGTCTGACCTCCTCCATCTACACAAAGGGGAAACAGAATCTAACTCCACACACAACGCTGATTCCCTCAGGGCAGAGGTCAGACCTGCCTCCACACTCCAACTTCATTTGCCCTACCTAACACCATCCCTCCTATGTAGCACACTACTTCTATACTGGGTTCAATTATCTGTTTCAATGGCTACATATGATCCACTTACAGTAATGTGACAATTGTGGGGTTTATTTCAATTTTTTACAGGTTATAATGCAGGATCATAGTCCCTCTCCTAAATGCTAGTCCTTGACTTCTGGCCTGTCACTAAGTGTTACAAAGCTCACTATTTTACTAACAAATGCCCACAGGACACTTGTGAGAGCTTGTGTCAATTTGACTATGCCAGGATTCCCAGTGGTTTGACTATTAAGATGTAGTTATCTCCCATAATGAGATGTAACACAATTCAATCATTTCTATGATGAGATCTGTTTTAAGTAGTCAATCAATTAAAGGAAGTTTTCTCAGGAGTGTGGTCTGCTTACGATATAAGTAGACATTGTAAAAGCTTCCTTGCTTTTTGTTGTATCTGGATTCTGTGTCTGGATCATCATCAACAGTCTATGATATTGACTGCCAATCCTGAGAGATAGGAGCAGTTTGGCACCTTCCCAGCCAACAGTGGTTTAATTGATCTTTGAAGCAAGCAAGGAATTTTCTGGCTGAAGTGTCCATCTTGTGTTTACCAGACCTCACAGCTATGCAAGTCAAGAGAAGCTTCCAGACTAACCTCTGACCCAAGGGCCTGGAATTTACCTACAACTCTGTGAACCATTTCCTTTATATGAACCTCTCTATATACATACATATATGTTTCCTTATTTGGCTTCTCTAAAGAACCCAGCCTTAAATATTGCCCTATTCTGGAAACCAACTCTCTGCCCAAAGGCACTCAGCTTTACATGTTTGGGGCCGAGAATACCATTGTTCTGTCTCATATTGCGGCCGCCACTTGTAATTCTCAGCACTCAGATCTTGGGTATGCTCTGCTTTTGTGGTTCTTCATTCTCAGTGATCATGAGATTCTCAGATCTTGCTTCTGTTATATCAAGTAGAAAGACAAAACTGACTATATTGAGTCTCCTCGGTAGAGCCCTCTACACCTTATTTGCATGTACCCACCTGGTCATTTGGTGGACATTACAGAGACTAAGGACAGAAAATTAAGTACACAGTTCGTAGTTGGTGCATGCTAACGACAGAATTCAGAGAGTCAGAGGTCAAGATCAAAACCCTGATCTATGGTTGAATATATTATGTAAATCACAGTTGATAATGAATCAGTATCTTTTTAAAGCAGGTGTCTTGGGTAATACCCATGACTACAGGATTTCAAACGATAAGTGTCCTTTTAGACATGTTATTGTCAAATTTTTCAGAGTAGAGAAATACTCCCATGCTTTCAAAAAAAAAATTTTTTTTAACTATCAAACACAGTTAAGAAAAAAACGTATGCCGATATATTTGACGTCTCACAACTCCATTGCCCAATGAAGCTTCCTGTGTCTCAGGAAACTCTTTCTCATGGAAGTTCAGAGGTCTCCAAACAACCTGGCCTCCTGGAAGTCCAGGTTGATGGAGAAACCGGAACGTCAGTGAGTTTGGATGGGTTTCCATCAAATGGTGAGTCAGGGCACTTCTTGGAACTGAGGACAACTGTCTACCTAGAGCACAATGTTTGTCCGTAAAACTGCCTCGTGCATTCTTTCCTCTCACAACCACATTCGATCATAAAGCTTCATGAGCCTTATGAAAACTCCTTCTCGTGGAAATGGAGGTGTCTCACACCAACGTTACCTCATGGAGATTCATGTGTCTCAGTGCACTAGTGCTTCCAGCAGTTTGATTTCTCAGATCAATACGATCTCATGGAGATTGACGAGTCTAGGAAAAATAAAACAACAGAGAATTGAGCAGACTCCTGTGCTTCACAACTGCATTGCCTGACGGTGAGATATGTTTCTCTCAGTACAATGGTACATCAAGAAGTTTCATTTCTCTCAAATCAACATTATGCCTTGGACATACATGAGTCTAAGTAAAATGGCAAATCTTGCAAGTGCCTGTGTTTCACAACTGTTGTCCAAAGGGATTCATATGTCTTAGGTAAACTCTTTCTTGTGAAAGTTCAGGTATCTCGGACAAACTGCCTCATGAAGGTTCATGTTCTGGAGAATAATGAACTTCAGTGAGTTTTTTTGATGGGTTTCCCTTAAAGGATGAGTCATGGCTTAGCTTTGAACCAAGGGCAAGAGTGCTCTTGGAGCCTGCTATTTGTTAGCACAACTGTGCCTTGTGCAGTTTCCTTTCTCTTAAAATAACACGGCCCCACAGGAGACTCATGAAAACTCCTTATGGTGGCAGTTGAAGTGTCTCAGAGCAACGTGCCTCATGGAGCATCATGTGCCTCATGGAAGTCCATTTGATGGAGAAAGTGGAACTTGCATCAGTTTGGATGGGTTCCTGTAAAATGATGAGTCATGGCACTTTTGGGGACTGAGGGCAACAGAGCTCTTGGCGCATGGTGTTTGTCTGGACAAACACAGCAAAAATGGCTCATGAAGCTTCAAGAGTCTCATGAAAAATCCTTATCATTTGGGTTTCTCACATTGCATTTGGGGCGCTTAGTGTGCCTCAGTACAATGGTGCTTCCATCAGGTTCACCTGTCTCGGGTCAACATAATCTCATGGAGACTCATGGGTCTAAGGAAACAGCAAATTCGACAAGTTCCTGTGCTTCAAAACCGCGTTGCCTCACAGAGATTTATGTTTCTCAGTAGAAAGGAAAATTCTGCAGTTTCATTTCTCTCAGAACAACATTATTCTTTGGAGATGCATGGTTCTAAGAAAAACCGTAAATGTTGCAGGTTCCCCTCTCTCTCAACCATATTGCCCGTTGGAGCTTCATGCGTCTCATGGGAAATCTTTATGTTGGAAGTTCAGGTGACTCAGACAAATAGTGCCTCGTGGAGGTTCATTTTCTGGAGAAATCTGAGCTTCACTGAGTTTCCATGGGTTTCCGTAAGATGAAGAGGGCAACAATGCCCTCTTGGAGCATGCTGTTTGTCAGGACAGCCTCATGCAGTTTCTTTTCTCTTAGAACTATATGGCCCCACGGAGCTCCAGGAGACTCCAGGAGACTCATGACAACTCTTTATCGTGGAAGTCAGGTGTCTCACAACAAGGTTGCCTCATGGAGCTTCATGTGTCTCAGTACAATGGTGCTTTGAGTAGTTTCATTTCTCTCAGAACATTATGTCTTTGAGATTCCTGGGTCTAAAGATAAAAGTGAATTGTGTTGGTTCTTGTGTCTCACAACTACTTTGACCAATGAAGCTTCATGTGCCTCAGGAATCTCTTAATCATGGAAGTCCAGGTGTCTCAGAACAACCTTGCCTCGTAGAAGTTGATGTTGATGGAGAAAGCTGAACTCAAGCTTGTTTGAATGGTGAGCTGGTTAGTTTATTGTGCTAACCTGCCTGATAAACATTTTTGGGGTTAATTGAAGGGTGGAGGGATAAATGGCTCAGTGAGCCTCACCTTTCTAGTTCTCGTGTCTCTTGCTTTCTGATGATCAGACCAGTGGGTAGCTGCCTTGGCCAGTTCCCTGCCTTAGCTGGCAAGGCCCATGTCCTGCAAGACATCCCTGAGGAGAAGCCACATGGACCTACCCTGATGCAGTCCTGGGTGCTGGAGCAGCCTGCCAGCGCTGAGAAGATTACCCTTTCACTGACTCGGCTTTCCTCCTGCAGTTGGCATCATTGCGTCTGTTTCCTGAGATGGAGGAGGACTTTGTGGATCGGTGTCAGACATGTGGGTTAATGTTGGACTTGTGGGTTTGGGCAGCACCGTGTAAAGTCAACATCTGCCAATTTTATGACTGCCATTAAGTCCAGATTATTCTCTGATATTGGATTTTGTTTCCTGGGAGTCAAAGAGCCCTAGAATTTCTCTTTGCAAGGTTGGTATTGATGCTTCTGCAGGCTGCCTGTGACCAACTGCATTTCACCTTTGTCCCAGTAGGGTTTCCCGCTCACCCTAGCCTATTGGAAATCTATTGTTTAGAGGGCAGGTTGGATGGAAATTTCAGTAACCAGGTTCTGGATTTAGCCTGCTTTGTGCTCCAGCAAACTTCAGGCCTCCATGTGGGCTGTTTGAAGCCATGCCTGCCTTGGTCTGAAGAAAAGTGCTGACTTGGATGTGGGAACATATGGTACAGGGAGTGGGAATGGGGCAGGGTTAGTGTTCCCTTGTTCCCGGCTGGAGGCACTATGGACAGACATGTGAACAGGAAATAAGCCCCAGCTGCATCTGTTAGAGGGGCATGCAATGCCAGGCAGGGCAGTGAAAGGACAGGAAAGAAAGTGCTGCTCTTGGAGGAAGGATCCTTCAATGGTCAGTTGGAATGCTCTATGCTGTTTTGGATATCAAACCATGATTGCATGAGCCTCTGCTGAGGGGCTGGTACTCAGGATGCAGCAGTACAGTGTTTGGTACTATATCAATTCCTGTGGATGCAGGAGATGGGGTGGGATTCAGTTCCTTGTTTAGGGAGGCACCCTGAACTAACACAGGAATTAAGTGACAGACAGCTTCTAAATCCTTATTTTGTCCCCAGATCTCCCAACTCACCAATCTTCACAGAGCTCCCAGTATGAGTTGGCTACCTGGTCACCTACCTCATTATGCTAATATATGATAAACAACAGAGTTCTACAGGTTTACCATACATTCAATGTTACACAAAGGACCACAGTCTGGAATTGCAAATTTTTATTGGAAAAAAAAATCCCTTTTTATATTGGGCTTGTGGGTGGTCTTGTATTGGGGCTGTGCCACACTGGCCCAGGGGAGGGGGACTAGCTTGGTAGAGAGAGTTTGTGTGTTTTTGTATGTGTGTGGCCAACTGGAACTGAATTCACCGCTGTCTATTGGCTATCCATTTGTGCTCTGTGGAACTGATTTCTGAGACTGGTGAATACCCCAGAAGCTCTTTGCAATGTTGAAAATCCCTGGGCTATGCTCTGGAGATTAGCTCTGGTTACACTGTTATGTTAATGTATGCTAAAGGACATAGTTCTGCAGGCTTGCATTCAAAGTTACACAAGGGCCACCGCCTGGAATTGGAAGTTTTTACAAAGAAAATATTCCCCCCCCTTTTTTATATTGCACTTGTGGGGTGCCTTGGTTTCAGGGCTGTGATCACGCTGGCCCCCCCAGTGGAGGGGGACTAGTTTAGCAGAGAGGGTTTGGAGGTTTCTTTGCAGCTGACTGGAATGGAATTCACCACCACCCCTGCTCCAGCAATTGGTTAGCCGTTTGCTCTGTGGAAATGTGATCTGTCATAAGTAGATATCCCAGTGACTCTTCAATGACTGTAAACTATTATCCCACGATGTATCACTACCCATGCGGGCAGGCGTGGAGCTGGGAGAGATTGGAGGGATAGCTGATGTACTACCTTTGTTCTTGACTGCGGAGGAGAGCCACCAACCTCTAACCTGTACATTCAAGGTGGTTAGCAGCGAGGAGAACTCCAGTGTGGGGTCGTGTGGCTAGCTCTTGGGGTTCTCTGTGAGCCTAGGATTATGACCACTTTTAGACAGCAGTCTGGGGTAATTGCTGCTTGCTATGGGGCTAGGATGCAGGAAGGGATCACTGATGCGATCCTTCCAGACCTGGTGTGGGGCCAGTGGAGCCTGCCGGCAGGTACAATGAACCAACAGCATTTCACTGTGTTCTTGAATTGTCTCCTGGTTGAAAATCAAAAGGGACGGTCTAGGCCAGATCCTAGTATACTGTATCTAATTCACACACCTACCCTCCGAGTCTTGGCCTCCTTATCTCTTAATTTTCTGGTCTGGCAGCAAGAGGACTGGGTGGGTTATTCTACCTGCATACCATCTTGTCTCTGCCTTCTTTTTCTTTAAAGAATGCATTTGGGATTTGGTTTGGGATTGTTTTGTATCCATAAATTATTTTATATAGTATTGACATGTTCATGGGGCAATCCGTGAGCACAGGGCATTCTTCCATTTATGTAGGTCTTCTTTTGTTTCTTGAATCAGTATTCTGTAGTTTCCTCAAAAAAGGTCTCTTGTTTCTTTCATTAGGTTTATTCCTAAGTATTTCATCTTTTGTGTAGTTTTGTAGCGTATTGTTTTCTTAGTTTCTTTTTTGTAGCTCTCATGACTAGTACACAGACATCTATGTCTGGTCCCTGTTTACAGTGGAAATGTTTCCAATTTCCCCCATTGAGCATGATGTCAGTTGTTGATTTTTCATATATGCCTCTTATTATGTAGAGGAATTCCCCTTCGAGGCCTATTTTGTTGAGTGTTTTTGTCAAAAATGCATGGCGTATATTTTCAAATGCTTTTTCCACATCTACTGAAATGATCATGTGGTTTTTATTCGTTCTCTTGTTTATGTGGTAGATTACATTGATTTTTTTGGAATGTTGAACCATCCTTGCATCCCTTGGTCATGGTGAATTATTTTTATGCTATGATGTTAGATTCTATTGGCTATAATTTTGTTTAGGATTTTAGCAACTGTGTTCATGAGGGATATTAGTCTATAATTTTGTGTCTTTGTGGGGTCTTTTCCTGGTTTGCGGATCATTGTTAAAGGCGCTTCATAGAATGTGTTTGTGAGTTTGTTGCCTTTTTCATATTCTAGAATAGTTTATGTAGACCTGGTGTCATATTTTTATGAATAATTGGTAAAATTTCCCTGTGAAACCATCTGGTCTTGGGTTGTAAGTTTCTTAATGACCTGTTCTATACCCTCCTTTTTTATGGGTCTGTCAAGTTTTTCAATATCTGTTTGCATTAACTTGAGTGGATTATGTATTTTTAAGTGTGGGAAGCTAAGTTTTTTTAAGAAAGTATCTGGGACCTGCTCCCAGTACTCGTGACCGCTGTGCCCTGTGGCTTGGCACACCATCCCTAGCATGAGGCATGCCTCTGCCATCTGAGATAAGAGAAGCGCCTCAATGCCCCATATTCCAGGAAGACTGTTTCTCCCCAGCACACCTGCTCCCCATAAATGCTTAAGCAAAGTTGTTTTCTGCAGATGCTTGATTCCTCTCTCACACAGGGAAAGTACACTTATCTTAAAAAATGTTGGCTCCTCTTGTCTCTTTTATGCCTTGTACTGCCCTTCAAGTAGTCCCTTTGAAGACTTGGAATACGAAGGTTAATGCAATGCCCTTATGTTTGATGTGTATGTTTAATAAAGAGTTTACCTGCCCCAAGAGTTATAATGAGGTAGTTAGTTTATTGTGTTAACCTGGCTGATAAACACATGTGGGATTAATTGAAGGGTGGAGAGATAAATGGCTCGGCAAGTCTCGCCTTTCTTGCCTTTTGTTCTTTGATCATTGGACCAGTGTGCGGCTGCCTTGCTTGTTCTTTGCCTCAATTTGCAAGCTACACTACCTGTGGGACACCTAATCCATGGACTTGGTCACTGTAACTTGAGGTTCCTTCACCACACCATTGGAATTTGCATCTTTGGAGCTGGGGACTGTGTTGGACCCTGTCATCTGGCTGACTGTTGGTGACCTGCCTTGCTGTTTGCTGCCTGTGCCCGGATAGCCTGAATTGCTCTACAGAGGCGTACCCGGTGGCCTTCAAGACTCGAAGGACTGCCAGTGTCTCACAACTGTCTCATGGGAGTGAGTTGCACTGAGCCATTTGTACTGCTTTATAATTTAATTAACTGTTTATTTCTTATGTCATATATCTATCTATCTGAATAAATATACATATAAAATGATTGGCATTCAGGTTTTATGTCTCTAGAGAACCCTGTTTAACACATATAATAACCGATTCCTGAATAATCGCCAGGCTTTTCTCCCTCTTCTCACTTCTCCAGAGAATGGAGTTGAGTCCCTTGTGTCCCCTTTTCTGCCTTCTTTGATTGTACACATCACGCCGCAGGGCCACTTGACCATTTCTTCTAGATGGCGTAATCTGTTTGAATACAGGTTTTCATGGTAGTGTGTTGTTCTTTGTATTTCATTTGGATCTGCTGCAATGTCATCTTTTCGCATCTCTTACCCTGGCTACTTGAATATTTTCTTTTTTCCTCTGCTAACTTTGCCAGTGGTTTATTTTGTTAATCCTTTCAAATAACCAAGTTCTTGCCTTATAGTTTTTTTCTCATGTTTTTCTCCATGTCATTTATTTCTGCTTTTGATCCTTATGATTTCTTTCATTCCTTTATTAGAAGTGTGTGTTTTCCGTGTTCAGTTCTTGAAGGTGTTGCATTAGGGTGTTGATTTGGAATATCTGCTCTTTTTCAATTTTTGTGTTGATCACTAGAAATTGGCCTCTGATTGTTGTTTTTGCTGGATTGCAAAGGTCTTAATATGTTGTATTATCATTCTTATTTGTGTTAAGGATTTTTAAAAAGTTCCTCCCTTATTTGTTTTATTATCTGAGGTCGTTAGTTTATTGTGCCAACCTGGCCGAGAAACACATGTGGGATTAATTGAAGGTTGGAGGATAAATGGCTCAATGAAGCTCACTGTTCCTGTTCTTGGGTCTCTTGCTTTGTGATGGTCGGATCAGGGTGCAGCTGCCTTAGCCAGTTCCTTGCTTCAGCTGGCAAGGGCTCACTTCCTGTAAGACATCCCCAAGGAGAAGCCACATGGACCTATTCTGATGCAGCCCTGGGTTCTGGAGCAGGCATGTGGAGACCTCTGCTAGTGCTGAGATGCTTACATGTTCACTGCTTCAGCTTTCCTCCTGTAGTCGGCATCACAGTGTGTGCTTTGTGATATGAAGGAGGGCTTGTGGATTGATGTCGAACATATGGGTTAATGGAGTTGGGCAGCACTGGATGTTTTCTTGATGCGCACTTAACCTTTACATAAAACTCTCTCTTATACATGAGTTTCTGTGGATTTGTTTCTCTAAAGTACCCAGACTAACACATTATCCATCCATTGTTTAATATTATGTTAATCTATGCCCATTTGTTTTACTTTATGTTTGTTTGTTTATATTTTTATTGAGCTTTTATTCCCTTGGTGTTTGGTCTTTTCTTGAGAGTGCCATATTGTTTATTTATGGTTTTATATCATTATGTTCTTGGAAGATAGGTTATAGGATCTCTCTCTTTTTTTAATTTATTGAGGCATACTTTATGGCCTTGTACAATGTCCATTCTTAAGAATGTTGCCTGTGCACTGGAGAAGAATGTATTCTGTGCTTTGGTTGGATGACTTGTTTATAAGCTTGAATATGTTATTGAACTCTTTTGTATTTTTATTGAGTTTTTACCTTCGTGTTTGGTCTTTCTTGACAGTGGAATATTGAAGTCTTCTATTATTATTTTTGAGCTGTCTATATAACCTTTTTCAATTTTGTAATGATTTGATTGATATGTTTCAAGATCTTTAGTGGGTGCATATATGTTTATTATAATTATGTCTTCTTAGGCTATTGTTTTCTTGATGATTATGTAGTGTCTGTTTTTGTCTCCTATTACGTTGATTGTCTTGTAGTCTATTTTCCAGATCTTAATATTGCTATCCCTGCTTTACTTTGGTTGCTGTTTGTTGTTTTTGTCCCGTCTCTGATTTTTGTCTGTTTGTGTCTGTGTTTATTTTAGGTAGCATATTGATGGATTTTGTATTCATATCCATTGTGCTAATCTGTCTCTTTACTGGTGAATTTTGTTCATTAACATTCCTTGATATTAGTGATTTGTATGTATTTGTTATTGTCTTTTTCCTTGATATTTGCGCATGTTGTGTATGAGTGTATATGTTTGTTGCTGTGGTTGTCACCCAATCTGGTGTCAGTTTAAGGATTAAGAGTGTAGGGGTGGAGTCTAGGCTGTCAATCTGGAGATAGCCAATGAGACTTCTGTGTGGGCATGGCCTTCTCCTGAGAATTCTGGGAAATCTGGTACTTCCTCCTTGAAGGCAGAAGATCTCTCTCTCTCTCTCTCTCTCTCTCTCCCTCCCGCCCCCCCTCCCCCCCTAGGAGACACTGCAGAAGACAAGCCACATGGATGAAACCAGACCTCAGAAACTGCAGAAACCACAGAGAGACCCCAGGCAGCACTGAGATGTGTCCAGTACCACTGGACTGAAAGACTTTCTACCCACTGTCTTGTGATCATCTTGCATTTGGCTTCATTGCATGTGTTCTATGAGTCTTAAGAGGACTTTACTGATTGGTATCAGACATATGGACAAATATCAGACTTACGGCCTTGGAGTGGGCTGGGCTGGGATATTTTCTCAATGTTCAATTCCTCTTGTATATAAATCTCTTTCTTATACACGTATGTGTGTCCATGGATTTGTTTCTCTAGCCTATGAAGACTAACACAGATGTGGTTTGTTTCTTTATTCTTTTTGTATTAATTCATTGCTTTGGGTTTTGTTGTGAGTGTATTAGTTTTTGTGAGAAACTGTATGTTGGTTTTTAGGTTTGTTGTTGTTGATTCTTTTGCCATAATAATTCATTTTTTATTTTTATAATGGTGGTATTTTTCTTGATCCCTTCAATTCTCCTTGTCTGTAAATACAAATAGTTTATTTCTTCATCATATTTGAGTGATATTTTTACTGGGTACAAAATTCTAGCTTGATAGTTCCACTTTTCTTTCAGGACTCTGCATAAGTCACTTCATTTACTTCTTGTCTGCATGGCTTCTGTTGAGAACCCTAAGTTATTCTAATTGCTGAGCCTCTGTATGTAATCTCTCCTCCTCCCTTCCTGCCTGCTTAGAATGTTTCTCCTGTTGTTGATGTTAGACATCATGACTACAATATACTGGGGAATTTTTCTTTTGAATTGCTCCTGATTAAGATTCTTTTATCTTCCTGGATAATTATTTTATTATCTTTATCCATTGAAGAAAGTTTTTTGGCAAGAGTTATTGGACTATTCTCTTGAGTATTTTTAAATTTCTTCCTCTTCTGCAATTCCTATAAAAGATAGGTTGCAATTCTTGATTGTATCCTACATTGTTCTCAAGTTTTTCTTGGTCTCTTTTTTTTTTCTCACCGCAGCGGCCCTCCTACTCGTCGCGGCATAGAGTTCGCGGAGGAACTTCCTGGGGACCGGGTTGCAGCTCACGTACCTCTCTCGTGCGTTCCAACTGCCGGCGATGGCGGGTATGGGCCCGACGCTCCAGCGCCATCCGTTTTCAGGGCTAGTTGATTCGGCAGGTGAGTCGTTACACACTCCTTAGCGGATTCCGACTTCCATGGCCACCGTCCTGCTCTTGGTCTCTTTTGCTTTTTGTTTTATTTGTTCTTTTTTTCAATTGGAAATAATAGCTTCATCTTCTGTGTCACTAATTAAGTTTTTCTTATCTTCAGTTCTTTTATTTAGCTCTGCTATTGTTGTGTTCAATGTTTGTTTTTTTATTTGGAGTTTTTCTTGTAAGGTGTGCAATGAGTTTTCTATTTTTCCCTTGTCCTCTCAGACTCTTTCTTCATTTGTAGTATAAGTGCAATCATCATTCTTCTAAGTTATTTTTCTGGAAATTCTTTAGCCTGTTAAATTTCAGGCATTTCATTTAGGTCTGGCTAGTGTATGGTTATTTGTGTAAGTTCCTCTTGCTTGTTTACTTTGGTCGTGAACTTGTATTTTCTCTTGTTTCCTTGATATATTTGTTTAGCTATTAGCAGTATTGTGGTTGTGGGGCTATATAGGAGTTTACAGCTTTGTTAGGTGGTGCAGTGGAGGGGTAGTAGATAGAAACTTTATCTTAAGTATATGAGAGAGAGTGTTAGTGTAAGTGCTAGGGAGATGATCAAAGAATGGAAGAGGAAGTGTTAGAGAAGGGAGCAAAATGGAAACAAATAAGAAGTTATTGGGTAATATTAATTGGTCGTTTAAAAAAGGAAATTAACCCAAAGTTTCACTTGTTTTATAGTCACCGAGGCAAGGCTGACTACTTATGAGGGGGGAAATGTAAGAATCATGTCAGCTTTTGGTTTAATGAAGATTAAAAAGAAATAAAGGGATTGACAAGAAGACAAGAATAAAAAATAGACCAAAAGAGCTATAAAATAAAAGTTTAGGTATTAAAGAAGGAAATAGCATGAGACAAAAGTATTCAAATAAAAATAGAAAAAAGAATATTAGAGTAAGAAGAGGAAGAGCTATAAATATACTTGGGTAAAATCCGACCTGAATATCAGTGGAGGCACCTAATTTTACCACAAAAACTGCATCAAAAATGTGCTAAAAACATGGCTTATATAAGAGTATATATGGTATGTTTGTTTGGGCACTGGGGCAGATAGGGCCACACTGTTTATTCCATTATTTTCTGGAAAGGATGTGGGAAGTGAAAGATTTGATTTCTAGAAGTTATCTTTGGTTATGCCTGTCTGAAACGGCGAAAATGTATATGATAAATGTAAATCTTGACTCAATGGGAGAATCATTCCTTGAACTTCTCTGAGGCCATGCTGCTTAGTCAATCTGGCTGGCAGAAGGCCTGGCCCTGACTTGATGCATCCAGAGGCCATGTTGCCTATGGATGAGATCATTTAGATAAGAAAGGATTGTTGTTGTTTTTTTTTAAAAAAACAAACACCTTGATTAGGATCTGGCTATGCTAAGATTGTATTGATCTTTTCTTCCTATTGTTATTGATATAATATGTGATAGCAGTGATTATTGGGACATATTTAAGGGTTTGTAAGCTCACTGCCTTCAGTCATTAAATTGGTTCTGCTAAATCAATATAGGACATACGTTTAAAAATGCTTACAAAATTTAGGCCCCATTCAGTGCCTGTGTGCTCTGCACATTTGAATTTGAAGAGACTTGCTGAGAGAGCTGTTGGCACACTGAAGAAAATACAGGATCCATTTGGCCTTTTTGAATTTTGAATTAGAGGTTTGCTCCTGAAACTGAAAAATGTTGGAGCCAGGAAGGAGCTCTCTCCTCTAGAGCTGAATGTTAAAGACTGAAATGCTCCCTAGGTGACCACCTGAATCCACTTGTGTGGAAATGGGAGAAACACAGCAATAGATAGATGGGTTGAGTCTGGCCACTGGCACCTGTGGACCTGGATTACAGGGACTAGACTAGTGACGAGAGCAGGTTGGCTTGTCTGAAGTTTATAAAGTTGTGTGGAACCTGCGTCTGTGGCATGACCTACCCCAAGGGAGTAAAGGTTGTTGCAGATTTGTGATGGGGCCCGTAGTTAAAAGGTGAGGTTGCCTTTTGAAAGGGCTTTGGGTGAGGCTAAGTGAGGTGGGTCACCTGAATTGACCAGAACCCACTTGATGAAGTAAGAATTCTTTTTCATTTCTTTTTCTTAAAAAAAATCATTTTACTTGGGCTCATACAGCTCTTATCACAATCCACCCATCCATCCATCCATCCATCCAACCATCCATTGTGTCAAGCACCTTTGTACATATGTTACTATCATCATTTTCAAAACATTTTCTTTCTGCTTGAGCCTTTGGTATCAGCTCATTTTACTCCACTACCCAACCTTCACTCCCTCATGATCTCTTGATAATTTAAAAATTATTATTTTTTGATGTCTTACATCATCTGCTGTCTCCCTTCACCCACTTTTCTGTTTTCCGTCCCCTGGGTGATGATTATATGTTGATCATTGTTATTGGTTCCCCTTTTCTTCCCACCACTTTCCTTCCTGGTATTGATACTCTAATATTTGGTCCTGAGGGATTTATCTGTCTTGGATGCCCTGTGCTTTGAGCTCTTATCTGTACCAGTGTATATGCTCTGGTCTAGCCAGATTTGTGAGGTAGAATTGGGATCATGAAAGTTTGGGGAAGAAACATTAAAGAACTAGAAGAAAGGTGTATGTTTCGTTGGTGCTATATTGCACCCTGACTGGCTCATTTCTTCCTTGTGACCCTTCTGTAAAGGAGATTCAATAGTGTATAGATGGGCTTTCCCCCCCACCCACTTTTCCATCCCCCTCATTCACATCAATATAAATTTTTGCTCTGGGTCTTTGATGCCTGATTAAATACTTTATATAAATAAAACATATAAAGATATACAAATGTCTTATAAATATATTACAAATTTCCAAAAAGATTAATTCAACTGGGACTTAACCTAAGAACCATCTGAGGTATAACAATAGTCCTGGTTAAATAACTAAAGATTTAAATCCCAGTGTTGAAAATCAACTGGTACTCTCACGCATTTCTAGTGAGAAGTGTCCTAGCTATCTAGTTAGTGGTTTATGACAGAAATACTTCAAGTGTCTGGTTGTACCAATAGAAATTTATTTCTTCAAAGTTTAAGTGGCTAAAAGCACACATTTAAACCCCCAACTCCAGGGGAAGTGGTTTTCTTTCTTCCTTCCTTTCCTATCATCTCCCTTTCTCTCTACAGAGTCACTTCTGAAGGAATATCCTTGGTTCCTCAATTTCTACTTCCTGGTTCTTTGGAGATCTCCTTGTGATTTGGCATTTTTCTTACCCCACTTGTCTCCTTTTCTTGATTCTTTAATTGCTATATAAAAAGAGATCGATCAAGGCATATACTACATTTATCCTGTTTCATTAACATAGCAATGGCAAACTATTCCTTGATGAGCTAACTTGTCTATGAAACTTCAAAAGCCAGCTATGAAACCCAGATCAGAAACTTCAAAATCAAATTCACTGTCATAGAGTTACAGTGACCCTACCTGCCCCAGTGAGTTTCCAAGACTGACCCTCTACAGGAGTAGGAAGCCCCATTTTTCTGCCACAGAGCAGCTGTTGATGTTGAATTTCTGACCTTGTGGATCACAGCCCAACTTGTAACCACTATGCCACCAGGGCTGCCTAACCATAGATTTAGTTATTAGGATTTACAACACATGTTTTTGTAGGGTATAATTTATTCCATAACAGAATAAAAAATTAACAATTATTTTGAAGAACAGTTTTCCAGTTACACTTAAAGTACAACTTTACTTCTTGCTAACACTTAAGTAAGAAGCATATTCTTATTACACAACCAGTAATCATACTCCAGTAGTAAGATAGTTAAGCTTTATCTCTTTTTATAAGAGGACAGGCTTATTTGATAATAATGATAGTATCTTTCTTTCTTTTTTTTTTTTTGCATAGTATCTTTCTTTAGGACAAAAGTTGGGAAGGTTTGCTTGTAGCCCATTATAAATATCTAGGTTCCCTAAACTTGAGACTCTTTTAAAACATTTGTTTGTGGTTTTCTTTTGTCTTTCTTTTTTTTTAATTAAAAGATCATTTTAATACAATCAACACATCAATTGCATCAGGCATGTTTGTACATATGTTGCCATCATTCTTTTCTACACATTTACTTTCTATTGAGCCCTTGGTATCAGCTCTCCCACCGTCCTGACCCTTGTAACTTGCTGATAGATTATAAATTATTACTAGTTTCATATCTCACACTGATCACTGTCTCTCTTCCCCCATGGTTTCTATAGTTCTTTCCCCTGTGTGTGGTTATGTGTTCCCCTTTCCTCACCTCTTCCCCCCTCTCCCCTACCTTTCTGTATCGTTATCCCCACTCCTGTCCCTGGATTCCATTTGTCACCAGCTCTTATCTCTTAACTGTACCTGTGCACATGCTCTCGTCTGGTGGGAAGTGAGAAGTAGCACTGAGGTCATGATAGTGGGGGAGGGGTGGTGGTGTGTGTGTAAGGAAACCTCAGGAGCCAGAGCAATACTGTGTGTTTCATTGGTGCTTTACTGTGCCCTGGTTGACTCATCCCTTTCTTGTAAATTTGAGATTCTTATCCTCTAACAAAAACTACTAGGTGTTGAGAGGCAGCAAACTGCACAGAGGTATTGAGGCTCAAATATCTAGCAAAATATTGACTGGTTGTTTTTATTTTTAAAATATATTATATGAGATATAATATATTTTATATATTATATCATATAATATATTTTATAGCATAAGATATGATATTATATTGTTAGCTGCCATTGAGTAGGCTCTGATCCATAGTGACCCTGTGCACAACAGAGCAAAACACAGCACAGTCCTGTGCCCTCCTCACCATGGTTGCTCTGCCTGAGCCCATTGATGCAGCCCTTCAAGGTTCTTCCTTTTTCACTACCTCCCCACTAATATATAATAAATATAATATAAAATAATTTAATAGAATTAATAGAATATAAGATAAAAGTTTATATATTCTATTGCATTTTATATAGTGTACTATATCATCTAATTTATATCATACATTATATAATCTATTATAAGTAATGTAGCATATTTTAATTATACATTATTTTACATCACACGGATTGATCCAGGATCAGCAAGTAAAATGACAGTCTACAGACAACTCCCAGGATAGGAAGGTTATATAACAGGCTACCAGCTCAAGTCCAAAGAAGTGGGGTGCAGACTAGCCAGGTGCAGGATCCAAAGTGGAGCAAATCCTGAATGAATCTTCTTTTCAACTAATTTGACCAATGCCACGAAGAGTAACGGCCTTGTATCCCACCCTCGTCTTACAACTGATTGGGCACATAGACAATCCCAAGCTTGAAGGGATTACTTTGTATTAGGTCACACTGAGCAGGATGGTTGGTAGGTGCTCTCAAGGTGTTTCTGACTCCGCAATGATGGCGAGACATGATCGTGTGTCTTTGTACACATTGTTAGAATAGTCTTGTTACAGGAGAAGGATGTCATGCTCAGTAAAGTAGAGGGTCAGTGAAAAAGATGAAGACCCTTGATAAGATAGACTGATAGGGTGGATGCAAGAATGATATCAAGCATACCAATAATTATTAAATTGTTGCAGGCTTGGGCAATGTTTTAGTCTGTAATACACAGGATTTTGTGAGCCAGAGCTAACTACATGGTACCGAACAACTACAATTCTTGTACAGGGTCAGAAGAGAAGGGGAAGACCTTCAACAAGATAGATTGACACCGTTGATGCAATAATGAGCAAAAAATAACCATAATCTTGAGGATGGTACAGGTCCTGGTGGTGCTTCATTCTATGTTTTTTTTCCAGAATTGCTAGGCATGGGTTCTGACTGAACTATACCTAACAAGTTTCAAACATGATGAGGGTACTACAAAAAGGTGAACATACGTATTTGGAAGAAACATTTTGCACATATTGAAATTAAGTATATCTTAACTCTACTCAGGAGACATTAACCATGGTGCAGTGGACCAAACATTGTCCTGCTAACTGAAAGGCCAATGACTTCAATGCCCTAATGGCTTGGCAGGAGAAAGAAGAAATATGAGGCAGTCTTCTACTGCAAAAATGTTCAGTCTCAGAAACCCACCAAGCAGTCCCATAATGTGTTTTAGGGACACTATGAGTAAAAATCCACTGGACAGGAATGGGTTGACTGCACTTATGGCTATCTTGTCCCCATAGATAGCCTGAGTTTCTACGGTCGTTTGCCACAGAAATAATCAAATGCATTGAAGAAACATTAAGAAATTTAGAACTAACAAATAATTAGATGAAATGTTTAAGCAAACATTTTATAGAGTCCTCATAAATTAGCCGTGTCAATTTTCAAAGAATCTAATTTAAATAGCCAAAGAGGTTTCAAACAATAAATTACATAAGAATCACTGAAAGTTCTGATTAAAATTAAGTTCATGAGGTCTGGAGACAGATCAGTTGTTTCTGTAAGTCTTAGGTGGAACCTAAAAATATGAATTGTAAATTAATGTTCTAGATGATTTAACACCAATGACCCTCAAGCCACTCATATTTTGAGAAGTAATGAAAACAGAAAATAGTCATTCTAATAGAGGATACTGTCAAGTATCCCAAAGCAAGGCATACTTCATATGATTTTACAACCAAAAGAGGTCATCCCATCAAAAACTTAACAGCAGAGAGGTTGTGAGTTACTGTTTTAAATACTGACAAAGAAAATAATAGTACTAGGGACATTTGGATGAAAAAATTTTAATTTCATAGGCTCATTTTATGAGAAAATGTTCTCTTCCACCTCTCCTTGGATAATGGTCTATGATCTTTTCCGATTGTCTCCATTAAAAAAATTTTTTTCCCCTAAAATTGAATAGTATCTCCGACTCTTGTTCTGTGATATATTCTTCTGCACTTTAACTTAATTCGAATCCATTCTGGAAAGCAATTAACTGAAAACTCTTTCCTCTAAATTTGATATGGAATATAAGTAGCCTAACAATTACACAGATTTCATTACTACTAATTCAATTGATGCATTTAACTCTAATTAAAAATATAAGACTATTAGGGCTTTGATAAAGAAAAAAATTACCTGGCTAATTAGGGATTTAGCTGGTCAGATTCTTCATTAAGACTATTTTGACAAGTACAGGATATTAAAAACTAACTTAAAACAACAAATTGTTATAGCAATAACAATTTTACATCAAGAATAAATGACAGTTTTCTAATCAGTTCATAGTTGATTGTTAGATTTTTTTTTCACTCTCTCCAGTCAAGACTTTTGCCCTAAAATACATAATATTTTTTTCCTGAAGTTCTCTTCTGAAGATAAAACCTTACAACTGTCATTGCTGTATAGTACCTATGGTATATTATAAATTTAAATACTTATGAGTTTATACCTCTTTGGTTGTGATCTTATTAAGAAATATAGCAGATGTTCAACTTCATCTACATAATGAGTGCTCATATATTTGAAACTGTCATTACCCTTTAATTGGGTAATGTTAGTGTTTGTGCCAAATTTTATATTACCTTAATAACCATAATTGTTTTGCCTTTTTTTCCAGGATGATATAAATTTTTACAGGATGATATAAATACTATTTAATTCCTCGCAGTTTCCAAACCTCCTGAATACTAAATATGTACTAATAATTACTGGGAATATTATTATAGCAGACCCTTGGTGGTGCAGTGCAAAGGTACTGGGCTGCTAACCACAAGGTTGGCAGTCTGAAACTACTCCCTACCCTTTGGGAGACAGATAAAGCTGTCTACTCCTGTGAGGAGTTGAAACCACAAAAGCAGTTTTACCCTACTCTATAAGATTGCTGTGAATTGGAATCGACTTGGTGATAGTGAGAGTTTGGAACTGAATATTGTTATTGGTTTGCTTTTGATGGGTTGGGAAACTAATGCTTGGGGAAATGGAGAAGATGCACATATAACCTGACTAGCTATAACCAAAGCAAACCCATTGCTAGCGGGTTGATTCCAACTCATAGGGACACTACCTAGGGTCTCTGAGGCTGTATATCTTTATGTGAGCAGACAACCTCATCTCGGACCCATGGTAGCACTATTCGAGCCACCAACTTGTGTTAGCAGCTGGCAGGGGCAACAGTGAATTATTTAATGTGGCGGTTCCAGCCAAAGGCTCTACTAACAAATGGCCTTTACTCCCATGACTCTGGGTAAGAAGGTAGAGGCAGACACTGATAGGATTCACCCGTGAGTAACTGTGAATAGGATTCATTGGAATGTCAGCCAGCTGGAAATAAAAGGAGGCAACTGTGAAGCATGCTGGGGAATCTCACTACCAGCAAAATCCAGGAGCGGGGCTCATCCTTTGAACCCTGAGATCCTAGGTAATAATTATTAATACGAAAATAATCCCAAAGAGTTGGAGATTAAAGACGTACCAAGTAAGCAACCCTTCAAGGATGCTATTCTGCTCCATTGCTCCCCCCGCCAACCCCCGCCACCCCTCCCTTGAGTGCATTCCCTCAGTATATATTTTGGGGCTTGGCAATTTGCTGCAGTATCCCACAGAAACTCCTGAAAATCAAAGGACAGGACTCACGTGGTTACAGATGCTGTTCATTCCCAAATCCAAAACTAAGGCAGAGGTGAGCCAAGTGCAGCCTCCAGAGCCCAAAACCAAAAAAAATATTCAAAAAGTCCAAGCTAGTTTTCTTGCTTCTACCAAAGCTCAAAAAGTCAAGAGAAAAAAGGAAAGAAATATTACTTTAATGGAATTGTGGGTTTTGACTTTTCGCTGACCATGCCCCTAGGAAACAAATAGTGCTTTAAGTCATACTCTCTGTAAGGTAGTTTTAAAGCTACCCCCAAGGAAGCAAAGGGTGTGACTTGGTTCATACCTCTACTCAGCCAGAGTCTAAAGATGTACTTTGGACATGTTGTCAGGAGAGATCAGTCCCTGGAGAAGTAAAGAATGTTTGGTAAAGAAGAGCGGCACTGAAAAAGAGGAAGTCTCTTGACAAGATGGACTGACGCAGTAGCTACAATGGGTTAATTGATAAAGACAATTGTGAGGATGGTGGAGACTGACTTAACAGCATCTAACAATAGCAATGATGGGCTCAGGAAATCAAAGGGGGTGACTTGGTTTACACCTCTACTAAAGTCAGGTCTGAGTGATACGTTAATCTTGTTCATTCGTATAGTAAATAATGCCTTCCAAATGGGATTATAGTCAGTTATGATGCATCATATAAGGAATTATGGCTGGGAAGTACATATTAATTTACAACTCAGTCGGCACACTCTGAACCTCCTGGATCCAGAAACAGTTGTGACATCAGAGGAGAAGCCGTAGAACCAGAAGGCAGAGCATGAAACACGGTGGTGAGTCCAGAGGAAGGAACAGGTCAAGATGAGTGCTTTGGGGAAGGAGGCTGCCCTGTGGACGTGGCATGCGTCTGGGCACTTACATGAAGTAGCTTGGTTTGCCGCTCCATGGAGCTTGAGCCGAGGACCTTCTGACTGAGGTTTACTGGAGTGGAGTGCCTCTGGGCCCTTAAGTGGGGGAGCAGGCTTGCTGACCCACCGAGGGGTAGCTGAACGCTTCTGGGTTGAGGCTTATGGAGTGGCATGCACCTTGGATGTTTGTTAGGAGGCCTGAAAGCCTTTTATAACACGTTCTGATGATTAACTGAATCCTCAAGCATTTCCTGCTTGTATTGCAACCTGCTAACTTCCTTAATAAACCTTTTTAGTATGAATATTGTCCGAGTCCTATTTAGCCATCACAGTGAATTACAGAATTTAGATAAAAAGAGAGAATGTTGTTTGAGACAGAGTACACACGGCCCTACATTGTATTATCGAACGATGTTATGCCAATTGATTTGAGCTGAGCATCTCCTGAGACGTATGATGCTGAGACCTCAGACCCAGGAGTGCATTCCCTAGAGGCGTTTGGTATGCCTAAGAAGTTTTCATAACTTTGCCCCCTGAATACTTCCACATACTCATGGATGTATTCGGACCAGAGATGCAGACACATGTAAGAGTTACCCTGCAGGATGGGCAAACAATATTTACCTCTTGAAAACTTCCCAGTGTCTTCCACTACCTCCATCATTTCTTGCCAACCTCTCTCTCATTGTCTATTGCACTTGTTTACTCTCCACTCAGTGGTTTTTGTTGTCTTCCTCTCCCACTCCTGACAACCATGAGACAATGTTTCCTTTAGTGTGAAGCTTTTACATGACTTTTCACAATAGTGGTCTCATACAATGTTTGTCCTCTTTGTAACTGGCTCATTTCATTGCGCAGAATATCCTTCAGATTTATCCATATAATGAGTTGTTTCACATATTCACT
This sequence comes from Tenrec ecaudatus, assembly GCF_050624435.1. Taxonomy (NCBI): domain Eukaryota; kingdom Metazoa; phylum Chordata; class Mammalia; order Afrosoricida; family Tenrecidae; genus Tenrec; species Tenrec ecaudatus. The sequence continues at coordinate 3,981,592 of NC_134532.1, read as the reverse complement.
GTTATTCTTTAACATTGCATGATATTCCCTTGTGTGTAAGTACCAAAGTTTGTTTGCTTATTATCTATCTATCTATCTATCTATCTATCTATCTATCTATCTATCTATCTATCTATCTACCTATCTATCTATTCTTCCATTGGTGGGCATTTAGGTTGTGTCTGCTCCCGCCCCTGCTCCCCCACCCCCCACTAATATAAATGGACTATATCTGTCTATCTAATTGTGAATAGTTATTCGATGGACATGGGTATGGATATATCTACTTGTTTGTTTGGGACTGCTGATTCTTATAGTATTTCTATTCCCAACTTTAAAATATAACCAATATTTCTAGATAATGACATAACTTTTAAAATGTGTTTGCTTTTAGGTTATTTCTTATGAACTATATATAACCAGAAACAACTCAATTACATTCAGTATCAAATATAATTGCTATTTTGAGGCTAATGTTTATTATAATGATTACAGATTACTAATTATTGTTATCCTAAAGAATACTAAGCTTCACGCTTCCATAGCTCATGCTTGTGAGGTGATTTATCTGTCTCATTGCTTAATTGACACACAATTCTCTAGTTGCAGTATTAAAGCATCCTATGAGCAACATATTGAATGATACAGGACACATCAAGAGAAGATGGAAGAACCACTATGCCAAAAAGAACTGGTCTATATTCAACCGTTTCCAGAGGTCCTATCGTACCGAAGGAAGAAATCTATGCCTCACTTCAGAAGGTGTTGGAGAAAGCAAGTCTTCAAGAATTGCACTATCCAATGAGATGTTACTTCCCGTGAACTCAACTCTCAAAGCACTCTCTCGTCTGTTCCAGGAAATGGGGAAGACAAACCTGGCAAACTAACCAAAAGAGATCCATATTCTTGGCTCCAGCAATGCTACAAATCACAGCTCCCAGCCATTTTCTTCCTTTACAAAGTTCGCTCCCCCTTCTTCCCCGCCCAGCTGTGGTGTCAGAGTGCATCCAGTTGCACTGAAAGACCCAAAAGGTGCGGGAGCTAGCCTGTCTCAAACATTATTAACGTCCCTGAAGGAATAAAAACACTGAACTTTACTTTGTCTCTCTCGAGCCCCTGTTCTCTCTTAATCCCTTTTTTCCCTCAGCTTCTACCCTCGGGCCCACTCTCGCCCTTTCTTTTGCACACATTCAGCGATCCTTACACCCTCGCTCCGTCTCTCATCTCCGAAAAGCCTTACACATGTGCGTGCCCATCTCAAAGAAAAAAATGATGCAATAAAATGAGGGACTATCTAATAATACAGTTAGTATCATGCGCAAGTAAAACTTTGCTGAATTACCAGTAATTCAAATATGGTTATAGCGGGACAGCAACAGCGATATGAAAATAAAAGCAAGTCAGATTCTGAAGATGACAGAAAACAAGGGATTACATTGCTGATATCCGATGGATCTTGCTTGAAAGTAGACAATGGCAGAAAAATATTTATCTATGTTTTTAATGACTATGAAAAGTTATTAGATTGTATGGATTATAATATAGATAATGTTTATAAAAAGTGGGAATTAAAAAAATTTTCGCCCATGTAGATCTTGTACATGACCAAGAGGCAGTCATTGAAGCATAACAAGGGGATACTGAGTGATTTAAAACAAAGATGTGCGAGAGATGTATTCTTTCACTATACTCTCAATAATCTGAGAAACTGAAATATATGAAGAAGAATGTGGCATCAGGTTTGGAAGGAGAATTATTAACAGTGTGGGATGTGCAAATGACCTGGCTTTGCTTACTGAAACCGAAGAGAATTCGAAGCATTTATTAAGACAAAGACTACAGTCTTCAGTAGGGATTACCCTTGAACATCATTCTACTCTACTTGGATTCAGCATCAATGCTCACAGATGTAGCAGTCAAGAAGTCAATTTGCACAGGCAAATTACCGACAAAAGAGCTCTTTACAGGATTAAAAATCAATAACACTTTCAGAACTAAGGAGAATCTGCACAGGTCACAATTTTTTCAATAAGTTCATGTGCAAAGGTAGACAAGAAATAAGAGAGACAAAAATATTCATGTATTTGTATGATGGTTTTGGCAATGATTATTGAGCTGGCAGAAGAAAGAACTGGTTTGTCTTTGAAGTCCAGCCAGAATGCCTTTCTTTAGATGGAAGGACAGTGAAGCTTCTTTCTGAATCCCCAGTCCCTGGAGAAGGACATCATGCTTGGCAAGTAAAAGGTCAGCAAAAATAACAGGAAGAGCCCCAAGGAGATGGATTGACACAATGGCTACCGCAAAGCGCTCAAACACAGCAAGGATGGTGCACAGCAAGGCAGTGTTTCCTTCTGTTGATACGAGTAGGTAGTATCCGGACAGTTCCTATTAAAACATCAAAAACGCAAACAAAACTTCATTTATGTGCCTGTGTGCGTTGAGGCTGGAGACTGGGGCCTAGGGCATGGGGGGGGGTCCTCATTTAGAGGTATGTTACTTTCCAAACACCAGCGTACTATTTGAATATCACTCTAAGGGGAAATTACTCAACTTCCTTACGTATTGTCTTCTGCAGCTTCCCTTTAATGGTGCCCAGCCAGAAGCACCAAAAGACAATCCTGCTACCCACAGTCTGCCTTTGGATAGTGACACTGCCATTGTCCCTATTCCCTGAAGAGCAGCATCAGGTGGCTGGTCAGGCTGCTGCCTCTGACAACCATCTTCTTTTCTCGCCTGCAATGTTGTACTGGGGAAGCTAGTTCCTTCCTTATTGTGGTCCTACTTGCTAGAGGTGCGGGTGGGGGGGGCGGTGAAGGGGAAGGGAGTCAGTCTCTCCTCCAATACCACAGGCCACGGAGTCCATCCTTCCTGTAGACCATTAGGGGACTTGGCCCTTGCCTGGTTTGATCCACCTGAGCCTCCTCTCCTGGTCACAGTCATTGCGTTCATGCCTGCTGAGCTCCACATTGGTCCTTTCCTTCATGGCCAACCCCACCCTGGCCAGCTCCTCTGCTCTGAGGTTCAGACCACAGAGCTGCTGTGCAGCCCAGCTGAGCTCTCCAACCCGTTGTGAGAGTTCCTTCTGCAGTGCACCTTATGTCTCCCAAAGGCCGCCTGTACACCAATAGAACCTCCTAGTCTGCCTTCTGAGACCACTCACTTGTTCACACTGGCGCCCCCCACCCCCAACCTATGTGACTGTGGACCCATCCCTTCTAGATGATGATGATGCCTCTCACACCCACTCAAGGGTGGTAGTTATATAATCTGTTGTTAATTTCAGAGGATTAAGAGCAAAGGGGAGGATCTAGCCTGTCAATCATTGTATAGCCAATGAAGTCTCTGTGTGGGTATGGCCTTCCCCTGAGGATTTTGACAATTCTTATATTTCCTGCTTGGGGGCGGGAGACACTCTCTCTCTCTCTCTCTCTCTCTCTCTATCTCTCTCTCTCTCTCTCTCTCTCGGCTCACTCCCTGAGAGATGCCCTACTGACAAGACACATGGCACTATGCTGATAGACCCTGTGCCCTGGGAACTGGAGGCGCCACATGGAGACCCCTGCCAGCACAGCACTGAGATTATTCTACCACCACTGGATCCATAGAGTTTGCACCCACTGGCTTGTGATCTTCCTGCATTTGGCATCATTGTATGTGTTTTGTGAGTCTGAAGAGGATTTTGTAGATTGGTATGAGACATATGGGCTCATATCAGACCAATGGACTTGATCTGGACTGCACTGGATTGTTTTCTTAATATTCGATTGTTGTTGTATATTCTTTCCTATACGCATATGAGCGTCTCTATGAATTTGTTTCTCTGGTCTACCTGGACTAACACATCAAACTGCCCCTGTGTGACTTCCTCTACTTAGTTCCCCAAGGGAGGAAGTTGGACTCCTTCTAGCTCTGCTTCCCAATTTTACCTCCAGATGTGATGTGTGCCTGCCAGATACTGGATTTTCTATTGTTGTCTTCAATGTGTGAGATGATGGATTGTAAGATGGTCAATGCTTGAAGAGTTGAGAGCATATTTTTAATACATAAGCAGAAAGCATATACAACTGAACATAACATGTTTGCTACTTGGCGTTTTACTGAAAGAAATTACTGACTTCTTTTAAAATATATCATGCATTTGATTGTCTCAGATTTTCATTATATTTATATCTCTCTGAGTTAAATTCCACATTGTCTCATTTCCTTATAAGGGATGTTATTTTAGTTTTTATGTGGGCTTTTAAAGAAAACTGATTTAAAAAAATTAAGAGTCCTACCTAGCCTTAATTGCGATTTAAAAATATCTTAGTTATGTATATCTATCTATGTTAACTGGATTATTTTCATAAGGATTTTTACAATCATTTTATTGGGGACTTGTACAATTCTTATCATAATCCATACATACAGCCATTGTGTCAAGCAAATATGTACATTTGTTGACATCATTCTCAAAACATTTACCTTCTACATGAGCCCTTAATATTGGCTGCTCATTTTCCCCTTCCCTCCCCACTCACCCCTCCCTCATGAACCCTTCAAAATTCATAAATTATTATTATTTTGTCATATGTTGCACTGTCCAAAGTCCCCCCCCCACCTTCTTCTCTGCTGTTCATCCCCCAGGGAGGAGGCTATAGGTAGATTCTTGTAATCGGTTCCCCCTTTCCACCCCACATTCCCTCCACCCTCCAGGCATCATCACTCTCACCACTGGTCCTGAAGGAGTCATCTGTCCTGGATTCCGTGTGTTTCCAGTTACTATCTGCACCAATGTACATCCTCTGGACTAGCCAGATTTGTAAGGTAAAATCAGGATCATGATAGTAGGGGGAGGAAACATTTAAAAACTAGAGGAAAGTTGTGTTTCATTGCTGCTACCCTGAACCCTAACTGGCTCATCTTCTCCCCACAACCCTTCAGTAAGGAGGTGTCCAACTGCCTACCAATGGGCTTTGAGTCTCCACCCTGCACTTACCCATGTTTACAATGATATGATTTTTTTGTTCTTTGATTGCATAAGGATTTTTGTACCAACAGGGAGTTTAAATAACAAATCACACACCCTTGTGTAATGGTGACTTGTAGTTTTGATTTCTGTGTTAGTTATATAACATTTGTCAATTTGAAAGGATTAAGAGTGAAGGGGTGGAGTCTAACCTGTCAATCAGGTCATAGCCAATGAGGCCTCTCTGTGGGCATGGTCTTCTCCTGAGGATTCTGGGAAATCTGGTATTCCTCCTTGGAGGCAGGAGACTCTCAATTCACTCCTTGGAAAACATTGCCACTGACAAGACACGTGGACTTACCCTGCCTGATGCAGCCTGGGTGCTGGAGAAGCCCACTTGGAGCCCGCTGCCCACACTGAGATGCTTACAATGCCACTGCATCCACAAAACTTACCACCCACTGGCCTGTGATCCTCCTGCATTCATTGTTATTGCATGTGTTTCATGAGTCTAAAGAGGATTTTATAGATCGGTGTCGGACATATGGGCTAATATCAGAGTTATGGACTTGATCTGGACTGGGCTGGGATGTTTTTTCATCACTAAATTGCTCTTATATATAAAGCTCTTTCCTATACACATATGAGTCTCCCTGGACTTATTTCTCTGGTCTACCTGGACTAACACAATTTCTATTACCTATTTTCTGCTACTCAAAATGTAGAGAGGAATTTCCTTTTATACTTTTTTCTGTTTTTCTTAAACACAAATCGCATAAGAAAGAATCTGGATTTTCCTTACGGGCTTAGATTTGTTTGCTCTGATTTTCCAGAGTCTGAAGACAAATCTTTTATTCCTTGAGCCTTAATTAACCCTGAATCTCTAGCCTTTTCAACTCCACATCTTGTTTGATACTTTAGTGGAGCAAACCGCATGGGCTCTTCTTATTACTCAGACTGCAATTTCTCTATTTGTTTCTGACGGCTGAGTATTTTTTCCTCTTAATTTTTGTGTGCCTATCTCTTATCTGCAGTTCACCAGTTCTATTTTTACCTTTTCTTTAGAATTACCTTCTATAGTCTTTTCCTATGCCATGTGGCTGGAGCTCCAGAATTTTTGTTTTTCTTTTTGGTTGTTCTTTCATATTTTTTAATGCAATCAAAACAATGGCCTAATTGTGTAATGTAGACATAAAAAACAACAACTCTGAAAGTAGAGTATTTATTTGAAATTTTGTACTCTGGCACTGTGGATTAAACATTTGGATTGCCAGCTGCAGGGTTGGTGTATCAAATTCACGAAGCTACTTCAAGGGAGAAAGAGGAGGCTCTCTTCTCTAAATATTTATGGTTATAGAAATTGTTTATGCGAAGTCAGAATGGACTTCATAGCAGTGGGTGTTGTTTATTTGGATATGGTCCACTAGGAGCCTTGGTGACACCATGATTAAAGCATTTAGCTGCTAAGTAAAAATGGTGGATTTGATCGTGCCACCTGCTCAGAGTTACGGCAGTCGGCTTCCAGAAAGGCTGTATCCTCAAGCACCCTCTCAGGTACCTCTCCTCTGTCCCCTATGGCAGCTCCGAATAAAAATCAGCTTGATGGCATCATTTTTTCCGCTGGTTCTTCTTTTCACTGAGGGCGACTATTTGTACCACAGACCCATGAAAGTCCACATTTTGGTAAAAATAGGAAATAAAAACACAAAAACCAAAACTGCTCCAGTCAAATATGTCTGAACCATTAAAAAACACCTGAGTTCACTTTTGGATCCAGTTTACTAAGTTTGACACAGTAATTTCACATATTATATGTGCAACCCAGCAGAGATCGATGCAATGAGGACCTAAGGAAACATATTGTCTCCACTCCGAATTTTCTAATGAAATCCAGTGAAGATATATTCATTTAAAATGTTATAAGTTATAATAAGTTTCTGTTCGCTATATAGAAACAACCCAATATGGTAGTGGTTGTTGCTGTTATTTTGAGATAAAGGCAGATTTAGGCCTTTTTAATATGGCTGACTTAAAGGGTTTTCCACCATCTGTCTAGAAGACATGGAAAGCAAATAACACATAAAGCATGTGTACATACTATGTATTTTTAAACGTATTTTGTTGATTCACACTTTGCAACCTTATGATGAAACTATTTTTTAAAATAATTTCATTACCACAGATGACAGAAACAGAATTTAAAATCACGTCTGGTGACTACAGTATCCCGTGTCTTTACCCTGTGTTTTGCTGCTTCCATTAAAGAGAGAAATATTCCCACAGATACCAGAAGAAAGGGTCAGGCTAATGTTTGAATGACATCTAAGTGAGGCTTCGTGAAGTCCCCAGGAAAGGCTCCTATGACACTGTAACCTTAAATGGTTGCATCTGTGTCATGAATAAAATATAAGCAAAATGAAGTAATGGAAGGTTTATCAATACTTGGACTATTACAAAACAGCTGGTGGGCTCAAACCAATCGCCTTCCAACCAGCAGCTGAATGCTTTAATACTTGCGTCACCAAGGCTCTTAGGGGACTATTCCCAAATAAGCCGCACCCACTGCTTATTAAACTTATAAATTTATGCTCTATTTGAGTAACTTCAGAAGAAAATTTTAGTTTTGAAATAAATTGAAAAATATTCTTGAATTTACTTTTATTTGAATTTATTTGAATGTGAAGTTAGAGTTCCACATTCTAACTTCCTTCCCACTTCATAGAATAATGATTTAATGCCTCAAATGAAACCCTGTCTAGTTAATGTCATTTTAAATGATCTTTCCTTTAATAATAAAACGTAATTGGCAGGGGAGTCCAGTGTGAATCATTGTAAATCTAAAAGACCATTGTCAGCCTTGGAAAAACGTAAATGATCTGTTTGAAAAGAGAGATGGAGTGAGAGGGAGAAAGGAAGAGAGAAGCTATATTAATTGAAAGTCTGTATAAAGCAGTTTTAACATGGAGAAGACAGGTGATAGTGACTACATTTATATCGAGGGAAGGTAGAGGTTAATCAAGAAATTATGATATTTAAGATCCTTCAGTACATAAAAGCCAAGAAAGATAACCCTTCAGAATCAGTAACGGGAGTAATAGTTCCTTGGAGTATGGGGGAGAAGGGCGGAATAGGGAGCCAATAGCATTGATGACTACATAACCCCATTCGATGGGATCAGACAACAGAATTGTATGTGAATGCATATATTGGATTGTGTAGGATATAGTAAAAGAAACAACAACATTGAGGGTAAAAAAATAATAAGGGTTCCTGGGGGGTGGAATGAGGGAGGGAAGGGATAAAGGGTCAAGGAGTTCAAGGAGTTAAGAAGAAAGAAAATGTTTTGAAACTGATCACGGTAGCAATTGAACAACACTGCTTGATGTGATTGAACTAAGGATTGTTATCATATCTCTAAGAGCACCCAATAAAATGATTAAAAATAGAAAAAAGAGTCATGATAGTTAATATGCATCTGTAATAGGTAGGTTTAGTGTGCCAACCTGGCCAATAGGAACATGTGGGATTAATCAGGTCACAGTTTGATTGGAGGGCAAAGAGATAGATGACGCTGCAAAGCCCACCCCCCTCTATCTTGCTCTCTGGTGATCAGAGACTGCTGCCGTGTGTGTGCTGCTGCTTGGCTAGTTAGAGAACTAGCTACTGTGAGCTACCCTGGCTAGGCCAACCCCTGAATTGTGTTGTTAGAGCTTGAGTCTCCTTCGAAACCTGCTTTGTCATGCTGCCGGTGTGTACATGATTTTGGCTTGAGGCTGGTAGATCCTGTCTGCTTGTGTTGCCTGCATTAAATATCTCATCTATTTCTGTTTTGCTAAGCTCCCGAGCTACTGACTGTTGGTGACCCTCCCTGCTGCCTGTTGTCATACTCTGCTTGCCTTGCCCCAGGGAGGACTCTGCTGTCTGTTTCCTTGACCTTGGACCTCACAGCCCGCTCAAGTTGAAGGACTTCCAGTATATTAAATGTTCCACAGAAGTGAGTTGAACTGAATCCTCTTTACTGCTGTGTGGACTAATATACCTTCTTGCTGTATAAATGTATCCTGTCCTGATGTCATTTCTCTAGAGAACACTGCCTAACACAAATGGTACCGGGAGTGGTTCTAGAGAAACAAGGTCATAAATATGGGCTTCTCAAATTGATTGTACAGCCTGATTAGGCCTAACAGCACTGAGAATGCTGCCTCTATCCCCAAAGGCATAGATAAGTCTTCCGCTATTACTATTATGGCAGGTTAATCCACGGAGTGAAGTCGCAAAGCTAATATTCACAATGTCACCACCAATAGATGAAGTACACATGAGAGGAGAAGCTCTTGGTGATCATATGTTTGATATTTTTCAGCAGTTTTGTCAGGATGAGAAGTGTAGGGAAGTTGGTTGGCTGGCCCTCCTTACAATAGAAAATGTGATCAAGGAAAGGAATAATCTCAGAACCTCAGAAGCATGTCTCCGGTGCCGAATAACAGACCTAAAAGCTTCTGTATATACTAAGAAAGAGAGTCTTCTGTCCTCTAGTAATGGAGCTGACATTGCAGAAAACTAAATCCAGAGCCTTATTATATGAGCAGCTGAATTACAGCATCAGCTGAATTGTAGGTTCAAAAAACAGTGTCTGATATTAAAGTAAGGGCACTGATCAAAAAGAAATGGAACCCCGAAACATGGGATGGGAACATATGGGATGATGATCCAGCAGAAGATATTGAGACCCTAGCGTCCATTGAGCCACCCCAGTCAATAGATCTACCCCTCCCACCTGAGGGGATTCAGCCACTATCAGTTAAACAACTCAGACTTGAGCAGATTAACTACATTGTTCTCATTGAAATGTTGGTTTGGGATGCACCTGGAGCATTGCCTGGGGGTGATGCATTATAAAATATTGGTGAGATCCCCAGGAAACACCCCTACCACCCATTATTTCCTCTAGACCTGTAACTAGAATTAAGTCTCAGAAAATTCCTAAAGGTGAGATTCAGATGATGATTCCAGAAAAAATACATGATACTCATAAAGGTGTACTTGAGTTTCATAACACGTATAAGCAGACGCCTGGGGAATATCCATGGGGATGGTTACTAAGGGTGTGGGATACTAGTGCAAGGAATGTAACATTAGACTGGCCTGAGTTCCTTGATTTGGGCCCATAAGCACAGATTCTTCTCTCAATGCTGCAGCAAGAGAGGTTAATAGAAGATCCAATAGCTTATTTGGTTGACTGCTAAATGGCCTAGATTAGACCAACTTGAGGTACCTGACCTACCCTGGTACTCTGTAGAAGAAGACATCCAACAGCTTAGGGAAATTAGCATGCTGGAATGGATCTATCAGAATACTCCCAGAGACCCAAAAAGGGAGTGCTCCGAGGACATACCTTTCACTACAACCATAAGGAACAAGTTTATGAAATGGGCCCAAGTATCTCTGAAGACTCTGGTGATTGCTACTTTATGTACACCAGGATTAACAGTGGAAACTGCCCTAAGCGAATTCCAACATTTGCCTAAAATTGGGCAAATGGGCTCTGTGGTGGTAGGGGGCAGGTGTCAGCACTGAATCAACAGAGATGGGGTGGGTGTTGTCATCATAATGGACAGCACGCTTTCCTAGTAATCAAAACAACCTGTCTTGTGTGGATTTACGGCACTGGCTACTTAGCCATGGTATCTCTAGGAGTGAAATACATGGAAAACCTACTAAATATTTACATGATCTATAAAGGCAGAAAAATACTAGATCAGGTAAACAACAGAATAGAGAGTCACGACTGCTCAATCAATTCCCAGATCAAGCCAGTTTACAGGCCAATTCTCTCTGTTTTTTGTTCCTGCTGACAAGGGCTTGGCGCTAAGCTGATGGAGCTACAGCCCTGGAGTTGGGCATGGAGACCCACACCAGTGGTGAGAAGCTTTTACTGCCACTGGATCCACAAGACTTCCCACCCACGGGCCTGTGATCTTCCTGCATTTGGCATCATTGCATGTGTTGCATGAGTCTCAAGAGGAATTTATAGCCTAGTATTGGACATATGGGCTAATATAGGACTTATGGACTTGATCCGAATTGGGCTGGGATGCTTTTTTAATATAAAATTGCTTTTTTAAAAAACTGTTTCTTATACACATATAAGTGTCTCTGGATTTGTTTCTCTAGTCAACCCAGCCTAATCCAACTTTAATTGATATTTAATAAGGTGTCCCTAAAATGTCTATTGGCTTCTAGTCCAAATTCTAGTAAAAGCAAGCTAGTTACACCCTTGAACCAGCTTATATCCCCTAGTGAGAGCGGTTAGTGAACATTCAGGAACTTTCTCAATTGGTTGCTAAATGATAGGTTTAAATGAGTTATGCCATTGACATTAGAAGAAGCTGCAGATGGTTATCTTTTATTCCCCTCCCAGATTGTTTATTTATGAGAATATCACTATTTCTTCAAGTAGTTGAACATCACTAGACTATGTAGGCCTAAATTTTGAAAGAAAAGTTGCGTAATTTTGATGTGTCTACATAAAACCTGAAGTTAGTAGTGTTAATAATGTATAATGGAAGATGCAAAGATAAGCCTGGGGATATAGATGAAGCTCAAATACAAGATTTTGTCATTTTCATATGTCATATTTACATTTGTGACTCTAATGAGTGTGATTTGCATTACTAGATAAACATAGGAAATTTTGTGTTCTGAGTGTAGAAAAAAGAAAGCTAGAATGGACACGTGATATGTCAAATATGAGAATATGATGAGCAAAACTAATGGATACCTTCTTAGCAGGGTAAAGACATAGTACAATGATAATGGGACATACACATCAATTAAATATATTTCAAAGTATGGTGTGGCCATGTAAATAAAGTGTAGGGGACTCTAGCTTGGGACTGGTAAGTGTTCTATTCCCCTAGCTCTAAGGATGAGACATCACAAAAGCTAGAAAAAAGACTTCCCAGGACCATGAAGGCAGAGCCTCCAGCAGAGCATATTACAAAACGCCGCCGGAAGTGGCAGAAGTAGCAGGGTCCATGCCACACAGAGACTAGAGGCCAAGGGAGGAAGGCCATTAGCACAGCGGAGAAGCACCGAGACTACAAGAGTATGAGGCAGAGCAGCGTGCGGGCTTCCTGGTTCAGGCAATAGGGACCAAGGAAGGGCCCATGTGGCTCAGAGGCTGAGGATCAGAGGGACAATTGATTGTGGATCAAACACTGTATCCTTGATGTTTTTTGATCCTGACTTGTGGTGACCTGTTAAATTCCCTGATACAGTTCAGAATCATGTTTTCTGTGAGTTCTGTGTGCCACTGTTATGGGAGAACTAGCTGGTGTCAGAATAGGGAGAAAGGACGTAGGGTGGAGACCTGTCTAATCGCTGCCTTGTGGCAGTCATCCTTGGACTGGCAGGGAGATGGATTATCTTCCCCTCTTGTGTAGCTAAAGACGGTCATATATGCTCCCATGTCATTTCCACACTAGGAAAGCAGTGATTTAATTTTATTTCAGAAATGATGGAAAACTGCCCTTTTTGTTTCCTAGTCAGTCATTCCTGTAAGATTCACTTGCTTTAATGCGTACAATCAACCCTATTGCTCTCTTCAAACAATATTTTCTTTTCTTTGAGCAGACTATACAGCTTCTACAAAGACAGAAAAATAGCAGAAGCATGGATGTTTTCAAGTTATCAAAGCTTGGAATTCATAAAAATAATTAATATTAAAGCTTTGGGAAATTAGTTCCTTAATAAATATTTATTGAATAAAAGTATGGATGAGTATGATCTTAAATATTGAGTTATGAAGAAAAAGCAGCATTACTCATATAGTAATTAAATGTTTCCATTAGATGGTTGGTTGGTAGAAGAAGAGAAAGCATGATAATTAAGTATGCATATGGAATATGCATATATACATAAAGTGAAAGTGCCCCAATAGCATTCTCCTCATGAGGCATCAGGCAGGGAAAACAACTGAGATCATGTAAAAAATTCCTAGCTGCAGTTACCTGTTAACTGTGTCTGCAGCTGTCTGAGCCAGCTGTTCAGGGCTAGCCTAGTTCCCAGTGGGCATTCACAGATGGTGGAAGGATGCCAACAAAGAAGAGGAAAGACTAAATGTGCCAGTGAAATCAACTAACCACGGCGACGCAACCACATCTATGTGTGCTAAGGGAAATACTAATTATGCCTCCTTGGAATGCCAGTGTCTCCTTCTCACTCATTTGATTTTACTACCCTATCTTTGTTACTTCTATTCCTCTATTTCCTTAAGCATAACAGTTTTCTGAAACTTATTTTAATGTTCAGAATTCATTATTTTGATTTCCTGTTATATTTTCCATTGCCACTTAGAATTTATTTTGTTTTGAATCCTGTTTTAGTTGCTAGTCTATGGGGCCATTATAAATGTATACAGATAATGTTATTCCGTGCTCTTGAATCTTTTGAGTATAGCTAAACATTTTACTCATTTTTAACAATAAACTATTAAATGGGAATTTTCCCATGTTCAATTGTGACCAAGATGAAGACTATGTTTTACCTTTCTGCATTAAAATTAAAAAATTGGATTATGTAGGTAGCCGCTCACCCAAAAAAGTAATGTGTGTAAAGGTTGAAGACATGGCAAATCTATATTATCTATATCTATATCATCTATATCTATATCTATCTATCTCTATATCTACATCTATCTCTATACATATACATATAGATCGAGAAAGATTTGGGAGAGGGAAGGATGGGGGGAAATAAAGTAAAGCAGATATCATGGAGGTCAAGTTTAAGGAGACTATTTTGAAACTGGTTGTGGTTATAAGTGTACAGCATTGCTTGATGTGAATGAACTATGGCATGTAACGACACCTGAAGAGCTCCCAATGAAATGATAAAAACAATTCACCAAGAAATTTTTAATGAAGTGTGCTGCAGGGAGCTATATTTTATAATTGAGGGCCTCAACGTTCCAAACTTGATCAAAACTATAAACTGACAGATCAAAAGGGTCAATGAATTCAAGCATGAAAATCTAACCAACATAAACTCAACCTATTGCTTTAAGTCAATGGTAAACAAAAATAAGATGAAAAGCAGCCAGAGAAAGACACACTGTATACAGAACAAATATAAAATTTACAGCTTTTTTGAGTCATAAATAATGCAAACTGTGGGTTAGTCTGGCTTGCAAACCACAGTGTCAGCCAGTGGCTTAAATCCACCAGCTGGTCCCCAGGAAAAAGATGAGGGTGTCTGCTCCCCTGCTTATTTATAGGCTCGGCAACCCAAGATAGGGTCAATTGGAGGCAGAATCAATCCAATGGCAGTGGGTATGAGAGATCTTTACGAAACAACAACAAAGGTTAACCTAGAATTCTATCTCCAGAAATACTATCTCAGAAAGCGACATAAAGATGGTTTCCCATACGATCACAATGAAATAGTTAATTACTGAGAGCACTGGCAGATCTCCATTACAAGAAAGAGCAAGAGAAGTACCCCAAAAGGAAACATGATACTGTACGGAAGTATGGATCCCGCCCCCCCCGGCCCCCGCCCTCATGGAACAAAAAGCGTCACAAACTGTAAGCACGTGGGCCAATACTCACGTAGAGCATTTCCTCATCCTTAAATATTTGTTATTTTAAATATCTAAACAAGCATCTAGCAAAAAATCAAACAAGCATCTATCTGAGATGTCGAAGCCCACCTGGAAGACGCAAACCAGCATCAGCTTCAGGATTGCAAATCACATACTCTGAATTCAAAGGAGGGCATAGGGTCAAAGCCTAAATTGTGAGAATCTGGTTGGCAGAAAGATATAGATAGCAATGGAGCGCAAGATACATTTGTGGAACTCTATAGGAAATAAGCCTCTGGTGATTTGCCTCTCTCCACAATAAAGGCAGGGGGTGAAAGTGGTTACTAAATAAGAGTGCACTGGAGAGATGACTATCCGATCAACAGGTTAAAACCTTGTCGCTGATCCCCCTGATGCAAATTAGACCCGATCGGTTTTTCAACAGTTTCTATATATTTTTTTGTTCATATTGAGGTTATCTAAGATGTGTTATGGCACTGGGCGTCAATTTGTGTTATATGTTTTTCTGTTTTTCAGTATAAGAAACCCAGGATTGATGAGCCTATAGGGACAGCAAGTAGACTAAGACTTGGGGGTGGGAGGGGAGGGGTTGGGGAGTAAAGGCAGCTGGTGTCAAGGAGCCTGGGAAGGAAAAAAATATTTTGAAACTGGTTGTGGAAGCAGATGTATAATGTTGCTTGATGCGCTTGAACTATGATATATACATTAACTCCCAATAAAATAAATTTAAATATCTAAAAAATAAAATAAATAGCATTTATATATCCCAAGTTAGCCCCAATCGTGTCACTGGGTGGACACCATGGTTAACTGGTTGGTGAGGGTGGAAAGAAACAAACTGAAGTTGGCATAGTTTCATTTTCCTCCCATGTACAACCAATCATAAAAGCAACAATCAAGAAAATCAAACAACACATTTTATGGAGAAAATTTGATGCACAAGAGTTTTTTAAAGGGTTGAGGAGCAAGGATTTCACTTTGAGGACTAAGGTGTGTCTGATCCAAGTCATATTTTCAATCACTTCATAGATATCAGAAAGTTGGACACCGAATAAGGAAGACTGAGGATTGATGTATTTGAGTTATAATGTTGGTGAATAATACTGAAAATACCATGGAGTTCTGGAAGAATGGACATTTTTAGGGGAAGATATACGGCTGAAATATACCTTAGAAGTGAGAGTGGCTAGATTTCATCTCTCACACTTTGGCTATGTTCTCAGGCGAGCCCAGTCCCTGGAAAGGGACATCATGCTTGGTAAAGTAGAGAATCCCAGAAGAAAGATGAGGCTGACCAACTCCTGCAAGGATTTTAATTTTTGGAAAACCAAATGGGAAGTTCTGTTCTCTTCTACAGGGTCACTAGGAGTCCAAATTGACTTGATGGCAGTGAATTTGGCTGTGCTTTTCCTGAAGTAGAGGGTGATCAGTGAAGAGGAAGACGCAATAAGATGCACTCCCATAGTGGCTGCGACAGTGAGCTCAGATATCACAGCAGAACAACTGGAAGGATAGGTATGTAAGTCTGGACACCTAATCTCAACATATATTTAACTATTGTTGAGAGACATAGTCATTTCTGAGCGTAGCTGCCCCATGTGACACAGAATTTTCTTAGAGTGTTTTCTTGGCTGTAATCATTTTGGAAGCAGGTTGACAGGTATTTCCCCCATGAAAACCCTAGGTGGGTGCTAAATTAAATATGTGTGAGAAGACTAGCACAAGGCTAGAGAAGAGAAATAGTATTATTATAAAGGTGTGGTTTTTTTTGCTGTATGTGAGATATTAAATAAACTTGAAGGCTTATTATAAATACCTTTGTAACCATTAACTAAGCAGAGGTTGTAACCCAAAGGTCCAAAATAAAATAGGATAATAGACCATAGAAATAACAAAACTTGATTCCAAATATAGAAATAAGAAAAAGGAATCAAAGAACAGATATAAGATATATGTACATATATCTGCTATTCTGAGACATATATAGATATTATCTTGAGACATATATATGTATACTACCTTGATATCAAGATGGTATAAACATGTTTATAATTTTATTGTCATACACTTCACATCCTGTAATTTAACCACTCATATTAAAAAGAGTTCTACAACCATCACCACATCCATTTCAGAACATGGTACTTTCAATATTCTTCTTCAGCCCCACAATTCAAATGCATTGATTCATCTTCAGTCATCTTTATTCATAGTCCAATTTTTGCATGCATATGAGGGAATTGAAAGTACATGGCTTGGGTTAGGAGCACCTTAGTTCTCAACGTATCAGCCTTGCTTTTCAGTACTCGAAAGAGGTCTTGTGCAGCAGATTGACCTGATGCAACCTGTCTTTGGATCCCTTAACTGCTGCTCCCATAAGTACAGGTTGTGGGTCCGAGCAAGACAAAGTCCTTGACAACTTCAATCATTTCTCCAATTATCCTGATGTAACGTATGAATCCAGCTATGAGTTAAGACCATAATTTTGGTCTTCCTTACATTGAGTTGTAATATACGCACTCTGTGATCCTTGATCATCAGCAATTGCTTCAAGTCCTCCTTGCTTTCAGCAAGCAAGGTTGTATCATCTCTGTATCAGGTTGTTAATAAGCCTTTCTCCAATTTTGATGCCACATTCTTATTTATATAAAGCAGCATCTCAGGTAATTTGTTCAGCATACAGATTGAACAAGTATGTTGAGAGGATACAACCCTGAGACACATCTCTCCTAATTTTAAATCATGCAGTTTTCTCTTGTTCTGTGCTCAAAAACAGCCTGTGATCCATGTGCAGGTTCCATAGGAGCACAATGAAGTGCTCTGGAACTAAATAATCGCTTCTGGTGTCTTAAAAACTAGTAGCTATCCTAATGGACATCAACTAAAGTTCATGTGGAAAAAGCGCACCAA
This sequence comes from Tenrec ecaudatus, assembly GCF_050624435.1. Classification (NCBI taxonomy): domain Eukaryota; kingdom Metazoa; phylum Chordata; class Mammalia; order Afrosoricida; family Tenrecidae; genus Tenrec; species Tenrec ecaudatus. Next base: position 3,964,151 of record NC_134532.1, on the reverse strand, counting down.
TCTGGGTAATCCAAAATTGTAAATAACAAAAGCAAAAGGAGGGAACAGTATCACAGCTTCAATTCTGAACACCCAATTCACAGAAGGCTATGGATGACAGTGGAAGCCCAAAATCAATTTGCCAGGTCTCCATATTGATTAAGCCCCCAGTGCATTCCCTCTGACCATAGTCTAGGGATGTGCACAGACTTACTGTCACACAGAGAAAATTATAAAGTGAATTATGAATTATGATGTAGTTGGTTTAAAATAACAAATTATCACTTGATCTCCTTTTTGACCGATTTTAAAGTTTTCAGGTTTTAATCTTTTGTTTTCTTCTCTATTGAAGTTTGTGTTTTATCAATTTTTATATTCTTCTTGTTTATGTTTTGTATGATTTTCTGTATATAAAATCTAGGATAGGTAAATCTCTAGAGACAATAACTGAATTAATAATTATTTAAGGGGATGATATGAGACAAGTATAAGAAACAAGCATAAGAAGCTAGCATCAAGTATAAGAAAGAATAAAATATTCTAAAATTGATTGTATGCATGATATGTGTACAAGTCTTCATAATATGATCGAACTATTAAATTGTATGGTATGTTAATTATATGACAAATTAAACTATTTAAAAAAATCAATGAGCCAAATAATAAAGATTTCACCCCAGAGCCAACAGAGGAAGAAAATATTGACCTCGAGCTAAATTTAAACTCACTCTCTTGAAGTCAATTCTGACCCATAGCAATTCTATAAGAAAGAGTAGAAATGTCCATGTGAGTTTCTGAGGCTGTATATCTTTATGAAAATCTTTATGAGAGCATAAAGCCTCATCTTTCTCCCATGTATCTAACTACCATCCTTGTGGTGAGCAGCCCAATATGTGATCAAGTCTCCTAAATTCAAACTTCTCAACTCCTAAACTGTGGGAAAATAAATTTCCGTTTGTTACTTACTTATGCTATTTCTAATAGAGTAGCACCAGATAACAAAGACAGAGGGAAAGGGCCACGATTTTAAAAGCATGTTTTCATAAAAGTCATATATAATTCACATGAATGAAATATCACTGACGTATTATACTGACTAAAGATAATCTCTTTATAGCTTAACCTTTGAGCATCCTGTTTGCAGAAGGCTTTGCACGGTAGCAGAAGCCCCAACTCTATTTGCAGGGGGTCCCGCATGGATCAAGCTTCTATTGAATTCCTTCTGATCATTAACCAAGGGTGTAAACAATCATACCTTCTGGGTCATCCTCCTCTCTCCAGCCCAAGAAGGATTTTCCAGGGTGTCCTTGGTGGAGATGACTACACTGAGAGAGTACACGAGGTCAAGTCGTTATTATCAGTCATATCTTGACTGCCTTGGTTGGAGGGACTAGACCAACCACGCAAGCTCTTCTACTGAACATCATCTACCTGTCCCAGCCGTGGTTTTAGACCCACCTCAGTAGTTCCTGCTATATCTAGCATGTATCAATTTGTCACCAATCATGAATTTGTGACTGTTTCCTTTGTTCCATGGCTTATTTAACTGTGAATTCTCAGGCATTATGATGACCTTGTGTTAATTACCTCCCTCCTCCAGAGGATCGAGCGGTGTTTTTGTGTTGTCTTTGTCTCTTCTAAGATTTAATGTTTTCCTTAAATATTTTTTTTCGATTAGGGTTCCTTTTGTTCCCTAAACACATCAAACATTGTTGTACTTTGTCATAAGTGCTGAGTAATAATGTTATCTCTGAAGTTATTTTTCAGTATCTCCAGAGAGAGAGAGAAAGATGAGGTATTCCTGAGACACCTACACAATTCACCAACCAGAAAGGCAATGGAACATGTGTGTCCAGAGCTTTTATGGTATCCTCACTACTTCGGCATGATCGATTGGACCATGTCCCCTTCCTTTGAAGTGAGCCGATATCACCTGGTGGGTCTCTCTGGCTTCTGTAGGTACTCCTTGAATCCCTTCATTAGCATAAACTCTAAGGTATGATCTGGAAACCTCACGAAAGATATTCCAGTAATTAGGAGAAATCCCATGACTTTAGGGATTATCTGTCAGGAACTAATGATAAAGACTAAATTCTTTTTGGTAAAGATGGATAGTAAATCACGCAGCAATGGAAGAGCAAGCTTGGCTTCCTCAACAGATGGCAAAGAACCAGTGTGCCCAAATCAGAGTGAAGCATGGGAGTAGCAACATGAAATGAGATCAGACAAAGACACAAGGATCTTAGAGACATAAGAGTCCATCGGAGTCCTTTAAGCAAGATGTAGATAAGATGACGTTTATTATTACTTTTAAAAGATCATGTCCCTGTGGTCACTTTATAGAAGAGGGCTTCTAAAAGTTCATAAAAGTGGTCCATTATCTTTTAATCCCATCATCATACAAACTTCCTGATGGGTGCCCATATCTTGGTAGGACGGAGGAAGCACTAGTAGATACAGAGTGAGCATGTAAGGCGCAACTTCCTTATTCAAAGGGGGAAGAAAGATGGACTACAGTGACAACAGAGTGAAAATGGAGGCTGAGGGATTTGGGATAGCTTTTGTTTACATGGATGAGCTAACTCAACTGGTCAAGTCAATGTTGACTCACAGAGACCCTCTACGCTGGGTGAGAGTGCTTGGACTGTGGATGACAGACAGAGACCAAAAGGGTCACAGATGGATTAAGCCTCCAGGGACTTCCCTCTGAGGACAGCTTGGGGATGTGAATAGCCTACCTATCATGCAGACTGTAGGCTTTTTTGGTTCTGTTTTGTTTTTCTGTATTTTATCTTCTGTTTTTCTGTATATGAAATCCAGGATGCGTAGGTACAATAACTGTATTGATTGCTTCTTGAAGGATATTGGGGTGGGGTGGGGGCTGGGAGTTAATGAGATGGGAACAAGAGAGAAGCGAATGTTCTAAAGTTGATTGTGGAGATGATGGTACCAGGCATATTTGTCTTTTAAATAGCACATATGATTTGAGAGTAACATTCTGCTTTCTACAGGTAATATGGGTATAAGAAAGAATATATACATATGTTTAACTAAGAGGTCAATAATTCTCTAAATTATTTAGGATTTATTATTATGAGAGTAACCACTGAGATCTGCCACTATATTGATTTTAAACTATCAATGGTGTTTCATTGCTTCCCCATGAAGACTCCTTCCAGGGCTTAAAATGAAAAACAGCCAGAGATATAAACAGATGCCTCATTGGCGTTTCATCTTGGTTTGGGGAGGTTGTGATTACATTAGTCAGGTGATGCTTGACCTCCCATAAATCCTTCTGTGGGTTACCATCTTATGCCACAGGTAGAGGGGAAGGTGTCGACAATCTGACTGACTTCTGAAATAACACAAAGCATGAAGCCTCACCTGCCGAAACCTGAGCAAATGTGTGATTCGATTATGGTGTGTATGTTTTAAAAGGATCTATGCCAACCAAAACATTTTTAATGAAATGTGCTTGCTTGCCTCTCAGTATTTTGTTTTTTCAACACTTTTATAAGTCTCTAAAGATGTTCAAGTCCTTTTATATTAGCTTAGCAAGAAGAAAGGTATCTCTTTTGTTCTTTGGTTACTAAAGTCTTAACAATAACCCAGACAGAAAAATAATACTCTTCATCACCTATGCATTGAATATAATCACAGTAACTCAAAGGAAAGAGATTCAAAGTACATGGTCCTCCCCCAAATATATAAAAGCCAAAACCAAACGAGGTGCCATCAGTCAATGCTGAATCATGAGGACCCTCAAGTGGGTTTCCGGCACTATAATTGGTGGGAGTAGAGAGCCCAGTCTTTCTCCTGTGAAGCTGCTGGTGTTTCCAACAGCCAGCCATGCAGATCACAGCCCAGTACACAACCACTACATAGCCAGGACTCCAAAAATACAGGGTGGGGGAGATAGCCTTTGACAAACTAAAGTCCTCTGTGGGCTTAAATATTTTCGTAAAGATGTAGCCAGATATCAACATTTATGAAATCTTTGGGCTACAGCTTAGCTTTCCCCTTTGTTCAGCCGTATAAATGAAGACATAATAACACAAAGGAGAAATGTTGTGATTTGTGATTCTTTGTGAAAAATGGTGGGAAGAAAAATCAGTGAGTGAATGAAGCAAAACCATAGTGAATGTTTGAAAATCAGAATTAGTTTTTGTGAAATTGAAGTAATAGTTCAGAATGTACTCGAAGAAATGAAACATAGAGAAATGCCAATCAGAGATATTGCCAATGATTGATGACTATCATAAATTTACAAATAACTTTGATGCCTAGCAAAAGGGATACAGTCTTATAAACTAGGTCCATCATAAAACAATATGTTCACAGAATAGTGATGTAGGGCAATGCTCATGTCATCCACTAGCACGGTGCAATGATGGTGACCTAGCTGCCGCTCTTGCCTTTGGCAAAAACCTGTTTGATGGACTTGAATACATTAACTCGTATGATGTTTAGAAATAAGGATTTATATTATGTGCACTTTTAAAAATCAATATTAGTACAATGTCCTCTTTCTGGATGGGGAAACATTAAATAAATATCCTGTTAACACATAGCAGGTAGTAGAGCATGTATTTGCTTTGACCTCAGTATCTCTGCCTCCTAAACTGAACCATGAGTTTACTTTTTTAAAAAACAGCTACAAAGGTGATTGACTTTGACTTTATTTTTCATTGTGATCATGCAAATGGGAGGAAAAAGACTACTCAATATCAGTGCCATTCTCACCAGAAACCAAACACACAGGCACCCATCACAACGCTAATGTCCTCAGAGTGACTCTTAACTTCTGCAGCTGTTTGCTCACTTCTAAAATAACAAAAGTAAGATGCACCTCATAGAATTGATTTTGACAAGATATGAGATATTTACAATGGATTGCTTTGCACTTGTGACTATCTGTATGCTGATTATTTATTTATTCTTTTGGGTGTCTACCTATACAAGATAGGTAGGACAGGCAATCTTATGGAGACAACAACTGGTCTGATTGTTCATGGGGGCCATGGGAGGGGAGGAGGGTGTGGAGTGGGACACCAACAATGAGAGGTACAGGGAAACAGTAACTGAAAATTGATGGCAAGGAGGGTATGGCTTTTCTGGTTGAGTTTAATCAATCGAATTGCATCTGAGAGGAATTACTGAGAGCTGAATGATGAGTAAACATAATAGTAGAGAGAAAGGAAAGAAAAGAGGAAATAAAAATAAATATATGTATATTTGTTTATGTATATATTTACATAAATGCAACAAGAAAACAGATGGACTTTGGACCTCTACTTAAATATTACCTCAGTTAAAGAATGGTTTGTTCTAATAATGAGGCATTGTATGATACTCACTATCCTGACATGATTCCTGAAGACAAAATGGGTGCATAAGCAAATGTGGTGAAGAAAGCTGATGGTGCCTGGCTATCAAAAGATATAGCATCTGGGGTCTAAAAGGCAGCTAAACAAGTGGCTATCTAGCAATAAAGCACACATGGAAGTAGCACCTGATCATGAGATGTTGAGGAGAAAGGTATCAGAAGTCCAAAAACAAGCAACCAAATCAGTGTGAAGGGGAGTGAATGTGGTAGAAACCCAAAACTCACCTGTAAGATAATTGGGCAGTCCCTCTCAGAAGGGCCACACAAAAGGGATGATAGATCCAGGTTGTGGCATACCACTGATGAACCACATAACTCTCCTCTAATTCTTTGATATTCCCTTCCCTTAGAAGCATACCAGCCTGGATGATCATGAGGTGTTGAAGGCATCAGGTATCAAAGAACAAAAAATCATATAAATGTGTGCTCACCTTCCTGATATGATTGCAGAAGACAAATGGGTGCATAAGCAAATATGGTGAAGAAAGTTGATAGTGCCTGGCTATAAAAAGATATAGCATCTGGGGTCTTAAAGACTTGACGGTAAACAAGCAGCCATCTAGCCCAGAAGCAAAACCCACATGGAAGAAGCACACCAGCCTGTATGACCACAAGATGTCGAAGGGATCAGCTATCAGGCATCAAAGAACAAAAAAATCATATCATTGTGAAAGAGGGGGAGTGCAGAGTAGAGACCCAAAGCCCATCTGTAGAAAACTGGATATCCCCTTACAGAAGGGTCGCGGGGAGGAGACGAGCCAGTCAGGGTGCAGTGTAACAATGAGGAAGCATACAACTTTCCTTTAGTTCTTATATGCTTCCTCCCCCGACACTATCATGATCCAAATTCTACATTACAAATCTGGCTAGACAGGAGGATCTACCCTGGTACAGGTAGGAACTGGAAACAGGGAATCCAGGACAGATGATCCCTTTAGGACCAGTGGTGAGAGTGGTGATACTGGGAGGGTGGAGGGAAGGTGGGATAGAAAGGGGGAGCTGATTACAAGGATCTACATATAAACTCCTCCCTGGGGGATGGACAACAGGAAAATGGGGGGAGGGAGACATCTGACACTGCAAGACATGACAAAATAATAATAATTCATAAATTATCAAGGGTTCATGAAAGAGGGGGAGGAAGGGAGAGAAAAAATGAGGAGCTGATACCAAGGGCTCAAGTAGAAAGCAAATGTTTTGAGACCGATGATGGCAACAAATGTACAAATGAGCTTGACACAAAATGGATGTATGTACTGATTTTGATAAGAGTTGTATGAGCCCCCAATAAAATGATTAAAATTTTCCTTCCCTTACTATTATGGTTTTTGTTTTACCTCATAATATCATATTACATTTGCATATGTTCATTTGTATATTTAAAATCATTGGTACATGAAAGCAAAAAATAGATAACCCTTCAGAAACAGTTACAGGAGTAATGGTTCCCTGGAGGTACGGGAAAAGGGGAGGGGGGAGTGGAGAAATAGGGATCTGATAGCATTGATGGCTATAACCCCACTTGATGAGATTGAACAACAGAATTGTATGTGAATGGATATATCGGACCGTGTAAGGTCTAGCAAAGCAAAACTAATAATAACAAGGGTTCTGAGGGAGTAGCATAGGGGAGAGAGTAGAAAACAGGGAGCTGATATCAAGGAGTTGAAGAAGAAAGAAATATTTTGTAACCGATTGTGGTAGCAATTGTGAAGTAATTGCTTGAAGTAACTGAACTATTGATTGCTATGTAAGAGCTCCCAATAAAATGATTTAATAAATAAATGAATGGATGAATGGGTAGATAGATGGATAATGCTTTGCACTTTGTCAGCACATGGTAAACACCTAATCACTGTTAGTGATAACTGGGTTTGGAACTTCAAGCAGATTTATTACATAAATTTAATCATGTCACTTCCTAGTTCTCCGTTGTCTTCCACCACATGCAGAAGAAAATCCAAAGACCCCTAACCTCTGCATGATCTAGACAGTACAGACTCTTGTTGATTTATAATCTCTGTCTCCAAGCTTATTGTGTTCAAGCCATTTACTTTCCCTTTGCCTCCAACATAAACTGAACTAAGCGGTTTTGCTTTCACTGTGCGTATCTAATTCCCTCTGCTTGTAATTCTCTTCACCCAAGTCACTGCAAAACATTCATATTTATGTTTCTTCTCAAATGTTGCCACCTTTCCGGGATGCCATGCTGTCTTCCACTATCCTGAAAGTCTCCATTCTCCATCTGGCTTTAGTACCCTTCCTAGTACTCATGTAACATAGTTAGTTATCCTTTGTTGCCAGTCTCCCTTTAATAGAGCATTCTACATGGGAAGAATGACTTTGACCTCACCCATCTTTCTAGGGCATGAAACTGTACCCAGTCTTCATAGCTCAATAAGTATTTGGTAAGCAAAATAGTCTTTACACTTTAGTATAATCATCTTTTTACATGTGTCCTTCTACTGATAGACACCAATCGTTTTATTTTCATTTTTTTCTGGTGCATAATGGGCATTTAATAAGTATGCATGCGTGAGACTTTACTAGTGAATGAGTGATCACAAGGTACGATAATATTCCTATGAGAGTTGCAATTAGAAAAGGTGTGAAGCAAAAGCAGCTCTTTGCAACTGGAAAACCAAGTTATTAAATTGCAGTGAATCTAAACTACTATTCCCCACTCCCCTTTTCTTCCAGATTTTCGGCTGGATTTTTCTGAAAATCTTTTCCCTTATATTGATTAAGACTGTTTAGAATGTGACAATGGAAATATGGATAGCAGGGAAGAGGAAACAGCAATAGTAGTTGTCAATATCTGACAGCAATTAACTGGAATAGTTATTTATACTTACTGGCTAGTCTCAATCAGCATGTCTCTAAGTCTTGTTGACTTTGGATACAGTAGCTTTCTGTCATACGTTATGATTTCTGTCCTGTGTTCCAGCTGTCAAAGGGAGTGATGCTTCACAGGACAGATAGGGGGCATCAGACTGAAGGTTCCATGGAACTGCAATAGCCGGCAGAAGGCTTATGAAACAATGAAACACAGACTGGGGGTTCGAAAAAGGCCAGCAAAGAATGTTTAACCTTTTTTTTTTTTTTGAGAGTGAGTGAGAGAGTGAGTGAGTGAGTGAGAGAGTGAGTGAGTGAGTGAGTGAGAGAGTGAGTGAAGAGAGTGAGAGTGAGAGAGTGTATGAGTGAGACAGTGAGTGGGTGAGACAGTGAGTGAGTGAGAGAGAGTGAGTGAGAGAGTGAGTGAGTGAGAGAGAGAGAGTGTCTAACCTTTTTATTTTGCTTATTATTTTCAATATTTATCACTGGAGTTTCCAAGGAGTTTTCTATAGGTTCCTATAGTCTGTAGTATATTTCAAATTTTTCCCTTTGATAAAAGTAACTTGTAAGGCATGGCAGAAATGGTATCTGCTTAGTCAATTCAGATAAAAATTTTACTACCAATGAGAAGATATTAAAGATTCCTTTGATATTTTTTAGGACTAAGAAGAAAAATTGATAAAGAGGTGTTTTGACCTATTTTAGTGTACTCGAATCTATTCTGTGGCAAATAAATGTGGCATTTCAAAAGTGCATGCCATTTCCTGATCAGAATTCTGGGACACTTCAGGTATGATTCTGTCTACTGAGGAAGACACAATGGAAAGGTCAGGAACTAGCGGTCATGTAGTAGGTCTGAGAGTAAGGGCATATATATCCTTTGACCACTCCTCATGAGTCACATGGGGAAAATGACTCCCAGCGAATCCAATTGCTTTTTTTGGGAGACCTTCAAATCATTTGTGGAAAACTGATTGAAGATAATGAAGCATTCCCTCCACCTTTTACCTCAACCCTCTTATATGTCATTAAAGCACGATGACAAGCGTCTACTTAGTATTTCTCTATTACTAACATGTATAAAATAGTTAGAACAGTTTTTGCTATTGATATACTCATCAATAAGTATTATCCACCATTATTAATAATGTGATCTGTCACTTTAAAAGAGCCCCGGTGACAGTGGGCTGTTAATTTCAAAGTCAGCAGTTTACAATCACCCGCTGCCCACAGAGAGAAAGATGAGGTTTTCTAATCCCATAGAGATGCACAGTCTTGGAAATGCCCAGGAGCCTTTCTACCCTGCAGTGCTGGAGAGCTATGAGTCAGAATTGACCGGATAGTAGTGAGTGAGATTAATGATGAAGAAGAATAATTCCATCAGGGAGTTAAATATTTAGGCTTGGAACTAAGGAAACTGATCAAGGCTATCTACATACGTTTGCTAAACTATAGTCCTAAATTGATCATTTAATGTGATGGGTGTACCCAGACAGACAGACAGAGAATAATGTGAAAGATAGAGATATCCACTGTCACTGAGTGCATTCTGACTCATGTGTCCAGAACCTATTGGTATCACTTAGTATACTGTGCCCTTCCCCAATGACGGCCTCACAAACTATCAACCCTGTGCAAAAAAAGTTGCCTGGCACATAATTTTTACTTTTAACCTAAGTTATTACTGCTATTATTTTGGACCAATATTAAGTAATCAAAGATAGATAACTACCCTCAAGAAGCTCATGTGTTAATTAAAAAATAGATATTCAAGCAATTCCTGCAGTGCATTGTTGGGCTGGGAGAGGGCATTCTGCTGGCTAAGACATGACATTGTAAGGGAAGTTAGATCATCTCACTAGCTTACAGTAAAGTAGGTCTATGCCATTGTAATGGAAATCAGATCATCTCACTAGCTTACAGTAAGGTAGGCCTATGCCATTGTAAGGGAAATTAGGTCATCTCACTAGTTTACAGTAAGGTGGGTGTGGGAGATTTAGGCAAGGCATCAAAAGCACACCAACACATGTTATTTTAGAACCGGCTAGGCTTTTGATGAACAATGTGGGGGTAAAATTCTCCAAGAGTGTTAGTAATAAGAAAGAGAAATAAGATAAAACCACTGCCAGGTAAAATCTGTGCCTGAGAGCTCATCAGAGGAATAAGACTTTGTAGAAATGAAAAGGGTAAAACAGAGTAAACAGATAAAATCGTACCTGTTCCCAGTAAAGCATTATAAACATGACAAATACTCATGGAAATGTTGACATTGTACTGGGGAACACATGTTGTAATAGCATTGATATTGTATGACTAATGAATACGAATCATTACATTTGTATTTTCCAAATGTATTATCTAGAAGAAAGTTAATATTTAATACTGAAAGTATGTGCCGGCATTTAAGCAAAGATAAACACACATTTTCCCCCATCAGATTATAGACATATATTTCCACTATGTGACTATATATATGAGTCAACTGACTGGACAGAACTAGATTTGGTTTAGTTTTTGGAGTAAGTATTAGAATCAATTCAACAGAAATGCTTTTTCTTTTATTATTTTTGGTGCTATATCTTCACAGTATATGTTTTCTGTGTAATATATGCTAACCAGGAAAACAAAAGTTCCTGAAGACACAGTCAGTTGCAAATCGGTTCTTTGACACAAAAGTTAATCTATGTTTTTTGCTTGTTTTTAATGTCTTTCTGAACACAGCATTCTTACTATATCTATAAGGAGTCCTATGACAGCAATGGTTAAATGTTTGGCTGCTAACCCACAGTTGGGTGTTCGAGCCCAAGGTGGGAAAGATCTGATAGTCTGTTTCCACAAAGATTACAGACGAGGGGACTATCTAGGGCAGTATGATTCTGACACGTGGGGTTACTACGAGCCACAATTCGATCCACAGAGCTAACAATGACACCGAGCTGTTATGTAGTTGGTTAAGCAGTGGGCCGCTAACTAATAGGTCAACAGTTCAAAATATTCTAGGGAAGACTCAGAAACCCATAGGCCCAGTTCTACGTTTTGCCTATAGGGTCGTTTTTGTCTGTTGGGTTGTTATGAGGCTGTGACTTGATTTATACCTAATTTTTAGAGTCAGGGTCAATAGCTTAGTTTCCCTCAATAGTTGGCATCATCAGAGAAACCAGTATCCTGAAAATGACCACATAACACGTTGACAATATTTATAGTTAAAAAAAATCCTTTGTTGTTGGAAATTGTTGTTTAACTACTTAAGCCTACTTGTACTTCTCTATAGTCTTCAATAAACTTCTCCAGATATTTAGGCACAATTTTATTCTACATTTGTCACGTAAGTGCCAACGAGGATGAAGACAATCAAACCACTGTCATTAAGTCAATTCTTGCTCGAAGTAACCCTCTGGGTTTCTGAGGCCCTATATCCTTATGCAAGCACACGCCCTCATTGTTCTCTTCTAGAAGTTCTGGTGAGTTTAAAGTGTGAACCAGCCCAATGTGTAACCCCTCTTAGCTACCATGTTGTACGTTCAGTTATTTGGGCTCTCAAATGTCTTACTTAAGCAGCTGCTTAATTTTCTTTTGAAAATTCCTTTCTGGAGCATGGCGTGGGATTGATGGCAGGTCCAACCCCATGAGCCTCTCATCGTATCCCATGCCAGAGCAAACTGGAACCCCGAACCATTGCTTGGCTTTACCCCATGGGCTTCAGTCGCTGAGGCAGGTAGCACAGGGGAAAAACCAAACAAACAAAAAATAGAAAATCTCTTTCCTGCCTTCATAATAATTCACTTAATTCCACTTAATGTGCTTTTAAAGGTTAAGAACTCTGGAAAGTTGATATTAATAACAAATTAACACTCATGTAAATAATTTTCAGGATAAAATGCTACAGAAGATAGTGAATTTCTTTAATACACACATAAACATACATATGGCAGAATCACAAACATTAAATAAAAAATGAACAAAGACATATTTATCTTTTTAACACACATAGCTGACAAGATAATGCACATAAATAGACTTGAAAGGATTTTCAGATGTGGACTGAATGCAGTTATAAATCTGAACATGCATTTTAATTAAAAAAACACAAATCAAGGTGACAGTTTCACACTGATCATTCACATTAGGCCTCACTGAGAACTAAGGCACGTATTTGCAGAAAAGTATGGTAAAGATTGATATGTTATCTCTGATCCCATAATCACGGGAAATTAACTGAAATATGATTTAAACCACAGAAAATTGTCTTCTATCCAGTTCAGATAACCAGATAGACAATTGCTAAATTGTGCTGCAGGTGAGGAATGGCCAAACAAGGGTATGTAGTTAATAATACAATTTTTACAGATTTGCGTTTTCTTAATAATTTCAAGGACAGTGTAAATTATTTGGCTGAGGCTGTATCTTTTAAAATATCTTCATATTTACAAAAAAAGTGTCTCCGGTCAGATGTAGCCAATAGTTAAATCATAAAGTTTCACGCAGGCACAGATTGTTTTGTATAATAATATTCTTGATCATAACAAAATACTGAGGGGAGAAAAATGATCTTTACATGAAGAAAATGTCAAGATTGCCAAGAAATCAAAAGGGGGAAAGTAGATTTTATGCAACAATTAGTTTACATTGATTTTGGTTTTAATTCTCACCAAATGGACACCGTCTCTATTAATAGTGACAGTGAGTGATGACAATTAAAATATTATGGGTATAACATTTACATTCTTAAACGTAAAATGTGTTTCTATAACATGTGAGTCCCTAGATGTAAAATGTTTCTTTTAATTCAAACAAGATTTAATTTCCCCAAAATTATTTCCATCAAAATAACATTCTCAAAGACTCCAGATGTTAGTTAATGTTGATGTTCAAATCTATCAAATAAACCATGATAGTTTTGATGAAAGCAGTGATAGTCCTATCCAAAAAGATAGATTCTAGACATACATAAGCCATAGACACATTAGCGATGTTCAATGATCAAACTTTGGTATTGGTTAATAAACTACATATGACTTGAAATAGAGATAGGAGTATTGAGTGAATGACAAATAAATTTATAGGAATACATAATTTACAGGAGCTAAAATTTCTTTGGAAGAGAAGATGAATCCATATTGCAGGAGACTGTAAATGAATATAATCAAACATCTAAATTGCAGTTTCAGTAACTTGAGTTTAAAATTTGGGGTCAGAAATACATCACTTTAGTTTTCACCGCATATTGCAAATTCACAGAAAATTAGTTGTAAGTGACTAGGACGCACCAAAGAATGGCCAAAGAGTTCATGTTTTAGAGATTTTAAGTTTAGCTCTTTCCTCCAGTATATATTTATTCAAAAGTACATTCATTCAATATTGATTTGGTAGAATGGATGAATTACATAACAAATGAAAGTTACTGTATAGAACTGATTTTCCAGTGTTTGGAGATGACAGAACAAATTTGAACTGAATACCAAAGTTTTCTGTACCAGGCTGCTGCACTCCAAAGGGTCAACCCATTTCTTCAAGCCATTATGTTAATAGGGACACTGTTGCATTATGCTTTTAATACTCCGGTTAAATTTCCTTTCATCGTTTCTGCAAGACAAGTCCTAGTATTTCACATACTCCAGTTGAGGAGACAGAAAAGAGGAGGCGTGAAAAAGAACTCAAGGGGGAGATAAATCTAGAATCCTGGTTTCGACTCCCTCCCAAGTGCTTATTCCACTCCCCCACATTCCAATTTACAGTAAAATGAAATTGGCACGTTAACCTGAAAGGGAAAAAAAAAGAAAGAAAAGTAACCAAATTCATCCAGTGAATTCAGATATATCTCATGAAGTAATAGTGTATTTATGTATATTCAAAGAGGACTTACACTCTGAAACACTAAAATTAATGTAATCCTAGGGAGCAAAGACAATAATACAGGTTTGAAATGCTGAAAGTTCAATGCAAATAGAGAATTGACTTATGCTCATTGTAAAATGCCTTTAAATAGGGATTCTGATGAGCAAACATTAAAAATAGAATTGTCAATTTGCTGCTTCATTGTAGTGCCTCCCATTTCCTACAGAAACCTAAAAAATGTTGGTCTCTTAAGTGCATAGAAGAACATGACAAATCTGCACTTGCTGGGTCAGGACTTGTGAGTCATGCTAGAATACAGCTTAGCAGGATTTTTTGTTTTTACCAGTAAATTCGTAGTCATGTATTAGAGCTATTAAGAAGACCCTGAAGCTGTCAGCCCTGTCTTTGCCAAAATGAACTGTTTCAAATGTCCTCAAAGCACACGTTTGCAGGAATGACAGGCCAGAAATAGATGGGATAACATAAATTAGATAAAATTTTAAAATCTGAATGAAACTGAAAAATGAGATATCATTTGATGTATGCAATATAAAAATGGCAACTGTAGTTAAGGATGGGAAAAGAATGTTGAAACATAAGGAAGAAAAGAATAGATACATGATATAAAACATATATATGAGTTATATCTATTTTAATTGGATAATGGGACATGTGTATTAGTCTCTGTGGTTGTAGTTCATTATGTTTATAGAATTATGTTTGAATTATCATGTTCATCACGCTATATATGATATAGAAGTTGTGTTATTTTATTCTAAACATAAGATACATAAACGTTGAAAAGCATAATTTACTGAGTAGAAACTAATAGAATTAAAAAGCATGTTAAATGATTTTTAAAAATCTGTTCTGTTTTGATTTTGCACCTTTCATAATTCATGTAAGGTTATTCCCAAATTCTCATTCAGAATATCATTATGATTCATCTATACTTACCTTTCATGCTTTAAGTATTAAACCTTCCTTATGAATTTCACTATTCTTTTGCACAGATCACGATATTGTTCTGACATTACCATTTATACTTGCTGAACATTCATAGATAAAATGTGTAAAACTTTACAAAGAAACCCTCCAGACATCTTAATATATTATTTAAGATAAATAAGTCCATAAAATTTAGAATATGGAACAGGGACAAGAGGAAGATTCATTAATAACCAGCAATATCCAAATGACACAGTTTTTTTTCTGAATGTAAGGAGGAATTGAAGCACTTATTGATGAAAATAAAAAATGGCAGCCTTCCTTATTAACAGAAAACTAAAATCCCCACAATCGGACCAATAGGAAACATCATAAGAGAGAAAAGATTGAAGTTGTCAAGGATTTCATTCTCTACGGGTCCAGAATCAATGTCCATGGAAACAGATGTCAGGAAATCAAGGGACATATTCGAGGGGAAATTGCTACAGAAGACCTCTTGAAAATGCTAGAAAGCAAAGATGTCATTTTGAGGATTACGGTGTGTCTAATCTGGCCATTGGTATTTTCAATCAAGTCATAAACAGGGCAAAATCTAGAATGAATAAGGAATAGTATAGAAGAACATGCACTTGAATTATGATGTTGTAAAATATTGAATGAACATGGACTGCCCAAAGAACAACCAAATTTATCTTGGAAGAAGTACAGCCGGAATGCTCCTTAGAAGCAACAGTGGCAAGAAGGACATCCTGCTTGGCAAAACCGAAGGTGAGGGAAAATGAATCGGCTCAAACATAGGAATGTTTGTGAGGATGGTGCAGAACAGAGTAAATGTTTCATTTTGGCATACATAGGCTCTTTATGAGCCAGAACCTCCACAATATCACCTAATAGGAACAGCAACATAAATTGAAAATTAAAACTGGTCATCTATAAACACACATGCATATGTGTATATATACATACATAGTATGTTACAAATTCAATCAAAGCACCTATTTATTTTATTTGAATTAAAGAAAGGGGAAAATTTTTGCCTGTATCACACTTTAAATTACCTGATAGAATAATACACTCTAAAAACCCATACATAATGGACTCTTTCCACAGAAAATAATTTAAATACCCAGGAATAATTTTTAAGGTACAGATAAAGCTTGTGTTTTGTTTAAATGGTCCAAACCATTTAAACATCTAGTGTCTTATGAGATAAGGAATGGAGAAAAAGGAGAAATAAGATTATATTGTATTCTCTCTCTCTTTTTTATGGTATGACCAAAAAGTATTAAAATAATCCTGTAGAGTTATTAAGCTGTTAGGTCTTTACTGCACTTAAAAAATTCATTAATGACAAGCAAAATATTTAGTTTGCACACAATATAAAGTCAAAATAACTTTAAGCATGGGTATACTCATTCATTGCTCATTAAATATTTTTAAACAAAATAAAAACTTTAAAACTGTTTATATGTTGTTGTGTAGAGCTAAATGTTTTAGCATGTTAGCATATACTTAAATTAGAATTGCACAAATATCAAATTATTGCGTTTGTAAAAATCCTTAATTAAAATGACCAAGAGATTTAATTTCTCTTTAGTAATCTTTTTCAGTAAAACAGGAAATGAACACATATTTGAAGCATGCAAGCCTGGAAATGTAGGATATTTAAAGCATGCTACAGAGGACAACACTAAACCTACAGGTTGGGGAGAAGGTCACGCATGCCCTCCCTCCCCCCCACACGGAAGCAAACCAAGAGGAAAAGAGACAGGGACGGTCTAGACCCCATATCCGCACACCAAACCGGGAGGATGACATCCTTCCACGGAGCTGCTAAGAAACAGAGATACTGTTGGGTCAGTTAAAGACATATTTTCCCCTCACTGGAGCATACTGTGACAGAGGACAGCACTGGGGACACAGGGCTGGGAGTTAGTCTAGACTGAACTCCCTCTCTGTACCACCTCCCGCCCCCGGAATGGAGAGATCCAAGAAGGGAAGGTAACAGATCTGCAGCTGGAACAAAGCAAAGCCACAAAGCCCCTCAAGAACCCTGAAAATGGACTTCAGGCTAGGAGGGGCAGCTCCTGGAATTCCGCCAGGAGCAGTGGGGAGATAGTCATAAAGGTCAGTGGACAGACCTAGAATGATGTATTTTTTCTTTTTTTCGCTCTTGTTTTCTTTTTGTTTGGTCTATGTCATTGTTGTTTGGCCTAGTTATATAAGATAGGCATGGGAAGGAAGCAAGTTTAAGGTGAAAGCAATAGGACTGCTGGTCCTGGAGGGACGGGAGGGAGAAGGAGGCAGGGGAAGGGAACAGTGATCAAAAAATGCCATAGACAGAGGAGCAAGGGACTTAAACCCAACTATGAGGAGGATGTAGTGATCCTGGGGGTGTTAGAGCAATAGCAATCTAGCTAAGAGGGGGAAGAGGGGCAAGCATGATGGTGGGGCAGTAGGAAGGTAAAGGGAAACCGAGACAAATCTAGGAAGCAAAGCTTTGGATAGAGGTATAAACATAGGTGTGCATATATGTAAATACATGAGTTCATAAAAATAAAGGTATTGTCCTAGGTACATACGGCAATACACTGAGGTAGTGGACAGACTTCGGGCCTCTACTCATACCCTCCCGCAAAGCAAGAACACTTTGTTGTAACAACCTGGCATTCTGTGATGCTCATCCTCTCAGCACAATCGCTGAAGACAAAATGGGTGCATAAGCAAATGTGGTGAAGAAAGCGGATGGTGGTGCCCAGCTATCAAAAGATATAGTGTTGGAAGTCTTAAAAGCTTGAAGTTAAACAAGCGACCATCTAGCAGAGAAGCAACAAGCCCACATGGAAGAAGCACACCATCCTATGCGATCATGAGGTGTCCTCTGAACCGGGTAACAGAAATCAGAACACCCCAAACAAACCAAAAAAAACCCATATTATTGAGAACAAGCGGGGTCAGAGGAGAGACCCAAAGCCCATCTGTAGACAATGGAACAACACCTCACAGAGGGGTCACAGGGAAGAGATGAGTCAAGTGGGCCTAGTAAAGCACTGATGAAAGACACAATATTCTTCTGGTTCCTTGAGGCTTCCTCAGCCCCCACTCTCATGATGCCAGTACTGCCTTTCACTTTGGGCTAGACTGGAGCATGTGAACAGCTACAGATAAGAGATAAGAGCTCAGGACACATGGAATCCAGGAACAAGAATGCGAGTAGCGATACCAGAAGGGTTGGGGGAATGTGGGGAGCGAAAGGAAGAAAGGGGGAACCGATCGCAATGATCAACACATAACCACCACCACCACCACTTCACTCCAGGAGGATGACCAACAGAAACCATGGAAGAAGGGAGACAGCAGTCGGTGGAAGATATGAAAATATTAATAATTTATAATTTTTCAAAGGGTCACGATAGGCGGAGGGAGGGAGGAAAGAGTAGCTGATACCAAGGGCTCAATAGAAAGTAACTGTCTAGAAAATAATGATGAAAATATATGAACAAATATGCTTGATACAATTGATGTATGGATTATTATTAAAGCTGTAAGAGTCCCCAATAAAATGATGTTTTAATTAAAAAAGAAAGAAAGAAAACGAGGCATTTCACTGGGGAAAAAAATACAAACAACCCTTGTCACCCAATCCCTCCTCTGTGCACTTTGGGCTTGATCTGGTTTTCAGCATTTTCTGGGTTTCCCACCCCCGACCCATATTGGGTTTCATCCCTGATGCATTTCGTCATTGTGGGTTGCCTTCTTGAACCTGTTTTCCGGCATAGGAAATGCAAGTTGATGAACCTACAGACACCAGTAGAATAAGGGTTCCCGGAGGTAATGGTTGGGGAAGTGGGTGGTTAAAGGGGAGCTAATATCAAGGAGTTCAAGCAGGAAGAACATGTCTTGAACTTGACTGTGATAGCAATTGTACATCAATTGTACAAATGTGTCACTGTTTGAACTATGGAATGCTATGATAGCTGTAAGAGGTTCCAATAAAATAGTTTTGAATTTTTTTTGGAAAAAAATTAAGCATGTCACTTTTCTGACTTGTGATAATTGCACTTGGTATTTCGCAGCAGGGGGAGCTGTCATAGAATAAGCATAGTTAACTGACAGTTTCATTCCACATACACATAATAACTTTGGGTTTAGTATATGAGAATTGTTCATCATTTTCTGCCCTACTATGTTTATGCCTACATGATTTATGAAAACTAAGCAAAGAGGTCCTCTTTGCTGTTCAGTAGAAACAGTTCAGTTGGTTTGGAATTAAAGTTAAATATACTTTTTTTTCCTTGTTATTAGTAGCTGGAAATATTATTCAATAAGAAATAAAATGAAGATCTTGGCCTTTTGTAAGAACATGTTTTATGTACGATTGAAGTTTTTACAACACTCCAAAAATTCCATCCAGTATTAGATTTAAAAATAAAATCAAAAGCATTTTCTGACACAGTACACATGGAAAAATTGGAAATCCCAATATCTTCGATAGAAGTTGTAGAAAGTGTATGTCTCCTTGGATATGGACACCCACTTCACACAGCAGAAAATAAAATACTATACTACTACTGTAAACAAGAGTACAGCAAATGACAGTTGTAAATTTACATAAGAATATTTCATAAACATTTTGATCTTTTCATAACAGATTTATATAAAATGAATAAAAAACCTTTAGACAGCTGTCATCATTCTTACTTGTTCACTTTTCACTTATATGCACACATACATGTTTATATAGCAATATATTGATGCACCGTTACATGGATATTAAACTATGAGTACTGCTTGTAACTGAGATGTGCATTGTCCAATCAACATTATCCATAGTTGAAATACTTTTACATTATGTTTTCTTGTCATGTTGTATCTATAAAAACATGAAAATATAACTTTACATTATTTCAATTATTTACATTAATTTGAGCTTGACAGAGTAAATTTATAAGCTATAATTTTTAGAAGAGTAGGCCCAGAGGTACAATGAATAACTTTGATATAATCATCTCTTTTGCTTTGTTTTTAAAAGCTCGTTGTAAAGTTCAATAAGGAAAAATTAGTCTGCAATTTGGTCATTCTGATATTTGTTATGGAAATTAAAAGTGCACCTCCAACATTCCAGATGAGGAGACATGCACTGAAATTATGTTGATTTATCTTGAACTGTATGGTCTTAGGGACATTTTAATTTAGGAAGACTATCCTGATATAATCCTCCACCGTGTTCAATGCAAGCAGTTGCTGCTAACTCCTACATTTCTCTTCCCATTCTACAAGACAAAATAGAGTACGTTAATGGCACTTAGTCAAATACCAAATGCTACATCTGGGACTTGCTTGCAGAAGGAGCAAGAATAAGAAGACTTAACAATAACTCTTGGACTTCAATAATTCTTTGATGTCTTACAATCATTTGATTAGCGAGGGCACTAATGATAATTAGAGATCTTTCGTGAAAAGAAAGAGTACTTTTACAATTTTTGGCTAGAGAAATATAAGCTCTTCGGTCAAAAGTGGCATAAAGGTGGGTTTCTCCCTCACCGCACTGAGCATATTATTCCACCGGAGGAGTGAATACGGACATTGTATATTAGGGCCGTGTCTATTGATGGTGGCAACGGGAAGCAACCCAATCACGGGTGACGCCAAAGTGCTTAAAATATTCATAATATAGAAGGTCTGTGAGGCTTCTTATGATTTAAAAAATGAAAAGCGGATTTAGCTTCTCAAATGAGATATATGAGCAATAGTTTAATAGGCTACGTCAAACCATTTTGACTCCATTTACAGCTAGTGCTTCTCCTCTGCAAACTCAAATCCTTTGAAACCTCACATATTCCATTATTTTTTCATCTTAGCTTTTAAAATACACCAGCATATATCTACCTAGATACACGCTCTTGCGTTAGCATAGATCACTGCATTTCTCGTAAGACAGGTCAAGAACAGATTTCAATATTATCTGAGGCTAATTGACAGCGGCCTTCCCAAAGGGGCACCTTTCTCCGAAGACCTAGCAACGTATGAGTGTCTGCAAACTCACTTCATTGATGACCAAACTGTAGCTAAGTAAAATTAACTGGACCACTTACAATTAAAACAATAGAAAACGTTTATTTCAAATGTCAAGCATTGCCAAGTAATTTTTCTTATATTAACACCAAATGTTAAGGAACAGGATACATTAAAGTTTGAATAACAATATTAAATTACAAGATTTGAATGCTTCTTTGTTTTCCTGCCTTAGCATTTACATATTTGGCTTGGAAAAATGTGGAACAGACACCTAAAGCCTTTTTAAATCACGTCCGCTTCGGTCTCATTGCTTGTCTTCTCCAACCAATATGGAAGCAAATTTATTTAAAAGCCAGTTTGTGAAAATACCTAAAAATATTGTTTTGGGGGGTTTATTCATTTTAAATGTTTATTTTTCTCTTTTTCTTATAAAACATGTCACATCTTGATGCAGTTGATGTCAAGTGTGCTTACGTCCTCATGAATCAAGAGACTAACAACAGTGGCTGCAGAAACGTGCTTGTTGTCTGTACAGAGACGTCGTTTCAATGAGAGTACTTCCGTTTTAACTGTGCATGTCCACCAAGCTTCGCCGGGAACTTGAGTAGAAAATAGCGTGGTATTTCTAATTAGACATTCCTTACGATTCC